>NC_137173.1:5415000-6015000 GCF_951804945.1 Podarcis cretensis | reverse complement strand
AGCCCTTCCCAGCAACTTTGCAGTCATACTCAGCGGGCCGCATCCATGTCATGGGAATGTGTGCCGTGAGAGTACAGTTCCGGGACAAACAGACAGTACTCAAACTGGTGATTGCGAAGGGCAGTCGCCCCAGTCTCCTGGGCACTGACTGGTTCCCTGCCCTGGGTCTGAGTATATCAGGGCTTAATTCAATCCAAACCTGCCCTGAGATGAGCGAGGCATTATGCAAAGAATTTGCTGGTCTCTTTAATGGAAAACTGGGTTGTTATAAAGGGCCCCCAGTTGACTTCGAATTGGACCCTGGGGTGGCCCCAATCCGACTCAAACCAAGGCAAGTGCCATTTGCACTACAACCCAAGATCGAAGCAGAACTGGATAAATTGGTCAAGCAGGGAGTTCTCTCACCCGTGGACTCCACTAAGTGGGAGATTCCAATCGTCACGCCCCTTAAAGCAAATGGGGAAGTCAGGATCTGTGCTGATTACAAATGTACTATCAATAAGGCACTCAGGGGGAACTCATACCCCATTCCAGTCGTATCACATCTGTTGGCTAAACTGGCTGGGGGCAAGGTGTTTGCCAAAATTGACCTGGCGCAAGCTTACCAACAACTGCCAGTAACCCCACAATCAGCAGAAGCACAGACTATTGTCACACATAAAGGGGCGTTCAGAGTTAACAGATTACAATTTGGAGTTTGTGTGGCCCCGGGGATTTTTCAAGGGCTCATGGAACGCCTGTTAAGAGGTCTGCCGGGGGTCTTGCCATTTTTTGATGACATTTTTATTGCTGGGAAAGACCCACAGGAACTGGTTGCGCGTGTCCGTGCCGTGTTGCTCAAGTTCAAGGAGGTGGGGTTGCAACTAAAAAAGGAAAAATACAGTTTTGGGGTGCCAACTGTGGAATTCTTGGGGTTTAAAATTGATGCATCAGGCATCCACCCCACAGATGCTAAGGTTAAGGCCATCATCGAGGCACCACGACCACAGAACAAGACGGAGTTGCAGTCATTCCTGGGACTTATTAACTTTTATCATTCGTTCTTACCCCAGAAAGCTTCGGTAGCTGAACCATTACATAGACTGTTGCAGAAAAAGAATGTGTGGCAATGGGGGCAGGAGCAGCAGAAGGGTTTTGACTCTTTGCGAGGAATGCTGAGTAGCAAGAGCGTCCTTGCTCATTATGATGAATCGAAGCCGCTGGTCCTGGCATGTGATGCCTCTCAATACGGCCTGGGGGCGGTGCTGAGTCATAGGGAACCGGATGGGTCAGAAAAGCCCATCTCTTTCTATTCCCGTACGTTGTCGCCCACGGAGCGCAACTATGCTCAAATTGACAAAGAGGCGCTTGCAATTGTGGCAGGAATCAAAAAGTTCCATGATTATGTGTACGGTCGCCATTTCTCCATTGAAACGGACCACAAACCACTGTTGGGGTTGTTCAACCCGAACAAACAAACGCCACAAATTCTCTCCCCCAGAATGCTGCATTGGTCTATATTCCTGAATGGATTCCAGTACACCTTGACCCATGTGCCGGGGAAACGGTTGTGCCACGCTGATGCGCTGAGTCGATTGCCCCTTCCTGGCGGGAGCAATGAGGATCCTGCTCCAGCGGAGCACATAATGATGCTGGAAACACTTCCGGGGGCTCCTGTAACGGCTACTGATATTGCTGAGAAAACGAGGAAAGATGCTGTTCTCTCCCGTGTGCTCACTTGGGTGGGGAGGGGGTGGCCAGGTGATCCGCATGAAGACAAATTCAGGCCTTATGTGACAAGGCAGCACGAGTTATCCATGCATAAGGGTTGTCTCCTGTGGGGAGATAGGGTGGTCATCCCAGCACCACTGAGAAACAGGGTTCTTGAGACGCTTCACATGGGACACCCGGGAATGGTCAGGATGAAGTCGCTAGCCCGATGTTATGTGTGGTGGCCTGGAATGGACCAGAACATAGAACAATGGGTACAAACATGCAAGGCATGCCAAGAGGTGCGGCCAGAAGTGGCCAGAGCACCAGTTCACTGGTGGGAGCAGTCCAGAGCTCCCTGGAGCCGGCTGCACTTAGATTTTGCTGGGCCATTCCAGGGGAAGGTCTTTCTGGTTATCGTCGATGCATATTCCAAATGGTTAGAAGTGGCGATGGTCCCTAGCATGGCATCAGCTGCCGTAATCAAGGTTTTGAGGCAGCTGTTTGCAACCCACGGGTTACCTGAGACCATTGTATCAGATAATGAGGCAGCTTTTGTATCCCAAGAATTCAGGGCATTCTTGGCTGATAACTTCATAAGAGGGGTCACATCCGCGCCCTTTCACCCATCCTCCAATGGGCAGGCGGAGCGCATGGTAAGAACAGCCAAAGAATCCATTGCGCGCTTAATGGAGGGTAACTGGTCAGCTCGCATCGCGCAAATGTTATTTTTGCAGCATGCGACACCGTGTACTGCGACGGGCAAGTCACCAGCTGAGCTGCTCTTGGGTAGAAGATTGGTAACGGTGCTGGATTATGTCCACCCGGATAAAATGCCAAACCGTAATTCAAGAGCAAACCCCCAGGCTGAGACTGACACAACAAGGTATTTCGCCCCTGAAGATCTGGTCTGGGTGAGGAACTATCCACGAGGTTCGCGGTGGGTGGCTGGTGTGGTCACCCGTACTAGTGGACCTGTGTCCTATTATGTGACCTTGGAAAATGGGCAAGTTTGGAAGAGACATATAGATCAGCTGAGGCGCCGGGCGCTCAGCAGGGAGGAGTCTGATAATTCATCCCTGGCTAACGACGCAGAGCTGCAAGACCAGAGTGAAAATGGCCCAGAGGTGCAATCACCAGGGGCTTCAGCAAATGAACCAGGGTCTGCTAGTCCTCAGGATGACGAGGTACAGGTAGGGGACCCTGAGATGTCTGGGACTCCATCTGTTCCTGACGAAACCCCTATAGCAGCCCCCCTACCACAGGTGACACCCAATCCAGAACCGGCAACACCTGTTGTCAGGAGATCAAGTAGAAGTTGTAGGACCCCACAGTACTTGAGAGATTACGTCTGCTGTGCTCACTAGAGGGGGAGGGGTGTTGTGTATTGAGTCAAAGGATTTTATATCTGTATTATTATTGTCTGTATTTGCATTAGGGTAAAGTAACTGCCTTTTGGTTCCAGAGGGTACAGCTACTATTGGTTCATTTAAGCTGCTGTATTTGGATCCTCTGTCTTATTGGTTTCCTCCAAAAGGCAGGACTGTGATTGCCTGATATTGTTCCCTCCAAAATGTATCCTTTCTAGCTAGTTCCCTGTCCCTATAAATGTAGCTCTCCCCTCCTCAGGTCTCAGTCTTGTTGCTTTAATAAAGAAGTGTTACTAGAGAACTGTCTCCAGCATATTATGTCAAGAGAGCTGAAATCACAAACCCCACGTCACAACAGTAAGAATGGAAGTCAGTCTGTAAATCACTTCCAGCCTTTGTTTTCTCTTACTCTGACCGAGGAGGAGACGGCTGTGGAAGACAGCTCACACCATGTTTCTTTGTTATTTTCCGCTGTAAATAAGCTTGATTTCACATTTTAACACAGTTTGCAGGACATCTGCAAAGAGAAGGACATGGGGACAGGTGACTCCGTCCCTGAGCACCTGGCAAGGCTATTCCAAGAGTTTCCTCCTGGATTCCAAGTCCTACTGCAGGGGAGGAGGGACATCCCAGGCCTTGGGGGCTAATCCTGGCCTCCTTCAACCAGAATGTGGCTCCCCAGGCTAAGGAGATGGTCAATCTCTGGTTCCACTCCACCCTTTTAAAATTTAAATATCAAAACAGATCCCAACTTTCAGAGCATGTAAATCACAGGAGTGGAAAGACCGCTGCGCCACTCACAAAAATAGGACTATACTTCCTTCTCCCACCTTTAAAGAATACGTAAGGAAACCAAATCGACCCAAGTCTGCTTTCCTCCGCCAACCTCTTCAAGCCAAAAGACAGCACTTCCCCGTCCCCGGGCAAACCCCCTGGCCTTTCATTGGTAGACTCGCCACCACGCCTGTGGGCCTGTGGCGTTTACCTCAGTGCTGTGCAGGGACTGACTGAGCAGGCGTCGAGATGCTTTCAGCCTCAGACACTTGGTGGGTTCTGAAATGACCGTGCAAGCCAGATTCACGACCCTGACGGGCTGGATTCAGGCCAGGGAACATAGTTTGAGGACCCCTGTTCTACACTGATGGGGACATTCTGCATTCCAAGCAGATGCTCTAGGGCTCCCCGTATTTCCCTAGTCTTTCAACATTATGCTATCAGCAGCCATGGAGATCCCACCTTCCTCTTTCAAAAGGGGAAAGCTCACCTGATCAATATGATAATAATAATAATAATAATAATAATAATAATAATAATAATATATTTATACCCACCCACCTGGCTCTGGGCGGCTTCCAACAAAATATTAAAATACAATAGTCCATCAAATATTAAAAGCTTCCCTAAACATCACAACAACCATCCCTTTTCAGTCCATTAAATTAGCAATTAAGCATTTATGGAATGGAAAATGGCATAATTGTGTATATTAGTATGAAAAGCATGCATAAGAAATTATTACTCATTTACTCATTTAATTTATTACTCATTATTACTCATTTTGGCAGGGGAAAGGTCTCCCTTGGGAGGTGGGGGACTCTCCTTCCTTGGAGGTTTCTAAGCAGAGATCGGACAGCCATCTGCCATGGATGCTTCAGCTGAGATTCCAGCATAGCTGGGGGTTGGACTAGATGACCCTGGGATCCCCTCCTCTCTCTCCACTCCGGAATTCCAGGAGGAGCTTCCTTGCCTCCTGCAAAGCCCTTTTCCCTGCAGGCTCTTCCTCTGGTTTCTGGCCAAGGGAGGGAGATGCTCAGAGGCCAGCCAAGAGCCTCACCCCCAAAAGGATATCTGGGCATGGGCCTAGCCAGGGGGGCAGCTGCCCCCCCCCCCCGATATCCATAAGAAATAATAAGAATCTGAGGATCTGCCAAGCGAGAGAGGGCTGAGCTGGAGGGACTGGGCTTGGCAAGGGTTAAAGGGAAGTGAGCTGCCTTCCTAGAGAGGCCAGGAAGCAAGGGGGAGGCCAGGTCCTCCAGAGCCAAGGCCCCTCCCTCCCCAGTCCTTTCCTTGCTTTGGGGTCTCTCCTGCAAGGGCTGCCTCGCTGTCCCCTCCTGGGATCTGGTGAGTCTCCTCTCTCTCCCCCTAGAGGGTGCAGTGGGGAGACGGGGGGGGGGGTCCCAGGGCTGCAGCAGGGGAGGGTGCCTGGGGGGCCTGATCCGGGAGGGGCCAGGTCTGCCACGCTCTCCTTCCTGGAGATCAGGGGATCCCAAACTCATTTGGCCCTCCGCCCCCCCTTTCTGAAAAAATCTCCCTTCTTTAAACAAAGGAGTCCCTGGGACTTTAACTCTGTGTGACATCGCTCAGCCTCATTGCACAACAGAGGAAACATGTGCAAGTGGTTTTCCAAAGCTGGACGAGGAGGTGGACTAGCTCCCCCCCCCCCCCCAAAGAAAACCCCACATGGAGGAAGGAAGGAAGGAAAGGTGGGAGAGAAAGGCCAGGAACAAAGAGAGGGATCCCAGCCCATAGTCTGGCTGCTGCATTGCAGACCAGTTTCCCAGTCGTCTCCCAGGGCAGCTCCCCACGGAGGCCACTGCAGCAATCCCCTCGCACCCAGAGCATGGCATCCCAGGACCACATCCTCGCTGTCCCAAAGGGATTGTTGCTGGCAAAGAAGCCGGAAATGGGCGCTGCTACTCACTGAACCTGCAGGGACCTTGGCATCAATGGCTGTGTGTGTGTTAAGTTATCTAGTGAAATAATAATGAAATATACTCAGAGTCGCAAAGTGATTTCATGCTCTTTATTCAGCTCATAGTGGTGAGGAGGAATGAATGTCCCCTCAAAGTATCTGCTTTATATACATTATTTACACAATGGGCTGCACATGATTGGCTAATTCCGGAATTCTACTGTAAGCCAATCAGGTTGTGGATTCACTTCAATCTGGAGCATGATTGGGTGGTTCCTGCCAACCAATCATACTGCTGCATTCTGAATCCTATTGTTCTAGGACCAATCAGACTGCTGCCTTTTGGATCCTATTGTTCTAGGACCAATCAGACTGCTACAGTTTGGATCCTATTTGACTCAGTACATAACACCCCTCCCCTCTAAGTTCCAGTCCTGCCCGGGAGGTCGCATTCATAGTCCTCAAGGTATGCTGGCGGCCTACGTGTGCGTTGCGGCCTGGGGTGTTCCCTGGTCCGGGGTTCAGGTTCTGGCTCATGTTCCAAGGATGCTGGCTGTGATGGGGCTGTTTGGTCTGGCGCAACCGGCTCGCTCAGTCGTGGTTCTGGTTCCGGTGTCCTTTCGGCCTCACGGGTCCTCTCTGTATTTACTGATTCTGCCTCTCCTGCTGGCCCCTGCTGCTCTATGGGCCTCACTGCCCCACTGTTCCCTTGGGACTCCTCTGACCTGTCCTCCTCCTCCTGGTTTTCTCCCGGGAATCGTCGGCGTATCTGGTCGCAGTGGCGGCGCCAGCATTGCCCCCCATCTGTTAGCACCTCGTACGACACGGGGCCAGTGACCCTGGTGACTGTGGCGGGTACCCATGCAGGGCCTGCTCCAAAATTCTTTGCGTACACTGGGTCCTGGGCCTTGAAGGTCCGAGGGTTCCTGCCTTCCCCCACCACTACCTCATCCTGAGCTCTATCGGGGTGAAGGCGGTCCAATCTGATTGCAAGGCGCCGACCCATTAGTAGTTCAGCGGGGCTCCTGCCAGTCGTTGAGCTGGGGGTGCTGTGCTGTGCTAGAAGGAATGTGGCAAGGCGGTACTCCCAATCCCCTTGCGTCATGCGGCGAAGGGTTTCCTTGGTGGTCCGCACCATGCGTTCTGCTTGGCCATTGGTGGCAGGGTGGAATGGCGCCGAACGGATGTGGCGGATGGCGTTCTGCGCTGTGAAGGTTTGGAATTCTCCTGACGTAAATGCAGTCCCGTTGTCTGAGACGAGAGTGTCAGGGAGCCCGTGGGTAGCAAACAGCCTGCGTAGTACCCGGATGGCTGCGGACGTAGAAGTGGACGGTACCAGTGCGACTTCCAGCCATTTGGTGTAGGAGTCCACCACTATGAAGAATGTTTTCCCCTGAAAGGGGCCAGCGAAGTCCACATGCAGTCGTGACCATGGTGCTCGGGCGGACTCCCAGGACTGGACTGGGGCCCTTGGGGGATCCGGGCGGGATTCTTGGCAGGCCTGGCAGTGTTTGACCCAGGCCTCTATCTCTCCGTCGATCCCCGGCCACCACACATAACTCCTGGCAAGGGCCTTCATTATTACTACCCCTGGGTGTGTCTCGTGTAGGGCTGTGAGGACCCTTTTTCGGAGGGGCTGGGGAACAACGACCCTGCTTCCCCATAACAGGCACCCCTTGTGGGCCGACAGTTCATGTTTGCGGGTTGTGTAGCCGGCGAATTCTGGCCCGGGGCTGCTGCTGGGCCATCCCCTCCACACCCAGTCCAGGACCCGGGAGATGACCCTATCTTTCTTGGAATGGTGTGCAACTTCTTGTGCCTGAATGGGGCGGTCAGGAAGCAGCTCCAGGCTCATAACCTCTTGTGCAGGTGCTGGGTCAGGGCCTGTTTCCGGTAGTGGCAGCCTGCTGAGGGCGTCCGCATGGCCCATCGCCTTCCCAGGGCGGTGAATCAGTGCATACTGGTAGCTGGCAAGGAAAATTGACCACCTGAGGACGCGAGGAGACAGCACTTGGGGGGTCTGCTTTTCGGGGGCAAACAAGCCAAGCAACGGTTTGTGGTCAGTCACCACGGTGAAGGGCCGCCCGTACAAGAAATCATGGAATTTTTTAACTCCCTTCACGATTGCCAGACCCTCCTTGTCGATTTGTGAGTAGTTCCGCTCAGTTGCGTTGAGTGTCTGGGAAAAGTATGCCACTGGTACCTCTCTTCCATCTGGGAGTTGGTGTCCCAGGACAGCACCAATGCCATAGGGCGAGGCGTCGCATGCTAGCACCACCGGCAGCCTCTCGTCGAAGTGTGCCAAGACCGAGTTTGAGACAAGCAAGTCCTTGACTGCCTGGAATGCGGCCTCCTGGCGCTGGCCCCACACCCAAGGGGCCCGCTTGTCCAGGAGTCTGTGTAGGGGCTCCGCTACCGCCGCCTTGTGGGGAAGGAAGGAATGGTAAAAGTTCAATAGTCCCAAGAAGGCCTGAAGTTCAGTCTTGTTCTTGGGCGCTGGGGCATCACAAATGGCCCGTACCTTGTCCCCAGTCGGGTGGACCCCTTCTGCGTCCACCATAAATCCCAGAAAGTCCACCTGGGGCACTCCTAGTAGACATTTTTCCCGCTTCACCTTGAGACCCGCTGTCTGGAAACGGTGCAGAACGGTGCGGAGGCGGTCCTCAAACTCCTCT
Source organism: Podarcis cretensis (assembly GCF_951804945.1). Taxonomy (NCBI): domain Eukaryota; kingdom Metazoa; phylum Chordata; class Lepidosauria; order Squamata; family Lacertidae; genus Podarcis; species Podarcis cretensis. Next base: position 6,006,574 of record NC_137173.1, on the reverse strand, counting down.
GGTGTGGGCCCGGCAATCAACACATCATCGAAGAAGGGGGTGACGCCAGGAATCCCTTTAAGGAGAGAGTCCATTAGATTCTGGAATATGCCTGGTGCCACGCTGACACCGAATTGCAGCCGCTTTACCCTGAATGCTCCTCTGTGCGTCACAATCGTCTGTGCCTCTGCTGTGGTCTCATCTACTGGCAGCTGTTGATATGCTTGGGCCAAGTCCAGCTTGCCAAAAATTTTCGACCCAGCCAGGGTGGCAAGGACATGGCTGACCACTGGCACTGGGTATGCATGGGCCGTGAGGGCCTTGTTTATGGTACATTTGTAGTCTGCGCAGATGCGGACTGAACCATTAGGCTTGACAGGTGTGACGATTGGGGTTTCCCAGGGGGCATTAGGCACCGGTTCCAGCACTCCTTGCTCCATGAGCCGGTCCAATTCCTCGTCTATACGGGGTTTCAGGGCGAATGGGACCCGGCGGGCCTTGAGCCTGACCGGTCGTACTGCGGGGTCAAGCTGTAGAGCAATGGGGGGGCCCGTATACTGTCCCAATTTCCCATCGAAAACCCCCGGAAATTCCTTGCATATGGCGTCCACGTCCACTTGTAAGCTAGTGTGGTTTACCCCAGTGACAGCTAGCCCCAGTGGTCCAAACCATGCCAATCCCAGTAGGCTAATGTAGGGGCCCTTGACCACAAGTAAGTCCAGTTGCCGTGTCCGCCCTCGGTATTGCACCCTGAAGGTCCCCACCCCCATTGTGGGGACCTTACGTTTCTGGAAGTCCCGGAGGGTGAATGGGGCCGGCCTGAGTTTGGGACCCCCACTAGGACACAGTTTCCTTAAGGTCCTTGCCGAGATTATGGATAGAGTTGAACCCGTGTCAAGCTCCATGCGGCATGGGGCCCCCTCTATCTGTACCTCTACATAAATTTTCTCTACGTTGGGGTGGGGCAACTGGTATACCTGGAAGTCCGTGAGCTCCGTCGAGTTGCCTTGGTGCGTTGGGCCCCGGGACCTGGGGTTCTTGGATTGGTCATCTGATGCCTGGCATCGGGTGGGCCGAGCCCGACACACCCGGGCGATGTGTCCCACTTTTCTGCACTGCCTGCACACTGCGTTGCGGAAACGGCAGGTCCTCCTCTCGTGACTTTCTCCACAGCTTGCGCAGTTCCCTCCTTCTCGTCGAGGCAGCTGTGGTATGTGGGCTGCTTGAGTGCGCTGCTGTACTCGGTGCACCTCCTCCCTGTCAGATCCTGAGTCGTCGGTGAGGTCTTCGTGGTGGACCCTCGGTTGGGATGGCTGGCTCGGCCGTGCCTCTTGAGTCGACCTCTCGGCAGCTTCCGTTGCCAGGGCCTCCTCCAGAGCGACCTGGAACGTTAGGTTCTTCTTAGCGTAGAGGCGTCGTTGCAGCTTCTCATCCCTAAGGCCACCGACGAGGCGGTCACGAAGCATGTTCTCCAGCTCTGAGAAGTTGCAGAACCGGGCGGCTTGGCGGAGAGAGGTCACAAACCCAGTTATGGTTTCCCCAGGGGCTTGCCGCTTTGCATAGAAGGCATTTCGACGAGCCACCACTGAGGGCTGTGGCGAAAAGTGCCCCTTCAGCTGTTCCATTATTGTTTTGTATGGAACAGTAGCAACGTCTTCAGGCGCAAGGAGAGCCCGGGCGATTTCAAATGTCTCCTCTCCGCAAACGCTGAAGAATATTGCCCTCTTCTTGGCGTCTTCTTCATCGGTGACCCCTTTGGCTTCTAGGAGGAAGGTGAAACGGGAGGCGTACGCTTCCCAGTCTCCGGATGCTGGGTTGAACGGTGAGAAGCTGCTGTCGGTTGCCATTCTGAGTTCCTTGTGTCCCGGAGCTGAAGCCTGGATACACTGTGCGAGGCAGCGGTGCGGCAGGTGGCGGTGCTGCGGTGCTGTGTGTGGCAGTCAGCTCAGCGGGATCCCACCTTCGTCGCCAGTGAAATATACTCAGAGTCGCAAAGTGATTTCATGCTCTTTATTCAGCTCATAGTGGTGAGGAGGAATGAATGTCCCCTCAAAGTATCTGCTTTATATACATTATTTACACAATGGGCTGCACATGATTGGCTAATTCCGGAATTCTACTGTAAGCCAATCAGGTTGTGGATTCACTTCAATCTGGAGCATGATTGGGTGGTTCCTGCCAACCAATCATACTGCTGCATTCTGAATCCTATTGTTCTAGGACCAATCAGACTGCTACAGTTTGGATCCTATTTGACTCAGTACATAACAAATAATAATAAATTACCCGCATAAATTTCAAGGGAGATGTCTTTGGCCCTGCCCGTTTGGCCCTCAGGGGGTTGATCAGATACATACCTGACCCTCATAGTAAACAAAAAGGGACCCCACCCCAGGAGTCTGTCTGGAGAGCGGCAGAGTCCAAGTGCAAAAAAAGGAGACAGAAGCAGGGGAGTGGGGGGGGGGAGCAACTCCTGAGGACCCCCGGGACCCCCACTAGACCAAGCATCCGTTTTTCACAAGATACAAATGACTCCCTTCTCAGTCGGTTCTGACTTCATACATTGACTGGAGGGCAGCAGAAACCAGGTCGATTAATCTCCCAGAAATCCCTTCAGTTGCCTCCACATTTTGCATTGCTAGAAGGCTAGAGACTTATTTCTTCTCCTCTTCCTCCTCCTCTTTCTTTTCAAAAGGATAGCTCACGGTCCAGCCCTGGTTCCCAGCAAGACTCATCCATGTTTCCTCAGGGAACCATGCCCCCCCCCTCGTCCTACAAATTCTGTAACAGAACAATGTATTTGCTTTGTAGGATTTCCTAGAGCTTTTCATTACGACAGACAGAACTTGTCAGAAGACCAAAGGGTTCCTTCCGATCTCTCAGAGGCTTCCTGAGAGCACAGATGGATGAGCAAGACTCAGCTGGCCCTGGAACAGGAAGAGGCCATGCCAGCCAAACTGGGAGCAGTGGGCGATTCTGGGAAAACCCAGTGCAGAAGATCCTGGGTGAGGTGGACACCCTCCGCTCAGAGGTGCAGAGCCAGCAGTTGAGGCAGTTCTGCTGCCAGGAGGCCAAAGGACCCCGAGAGGTTTGCAGCCGACTCTACCACTTTTGCCACCAGTGGCTGAAGCCAGAAAGGCACACGAAAGCTGAGATGCTAGACCTGGTGATCTTGGAGCAGTTCCTGGCTGTCCTTCCACTGGAGATGGAGAGCTGGGTGAGGGAATGCGGAGCGGAGACCAGTTCCCAGGCGGTGGCCCTGGCCGAAGGTTTCCTCCTGAGTCAGGCAGAGGAGAGAAAGCAGGTGAGAGAGACTTTCCTCTGGATACTCCCAAGAGGCTCCAAACAGGACAGAGAACATCCCATAATGGTCTGCTGATGGCCCATCTGTTTTCTGGGAAAGCATCCATGGAATGAGATCTCACACCCTTCAAGTCTTTTTCATTCTCTGTCTAATATTTCTCCCCATTCTCTGTTTTGAATCCTTGTTTCTTTTTCAGGGAAAGGATCTCTTGGCAGAAATGGACCTGGATTCCTGTGAGGCAGAGAGGCCTCCGTTGGACACCAGAGAGAGGCCACTGGTTAAGGAGGAAGGTGATTTTTCTCAGTTTGATTTCATTCTGTTGGTTTTCCAAGTCATCTGGGAGTTCTTTTCATCTTGTTTTGGGGGGAGACAGTTGGGAAGAAAGGTCCAGAGGAGGGGAGATGTATTTCTGCACAAATAAAATATGAAATGGGCACAAACATCCAAATGCTCTCAGTAGGTAAGGCTTTCTCAAAAGCCCATCTGCAGTTAGAGATCCCCTGTTTCACCTGTGAGAGAAGCCGGCACTCCAGGCGTCCTGTTTATGTTTTTTCTCTTGCAGGTGACAGAATGATGCCGGCAAGACCTCCTGATCCATCTTTTCATGCGGGCAGAAGGGAAGCAGTGGCTGTGGAACCAGATCAGGTCAGGGGAAGCTGCCTTGTGGGGACAGAGGCCGAGGGATGGAGCAATGTCATGGACTATTTGGGCACAGAGGAATGGTGGGAGGATGCAGCTGGGGAACCAGGAAGGGAAGACGGCTGAGAGCCCAAGAAGTGGAGGTAGAAGAAGCATGGTTGGTCAGAGGGGGAAGAGGGAGAAGCCTGGGAAGAGGAGGTGTCAGAAGTTGAAGGGTGAACAGGGCTTTGTGAGCTGGGAGACTGTGGCAGAATGCAGTGCAGAATCAGAGGAAGAAGAGGAAGGAGGCGAGTGGGAGAGGAAGGTCAAGAGACAGAGGTGAGTCAGGATAAGGAAGAGCCACCGGTGGCTCCCTCTCCTTTTGCCAGAAGCCACCCTCCCGGCTTGTCTCTCAGAGCCAGCAGACCCCCTGTAATGCAGGAATCTCTGCTAGATCATCCAAGACAGATGGCCATCCAAGACAGGCTTATTTTATTTCTAGATTGATCACTGAATGCTCAGATTGGTTTCTAAGCAGTGGACAAATGAGAACAAATAGTGGCCTGGATTCACCTAACCAGCCCCATCGGCTGCAAAATGGGGCCTGCCCCCCATTGCTCCCCCCTCCATGCCCCCATGAACCCCTTGGATTTGGCTCTAGGGCATTGGGAGGGAACTCCACAGAACAGCTCAGGAGGAGAGGAGAAAGTGGATCCTTCCATTGGGAAAACTGGAATGCTTGCGTAGGCAGAATGACTTGGAGGATACATTGTGGAGTACCACCTATTTGCACAAAGATAAACACCCATAATTAAAATGCAGACTAAAATAAGCATTCATATTTAAAATGTGCAGTAAAGCAATCCTATTGAAACAACACCGCATTGGAAGGAAACAACAGAGCATTGTGTAGCAGATTAAATTTCTGCTGTCTCAGAGGAAGACATTTCCCTTTTTCTTTTAGGCTCCAGTGTGCTTTGAAGACGTTGCTGTTCTTTTCACGGACGAGGAGTGGGCGTTGCTGGATCCTGACCAGAGAGCTCTGCATAAGGACGTCATGGAGGAGAATCGTGGGATATTGGCCTCTCTTGGTAAGGCTCCCTGTGGGATCGTCATATCTGCCTGGAAATTCAAAAAATACCTCGATGGGTCCAACCTCATTTATTTTCACAAAGCTCAACAGCGCCCCCTATAACACCTGGAAACCTAACACCCCCACAATAAAGAGTAAATTACAGTTTTTTCTTTGAACAATTTCCTCCAATGATTCCTTTTTCTACCATAATAGGACTGGTCTGAACTTCACAGGCCATTTAAAATGTCAGCTTCATAATTTTCAGGAAAGATAAGTAGCTTCAGGGTTTCTGTTTCTGTTTTTGCTCCTGTCAGTCTTTTTTTTTTAAAAAAAAAAAAATAATATTTATTGAAAATTTCCAAATATGACAAAAAAAAGAAAAAGAAAAAAACAAGAGATCCATTTTTTCCATCCAGATCTCTATATTTAGGAGTAAAACTCCAATTTTATTTCTTTAAGCCTTTTCACTCTGGATGTCCCAAATGTTCCCACTTCCAGCTTTGTCCAATTCTTGTTATTCTCTTTCCTCACTTTCCTCTGGTTTCAAAGCTTCTATTTCTCCTCGCCAGGCGCTGTCAAAGCTTCTATTTCTCCTCGCCAGGCGCTCTCACGCATCACTCCCGGTTCCCGGGGGGGGGGGTTACGTTTAGCTCACACGTTCCACTTTTCTCCTCCAGCACAGTCTTATAATTTTCCATCGTGAAATTAAAAACTTTTATCAATATAAAGTAGCTCTTGATCTTAGTTGTCAAATCCTTTGCTTTAAATCCTCTACAACAGGGGGGAGACGGACTTCCTTTTTGCACCTCCCCCGCTCGTTCCGAATTTAAAAAAAAAAAAAATTCCCTCCTTTTAAATCCAATTTTCCCAATTACTCACGGGTTGTTCTTTTTAGTCCAAATTTTCAATGGAAGAAGTCAGCGCTCTCCGTCGAATGGCATGCGGCTTTGCTCGGCAGGGGAAACGAAGGACTCATAGCACCACACCACCCCCCGTCCCCCGCTCCGTAGCCTTTAAAAAGGCTCCTTCGCGGGTCGGGTGGGCGCAAATGGTGCCCGCCGAGTCACCATGTCCATGGGTTTCAGCGCCCATGGTTTTTGAGGGTCCCCGCGTCGCTGGCGCGGTAGGACCCAGCCCCTGCTGGGCAGGCTCCCTCCGGAGCTCGGAGGGAGTCCGCCATTCGGCGATGGCGCCAACCCGGATCGTATAAATCTTTCGCCTTTTTGCTCCTGTCAGTCTTGGGTTGACCAAAGAGATGACTGGCAGTGAAGCTCAGGTACTGCCAGCAAGAGAAGAAGCAGGCCTAGGGAGAGGAGAGTTAGCAGCAGAAGGCAGAGAGGAGCAACTGTCATCTGAGCTCTGAACAAGGGGAAAAGAAAAAGAGAGACAGAGTGACAGCTCTATGAGAGCTACAGGAGTGAGTCAGATGCTGGAATGCAGGAAGCATTCTCTGCCAAATTTAAAGATACTGGAAGAGAAGGTGGGGGCTTCCTTTCTGGGGAAGGGGGAGGAGCTCAGTCCGGGCAACTCCATCTTGTGGGGAGGACGATGAGTAGAGGAGCTCTGTCCAAGTTTGTTGTTTAAGCAATAAATCTGAAATTATTAACAGCCAGAGTCGTCTCACGACCAAGCCATAACAACGACTGACATTGGAGATGGAGGGGATGCATGACTGGGCCAAACAAAATTCATCCCAGAGAAGAGCTAGGATTATGGAATCTCAGGTAGTAGTAGCAGTGATGAGGATGATGATGATAGCAATAGTAATACAGTGGTACCTCGGTTTACAAACTTAATCTTTTCCTGAACAGAACTGTTCTTAAATCGAGGTACCACTGTAGTAGTAATAATAATAATAATTTTTATTTTTACCCTGCCCATCTGGCTGGGTTGCCCCAGCTACTCTGGGTTGCTTCCAACACATATATAATCATGAAACATAAAAAACAATAATCTGATTCCCTATAAAAAGAACATTAACTTTAAAATGAACAACTTCTACTAGTGGCCAAATTGTGGAAACCTTTTGTGAAAAGTGCATTTCTGAGATTTGATGGCTCATAACACCACTTTTGTGTTGCGTAATACCATAAAATTATATAGCAATCAATGGAAACATAATTTAATGAAGAATTTAATGCAATGACTTTAATATAGGAGTATTTATTGGAACAGCAGTCATAAAGAAAAAACGTGAAAGCTTTGGTAACCATTGGTAACTTTTAGCTTTAATTACGTCCTTACAAAGCCTTCCTTTGAAGTGAAGCAAGTTTTTCGTTCTGCAGCTCTAATACAGTGGTGCCTCGCAAGACGAAATTAATCCGTTCTGCGAGTCTCTTCGTCTTGCGGTTTTTTCGTCTTGCGAAGCACGGCTCTTAGCGGCTTAGCGGCTATTAACGGCTTAGTGGCTTCAAGAAAAAGGAAACAAACTCGCAAGAACTCGCAAGACGTTTCGTCTTGCGAAACAAGCCCATAGGGAAATTCGTCTTGCGGAACGACTTAAAAAACGGAAAATTCTTTCGTCTTGCGCGTTTTTCGTCTTGCAAGGCATTCGTCTTGTGAGGTACCACTGTAATGTGAAACCAAGACTGAATTATTCCCTCTGTTAATTGGGCTTTATTGCTGGGTTGCCTTTGATTAACAAGTTTCTTTAGTCGGCCCCATAGATTTCCAATTGGGTTAAAGTTTTGGCTATTCCCAGGCCATTCCGGCAGTGGAATAGGATTATCTTGAAAGCACCGTTTGCATACAGCAGCAACATGACATGGAGCTGAGTCCTGTTGAAATAGATAAATAAATAAATAAATATTTATAAAAATATATATAAATGCTTCAATATCTGCGAAAAGATCAGCTGCGGAACGCTTCAGTTTGGGCTAAAGTATTTCATTTATGTATTTTGGGGCATTTACCGTATTTTTCGCTCCATTGGACGCACCGGACCATAGGACGCACCAGACCATAGGAGGAGGAGAACAGGGGATATATTTTTTTCTTGTTCTCCCCCTCTAAAACAAGGTGCGTTCAAGGTACATTCACCAGAGCTTGTGGGGCTGGCGGTGGGGGGAAGCGCTGCTTTCCCCCACCGCCAGCCTCAAAGATCCCTGAAGCCTTTGGAGCGCAGCGCCCCGCTGCCCTGCAGAGGCTTTGCGCGGAGCCGTCCCCAAGCCCTCGCTGTTCTGGCTTGGGAACAGCCTTGCTAGCTTCTGCAGGACAGCAGGGTGAAGGCAACCCGCTGCCCTGGAGAGGCTGTGCGCACAGCCGTCCCCAAGCTAGAGCAGCGAGATGGAGCGTTCCGCAGTGCTCCGTCTTCCTGTTCTGGCTTTGGGCTTAGCGGCGCAGCCTGCATTCGCTCTATAGTACGCACACACATTTCCCCTTAATTTTTGGAGGGGAAAATGTGCGTCCTATAGAACGAAAAATACGGTACATTCCCATTAATGACGCAAAATCCACCCACACCTTTTGATGCCATACAACCCCAGATCACCACGCTATCTGGGTGTTTCACGGTCAGTGTAATGCATTTAGGATGTAAATCTTATCTGAATCTTCTCCTCGCGTATTTCATGCCACCACAACCAAGCAAAGAGATTTGGGTCTCATCGCTCGAAATAATACTGTCCCATTGTTCCACTGTGCAGTTAACATGGGTTTAGTCTTTCAACTTTGCTTGAGAGATAACAATGGCATTTTTCTTAGAATTCTAGCCTTTAGACAAGTCCTTGCATTCAACTTCACAATACATTGCACCGTCATCTTGTATACACCCAGATGATATTCTTCTGTTGTTGTTTTTTTAAAATAATATTTATTAAAGTTTCAAAGAGGTTACAAAGATAGGAAAAAGAGGAAATACAAAAAGAAAAAATAAACAAAAAATACAAAATACAAAAAAGTAGAAACAATTTAAAAACACATCATCCTTTCCATGTCTTGTCTTTCATTTACTTGTTTCCCTGACCTCCTCACACCTCCCTTTTTTCTATTCTAGTTGAATTAGTAATTTCAGCAAATCCTTTCCATTTTTGCTTTTATCTTGATAATTCATCTTAATATGTTATAACTTTACATTTTCACCTAATAACCCTCAATTTTTATTAAGTAATTTATCTTAAAAGTCTAACCTGTTAATTAACTCAACAAGTCCTTCCATCTTTCTCTACTACATTCTGTCATTCAATTTACCTTAATTTATTTTAACCTTATCTTACCATAAAATACCTTAAAGCTTAAGACTTAATACTTATTTATACATAACTCCTTATATCATTTCTACTAAAGCCAAATTGTTTCATTCCAACGTTTTTCCTAATATTCATTAATTTTACACTAATTACCAAAATAAATCTTAAAAAACTTTCTTCCAATTTTCATCCAGCGTCTCTTTTTCCTGGTCTCGGGTTATGTCAGTCCTTATTGTCCATTTCTTCTAGTCCATCAACCTGGTAATCTTGTGTCCGAGGCTCTTAAGTCTCTTCCATGTCCCTTCTGCAGATCTTCTTCTTGTTTGTACTTGTACTTTACCTTATCTTTTGTTAATCTCTTTCTAAGTTTCTTTCCTTTCTCACTGAAGAGTAGATTTCGGGGATGTTCCAACTCGAAAATATCTCCGTCTCTCCTCAACAGATCGGCCCATTCCCCATAGTTCCATTCCCCACAGTCAACAGCGTAGTCCAGAGAATATTTAAAAGCATGTTTCAAAGACCCTCCAAACTTAAGGGCCCCCACAACTCCAGCCCCCCCCCCCGGCCCACTCCAGATTCAACCTTCAACAACAACGGCTTATGCTCCTGTAGGGCCTTGGGCTTCTCCATTTGTATTGCTTGAAGTTCAACAGCAACCTCCTCCCTTATCTTCTGCATTTGCACTTGCTCTATCAAATCAGGTTATTGAGTTGGCTCCTGGATAATTCCTGTATAAATATTCACTGTTTGTCCAAAATTTTTGACTGCAACAGTCATCAAATCCATCTTCTCATGCAACTGCTCCAACAAGGCGCTTGTCTTGCAAAAAGCAAGCACCAAAGTTTCTTCCAAACACATTTTTGTTCAAGGTCACAGTCTGTTCCCAGGATCCTAATCACCACAGCTAGAAAATCCCCAGATCGACTCCGGCAACAATTTAACAAACTCCCTCTAGAGGAGACAATTTCTATTTGTATCCATCTTTTTTTTTGACAACCATATGTCAGGAGTGCTCTGATGGTGTTTCCTGCTTGGCAGGGGGTTGGACTCGATGGCCCTTGTGGTCTCTTCCAACTCTATGATTCTATGATTTTTTGAAAGCAAATCCAACAAAAGAAAGTTACTTTCACTTTTCGAGTTTTTAGTTTCTTTTAAATGCAAAAGGCAACATTGGAGATAATTTGTTTCTCTTCTTTAGCTATCTGTCAAAAAAATGTTCCTTTCCCAGTCAATGAACTTCACCAAAAATCTCTGTCTCTGACACCCCGTTCCCAGGTTTGAGACAGTGGAAATTTATCTTTCTTTACTCTCTCTCCTGCAGGCTTAAACAGTCAAAATTCCCCCTCTTTACTCCTGCTTCAAAGAGGGGTTTAGATGGTTAAAACAGGAGGGATTTTAGACCTTTATGAACAGCTTTTCAGACTTTAGCTTGCACAATTTTTGCTTCAGGCTATTTACAAAAGCGGAAGGCGGACTTCCTGTTTAGATCCTTCCCGCTTGAGTGCCAAATTAAAATGTTTCTTAGCCCAATTTTCCGTTCTACTCACAGGTACTTGTTTTAGAGTCCAATTGTCCACAGGAAAAAGTCATCGCTCTCCGGCAATGACTGTGCGGCTTCACTCCGTAAAAATAGCGGTCGATTCAAGACACAGTGCCACTCACCCCACGTCGCTTCGGATCCCCGAAAAAGGGGTTTCCTTGCGTGTAGGGGGGAGCTCCTGGTGTCAGCCGAATCCCATGTTCCCAGGCTTCCTCCGCCTGGGATTTTTAAGGGGTCTCCGCCTTCGCGGCAAGATCCAGATGATATTCTTCTGTCATGTAGGGACAGTCTCTCCATTCTTCAATCGTCACTTGCCTTTGTGCACCTTTTCCTGCCTTTACCAGTCTGATTTTATAGTGACTGAGTCTCCTTATACCTCTCCCAAAATATAGAAAGGAAGCTTTGGTTATGTTTTCCCCAATCTCACTTCTAATTTATTCATAACAGTTGCCTTGTTCACTTAATAGTACAATTTTACATCGCTTTCTGGGTGACCAGTCAACTCTTTGTGCCATTTCTATATTTTTATTATGTCTTACAATGTCACTAAATGAAAGAACAAAAAAACCCCAACCAACTTGATAGCAGTCACATAACAAACTGACAAAAGTCAACCTAAGCAAGTTGTGCTTCGTTTTTCTGATTATTTGGCTATAACGTTTGATAGAATACGGATAATTAAATAAACTTTGTTGAATTGCATTCTTGATAAAATTATGTTTCCATTGATATATAATTTTATAATATTACCCCCAAAGAAGCAGAGTTTTGAGCCATCAAACCTCTGAAATACACTTTTCTCCAAAAGGCTTCCACAATTTTGACCATTACTGTATATCAAACAAAGCAAGATTCAACAAATCTCCATAAACTCATAATAAATATGTTGGTTAATGACAAACAACACAGGTAGTGAACACCCCCCCCAAAACTCCCTTCAGTTCTTCTCCATTTGTTCCTGAGGCTCTAATCCCTTTTTGTTTCCATTGCAGATTGTGATGAATCGGAAATCGAGAACAAAGGTGACCACGAAAAAATCCCCAGGGAGGAGAAGCCACGCAAAAATTTGGAGGGTGGAGAAAGCTGCAGTCAGAGCTCCCATTCCACTTCCCATCAACAAAATCTCCTTGGAAAAAAACTCTATCAGTGCATGGAATTTGGAAAGAGCTTCAGTCAGAGCTCTTCTCTCACTTCCCATGAAAGAATTCATACAGGGGAGAAACCCTATCAGTGTGTGGAATGTGGAAAGAGCTTCAGGAAGAGCTCCGATCTCACGTCCCATAAGAGAATTCATACAGGGGTGAAACACTATCAGTGTGTGGAATGTGGAAAGAGCTTCGGGACGAAGGGCATTCTAACTTCTCATGTAAGAATTCATACAGGGGAGAAACCCTATCAGTGTGTGGAATGTGGAAAGAGCTTCAGTCAGGGCTCCGATCTCACTTCCCATAAGCGAATTCATACAGGGGAGAAACCTTATCAATGTGAGGAATGTGGAAAGAGCTTCAGTCAGGGCTCCGATCTCACTTCCCATCAAAGAATTCATACAGGGGAGAAACCCTATCAGTGTGTAGAATGTGGAAAGAGCTTCAGTCAGAGCTCCCATCTCACTTCCCATCAAAGAATTCATACAGGGGAGAAACCCTATCAGTGTGTGAAATGTGGAAAGAGCTTCACTCAGAGCTCCCATCTCACTTCCCATCAAAGAATTCATACAGGGGAGAAACCCTATCAGTGTGTGGAATGTGGAAAAAGCTTCAGTCACAGCCATAGTCTCACTTCCCATCAAAGAATTCATACAGGGGAGAAACCCTATCAGTGTGTGGAATGTGGAAAAAGCTTCAGTCACAGCCACAGTCTCACTTCCCATGAAAGAATTCATACAGGGGAGAAACCATATCAGTGTGTGGAATGTGGAAAAAGCTTCAGAAACAGCCACAGTCTCACTTCACATCAAAGAATTAATACAGGGAAGAAACCATATCAATGTGTGGAATGTGGAAAGAGCTTCAGTCACAGTCAGAATCTCACTTCCCATCTAAGAATTCATATAGAGGAGAAACCCTATCAATGTGAGGAATGTGGAAAGAGCTTCAGCCACAGCCACAGTCTCACTTCCCATCAAAGAATTCATACAGGCGAGGAACCCTATGAGTGTGTGGAATGTGGAAAGAGCTTCACTCAGAGCTCCAATCTCACTAAGCATCAGAGAATTCATACAGGGGAGAAACCCTATCAGTGTGTGGAATGTGGAAAGAGCTTCACTGATAGCTCCAATCTCACTTCCCATCAAAGAATCCATACAGGGGAGAAACCCTATCAGTGTGTGGAATGTGGAAAGAACTTCATTCAGAACTGCCATCTCACTTCCCATCAAAGAATTCATACAGGGGCGAAACCCTATCAGTGTGTGGAATGTGGAAAGAGCTTTAGTCACAGGCAGAATCTCACTTCCCATCAAAGAATCCATACAAAGGTTGGAAAAACCATTATACAGATTTAGGAGCCAGGCAAATCCACACTTTTTAACCAGGCCTTTGGCTGATTGACATTTAATGCCCTTTTAAAATGTGTTTTGTGTGGGTTTTTTTGGTGTTTTTTTATGTTCTAACTATCCTGAGACCTATGGGTGTAGGGTATTGCTGCCAACTTTCTGCACCACCTAGAGTACCCACAGAATTGTGGCTTCTACTGGCAACACACATAGGAGAACAAATGAAAGACAAACACAGGGGGCAGGCAAAAACCTGGAAAGGGCCATACCAAATGGACATCCGGTGTGAAGAGGTCACTTTCCCCACTGCTGAACAATGCCACAGGTAGAGGATATGGAATGCTAGAAGTGTTCTTTGGGGCAAGGGGAGCTGCTGGGAAATTGAACTACGGGCTCAAAATATTACTTTTTTAAAAAGTTGCTGCCATTATAGGCATTACAGGTAGAGAGCTGGAGGGTGAGCAGGCCCAGGCTGTGTTGCGCCCAAGAATGGGGGTGAAGGGAGAAGGGAGAAGTGATGCGTTTCCGTTGCAGCTCTGATTTCCACCTGGTCCGGAATTGTCCAGTGGAGCCACAGGATGTCTCCAAGGCCGTTTTCTGTGGCAACCAGATAACAGGAGCTGCCAAGCGTGGGAAGCCTCGAAAGGTCTCAAGGAAACTGGCAGAGACATGTCGTCACAGTATCATTTGGCTGCTGCTATGTCAACAGTGAAAAACTGTGACCAGGGCCACAGGCTGAGCTGGGTGATTGACAGTGGGGCCAGTCACCACCTCATGCCATCGCCATCTAGTGGTTTTTTGTGGAATTGCAAGGCTCTGAAAACTGGAAGAAGTGTAACTTGCAGATGGTTCCAAGCGCCAACTAACTATGTCTCGCTCTGTTTATTGTTCTTTTTTACAGGCAGAGATTTAGGCCTATGTCGTTCCAGAGATGCAGTGCTGTTTGCTTTCTGTTTCCTCTCTTGTCCATGATGGGTTCAAAGTGTGTTTTGAAAATAATGTGTGTTCCTTTTCCAGAGGTGGGCGACAACTGGTCAGTGTTGAGTGCAAAGACAGGCTGTTTGTGCTAGAAGCACCTATTGCAGGTAAATAGGTGAGGATGCACAAGCACAGTGTGCTAATAGGTGAGGATGCACAAGCACAGTGTGCTAAGGTTCCCATCCATGATGGGTGCCATCATGGCATTTGGCACCAGAGAATGTCACATATCAACTGGGGGTATGTTAAGAAGGTCCCAGGGTGCACTGAGGGGTGCAAGATGAAGGTATGTGACAAATACCTGGAATGCAGGGCCTTCAAGAAAGCTAAGGTTCAGACGTGCTCTTATCTTAGGTCTGACAGGGTAACCACAAAAGCTTTTGAGCTAGTCCTTGCATACCTTTGGGGCCCTATGCCAGTTGCCAGTCTGGGCGGGGCCGAATTTGTGCTGTCTCTGGTGGATGATTCTTCCAGAAATGGGTGGATTTTCTCTCTGAAGCACAAGTGAGAGGCCGCTGCTTTGGTGAAAGACTGGATAACGGCAGTAGAACTACAGTTCTCACTGAGGGTCAGAGCTTTCAATCAGATCGCGATGGAGAGTTCACCAGACTAGATCTGTGTTGCAGAACTTCTGCCAGAAAGACATACACCACAGGTTGACTGTAGCAAATTCTCAGGAGAAAGGAGTTGCAGAATGCAGGTAGAGAACGCTGCAGGAGGCAACCAAAGCCATGCTCTTTGACACAGGGTTGCCCCAGCAGTTTTGGGTGGAAGCGTGGAAATCTGCGTCCTTCACTCTGAACAGTTCTTACAGTTCTGTAGTAGGGGACACGCCCTATTTTCTGCTGCATGGGAAGAAGCCCAAGGTGCATTTCTTCTTCTTCTTTTCCTACAATCCCTAACAATAATGCTTCAGGCTTTTTTACAAAAGTTAATTGGAACATTTTCTTCAACTCATTGTATATCATTTCCCAGAATTTTTAAAATTTTATTACAATCCCGCCACATATGGTAAAAAGTCCCTTCTTTTTCCTTAGATTTCCAACATATATTTGAGCCAGTTTTATACATTCTTCCTATCTGCACTCGTGATATATACCATCTACACATCATGTTCATGTAATTTTCTGTCAGCAAAGAGCGGTCTTTAAATTTTAAATCAGTTTTCCACAATCTTTCCCAATCTTCAAACATTGTATTATGACCTATATCTTGTGCCCATTTAATCATGACTGATTTCACCTCTTTATCTTTTGTTTCCCATTCTAGCAGAGTACTATATGCACCTTTCAGCAACTTCCCTTTCCCTTCTACGACTTCCTTTTGAAATCTAGATGTCGTGTAGCTAAATCATTCATTTTAACCACTTAAATTCATCTAATCTAAATACTGGACTACACAATAGCCTGATCTATTTGAAAGCTTAAAATGCATGAGAATCCTCCATTGGGGTGTAGGCAACAAGACACTATACATTGAGCATAATAGCAATTATACACAAAATTTGGGTCCCCCTCTTTGTGGAAATAACATACTGTCAGACACATGTTAGCATTCCTACATAATATCACACAATACACCACATACTAATTACCATATTTTTCACTCTATAAGACACACATTTTCCCCTCCAAAAATTAAGGGGAAATGTGTGTGCGTCTTATGGAGTGAATGCAGGCTCCTTGGCTTCAGCGATAGCAAGGCGAAGCCTCCGAAGCGCAGTGGGAGCGTTGCTGCCACGCTCCAGAGGCTTCACATTGCTTTCGCTGAAGCCTGGAGAGCGAGAGGGGTCGGTGCGCACTGTCCTCTCTCGCTCTCTAGCCGCCTGAAGCCTCCGGAGCACGGCGGGAGCTCCCGCTGCACTCCAGAGGCTTCGGGGTTGCCTTCACTGAAGGGTAGGTGCCCCTTCAGCTAAGGTGCAGTGCCCCTTCAGCTAAGTGCCCCTTCAGCTAAGCCGCTTCGCTGAAGGGGCGCTGTGCAGAGAGAGGGAGATTTTCCCCCCCATGGTCTCCCCCCTCTAAAACAAGGTGCGTCCTATGGTCGGGTGCGTCCTATAGAGCAAAAAATACGGAAAATATCAGTTGCATATCTTGAGGCAATTGTGATCTTTTACATATCTTTTCAATCCTGGGGCGCAGAGTCTTGAGGTTTAAAAGGTGAGAGAATGTGCTTGCAATTCAACTTTCCCCCCTTTGTCAGCCCCCTCCCTGTCAGTCTATATCCTTTGGAAAGAGATAGCTGTGGCCACTCTGGTGTCTTGTTGTTGTTGTTGTTGCAGGTAATGAATAGCCTTGTGGTGAAGAGGTCTGCGTTGACATCTGTAGAAGGGATATCCTGTAAGCGGGAGGGTGGGGCAGGACTTTTGGGACTTAAAGACACAGTTATAAAGGGAAGAGGTAAAAGCCAAAAAGGGGAGAATCTCCTTGAGTTTTCTTGGGAAGCTGCAGGCATTTTATTCATTTCACTATTATTATCTCAGCGAGTTAAGCATTTTAGTCATTTCAATATTAGGATCACATTTCCATATACCGGTATTTACTACTGTTATTATATGCTAAAAATACAAAAAAAGGAAAAATATAAAAAGAAAACAAAAGTAAAAAAGATAGATTACCAGTTAAACATTTTTTCCAGATAAAAATAATGAGGGAACCTTATTTCACAAATAAAGTAAAATAAAATAAAATAAATTCTATTTATTTTAAAGAAAACCAAAGATTTCCTATTTGATATTCTTACAATAAGCATACCAAATGAAAATAAAAGAGTGTTTCTTTACATGACAACAGCGGCTAGGATGTTAATAGCAAAATACTGGGAAATGAGTTAATATCAACAAAAGATGAGTGGCAATTAACGTTGTGCTAGTACCTTGAACTAGCTACAATGCCAGAACTTCCAAGAGACTGGGATCTACTCCCAGTAATAAAAATCCTGCCAGTGATCTACCCATTGTCTTTGCCCAGAGTTCTTGAGCTTTTCTCACGGAGCAGTGACCAGAGTTGTGGATCGACCACTAGATCGTTTAACAAATTAAAATTATATAAACAATTGTGCTATAAAAGTACATGCCATATATGAAGTATCAAGATAATAGAACTTTTAACACAGTGGTTTCTTCAGTGAACAACAACTCTTACAATGTACCGTATTTTTCGCCCTATAGGGCACACCGACCCATAGGGCGCACCTATTTTTCAGGGGGGGAAATCAAGGAAAAAAATATGATCACCCCCCCCCCCAAAGCTCTGGGAGCAGCGGACAGGCTGCACGCAGCCTGTACGACCTCCCTGCTTTTGCGGGAGGTGGCGGAATTCCCCCATCTCCCGCAAAAGCCCACAGGAGGGAGAAGGGACTTACTCAGCCAGTCAGTCCCTTCTCCCTCCTTGGGGAAAAGCCCCCAAGAGTGGCGCGCTCTTTAAAGGCTGCACGGCTCCTGCGGGATTTTCTATGAGGTGGGGGAATTCCCCCACCTCGTAGAAAAGCCCGCAGAAGCCACACACCCTTTAAAGAGCGCGCGGCTCCTGCGGGCTTTTCAACCCAGCTTGTGGGGCTGGCACTGCTTTT
Organism: Podarcis cretensis; assembly: GCF_951804945.1. NCBI lineage: Eukaryota > Metazoa > Chordata > Lepidosauria > Squamata > Lacertidae > Podarcis > Podarcis cretensis. The sequence continues at coordinate 5,988,832 of NC_137173.1, read as the reverse complement.
CCCCACCGCCAGCCTCAAAGCCGGGTCATGGAGCAGCGCTTAGGCATCATGCGCCTTCCCGCTGCCCCCCCCCCCAGCTTGTGGGGCTGGCGGTGGGGAGAAGCGCTGCTTTCCCCCACTGCCAGCCTCAAAGAGGAGACTCTCCTGGCTTCAGCGAAAGCAACGCGAAGCCTCCGTTGCTATCGCTGAAGCCAAGGACGCACACACATTTCCCCTTCATTTTTGGAGGGGAAAAAGTGTGTCCTATAGGGCGAAAAATATGGTATATAGACAGGTGCAGCATTTATTTTAGCTTCAGGTGACAGAAATCTGCAGCTGTAAGGTTTTCTTCTTTAAGTGACCCCTTTAAAACAACAAATGTAAAACAAACTTTATCCATTCACAGGTTTGTTAATTTGTTAAAATATGTTGAATTACAACATTATATTCATTTATATTACTTAGAATATGTGCAACGGATGAAGCCCATGAGAGCGAAACAAGGCATTATTCCAGAAATCCTTGTCAAAACACTGTGGAACTGTAGCAGGCTCCAATTTGGACTTTATGAACGTATGTGGAACAGAAACTAGCCGACATTTGGTCTTTATGAATGATTTATTGGGGACTTCCGTCTATATTATTGCAATTTATGTGTTGTTTATGTGCAATATAAACCTTTGATATTGTGATAAGAATGTATAGAAGAGTATTGTTTATGTGAATGCACAGCCGATTACATCTTGACAGATTAGAGAACTGGGCCAAAACAAACAAGATGAATTTTAACAGGGAGAAATGTAAAGTATTGCACTTGGGCAAAAAAAATGAGAGGCACAAATACAAGATGGGTGACACCTGGCTTGAGAGCAGTACATGTGAAAAGGCTCTGGGAGTCTTGGTTGACCACAAACTTGACATGAGCCAACAGTGTGACGCGGCAGCTAAAAAAGCCAGTGCAATTCTGGGCTGCATCATCTAGATCAAGGGAAGTAATAGTGCCACTGTATTCTGCTCTGGTCAGACCTCACCTGGAGTACTGTGTCCAGTTCTGGGCACCACAGTTCAAGAAGGACACTGACAAACTGGAACGTGTCCAGAGGAGGGCAACCAAAATGGTCAAAGGCCTGGAAACGATGCCTTATGAGGAACGGCTAAGGGAGCTGGGCATGTTTAGCCTGGAGAAGAGGAGGTTAAGGGGTGATATGATAGCCATGTTCAAATATATAAAAGGATGTCACATAGAGGAGGGAGAAAGGTTGGTTTCTGCTGCTCTAGAGAAGCGGACATGGAGCAATGGTTCCAAACTACAAGAAAGAAGATTCCACCTAAACATTAGGAAGAACTTCCTGGCAGTAAGAGCTGTTTGACAGTGGAATTTGCTGCCAAGGAGTGTGGTGGAGTCTCCTTCTTTGGAGGTCTTTAAGCAGAGGCTTGACAACCATATGTCAGGAGTGCTCTGATGGTGTTTCCTGCTTGGCAGGGGGTTGGACTCGATGGCCCTTGTGGTCTCTTCCAACTCTATGATTCTATGATCTTGTGTGTTTGTCAATTCCGGGAACAGCATTGCTGACCCAGATTTTCACAGGAAGTCCCTAAGATGATTCCCCTTTCAAACAGGATACGTGAACCTAGGCCAGTAGGGTCCTCCTCACCGGCAGACGGAGAACCCCTTCCCCAAAGCCCCTCCCTCCCCACTTCCTCATGGGGGTCCCCCACACCACCCATCACTCACCAGGATGGCTTTGGCCGTCTCCTGCTTGGAGCACTTCAGGGTTCAGAGCCCCTTGAGCTCAGCTGCCTGGCAGTTCTGAATCACCTCTGGCAGGTACAGCTAATCTTCCTCCAGCAGCTGAAAGGCAAAAGTGTGTTTCTCAGGAAGGGAGGGCTTCTCCACCTCCGAGAGTGCAGAGTGGGGGGCAAGGAGGGCAGGTCTGAGTCCCTACTCTGGTTCTCTCCAATACTCACCTCTGGGGGAGGGATGTACAACTGCAGCACATCTGCAAAGAGAAGGACATGGGGACAGCTGAATCCCTCCCTGAGCACCTGGCAAGGCTATTCCAAGAGTTTTCTCCTGGATTCCAAGCCCTACTGCAGGGGAGGAGGGACACCCCAGGCCTTGGGGGCTAATCCTGGCCTCCTTCAACCAGAATGTGGCTCCCCAGGCCAGGGATAGGCAAGCTAAGGCCTGGGGGCCAGATGCAGCCCAATCATCTTCTCAATCTGGCCCGCGGACAATTCGGGAATCAGGATGCTTTTATATGAGTAGAATGTGTCATTTTATTTAAAATGCCTCTCTGGGTTATTTGTGGGGCATAGGAATTCGTTCACCCCCCCCATATAATCTGGCCCCCTATATGGTGTGAGGGACAGTGGACCGGCCCACAGCTGAAAAAGGTTGCTGCCCCCTGCCCCAGGCTAACAAGATGGTCAATATCCAGTTCCACTCCACCCTTTTAAAATTTAAATATCAAAATAGATCCCAGCTTTCAGAGCATGTAAACCACATGAGTGGAAAGAACGCACAAAAATAGGACTGTACTTCCTTCTCCCACCTTTAAAGTAAACCTCTACGTAACGAAACCAAATTGACCCAAGTCTGCCTTCCTCCGCCAACCTCAATTTCGCTCTTCAAGCCAAAAGACAACACTTCCCCATCCCCGGGCGAAACCCCCTGGCCTTCCATTGGTAGAGCCGCCACCACGCCTGTGGCGTTTACCACAGTGCAACGCAAGGACTGAACGGATGGTGAGATGCTTTCAGCCTCAGACACTTGGCGGGTTCTGAAATGGCCATGCAGGCCAGATTCACGCGCCTGGCAGGCTGGATTCGGCCCATGGGACATAGTTTGAGGACCCCTGGTCTACACTGACTGGGACATTCTGCATGCCAAGCGGATGCTCTAGGGCTCCCCATATTTGCCTAGCCTTTCAATGTTATGCTATTAGCAAGCGTGGAGATTCCACCTGCCTCTTTCGATAGGAGAACACTCACCTGATCAATCTAATAAACAAACAAACAAACAAACAAATAATACCCCGCCCGTCGGGTTTTACCAGCCACTCTGGGCGGCTTCCAACAAAATATTAAAATACAATAGTCCATCAAATATTAAACATAAAAATAAAAACAATCCATTTTCAGTCCATTCAATTAGCAATTAAGCATTTCTGGAAAGGGAAATGGCATACTTCTTTTATTAGCATAAAAAGCATGCATAAGAAAGTATTACTCATTTATGATGAGAATAGGATTTATTTATTTTGAAATTCGCTTGGTTCCTCCTTGGCAGCCAGTGCGATTGTTTCAGCAGGGCTAGAACTCGGGACCTGCTGCCTTGAGGGACATCTAAGAGCAGTTGGGCAGGGGAAAGTATTCTAAGCAGAGATCGGACGGCCATCCGCCATGGATGCTTCAGCTGAGATTCCAGCATTGCTGGGGTTGGACTAGATGACCCTGGGATCCCCTCCTCTCTCTCCACTCCGGAATTCCAGGAGGAGCTTCCTTGCCTCCTGCAAAGCCCTTTTCCCTGCAAGCTCTTCCTCTGGTTTCTGGCCAAGGGAGGGAGATGCCCAGTTTACAGCCAAGAGCCTCACCCCCAAAAGGATATCTGGGCATGGGCGTAGCCAGGGGGGCAACTGCCCCCCTTAATCCATAAAAAATAATAAGAATCTGAGGTTCTGCCAAGCGAGAGAGGGCTGAGCTGGAGGGACTTGGCTTTGCAAGGGTTAAAGGGAAGTGAGCTGCCTTCCTAGAGAGGCCAGGAAGCAAGGGGGGCAGGTCCTCCAGAGCCAAGGCCCCTCCCTCCCAGTCCTTTCCTTGCTTTGGGGTCTCTCCTGCAAGGGCTGCCTCGCTGTCCCCTCCTGGGATCTGGTGAGTCTCCTCTCTCTCCCCCCAGAGGGTGCAGTGGGGAGACGGGGGGGGGGTCCCAGGGCTGCAGCAGGGGAGGGGGCCTGGGGGGTCTGATCCGGGAGGGGCCAGGTCTGCCACGCTCTCCTTCCTGGAGATCAGAGGATCCCAAACTCATTTGGCCCTCCGCCCCCCCTTTCTGAAAAAATCTCCCTTCTTTAAACAAAGGAGTCCCTGGGACTTTAACTCTGTGTGACATCGCTCAGCCTCATTGCACAACAGAGGAAACATGTGCAAATGGTTTTCCAAAGCTGGACGAGGAGGTGGACTAGTCCCTCCCCCAAGAAAACCCCACGTGGAGGAAGGAAGGAAAGGTGGGAGAGAAAGGCCAGGAATAAAGAGAGGGATCCCAGCCCATAGTCTGGCTGCTGCATTGCAGACCAGTTTCCCAGTCGTCTCCAAGGGCAGCTCCCCACGGAGGCCACTGCAGCAATCCCCTCGCACCCAGAGCATGGCATCCCAGGACCACATCCTCTCTGTCCCAAAGGGATTCTTGCTGGCAAAGAAGCCGGAAATGGGCGCTGCTACTCATCGAGCCTCCAGGGACCTTGGCATGAATGGCTGTGTGTGTCTTAAGCTATCTAGCAGAATAATAATAATAATAATAACAATAATAATAAAAATAGAAAATTACCCACCTAAATTTCAAGGGAGATGTCTTTCGCCCTGCCCACTTGGCCCTTAGGGGGTTGGTCGGATACATACCTGGCCCTCAGAGCAAGGAAAAAGGGACCCCACCCCAGACATCTGTCTGGAGAGCGGCAGAGAGTCCAAGTGCAAGAAAAGGAGACAGAAGCAGGGGAATGGGGGTGGGGAGCAACTCCTGAGGACCCCCGGGTGAGGACCCCCACTAGAGCCAAGCATCTATTTTTCACAAGATAAAAACGATTCTCTTGTCACTCAGTTCTGACTTCATGCATTGACTGGAAGGCAGCAGAAACCAGTTTGATTAATCGCCCAGAAATCCCTTCAGTTGCCTCCACATTTTGCATTGCTAGAAGGCGAGAGAATTATTTCTTATTTCTGTCGGGTCTCTTCCTCCTCTTTCTTTTCAAAAAGATAGCTCATGGTCTGGGATGCGGTGCAGTCCAGCCCTGGTTCCCAGCAAGACTCACCCATGTTTCCTCAGGGAACCAATCCCACCCCACCCCCGTTCTACAAATTCTGTAACAGAACAATGTATTTTGCAAAGTTTTTTGCAGATAAAATCGCTCAGATTCGGGAAGAAGTAGACTCCACCATGGGAGCAGGGCCGGGGTGGGAGAGTGCTAGTTCTGTTTAGTCAAGTTGAGTGGCATCAATTCCAATCTGTTACCTCCGAGGATGTGGACAGGCTGCTTGGATGAGTGAAACCAACCACCTGTCTCCTGGATCCTTGCCCATCCTGGCTTATAAAAGCTAACCAGGAAGGACTGGTGGGGCGGTGAATGCTTCCCTCCGTGAGGGAGCCTTCCCAGACCCGCTGAAAGAGGCAGTTATTAAACTGCTTCTTAAAAAACCATCTTTAGATGCTGCCAATATGGCTAACTATCGCCCAGTCTCAAATCTTCCATTCTTGGGCAAGGTGATTGAGCGAGCAGTTGCCGAACAACTCCAGGCACGCCTGGAAGAAGCGGACCATTTGGATCCCTTCCAGTCGGGATTCAGGCCTCATCATGGGACTGAAACTGCTTTGGTCGCGCTGGTTGATGATCTCCGGCGGGTAGGGACAAAGGTGAGAGCTGTTTCCTAGTTCTGCTGGATCTCTCAGCGGCCTTTGATACCATCAACCATAACATCGTTCTGGACCGTCTTGAGGGGCTGGGAGCTGGGGGCACTGTCATACAGTGGTTCCGCTCCTTCCTCCTGGGCCATGTTCAGAAAGTGGTGGTGGGGGATGAGTGTTCGGACCCCTGAGCTCTCACTTGTGGGGTGCCTCAGGGTTCTGTCATCTCCCCCATGCTTTTCAACATTTACATGCAGCCGCTGGGAGAGATCATCAGGAGGTTTGGGCTGGGTGTTCATCAGTATGCGGATGATACCCAGCTCTACCTCTCTTTTAAATCAGAACCAGTGAAGGCGGTGAAGGTCCTATGTGAGTGTCTGGAGGCGGTTGGAGGATGGATGGCGGCTAACAGATTGAGGTTGAATCCTGACAAGACAGAAGTACTGTTTTTGGGGGACAGGAGGCGGGCAGGTGTGGAGGATTCCCTGGTCCTGAATGGGGTAACTTTGCCCCTGAAGGACCAGGTGCGCAGCCTGGGAGTCATTTTGGATTCACAGCTGTCCATGGAGGCACAGGTCAAATCTGTGTCCAGGGCAGCTGTTTACCAGCTCCATCTGATACGTAGGCTGAGACCCTATCTGCCTACGGACTGTCTCGCCAGAGTGGTGCATGCTCTGGTTATCTCCCGCTTGGACTACTGCAATGCACTCTACGTGGGGCTACCCTTGAAGGTGACTCGGAAACTACAACTAATCCAGAATGCGGCAGCTAGACTGGTGACTGGGGGCGGCTGCCGAGACCATATAACACCTCTCTTGAAAGACCTACATTGGCTCCCAGTACGTTTCCGAGCACAATTCAAAGTGTTGGTGCTGACCTTTAAAGCCCTAAACGGCCTCAGTCCAGTATACCTGAAGGAGCGTCTCCACCCCCATCATTCTGCCCGGACGCTGAGATCCAGCGCCGAGGGCCTTCTGGCGGTTGCCTCATTGCGAGAAGCAAAGCTACAGGGAACCAGGCAGAGGGCCTTCTCGGTAGTGGCGCCCGCCCTGTGGAACGCCCTTCCAGCAGATGTCAAAGCGATAAACAACTACCTGACATTCAGAAGACATCTTAAGGCAGCCCTGTTCAGGGAAGTTTTTAACATGTGATATTTTACTGTATTTTTGGTTTCTATGGAAGCTGCCCAGAGTGGCTGGGGAGGCCCAGCCAGCTGGGTGGGGTATAAATAATAAATTATTATTATTATTATTAGTAGTAGTAGTAGTAGTAGTAGTAGTAGTAGGATTTCCTAGAGCTTTTCATTACGACAGAAAGAATTTGTCCAAAGACCAAAGGGTTCCTTCTGATCTCTCAGAGGCTTCCTAAGAGCACAAATGGAAGAGCAAGATTCAACTGGCCCCGAAGGAGGAAGAGGCCATGCCAGCCAAACTGGGAGCAGTGGGGGATTCTTGGAAATCCCAGTGCAGAAGATCCTGGGTGAGGAGGACACCCTCCGCTCAGAGGTGCAGAGCCAGCAGTTGAGGCAGTTCTGCTGCCAGGAGGCCAAAGGACCCCGAGAGGCTTGCAGCCGACTCTACCACCTTGACCATCAGTGGCTGAAGCCGGAAAGGCACACGAAAGCTGAGATGCTGGACCTGGTGATCTTGGAGCAGTTCCTGGCTGTCCTTCCCCTGGAGATGGAGAGCTGGGTGAGGGAATGCGGAGCGGAGACCAGTTCCCAGGCGGTGGCCCTGGCCGAAGGTTTCCTCCTGAGTCAGGCAGAGGAGAGAAAGCAGGAGGAGAGAAAGCAGGTGAGAGAGACTTTCCTCTGGATACTCCCAAGGGGCTCCAAACAGGACAGAGAACATCCCATAATGCTCTCCTGATGGCCCATCCATTTTGTGGGAAAGCATCTATGGAATGAGATCTCACACCCTTCAAGTCTTTTTCATTCTCTAATATTTCTCACCATTCTCTGTTTTGAATCCTTGTTTCTTTTTTAGGGAAAGGATCTCTTTGCAGAAATGGACCTGGATTCCTGTGAGGCAGAGAGGCCTCCGTTGGACACCAGAGAGAGGCCACTGGGTAAGGAGGAAGGTGGTTTTTCTCCATTTGGTCTCATTCTGTTGGTTTTCCAACTCATCTGAGGGTTCTTTTCATCTTGTTTTGGGGGGAGACAGTTGGGAAGAAAGGTACAGAGGAGGGGAGATGTATTTCTGCACAACTAACATATGACATGGGCACAAACATCCAAATGCTCTCAGTAGGTAAGGCTTTCTCAATGGCCCACCTGCAGTTAGAGATGCCCTGTTTCACCTGTGAGAGAAGCCGGCACTCCAGGCGTCCTGTTTATGTTTTTTCTCTTGCAGGTGACAGAAGGATGCCGGCAAGACCTCCTGATCCACCTTTTCATGGGGGCAGAAGGGAAGCAGAGGCTGTGGAACGAGATCAGGTCAGGGGAAGCTGCCTTGTGGGGACAGAGGCTGAGGCATGGAGCAGTGTCATAGACTGGTTGGGCACAGAGGAATTGTGGGAGGATGTAGCTGGGGAACCAGGAAGGGAAGACGGCTGAGAGCCCAAGAAGTGGAGGTAGAAGAAGGATGGGTGGTCAGAGGGGGAAGAGGGAGAAGCCTGGGAAGAGGAGGTGTCAGAAGCTGAAGGGGTAACAGGGCTTAGTGAGCTGGGAGACTCTGTGGCAGAAGCAGTGCAGAATCAGCGGTAGAAGAGAGAGGAGGCGAGTGGGAGAGGAAGGTCAAGAGACAGAGGTGAGTCAGGATAAGGAAGAGCCACCGGTGGCTCCCTCTCCTTTTGCCAGAAGCCACCCTCCCGGCTTGTCTCTCAGAGCCAGCAGATCCCGTACATTGCAGAAATCTCTGATAGATAATCCAAGACAGATGGCCATTCAAAATAGGCTTATTTTATTTCTAGATTGATCACTGAATGCTAAAATCAGTTTCTAAGCAGTGGACAAATGAGAACAAATAGTGGCCTGGATTCACCTAACCAGCCCCATTGGCTGCAAAATGGGGCCGGCCCCTCATTCCTTCCCCTCTCAATGACCCCCTTGGATTTGGCTCAAGGGCATTGGGAGGGAACTCTGCAGAACAGCTCAGGAGGAGAGGAGAAAGTGGATCCTTCCATTGGGAAAACTGGAATGCTTTCATAGGCAGAATGACTTGGACAACACATGGTGGAGTACCACCTATTTGCACAAAGATAAACACCCATAATTAAAATGCAGACTAAAATAAGCATTCATATTTAAAATGTGCAGTAAAGCAATCCTATTGAAACAGCACCGCATTGGAAGGAAACAACAGAGCATTGTGTAGCAGATCAAATTTCTGCTGTCTCAGAGGAAGACATTTCCCTTTTTCTTTTAGGCTCCAGTGTGCTTTGAAGACGTTGCTGTTCGTTTCACGGACGAGGAGTGGGCGTTGCTGGATCCTGACCAAAGAGCTCTGCATAAGGATGTCATGGAGGAGAATTGTGGGATATTGGCCTCTCTTGGTAAGGCTCCCTGTGGGATCGTCATATTTGCCTGGAAATTCAAAAAATACCTCTATGGGCCCAACCTCATTTATTTTCACAAAGCTCAAGAGCGCCCCCTATAACACCTGGAAACCTAACACCCCCACAGTAAACAGTAAATTACAGTTTTTTCTTTGAACAATTTCCTCCAATGATTCCTTTTTCTACCATAATAGGACTGGTCTGAACTTCACAGGCCATCTAAAATGTCAGCTTCATAATTCTCAGGAAAGATAAGTAGCTTCAGGTTCAGGTTCAGGAGATGGAGGGGATGCCATGGCTGGGCCAAATAAAATTAATCCCAGAGAAGAGCTAGGCTTATGGAATCTCAGGTAGTAGTAGCAGTGATGAGGATGAGGATGATACAGTGGTACCTCAGTTTACAAACTTAATTTTTTCCAGAACAGGTACCACTGTAGTAATAATAATTTTTTGTAATGGCTTGGCTCTCCCACAGAAGCGAGATACCAGCAGTAATTATCTCGGGTTTATTGCTCAAACACTCCGGAGCTCTTTCACTCCGTGTCTGACTTCCAAGTTTGTAGTTGCCAAGTCTAAACTCCGCCCCTTCCTCTTCTTCCAAGAGGGGGAAAAACCCTTTCGCTTCTGCTCTTTCCCCTCCTCTCACTGACCTTTTCGCGCCTTCGAGTTTTGGGGCTAGCTATTCCTGGCCTCTCCCCTTCTGTCTCTGAGCTAAGATTGGTATTTTGTGGATCTTTGCTATCTGCTGCCTGCTCTCTGTTCTCTGAAGCTCTGCCACTCGGCTGCCCCCCCCCTCTCACATTCCAGCTCACATTCCAGTGTCCTTATCTCTCTTTGCCTGCTTTCATACATTCCAGCCTCTGTCAGCTCCGGAACAAAGCTGACATTTTTATTTCTACCCTGCCTGTCTGGCTGGGTTGCCCCAGGCACTCTGGGCGGCTTCCAACACATATACAAACATGAAACATAATAATATTCTGATGCCATATAAAAAGAACATTAACTTAAAATGAACAACTTATACTGGTGGTCAAAATTGTGGAAAGCTTTTGTGAAAAAACGTGAAACCTTTGGTAACCATTAGCTTTCATTACGGCCTTACAACGCCTTCCCATGAAGTTTTTAGTTCTGCAGCTGTGAGAATGTGAAACCAAGACTGAATTATTGCCTCTTTTGATTGGGCTTTTTTGCTGGGTTGCCTTTGATTAACAAGTTTCTTTAGTCGGCCCCATAGAATTCCGATTGGGTTAAAGTTTGAGCTATTCCCAGGACATTCTGGCAGTGGAATAGGATTATCTTGAAAGCACTGTTTGCACACAGCAGCAACATGACATGGAGCTGAATCTTGTTGAAATAGAAAAATAGATAGATAGATATATATGCTTCAGTATCAGGGAAAAGATCACCTGCGGAAGGCTTCAGTTTGGGCTAAAGTATTTCATTTATGTGTTTTGGGGCATTTACATTCCCATTAATGACGCAAATTTTGCCCACAGCTTTTGCTGCCATACAACCCCAGATCATCACACTATCTGGGTGTTTCACGGTCGGTGTAATGCAAGTAGCATGTAAATCTTCTCTGATTCTTCTCCTCACGTATTTCATGCCATCACTACCAAGCAAGGAGATTTGGCTCTCGTCCCTCCAAATAACACTGTCCCATTGTTCCACTGTCCACTTAACAAGGGTTTAGACATGGCGTGGTGTAGTGGTTAAGAGCGGTAGACTCGTAATCTGGTGAACCGGAACTCCTCCACATGCAGCTGCTGGGTGACCTTGGGCCAGTCACACTTCTTTGAAGTGTCTCAGCCCCACTCACCTCACAGAGTGTTTGTTGTGGGGGAGGAAGGGAAAGGAGATTGTTAGCCGCTTTGAGACTCCTGAAGGGGAGTGAAAGGTGGGATATCAAATCCAAACTCCTCCTCCTCCTCCTCCTCCTCCTCTTCTTCTTCTTCTTCTTCTTCTTCTTCTTCTTCTTCTTCTTCTATCTTTTCAAGCTTTGCTTGAGAGATAACAATGGCTTTTTCCTTAGAACTCTAACATTTAGACCAGTCCTTGCACTCAACTTCACATTGCATTGCGCCATGTAATCTTGTATACACCCAGATGATATTTTTCTGTCACAGTTTCTCCATTCTTCAATCGTCACTTGCCTTTGTGCACCTTTTATTGCCTTTAACGGTATGATTTCATGGTCACTGAGTCTCCTTATAGCTTTTCCAAAATATAGAAATGCCAGCTTTGGTTAAGTTTTCCCCAATCTTTCTGCTAATTTCTTCATAACTGTAGCTCTGTTCACTTAATAGTACAATTTTACATCGCTTTCTGGGTGACCAGTGAACTCTTTGTGCCATTTCTATAATTTTATTATGTTTTTCAACCTCACTAAATGAAAGAAGACAGAAAACCAACCAACTTGTTAGCAATCACGTAACAAACCGACAAAAGTCAACATAAGCAAGTTGTGCTTCCTTTTTCTGGTTATTTGGCTATAATGTTTCATAGAATATGGATAATTAAACAAACTTTGTTGAATTGCATTCTTGATAAAATTATCTTTCCATTGATATATAATTTTATGATAGTACTCCAAAAGAAGCAGAGTTTTGAGCCATCAAACCTCTGAAATGCACTTTTCTCCAAAAGGCTTCTGCAATTTTGACCACTACCGTATATCAAACAAAGCAACATTCAACAACACATCAGAATCTCATAATAAATATGTTGGTTAATGACAAACAACACAAGTAATGAACACCCCCCCAAATTCCCTTCAGTTCTTCTCCATTTGTTCATGAGTGTCTAACCCCTTTTTGTCTCCATTGCAGATTGTAATGAATCGGAAATCGAGAACAAAGGTGACCAAGATAAAATCCCCAGAGAGGAGAAGCCACGTAAAAATTTAGAGTGTGGAGAAAGCTGCAGTCAGAGCTCCCATTCCACGTCCCATCAACAAAATCTCATTGGAAAGAAACCATATCAGTGTGTGGAATGTGGAAAGAGCTTCAGTAAGAAGGACAGTCTTGCTTCCCATCAAAGAATTCATACAGGGGAGAAACCCTATCAGTGTGTGGAATGTGGAAAGAGCTTCAGGAGGAAGGACATTCTCACATTTCATCAAAAAATTCATACAGGTGAGAAACCCTATCAGTGTGTTGAATGTGGAAAGAGCTTCAGGAGGAAGGACATTCTCACATTTCATCAAAGAATTCATACAGGGGAGAAACCCTATCAGTGTGTTGAATGTGGAAAGAGCTTCAGTCACAGCCAGAGTCTCACTTCCCATCAAAGAATTCATACAGGGGAGAAACCCTATGAATGTGTGGAATGTGGAAAGAGCTTCAGTCGGAGGTCCCATCTCACTTGCCATCAAAGAGTTCATACAGGGGAGAAACCCTATCAGTGTGTGGAATGTGGAAAGAGCTTCAGGAAGAAGGACTTTCTCACATTTCATCAAAGAATTCATACAGGGGAGAAATCCTATCAGTGTGTTGAATGTGGAAAGAGCTTCAGTCACAGCCAGAGTCTCACTTCCCATCAAAGAATTCATACAGGGGAGAAACCCTATGAATGTGTGGAATGTGGAAAGAGCTTCAGTCGGAGGTCCCATCTCACTTGCCATCAAAGAGTTCATACAGGGGAGAAACCCTATCAGTGTGTGGAATGTGGAAAGAGCTTCACATGTAGCTCCTCTCTCACTTCCCATCAAAGAATCCATACAGGGGAGAAACGCTATCAGTGCATGGAATGTGGAAAGAGCTTTAGTCACAGCCAGAGTCTCACTTCCCATCAAAGAATTCATACAGGGGAGAAACCCTATGAATGTGTGGAATGTGGAAAGAGCTTCAGTCAGAGGTCCCATTTCACTTGCCATCAAAGAGTTCATACAGGGGAGAAACCCTATCAGTGTGTGGAATGTGGAAAGAGCTTCAGGAAGAAGGACATTCTCACATTTCATCAAAGGATTCATACAGGGGAGAAACCCTATGAATGTGTGGAATGTGGAAAGAGCTTCAGGAAGAGCTCCCTTCTCACTTCCCATCAAAGAATCCATACAGGGGAGAAACGCTATCACTGCATGGAATGTGGAAAGAGCTTTAGTCACAGGCAGAGTCTCACTTCCCATCAAAGAATTCATACAGGGGAGAAACCCTATCAGTGTGTGGAATGTGGAAAGAGCTTCAGTCAGAGGTCCCATCTCACTTGCCATCAAAGAATTCATACAGGGGAGAAACCCTATCAGTGTGTGGAATGTGAAAAGAGCTTCAGGAAGAAGGACATTCTCACATTTCATCAAAGGATTCATACAGGGGAGAAACCCTATGAATGTGTGGAATGTGGAAAGAGCTTCAGGAAGAAGGATAAACTTACTTCCCATAAAAGAATCCATACAAAGGTCGGGGAAACCATTATATAGCTTTAGGAGCCAAGAAATCCTCACCTTTATTAACTGGTGTTTGGCTGATTGACATCTAATGCCTTTTAAACATGTGGTGTTTTGTGTTTGTATGTTGTAACCATCCTGAGACCTAGGCGTGTGACATCATACTGGGTCATAAGGAAAGGGTTAACTAAGTATAAAATGATTAACCAATAGGAACCCAAGGGGAGGAGTTAGTGTCCTTAAGAGGTGAGTCTGGAGTTAGAGAAGGGGGGAGCATAAGTCTGTGGGTTGGGCTAGTCTGATATGAGAGAGTGAGAGAATCTGTTAAGAGGAGTCAGTTGGGATAATCAGAAGGTATTAGGAAGGTATAGGCCGGTAAAGAAACTAAGGTTAAGAAACTGACAAGAAAAATTATCTGAAACCATAAACTTGTTAGTGCTTATAAAACAAACTTGTTTATTTGGTTTAATTTTAACAACTGTCTGGACTCAGTGTGTAGCCGAGAGAAATGGGTTGGTGGCAACTGGGAAGTGATCACAGTGGTGGCACAGGGATCAACAGACCGTCAAACATCCGGGGACCCTGTGGACAGGTCCCATCGTTACGGGCAAAACGCAAAAGTTTTGCGGACTACAGTTCCCATCATCACTCCCCATTGGTCCTGCTAGCTAGGGGTGATGGGATTTGTAATCCAAAAGCATCTGGAGACCCAAGTTTGCTTTAAAGGGAAAGTAGGCTGGCCCTGTGACACCCTCTGCTGGACAAAAGCACTGCCCCAGAATCTGAACCACCCCCAGTACTGCTAATTGAAATTTATAGAGCGCAAAACTGACGTTTGATTGGCACTTCAACCTCTAGGGAGCTTCTAGGTGCTTTCTGCGCCACCTAGAGTACCCACAGAATTGTGGCTTCTACTGGCAACACACATAGGAGAACAAATGAAAGACAAACACAATGAGCAGGCAAAAACCTGGAAAGGGCCATACCAAATGGACATCCGGTGTGAAGAGGTCCCCACTGCTGAACAATGCCACAGGTAGAGGATGTGAAATGCTAGAAGTGTTCTCCAGGGCAAGGGGAGCTGCTGGGAAATTGAAGTATGGGCTCAAAACATTACTTTTTTTAAAGGTTACTGCCATTATAGGCATTGCCATTCAAATGGTGTGCATGCATCATGTGATTTATTGTGCAAGGCGGGCCTTACCTGGCCCCCACCAATATTTTATTCAAGTTGGCACCACTGGGTTGGTTGGTTTACAAATTAAATAAATACATAAATCTCCTTCCTTTGCACATGTCAATATCCTCTTTTATTATTTTTAAAATTTATTCACCCTTCATCTGGAGATTTTACAACATACAGGATGAAAGCATGGCTTTCTCAAAAACGAGTCAAGCCAGAGAAATCTCTCCTTTTCTTTTTTTGGATGGAGTTACAAACTTTGTTGATCAGGGGACTGCTGTGGAAATTGTGCATCTTGATTTCAGTGAGGCTTTTGACAAAGTCCTCCGTGAGATTTATGTGAGAAAGCTGGTAAAATGTGGGCTGAATGAGATATATGGCTTAGGACATCAAACTGGGAAAGTGGATTTTAAACTGACTGAAGAGGTTTTATGCCGTTGGGAATTTGGTCTCTTAAATCTACCCCTTCGCCTTCCGTTTCTGTGCACTGCTCTGGTTCGCCAGAAGTGGCTTAATCATGCTGGCCACATGACCCGGAAGCTGTACGCCGGCTCCCTCGGCCAACAAAGCAAGATGAGCGCCGCAACCCCAGAGTCGGCCATGACTGGACCTAATGGTCAGGGGTCCCTTTACCTTTACCTATGCATTATAGAAGGGACGTCCAACTTCCAAGATTCCATTCTAGGAATTTGCAAAACAACATCAAACCTTGCGTTACATGAAATACATTCGACAAACACAAGACGTAACCGGCTGTGGATTCACATAAACAATACTCTTCTATATATTCTTATCACAATATCAAATGTTTATCTTGCACATAAACAACACATAAAGTGCAATACATCAGTTCATTCATATATGAATATGTTCATAAAGTCCAAATTGGAGCCTGCTACAGTTCCACAGTGTAGTAGTGTTGCACATGCCTCCATTGTAGGAACTGCATTCCTGACCCAGAATTTCACAGGAAGTCCCTAAGATGATTTCCCTTTCAAACAGGATACGTGAACCTGGGCCAGTAGGGTCCTCCTCACCGGCAGACGGACAACCCCTTCCCCAAAGCCCCTCCCTCCCCCACCTCCCCATGGGGGTCCCTCCCCAGAACGGCCTCCGCTGTCCGGTGTTTGGACACCTGAAGGGCCTGGAGGCCTCTCAGGGCAGCTGCCTGGCAGCTCTGCATCACCTGGAGCAAGAAACCTTGCTCTGGCTCCAGCAAAAGTCAGGCTGTCAGCTCCTCCCAGCGGGGAGCAGGTCTTTGGGATCCTCTCCCTCATAGCTGTCAACTTTTCCCTTTTCTTGCGAGGAATCCTATTCGGAATAAGGGAATTTCCCTTTAAAAAATGGGAAACGTTGACAGCTATGCTCTCCCTACTCGTTTCCTCCAATAGTCACCATTGCTGGATGAAGAAAGCCTGTGGCACATCTTCAAGAAGAGAAAAACAAGTAATAAATGAAATAAGAAACTGAGAAAATAAGAATCCACTGACTGCCTCGCCTTGTCCTCCGTCAACTGCCACCAACTGCTCTCTCCTCCACTCGCCTCACTGCTAACCCAAAATGGCCGCCTGCATGTCTGTGGTCCTTGTCACCATGGCAACCCCCCCTCACCTGGACCTGGGCCCACCTGGCTCCACCTATTGGGAGATAATCTATAATGAAATGAAAAAAAATGTTTAAGATAATCTTTGTTAAAAGACCAGAAGCGTTTTTATTAGGTATTTTAGGGCATGATTTACTAAAAAGATAAGAGAAATACATTCATGTATGTGACAACAGTGGCCAGAATTTTACTAGCTCAAAGATGGAAAAGCGACGAAATACCAGCGAAAGAACACTGGCAAGAAACGTTGAAAAGTTGGTGGAATACACTGAAATGGCGAAGCTAACAGAGACTTAAAGATAAGGACTATAATGACTTTTTAAAAGATTGGGAACCTTTTAAGATGTATATACAGAAACAATGCGTAGAAACAAACTCACTGGCAGGATTTGAGTGATACACTTACAGTGGACAAATACAAACAGAAAATACAATTATGAGGTAAAAATGAGAAGAAGAGACAAATGTTATAATCTTCATTTTAATATATAAGGAATACAAAATTATAAGCAAAAGAAACAGAGGTGTTATAAACCAGGAAGGGAAGTTGGGGGAAGTATAGAAGCGGGGTGTTAATTGAAATTGTAAAATGTAATTTGAATGATTGATTATGTTAAAATTTCTTAAATTCAGTTATTAAAAGTGGCTCCTCTTACTTAAGGGCCGCACAGACCTCATGGGACACCAGAGCAGATTCCCTTGTTGCTTTTTTGAGTTGACCAGCAATGGGGGTTGCATTTCCTTATTTCCAGGAGGGCTGTTGCTAAAGCACATGACATGCTCTTCACACTTAGTTATCTATTAGGAACACAGGCACAAATTATTGTGTGTGTGTTTGTATTTGCAAACTACCCCAGTCTCTGAGGGGTGAGATTCCAGGGGTCCCAGGGGCTTCCCCATCTTCGGTTTCCTTGGAACGAAGGTCAGTGGAGACTGTGTTGTCTTTATGATATCTAGTTTTATTTACTCGTATACACAACCTGCGTGTAGGACGGAGGGGCTCACAGCATCAACGCCCAAACAGATCTTGCTTCTCTATTAGTCGCAGCTTTGGATCCGGCACAGAGCAAGCTGGTTTTGGGGTTTCCCACAACTCTCTCTGGGTCTTGCTTTCCTACCTAGCAGCCAGGTGAGATGGGAGGGGGGAGGACAGCCCCCCATTAGCTGCAGCTCTTGCAACCCAGCTCCTTCGTTGGGGATGCTGAGGAGGACACTCTATGGCCAGGAAACGCCCTTGTCTTGCCAAGAAACTTGTCTGTGGGAATCGTGCATCCATAATGCTATGGAAATGGTGAATGTCTTCTAGAATTCTCTGGTGTCTCCAGAAGAGAAAGCCGTTCTTTTCAGTTAGGTCTGTTCTCAACTGCAGAGGATGATCAGCCTTGGGAGCCTCTTGGGGAGATGGAAGTGATGAAAGGACTGAATCCATGAGGGAGAGCTACTTGCTCCGAGATGGGGGAACCTTTGGGCAAAGGCCAGCTGAGTAGAGATGCTGTTGGCGGCTAGTTTCCGCACTTCCCCATTGTCACAGAGGGCGTAACATCGGAGGTCCTGCGGGAGGAAAGTTGCCTCAGAGTCAGGGTCCAATCTGGGCAAAGCGGCCCCCACTGCCCTCACCACGGAGTCCCTGGCACTCCTGGACCATGAGGGATGCCAGCTTTGGTCTTGGACCAAATTGGGGGCCAAACTGTCAGTATTTCATTCTCCCATTGCTAGTGTACCATGATATCCATGTTTACACCTTCTGTACTGTCTGTGTAAGAATGGAAGTCAGTCTGTAAATCACTTCCAGCCTTTGTTTTCTCTTACTCTGACCGAGGAGGAGACGGCTGTGGAAGACAGCTCACGCCATGTTTCTTTGTCATTTTCGGCTGTAAATAAAGCTTGATGCACATTTTAACACAGTTTGCAGCACATCTGTAAAGAGAAGGACATGGGGACAGGTGACTCCGTCCCTGAGCACCTGACAAGGCTATTCCAAGAGTTTTCTCCTGGATTTCAAGCCCTACTGCAGGGGAGGAGGGACATCCCAGGCCTTGGGGGCAAATCCTGGCCTCCTACTACCAGAATGTGGCTCCCCAGGCTAAGGAGATGGTCAATCTCCGGTTCCACTCCACCCTTTTAAAATTTAAATATCAAAACAGATCCCAACTTTCAGAGCATGTAAATCACAGGAGTGGAAAGACCTCTGCTCCACTCACAGAAATGGGACTATACCTCCTTCTCCCACCTTTAAAGTATACGTAAGGAACCTCAACTTCACTCTTCAAGCCAAAAGACAACACTTTCCCGTCCCCAGGCAAAACCCCTGGCCTTTCATTGGTAGAGCAGCCACCACGCCTGTGGTGTTTACCTCAGTCCTGTGCGGGGACTGACTGAGCTGACGGAGACATGCTTTCTTTCTTTCTTTTTTATATATAATTTTTATTAAAATTTTTCCATTATACAAATTCCAATATCAAACATTTTTCACAAATGTCAACTTTTTGGACTTCCATCAGCTTCTCTGCCAATCATCCGTATTTTCCCATTTTTACACATTTTCTAAATTTGATATTGCATTTTAATATTACCTTTACTCTTTCTGTTTAACAATACTCTACCTTTCACAAAGCCTCTTTAAATCCCACTAGCGTTGTTTGTTCATCACATATACTTTTCAGATATTCTACAAATTTTCCCCAGTCCTCGATGAACTTGTGGTCCCGTTGATACCTAATCTTCCCAGTTAATTTGTCCAGTTCTGCAGAGTTGATAAGTTTCATTCTCCATTCTTCAAGAGTCGGTAGTTCCTCCTGTTTCCATTTTTGGGCCATCAATATTCTTGCTGCTGTTACTGCGTATTGAAAAAGTTTATTATCCCTTCTATTTATTTCTCTTCCTGTTATTCCTAACAGAAAGGCTTCTGGTTTCTTTACAAATGTATATTTCAACATCTTCTTCAATTCATTATATATCATTTCCCAGAAACCCTTCACTTTCTTACACTCCTACCACATATGATAAAATGATCCTTCTTTTTCTTTACATTTCCAACACTTATTACATGTTTTATACATTTTTGCTAGCTTAACCGGTGTAATATACCATCTATACATGCTTTCAGCCTCGGACACTTGGCGGGTTCTGAAATGGCTGTGCAGGCCACATTCACGACCCTGGGGGGCTGGATTCGGCCCATGGGACATAGTTTGAGGACCACTGGTCTACACTGACTGGCAGCTTCTCCCCAGAGTTTCAGGCAGGGATTTTGTCCAGCCCTTGTAGGAGATGTCAGGGGTTTACCCTGGGACATTCGGCATGCCAAGCGGATGCTCTAGGGCTCCCCATATTTCCTTAGTCTTTCAATGTTATGCTATTAGCAACCGTGGAGATTCCACCTCCCTCTTTCGAAAGGAGAAAACTCACCTGATCAATTTAATAAATCATAATAATAATAATAATAATAATAATTTATGTATACACTACCCATCTGGCTGGGTTTCCCCAGCTACTCTGGGCGACTTTCAACAAAATATTAAAATACAATAGTCCATCAAATATTAAAACTTCCCTAAACATAAAAATAACAACAATCCATTTTCAGTTCATTGAATTAGCAATTAAGCATTTTATTAGCATAAAAAGCATGCGTGAGAAAGCATTACTCATTTATGATGAGAATAGGATTTATTTTGAAATTTACTTGGTTCCTCCTCGGCAGCCAGTGTGATTGTTTCAGCCGGACTAGAACTCAGGACCCGCTGCCTTGAGGGACATCTAAGAGCAGTTGGGCAGGGGAAAGGTCTCCCTTGGGAGGTGGGGGACTCTCCTTCCTTGGAGGTTTCTAAGCAGAGATCGGACGGCCATCTGCCATGGATGCTTTAGCTGAGATTCCGGCATTGCTGGGGTTGGACTAGATGACCCTGGGATCCCCTCCTCTCTCTCCACTCCGGAATTCCAGGAGGAGCTTCCTTGCCTCCTGCAAAGCCCTTTTCCCTGCAAGCTCTTCCTCTGGTTTCTGGCCAAGGGAGGGAGATGCTCAGAGTCCAGCCAAGAGCCTCACCCCCAAAAGGATATCTGGGCATGGGCCTAGCCAGGGGGCAGCTGCCCCCTAAATCCATAAAAAATAATAGAAATCTGAGGTTCTGCCAAGCGAGAGAGGGCTGAGCTGGAGGGACTCGGCTTGGCAAGGGTTAAAGGGAAGTGAGCTGCCTTCCTAGAGAGGCCAGGAAGCAAGGGGGGGCTGGTCCTCCAGAGCCAAGGCCCCTCCCTCCCCAGTCCTTTCCTTGCTTTGGGGTCTCTCCTGCAAGGGCTGCCTCGCTGTCCCCTCCTGGGATCTGGTGAGTCTCCTCTCTCCCCCCCCCCAGAGGGTGCAGTGGGGAGACGGGGGGGGGGGTCCCAGGGCTGCAGCAGGGGAGGAGGCCTGGGGGGGTCTGATCAGGGAGGGGCCAGGTCTGCCACGCTCTCCTTCCTGGAGATCAGAGGATCCCAAACTCATCTGGCCCTCCGCCACCCCCCCCCCTTTTCAGAAAAAAATCTCCCTTCTTTAAACAGAGGAGTCCCTGGGACTTTAACTCTGTGTGACATCGCTCAGCCTCATTGCACAACAGAGGAAACGTGCAAATGGTTTTCCAAAGCTGGACGAGGAGGTGGACTAGCCCCCCCCCCCCAAGAACAACGGGGAGGAAGGAAGGAAAGGTGAGAGAGGAAGGCCAGGAACAAAGAGAGGGATCCCAGCCCATAGTCTGGCTGCTGCATTGCAAACCAGTTTCCCAGTCGTCTCCAAGGGCAGCTCCCCACGGAGGCCACTGCAGCAATCCCCTCGCACCCAGAGCATGGCATCCCAGGACCACATCCTCTCTGTCCCAAAGGGATTGTTGCTGGCAAAGAAGCCGGAAATGGGCGCTGCTACTTCCTGACAGTAAGAGCTGTTTGACAGTGGAATTTGCTGCCAAGGAGTGTGGTGGAGTCTCCTTCCTTGGAGGTCTTTAAGCAGAGGCTTGACAACCATATGTCAGGAGTGCTCTGATGGTGTTTCCTGCTTGGCAGGGGGTTGGATTCGATGGCCCTTGTGGTCTCTTCCAATTCTATGATTCTATGATTCTACTCACTGAGCCTCCAGGAACCTTGGCATGAATGGCTGTGTGTGTGTGTCAAGCTATCTAACAGAATAATAATAGTAATAGTAATAATAATATTAAAATAAAAAATAACCCACCTAAATTTCAAAGGAGATGTCTTTGGCATTTCCCACTTGGCTCTCAGGGGGTTGGTCATATACATTCCTCGCCCTCCGAGCAAAGAAAAAGGGTCCCCACCCCAGGAGTCTGTCTGGAGAGTGGCAGAGAGTCCAAGTACAAGAAAAGGAGACAGAAGCAGGGGAGTGGGCGTGGGGAGCAACTCCTGAGGACCCCCGGGTGAGGACCCCCACTAGAGCCAAGCATCCATTTTTCACAAGATACAAACAATTCTCTTGTCTGTTGGTTCTGACTTCATGCATTGACTGGAAGGCAGCGAAACCAGGTTGATTAATCTCCCAGAAATCCCTTCAGTTGCCTCCACATTTTGCGTGGCTAGAAGGCTAGAGACTTATTTCTTCTCCTCTTTCTCCTCTTTCTTTTCAAAAAGATAGCTCATGGTCTCAGATGCGGTGCATGCCAGCCCTGGTTCCCAGCAAGACTCATCCATGCTTCCTCAGGGAACCATTCCCCCTCCTCACACACAAATTCTGTAACAGAACAATGTATTTGCTTTTTAGGATATGCTACAGCTTCTCATTTAGAAGGGCAGAAATTGGCAGAAGAACGAAGGGTTCCTTCCAATCTTTCAGAGGCTTCCTGGGCGCACAAATGGATGAGCAAGACTCAGCTGACCCTGGAACAGGAAGAGGCCATGCCAGCCAAACTGGGAGCAGTGGGGGATTCTGGGAAAACCCAGTGCAGAAGATCCTGGGTAAGGAGGACACTCTATGCTCAGAGGTGCAGAGCCAGCAGTTGAGGCAGTTCTGCTGCCAGGAGGCCAAAGGACCCCGAGAGGCTTGCAGCCGACTCTACCACCTTGACCATCAGTGGCTGAAGCCGGAAAGGCACACGAAAGCTGAGATGCTGGACCTGGTGATCTTGGAGCAGTTCCTGGCTGTCCTTCCCCTGGAGATGGAGAGCTGGGTGAGGGAATGTGGAGCGGAGACCAGTTCCCAGGCGGTAGCCCTGGCCGAAGGTTTCCTCCTGAGTCAGGCAGAGGAGAGAAAGCAGGAACAGAGAAAGCAGGTGAGAGAGACTTTCCTTTGGATACTCCCAGGGCTCCAAACAGGATAGAGAACATCCCATAATGGTCTGCTGATGACCCATCCGTTTTCTGGGAAAGCATCCATGGAATGAGATCTCACACCCTTCAAGTCTTTGTAATTCTCTTTCTAGCATTTCTCACCGTTCTCTGTTTTGAATCCTTGTTTCTTTCTCAGGGAAAGGATCTCTTTGCAGAAATGGACCTGGATTCCTGTGAGGTAGAGAGGCCTCCGTTGGACACCAGAGAGAGGCCACTGGGTAAGGAGGAAGGTGGTTTTCTCCGTTTGGTCTCATTCTGTTGGTTTTCCAACTCATCTGAGGGTTCTTTTCATCTTGTTTTGGGGGGAGACAGTTGGGAACAAGGGTCCAGAGGAGGGGAGATGTATTTTTGCACCACAAACATATGAAATGGGCACAAACGTCCAAATGCTCTCAGCAGGAAAGGATTTCTCAAAGGCCAATCTGCAGTTAGAGATGCCCTGTTTCACCTGTGAGAGAAGCAGGCACTCCTGGCATCCTGTTTACCTTTTATCTTTTGCAGGTGACAGAGTGATCCCAGGAAGACCTCCTGATCCGTCTTTTCATGGGGGCAGAAGGGAAGCAGCGGCTGTGGAACCAGATCAGGTCAGGGGAAGCTGCCTTGTGGGAACAGAGGCCGAGGGATGGAGCAATGTCATGCACTGGTTGGGGACAGAGGAATGGTGGGAGGAAGCAGCCGGGGAACCAGGAAGGGAAGACTGCTTACAGCCCAAGAAGTGGAGGTAGAAGAAGGATGGGCGGTTAGAGGGGGGAAAGGGAGAAGGCTGGGGAGAGGAGGTGTCAGAAGCTGAAAGGCTAACAGGGCTTAGTGAGCTGGGAGACTCTGTGGCAGAATGCAGTGCAGAATCAGAGGCAGAAGAGGAAGGAGGCGAGTGGGAGAGGAAGGTTGGGAGGCAGAGGTGAGTCAGGAGAAGGATGCCAGAAGCCACCCTCCCTGCTTGTCTCTCAGAGCCAGGAGACCCTGTTTATTGCAGAAATCTCTGCTAGATCATCCAAGACAGATGGCCATCCAAAACAGGCTTATTTTACTTCTAGATTGATCATTGAATGCTAAAATCGGTTTCTACGTAGTGAAGAAATCAGAACAAATAGTGGCCTGGATTCACCTAACTAGCCGCATCGGCTGCAAAATGGGACCTGCCCCCCTTTTCTCCCTCTCTCCATGCCTCCATGAATCCCTTGAATTTGGCTCTAGGGCATTGGGAGGGAACTCCCCAGAACAGCTCAGGAGGAGAGGGAAAAGTCAATCCTTCCATTGGGGAAACTGGAATGCTTGCCTAGGCAGAATGACTTGAAAAACAGAATGTGGAGTACCACCTATTGCACAAAGACAAATACCCATTATTAAAACTTAAAATTAGCATCCATATTTAAAATGTGCAGCAAAGCAATCCTATTGAAACAACATCGCAATGTACAGGAAGGAAACAACGGAGCATTGTGTAGCAGGTCATATTTCTGCTGTCTCAGAGGAGGACATATCCCTTTTTCTTTTAGGGTCCAGTGTGCTTTGAAGATGTTGCTGTTCGTTTCACGGACGAGGAGTGGGCGTTGCTGGATCCTGACCAGAGAGCTCTGCATAAGGATGTCATGGAGGAGAATCGTGAGATCGTGGCCTCTCTTGGTAAGGCTCCCTGTGGGATCGCCATATCTGCCTGGAAATTCAAAAAATACCTCTAGGGGACCAACCTC
This sequence comes from Podarcis cretensis, assembly GCF_951804945.1. Classification (NCBI taxonomy): domain Eukaryota; kingdom Metazoa; phylum Chordata; class Lepidosauria; order Squamata; family Lacertidae; genus Podarcis; species Podarcis cretensis. Next base: position 5,964,577 of record NC_137173.1, on the reverse strand, counting down.
ATCTATTTTTACAGAGCTCAACAGCACCCCCTATAACACCTGGGAACCTAACACCCCCACCCCCAGTTTTTTCTTTGAACAACCTTCCTGAAATTATTCCTTTTTCTACCAGGATTGGGCTGGTCTGAACTTCCCAGGCCATCTTCAATGTCAGCTTCAGAATTGTTAGGAAAGCTAAGTAGCTTCAGGTTTTTGTTTTTGCTCCTTTTAGTCTTGGGTTGACTAAAGAGCCGACTGGCAGCGAAGCTCAGGTGCTGCCAGCCAGAGAAGAAGCAGGCCTAGGGAGAGGAGAGGTAGCAGTGGAAGGCAGAGAGGAGGGGAAGAGGAACTGTCATCTGAGCTCTGAACAAAGGGGAGAAGAAAAAGGGAGACAGAGTGACAGACAGCTGTGTGAGAGCTACAGGAGTGAGTCAGATGCTGGAATGCAGGAAGCATTCTCTGCCAAATTTAAAGATACTGGAAGAGAAGGTGGGGGCTTCCGTGCTGGGGAAGGGGGAGGAGCTCAGTCTGGGCAACTCCATCTTGTGGGGAGGACGATGAGTAGAGGAGCTCCGTCCAAGTTTGTTGTTTTAGCAGTAAATCTGCAATTATTAACAGCCAGAGTCGTCTCACGTTTGTGGGAGAGACCAAGCCATAACAAGGAGTGACATTGGAGATGGAGGGGATGCCATGACTGGGCCAAACAAAATTCATCCCAGAGAAGAGCTAGGCTTATGGAATCTCAGGTAGTAGTAGCGGTGATGATGATGATGATGATGATGATACAGTGGTACCTCGGTTTACAAACTTAATTTTTTCCAGAACAGGTACCACTGTAGTAATAATAATAATTTTTTGTAATGGCTTGGCTCTCCCACAGAAGCGAGATACCGGCAGTAATTATCTCAGTTTTATTGCTCAAACACATAAATCACTCCGGAGCTCCTTCACTCCGTGTCTGACTTCCAAGTTTGCAGTTGCCAAGTCTAAACTCTGCCCCTTCCTCTTCTTCCAAGAGGGGAAAAAACCCTTTCGCGTCTGCTCTTTCCTCTCCTCTCACTGACCTTTTCGCGCCTTCGAGTTTTTGGGCTAGCCATTCCTGGCCTCTCCCCTTCTGTCTCTGAGCTAAGATTGGTATTTTGTGGATCTTTGCTATCTGCTGCCTGCTCTCTGTTCTCTGAAGCTCTGCCACTCGGCTGCCCCTCCTCCCTCTCACATTCCAGATCACATTCCAGTGTCCTTATCTCTCTTTGCCTGCTTTCATACATTCCAGCCTCTGTCAGCTCCGGAACAAAGCTGACATTTTTATTTCTACCCTGCCTGTCTGGCTGGGTTGCCCCAGCCACTCTGGGCGGCTTCCAACACATATATAAACATGAAACATAAATAATAATATTCTGATGCCATATAAAAAGAACATTAACTTAAAATGAGCAACTTATACTGGTGGCCAAAATTGTGGAAACCTTTTGTGAAAAGTGTATTTCTGAGGTTTGATGGCTCATAACACCACTTTTGTGTGGAGTAATACCATAAAATTATATAGCAATGGAAAGATAATTTAATGAAGAATGTAATGTAATGACTTTTATGAAGGAGTATTTATTGGAACAGCAGTCATAAAGAAAAAACGTGAAACCTTTGGTAACCATTGGTAACCTTTAGCTTTCATTACGGCCTTACTATGCCTTCCCATGAAGTGAACCAAATTTTTAGTTCTGCAGCTGTAAGAATGTGAAACCAAGATTGAATTATTGCCTCTGTTAATTGGGCTTTATTGCTGGGTTGCCTCTGATTAACAAGTTTCTTTAGTCGGCTCCATAGATTTCTGATTGGGTTAATGTTTGGGCTATTCCCAAGCCATTCCGGCAGTGGAATAGGATTATCTTGAAAGCACCTTTTTCACACAGCAGCAACAGGACATGGAGCTGAATCCTGTTGAAATAGAAAATAAATATATAAGTAGGAGGGGGCCGCTAGGGGCGCCTTGGAAGATGGCGGATATTAACATCTATCCAGCTTGCACGAGGTAATTAGAGGCTGATTATGGGGAGTAAATCAGTCTCCCTCATCTCTCCAGGGGGGAGAGATGCAGTTTTTACCCGCTGTTGCCATAAATCACCCCCGAGTTTGGAAGAAGGAGGGGGTGAGGCACTGGGTGCACAACCCTCGGCGGGCCTTGGAACTCCTCCGAAGCTACTTCCAGGAGCGAAACTAGTGTTACTTAAAAGGAAAAAAATTGGTGAAAGATAACGCACAGGCTTCAAGAGAGGCAGGAGGTTTTTATCTGCTAACAATTTTACCACTGAAATGAAGAAGACTGAGACGGAAGATTACATCAAAGAACTACAGACATGCTGGTATGTGGATTGGAGTGCAACAGAACTAAAGGGGGGGAATGACTTTTTATCTTTTTTTGCTCTATGTGATTAACTAATAACCCTCCCTCTTAGAATATCCATCACAGCAACTAATTGGCAAATGGGACTAAAAAGGAACTGTGTGGGAATAATATGAATTTAAAGGTTTTACTCTGTAAAGGATTTGGAAAGAAGGGCTCTCTTTGTGACGCAGTTAGAATGGAGATTTGATACGAGACCTGTGTTGCAGGAGGTTTGGTCTTGGGGAGGGCGAGCCGAAGATTTATTACTTTCGATGAGATTGTGAACTGGAAGGGGCAACCCTCCTGGAAAAAGACTAATTTACGATGCAACAGGTCAGGAAAGTTAAAGAGCGAGCTTTTGGACTGTATTTCATCGGAACAACAAGAAGGCGATTGCTTGCTCGAGCGGAAATGCCTGGATTATTGGGATTTACGAGAGAGCAGTACAAAGCCCACACAGAAATACAAACAAGACTATTTCTTTCAACCCACTTGTGGAGCAATTTGGAGGTGAATGAAAAGGAAAATGAGTAACGACAAGGATTTAGAAGAAGGGACTGGAAATATCATTCTTAATATGAAAGCAGCAGAAAATATTCGAGGATTGGACTCCTGCCGATCAAGAAGCATGGGTACCCCCCACAAAAATTTATAATTTGGAAAATAATTGGATTACACGATATGTATTGTTATAATTTGGACTAATTGGTTTGATGTGTTTAATTCGGTAATATGAAACTTAATAAAAATTAATTTTTTTAGAAAAAGAAAGTAAATATATAAATATATATTTATATAAATATATATAAATGCTTCACTATCTTAGTAAAGATCACCTGCGGAAGGCTTCAGTTTGGGCTAAAGTATTTCATTTTTTATTTGGGGGCATTTCCATTCCCATTAATGATGAAAATTCTGCCCACACCTTTTGCTGCCATACAACCTCAGATCATCACACTATCTGGGTGTTTCACGGTTGATGTAATGCAAGTAGCATGTAAATCTTCTCTGATTCTTCCCCTTGTGTATTTCATGCCATCACTACCAAGCAATGAGATTTGGGTCACATCCCTCCAAAAACATTGTCCCATTGTTCCGCGTCCAATTAACATGGGTTTAATCTTTTCAACCTTTGCGGTGGGCCACTAGGGGGCGCATAGGAAGATGGCCAACAATAACATCTCTCCAACCCACAGGAGGTAATTTGGAGGCTATGTTGGGAGTAATTAGGCTCCCTACACACTCAAGACGGTGAGTGGGGCCGTTTGCCTGCTGTGCCCGATATCACCCCCGAATTTTTGAGGGGGATGGGGGCATTAGGCACAACACAAAAAACCTCCTGTGGGATCTCGGCACTCCTGGACACTGTCTCTGACCTGCGCCACTAGCTGCAAGAACTTCAAAAGAAACAATTTGGCACGAAGGAATGCACATGCTTCAGGAAATGAGGAGGAGTGAAGACTGCAGCAGAAGAGGTCTCTGGAAAAATAAGATTTAAATTATGAGAAGACACGTCAAGATGCAGTATGGCAAAGGACTGAAGGGGGAGGTGGAAAATGTTTTATTTTCCTACTTATGTGATTAAACCCAAGAATCCCCTCCCTTCAAGAGGCAAAAGCCAGAAATGAGGTTTTAAGGACTTAAGCTGTGAATCTAAGGCTGTGTGGAGATAAACTTTCGAACCAAAGCATGTTTCTAGAAGACTGTGGAATGTATAAGAGCTTTGTTCTGACGCAGTCAAAAATCCCGTCGCCATTTTGGGAAGCTCTGTCGGAGGACTAAGTCCGGGAGAAGGAAGAGTGAAAGAGAGCGTTCTTACATCGTGGGAGAAACTCCTCAAAGAGGTCTTAAAAGCGACAGAGCTATAATTTACGAGGGAAAAAGTGATCTTATCTCCGAAGGTGACGATTTATGGGAACCATCTGGAATTGAGGATTGACGACGGGAAATCCACACAGGAGTATTATTGGAGTTTATCGGCTTAAGGAGACCATCAGAAAAGACCATAAAGGACAAAGAGAAAATATATGATTAAGAAGTGATGTGGGAACAGCAAGATAAGATTGGAAAGAACTATGAATATGTGTTTGGACTGTTTGAACATCTATTTGGACTGATTTGGACATTAATGCAGAAGTAAGGATTAGATCAGAATCCTTCCTCGGATCTGGAAGTATGGGACCCCCAACAAAATTTAAAAATTCGGCTCTGTAATTTGGAATTTATGTGATGTGGTTTGATTTGATGTGATTGGCCGGTAAATAAAAATTTATTTTTTTTAAAAAATCTTTTCAAAATTTGCTTGAGAGATTTTCTTTAGTCGTTTAGTCGTGTATGACTCTTTGTGACCCCATGGACCAGAGCACACCAGGTCCTATTGTCTACCACTGCCTTCCGCTGATTGGTTAAACTCATGCTTGAGAGATAACAATGGCTTTTTCCTTAGAATTCTAACATTTAGAGCAGTCCTTGCACTCAACTTCACATTACATCTCGCCATGTCATCTTGTATACACCAAAATGATTTTCTTCTGTCATGTAGGGACAGTCTCTCTATTCTTCGATCGTCACTTGCCTTTGTGACCTTTTCCTGCCTTTACCAGTCTGATTTTATAGTTGCTGAGTCTCCTTATACCTCTTCAATAATATCGAAATGCCAGCTTTGGTTAAGTTTTCCCCAATCTTTCATCTAATTTCTTCATAACTGTAGCCCTGTTCACTTAATACTACAATTTTACATTGCTTTCTGGGTGAACAGTCAACTCTTTGTGCCATTTCTATAATTTTATTATGTTTTACAACCTCACTAAATGAAAGAACAAAAAAAAAAACCACCCCAACTTGACAGCAATCACATAACACATTGACAAAAGTCAACCTAAGCAAGTTGTGCTTCCTTTTTCTGGTTATTTGACTATAACATTTGATAGAATATGGGTAATTGAACGACCTTTGTTGAATTGCAGTCTTCATTAAATTATCTTTCCATTGATATATTATTTTATGATATTACTCCAAATGAAGTGGTGTTATAAGCCATCAAAACTCTGAAATACACTTTTTTCCAAAAGCCTTCCACAATATTGACCACTACTTTATATCAAACAAACCAACATTCAACAACTCATCAGAACACAATAATAAATATGACAAACAACACAGGTAATGAACACACACCCAACTCCCTTCAGTTCTTCTCCATTTGTTCCTGAGGCTCTAATCCCTTTTTGTCTCAATTGCAGATTGTGATGAATCGAAAATTGAGAACAAAGGTGACCACGATAAAATCCCCAGAGAGAAGCCGCGTAAAAATTTTGAGTGTGGAGAAAGCTGCAATCAGAGCTCCAATTCCACTTCCCATCAACAAAATCTCATTGGAAATAAACTCTATCAGCGCATGGAATGTGGAAAGACCTTCAGCCAGAGTTCCTCTCTCACTTCCCATCAAAGAATTCACACAGGGGAGAAACTCTATCAGTGTGTGGAATGTGGAAAGAGCTTCAGTTGGATCTCCCATCTCACTAAGCATCAGAGAATTCATACAGGGGAAAAACCCTATCAGTGTGTGGAATGTGGAAAGAGCTTCATTCAGAGCTACTCTCTCACTTCACATCGAAGAATTCATACAGGGGAGAAACCCTATCAGTGTGTCGAATGTGGAAAGAGCTTCAGGAAGAGCTCCGATCTCACTTCACATCGAAGAATTCATACAGGGGAGAAACCCTATCCGTGTGTGGAATGCGGAAAGAGCTTCAGAATGAGCCACGATCTCACTTCCCATAAGAGAATTCATACAGGGGAGAAACCCTATCAGTGTGTGGAATGCGGAAAGAGCTTCAGTCAGATCTCCAGTCTCACTTACCATCAAAGAATTCATACAGGGGAGAAACCCTATCAGTGTGTGGAATGCGGAAAGAGCTTCAGTCACAGCTCCGGTCTCACTTACCATCAAAGAAATCATACAGGGGAGAAACCCTATCAGTGTGCGGAATGTGGAAAGAGCTTCATTCAGAGCTCCTCTCTCACTTCCCATCAAAGAATTCATACAGGGGAGAAACCCTATCTCTGTGTGGAATGTGGAAAGAGCTTCCCTGAAAGCTCCTCTCTCACTTCCCATCGAAGAATTCATACAGGCGAGAAACCCTATCAGTGTGTGGAATGCGGAAAGAGCTTCACTCAGAGCTCCTATCTCACTAAGCATCAGAGAATTCATACAGACGAGAAACTCCATCAGTGTGTGGAATGTGGAAAGAGCTTCACTCAGAGCTCCTATCTCACTAAGCATCAGAGAATTCATACAGGGGAGAAACCCTATCAGTGTGTGGAATGTGGAACGAGCTTCACTCAGAACTCCAAACTCACTTCCCATCAAAGAATTCATACAGGGGAGAAACCATATCAGTGTGTGGAATGTGGAAAGAGCTTCAGTCACAGCCACAATCTCACTTCACATCAAAGAATTCATACAGGGGAGAAACCATATCAGTGTGTGGAATGTGGAAAAAGCTTCAGTCAGAGGGCCAATCTTACTTCCCATCAAAGAATCCATACAAAGGTTAGAAAAACCATTGTACAGATTTAGGAGCCAGGCAAATCCACACTTTTTTAACCAGGCCTTTGGCTGATTGACATTTAATGCCCTTTTAAAATGTGGTGTTTTGTGTTTTTATTTTGTTTTTTTATGTTGTAACCATCCTGAGACCTGTGGGTGTAGGGAATAGCTGCCAACTTTCTGCACCACCTAGAGTACCCACAGAATTGTGGCTTCTACTGGCAACACACATAGGAGACCAAAGAAAAACAAACGCAATGAGCAGGCAAAAACCTGGAAAGGGCCATACCAAATAGACATCCGGTGTGAAGAGGTCACTTTCCCCACTGCTGAACAATGCCACAGGTAGAGGAGATGGAATGCTAGAAGTGTTCTTCCAGGCAAGGGGAGCTGCTGGGAAATTGAACTACGAGCTCAAAATATTACTTTTTTTAAAAGTTGCTGCCATTATAGGCATTACAGGCAGAAAGCTGGAGGGTGAGCAGGCCCAGGCTGTGCTGCACCCAAGAGTGGGGTGAAGGGAGAAGGGAGAAGTGAAGAGACTGAAAGCTTTTTCTTCCTGATGCGTTTCCGGTGCAGCTCTGAATTCCACCTGGTCTGGAATTGTCCAGTGGAGCCACAGGATGTCTCCAAGGCTGTTTTCTTTGGCAACCAGATAACAGGAGCTGCCAAGTGTGGGAAGCCTCAAAAGGTCTCAAGGAAACTGGCAGAGACATGTCGTCACAGTATCATTTGGCTGCTGCTATGGCAACAGTGAAAAACTGCGACCAGGGCCACGTGCTGAGCTGGGTGATTGTCAGTGGGGCCAGTCACCACCTCATGTCATCGCTATCTAGTGGTTTTTTGTGGAACTGCAAGGCTGTGAAAACTGGAAGAAGTGTAACTCTTGCAGATGGTTCCAAGCGCTATGTCTGGCTCTGTTTATTGTTCTTTTTTACAGGCGGAGATTGAGGCCTATGTCGTTCCAGAGATGCAGTGCTGTTTCCTTTCTGTTTCCTCTCTTGTCCATGTTGGGTTCAAAGTGTGTGGGTTCAATAATGTCTATTCCATTTCCAGAGGTGGGCGACAACTGGTCAGTGTTGAGTGCAAAGACAGGCTGTTTGTGCTAGAATCGCCTATTGCACGTAAAGGTCCCACTGAGGATGCACAAGCACAGTGTGGTAACCTTCCTATTCATGACGGGTGCCATCATGGCGTTTGGCACTGGAGAATGTCACATATCAACTGGGGGTACGTGAAGAAGGTCCCAGGGTGCACTGAGGGGTGCAAGATGAAGGTATGTGACAAATACCTGGAATGAAGGTGCATTTCTTCCGTGTGTTTGGATGTGAGGCTTGGGTCCTTGTGCCAAACACAGAAAGGGTGGCCCTAGGTCCCAGAGAATGATCCTTTGTGGGTATGAGCCAGGGACCAAGTGGTGGAGATTTGCCTATCCAGAAGGCAATCAGTCTAGGATTCTAGTCAGCAGGAATGCTGAGTTCTGTGAGCAGAGTGGGTAGAAATGCATACATGGGAATCCAGACATTCTTTCAGAGAGTCTGCTGACTGCTGATGAAGGAAAGGTAGAAACTGATCCTGCTGCTGAGGCTCAGAGTCCCAACCCAGAGCAGGAACAGGAAAGGGCATCTAAAGCTGTTAAACTAGAGCCAAAGAGTGCTCCTCCTCACCCACAAGTCCAGTTGAGAAATCCAGAATGCGCAGTAAGTCAGAGGGGAGAGCAAGAACACACTAGTTTGCCCTAGTGGGTCAGAGGGGGGGTACCTGAGGTTGTGCTGAGGTGTTCAGCTCACACTACTAAAGGAAAACCACCTGAAAGGTTTGAGGTCACTAGCGTGTGGATTGGTGTGGCTCAGTGTGAACCAGAGAGTATTGAGGAAGTTCAGAAGTTGCCTGAAGAGGAAGCCAGGAAGTGGCAAGAGGCAATGCAGAAGGAAATGAACTCAATGGAGTCTCTAGGTGTGTTCTCCATCACAACGCTGCCAGCAGGCAAGCAGGCCGTGAGCAGCCGCCGGGTTTACCGTCTTAAACCCACAGCAACTGGAGAACTGCAGTACAAGGCTAGGCTGGTAGCCAGAGGGTTTACACAGTGGAACTGCTGCCTTACACTGAGGTGTATGCTCCTACTTCCAGAAGTAAAAGTCTGTGCATGCTCTTAGCCATTGCTGCACAGAGAGGTCATCAGGTGTATCACTTTGATGTGGATGTAGCCTATTTGAACTCAGACCTCCAGGAGGATCTGTACATGCATCCTCCTCCAGGGCTTGAGAGCAATAGGCCAGATGCAGTGTGGAAGCTTCATAAGTCCATTTACGGTCTGAAGCAATTGGCCAGGAACTGGAACTTGTGTCTGAATGAAGCCTTAGAGAGCATGGGTTTCAAGAGGAGTCTTGCTGATAGCTGCCTGTACCTGAAAGGGTCAGGAGAGTCACAAGAGGTGGTCTTGATTTTTGTGGATGATACAATCTATGGCAAAGACAGGGAAAGAGGTTCAAGGGTTTGGCACAGAGCTTGGAAAACATTTCCAACTCAAAAACCTAGATCCAGTGAAAGTTTACCTAGGCGTCCAGATAGATAAGTCCCAGGATGGAAGCTTCTTGCTCAGTCAGAAAGGCCAGATTGAGCAGTTGCTTGAGAAGTTCAGAATGTCTGAATGTGCAGGGGTCAGTACACCCATGGAGACAAGCTACATGAAAGACAGTCAGCTAGGGGAATGTGCCAAGTTCGAAAACACTGAGATCTTTCAGTCAGCTCTGGGTAGTTTGCTGTATCTCTCCCAGTGGAGCAGACCAGACATACGCTAGCATTTGCTACCAATCTGCTCAGCAGGGAAGCTACAAGGCCAAGTGTGAGTGCCTGGAATGGTATCAAGAGGATGCTGGGTTACCTGCAGGATACCAAAGATTTCTGTCTCAGACTGTCGGCTAAGGGTGAAACCAAGCTTACGTTCTGAACTGATAGCGACTGGGCGAATCTGGAAGACAGGAAGTCTGTGCCTGGGATGGGAATAAAGTTTGGGGACACTCTAGGTGGGTGGAAGTACCAAAAGCAGAGTCTCATTGCGCTTTCCTCTACTGAAGCTGAATTCAGTGCATTGTCAGAGCTTTGCAGAGAACTAGAGAAATCTGCGGGGATTGTTGTTTGCCCGTCACTGTTTGGGAGGATAATCAACCCTGTCTGAAGTTGGCAGAGTCTGGGCAGTTTAAGGCCAGAACCAAACATTTGGACATACGTTTCCAAAATGTGTGTCGGAATGTCCAGTCTGGCTTGGTGATGCTGAATGTCCAAGCCAGCAGAATCTGGCAGGTTGGTTTACTAAACCTTTGAGTTTCCAGAGGCACAGTGAATTCTGTGCAGGGTTGTTTTGGGGGTAAGTGTTGATGCTTACGAGCCCCAGCAGTGCAGGACAAGAGGGGGTGTGAGTGTTGGTTTCTGCTCTCTTCACTGTGCAGCGAAGTGCTTGTCACAAGACAATGTTTACATTCCACAGTCAGAGTTGCTGTTGGAATTTCTCACGGGAAAGGAGACTGGATGTGACGTACACTGGTTTCCTGTTTTTCACAGTTCTCTCCGTGCTTCAGAGGGAGAGGATGCCTCTCTGCTCCTTGCAGAAGCAAGATGCTTGTTTGTAAGCTCTTAGCATTGAAGTGTAAATAAAGTAAAATAATGTAGAGTATGTGGCACGTACTGCTCATCATTCCGCTGTGCTCGGGACTCTGCAAAAATCAACAGTGAGGAGAATCAGAGCTTACAGGGTTAAAACAGCTCAGAGTCTTGTGTTGTGCCCACTGAGGGGTGGAGATCCCTACATCCGGGAACTCTTATTTGTCTTTCTGCTTTCGTTTTCTGACCAAGACGAAAGGAGTAGCTATATCTGCCGCTCCCAGAACGGATGATTTATTTTTGCTTCTGTACATAAATAAAGCTGCTTAGATTAGAAAGTGGCTGTGTATAGATGCTGTTTTCTGCATGCTTACACACACAAGCACAAAGCTGTGTTTCTCTGCTACAAGTCCAGGAAGCTGAGTCGCAGCATAAGAGTATTGGACTCCACACGCTCTGGATCGCAGAGCCTAACCCCACAGTTCCTAAGGGACCAAAAAGATAATTGCAGCCTGGATACACTTGCCCAATTCAAACTGATTCCAATTAGAATTTATATAGCCCCATGGTTCTCAACTTTTTTTTTGGAATATTTTTTATTAGGAATTTGAACAGCAATTTATAAAAAACACATCATCCTCATTCCCCCCATTTCCCCTCCCCACAGAAAGAAAACCTCCCTTCCCACATTATATTATGACCTATATCTTGTGCCCATTTAATCATGACTGATTTCACCTCTTCATCTTTTGTTTCCCATTCTAGCAGAATGCACCTTTCAGCAACTTCCCTTTCCCTTCTACGACTTCCTTTTGAAATCTAGATGTTATATAGCGAAATCATTTCTTATTGTCTTCTTGTAACCAACTCTGAAAATGGTCTTTTATTTCCTCGTAATCTCTTCGTTTCCATTTTCCTTCTTGATCCTTTACCAAGTCAGCATAGGTAAGCCACTTTCCTTTCTTTCCAAGTGGTTTGAGCAGTAAAGCTTCATGTGGTGAAAGCCACCAAGGGGGTTGCTGTTCTAACAAATCTTTATATCTCTCTCATACACTCATTAGTGATTTCAAAATTATATGGTTATAAAAACTTTTATGTACCTTCCCTTTCCCATGCCATAAATATGTGTGCCAGCCAAATCTATTGTCATGTCCTTCCAATTCTAATGCTTCTTGCTTTTCCACCTTCACCCAGTCCCTAATCCATATCAGGCATGCAGCTTCATAATATAATTTAAAGTCTGGGAGGACAAAACCGACTCTGTCTTTTATGTCTGTGAAAAACCATTCTAAAAAGGGCAGTTGTTCAAATTAGTCATTTTAACTCTATAAGGGACCATTCCTGCTAAGTCAAAGCATATACACCTTCATGTATCTGCTGTTTAATGGCTCCTGAAGCTTTGTCTTGGCGAAGTGAATTTGAAACCATTTAAAAATGGATAGAGAAGGTTGGCACACTGCAGAGTGCCAGGTGGAACAAGGAAATGTGGTCATAAATTGATCTAATCTCAATACTGGACTCCGCAATAGTCTGATCTATTAGAAAGCTTAAAACGCATGAGAATTCTCCATTGGGGTGTAGGCAATAAGACACTATACATTGAACATAAAAACAATTATACACAAAAATTGAATCCCCCCTTTGTGGAAATAACATACTGCCAGACACAGCATTCCTACATAATAACACACAACATACTAATGAAATCTCAGTTGCATATCTTGAGGCAATTGTGATCTTTTACATATCTTTTCAATCCTGGGGCACCGAGTCTTGAGGTTTAAGAGGTAAGAGAATGTGCTTGCAATTCAACTTTCCCCCCTTTGTCAGCCCCCTCCCTGTCAGTCTATATCCTTTGGAAAGAGATAGCTGGGGCCACTCTGGTGTCTTTTGTTGTTGTTGTTGCTGCAGGTAATAAATAGTCTTGTGGTCACGAGGAATTGGGCTGAGGGCTTTCCATCGTTGGGTCTGCGTTGACATCTGTAGAAGGGATATCCTGTAAGCGGGAGGGTGGGGCAGGACTTTTGGGACATAAAGACACAGTTATAGAGGTAAGAGGTAAAAGCCAAAAAGGAGAGAATCTCCTTGAGTTTTCTTGGGAAGCCGCAAACAATAAAAATCTTGGCGAGTTAAGCATTTTATTCATTTCAATATTATTATCACATTTCCATATAATTACGACTGTTATTATATGCTAAAAATACAAAAAAGAAAAATATTAAAGGAAAACAAAAGTAAAAAAGATAGATTACCAGCTAAACAATTTTTTCCAGACAAAAAATAAATGGACTTGACAGAACAACAGCGGGTTGTTGTTGTTTTTTAATAATATTATTAAACAATACAAAGATATTATCAAAACCACACAGATTGTTGCTAGACAGGAACCTTAAAGACTAGGAGGTGGAGGAGGTGATGGTGAAATGGGCACACGATTGTAGCTATCCAATCAAGATGAAAAATGGGGGGAATTATGGAAAAAGACATAAAATTCACCACGTGCTATCTGATATTTAGATGGTACCTGACCACATCCAAATCAGTCAAAATAAATATCAGCAATAAATGTTGGAGAGGCAGACAAAATGAGGCAACCTTATTCCACATGTGGAGGACATGTCCCCAAAGGGAAAATAAAATAAATGCTATTTATTTTAAAGAAAACCAAAGCTTTCCTATTTTATATTCTTACAATAAGCATACCAAATGAAAATAAAAGAGTGTTTCTTTACATGACAACAGCAGCTAGGATGTTAATAGCAAAATACTGGAAAATGAGTTAATATCAACAAAAGATGAGTGGCAATTAAAGTTGTGCTGGTACCTTGAACTGGCCACAATGGCAGAACTTCCAAGAGACTGAGATCTACTCCCAGTAATAAAAATCCTGCAAGTGATCTACCCATTGTCTTTGCCCAGAGTTGTTGAGCTTTTCTCAGGGAGCAGTGACCAGAGTTGTGGATCGACCACTAGATCGTTTAACAAATTAAAATTATAAAAACAATTGTGCTATAAAAGTACATACCATATATGAAGTATCCAGATAATGGAACTTATAGTGGTTTCTGCAGTGAACAACAACTCTTACAATGTGTATAGACAGGCGCAGCATTGATTTTAGTTACAGGTGACAGCAATCTGCAGCTGCAAGGTTTTCTTCTTTAAGTGACCCCTTTAAAACAACAAATGTAAAGCAAACTTGATCCATACACAGGTTTGTTAATTTGTTAAAATATGTTGAATTACAACATTATATTCATTTATATTACTTAGAATATGTACAACGGATGGAGCCCATGAGAGCGAAACAAGGCATTATTCCGGAAATCCTTGTCAACACTGTGGAACTGTAATAGGCTCCAATTTGGACTTTATGAACGTATGTGGAACAGAAACTAGCAGACACTTGGTCTTTATGAATGATTTATTGGGGACTTCTGTCTATATTATTGCACTTTATGTGCTGTTTCTGTGCAAGATAAACTTTTGATATTGTGATGAGAATGTATAGAAGAGTATTGTTTATGTGAATGCACAGCCGGTTACGTCTTGTGTGTTTGTACATTCAAGGAACAGCATTCCTGACCCAGATTTTCACAGGAAGTCCCTAAGATGATTCCCCTTTCAAACAGGATACGTGAACCTAGGCCAGCATGGTCCTCCTCTCTGGCAGATGGACATTCCCCCCCCCCCAAAAAAAAATATAGTCTGGCCCCCCACATGGTCTGAGGGACAGTGGACTGTCCCATGGCTGAAAAAGGTTGCCCCAGGCTAACAAGATGGTCAATATCCGGTTCCACTCCACCCTTTTAAAATTTCAATATCAAAACAGACCCCAGCTTTCAGAGCATGTAAACCACATGAGTGGAAATACCGCTGCTCCATGCACAAAAATAGGACTATACTTCCTTCTCCCACCTTTAAAGTAAACGTCTATGTAACGAAACCGAATTGATCCAAGTCTGCCTTTCTCCACCAACCTCAATTTCGCTCTTCAAGCCAAAAGACAACACTTCCCTGTCCCCGGGCAAAACCCCCTGGCCTTCCATTGGTAGAGCCGCCAACACGCTTGTGGCGTTTACCACAGTGCGACGCAACGACTGAGCGGGTGGCGAGATCCTTTCAGCCTCAGACACTTGGCGGGTTCTGAAATGGCTGTGCAAGCCAGATTCACGACCCTGACGGGCTGGATTCATCCCGTGGAACATAGTTTGAGGACCCCTGGTCTACACTGACTGGGACATTCTGCATGCCAAGCAGATGCTCTAGGGCTCCCCATAGTTCACTAGCCTTTCAGTGTTACCGTATTTTTCGCTCTATAGGACGCACTCTTTCCCCTTCAAAAATGAAGGGGAAATGTGTGTGCGTCCTATGGAGCGAAGACGCCATAGCCCCACGACCCTCTTCTGGCTGGAGAGGTGATGCGCGGCTATGGCGGGGGGCTAAAGCAGTCCCCTGCGACCCTCTCCCGGCTGGAGAGGTGACGTGCAGCTATGGCAGGAGCCTCTCCCGGCTGGAGAGGTGACGCGCGGCTATGGCAGGAGCCTCTATAGCCACGCGTCACCTCCAGCCGGGAGAGCACGCGCGGGGCTAAAGAAGCACCCCGCGACCCTCTCCCGGCTGGAGAGGTGACGCGCAACTATAGCAGGAGCCTCTATAGCCCCGCGTCACCTCTCCAGCCAGGAGAGCGCGCGCGGGGCTAAAGAAGAACCCCGCGACCCTCTCCCGGCTGGAGAGGTGACGCGCAACTATAGCAGGAGCCTCTATAGCCCCGCGTCACCTCTCCAGCCAGGAGAGCGCGCGCGGGGCTAAAGAAGAACCCGGCTGGAGAGGTGACGCGGGGCTATGGCAGGAGCCTCTCCGCTGCGCCTTTCCGCTGCTCCCTGACCTGCTCTTTGGGGCTGGTGGTGGGCTTCCCTCCGCCAGCCCCAAAGAGCAGGTCGAAAGGAACCTGAAGCCTGGAGAGCGAGAGGGGTCGTTGCGCACCGACCCCTCTCGTTCTCCAGGCTTCCAAGGTAGCCACCTGAATGCACCTTAAACGGCACCTTGTTTTAGAGCGGGAAAACAAGAGGGGGAAAATTCTCCCCCTCTCTTCGCAGCAGCTCCTGCCGCTTCGCTGAAGGGGCGCTGGGCAGAGAGGGGGAGAATTTTTTTCTTGTTCTCCCCCCTCTAAAACAAGGTGCGTCCTATTGTCCGGTGCGTCCTATGGTGCGAAAAATACGGTATGCTATTAGCCACCATGGAGATTCCACCTGCCTCTTTCATTTAATAAATAATCATAAGCATAAGCATATATTTATACCCCGCCCATCTGGCTGGCTTTCCCCAGCCACTCTGGGCGGCTTCCAACAAAATATTAAAATACAATAGTCCATCAAATATTAAAAGCTTCCCTAAAGATAATAACAGCAACCATCCATTTTCAGTCCATTGAATTAGCGATTAAGCATTTCTGGAAAGGGAAATGGCATACTTTTGTATATTAGCATAAAAAGCATGCATGAGAAAGTATTACTCATTTACTCATTGAATTTATTACTCATTATTACACATTTTGGCAGGGGAAAGGTCTCCCTTGGGAGGTGGGGGACTCTCCTTCCTTGGAGGTTTCTAAGCAGAGATCGGACGGCCATCTGCCATGGATGCTTCAGCTGAGATTCCTGCATTGCTGAGGGTTGTAATAATAATAATAATAATAATAATAATATCATTTATACCCCGCCCATCTGGCTGGGTTTCCCCAGCCGCTCTGGGCGGTTTCCAATAAAACACTAAAATACAATAACCTATTAAACATTAAAAGCTTCCCTCAACAGGGCTGCCGGTTTAGGGAACTAGACCCCTCTTGCTTCGGGTTGGACTAGATGACCCTGGGATCCCCTCCTCTCTCTCCACTCCGGAATTCCAGGAGGAGCTTCCTTGCCTCCTGCAAAGCCCTTTTCCCTGCAAGCTCTTCCTCTGGTTTCTGGCCGAGGGAGGGAGATGCTCAGAGTCCAGCCAAGAGCCTCACCCCCAAAAGGATATCTGGGCATGGGAGGAGCCAGGGGGGCAGCTGCCCCCCGAAATCCATAAAAAATAATAGAAATCTGAGGTTCTGCTAAGCGAGAGAGGGCTGAGCTGGAGGGACTCGGCTTGGCAAGGGTTAAAGGGAAGTGAGCTGCCTTCCTAGAGAGGCCAGGAAGCAAGAGGGGGCCAGGTCCTCCAGAGCCAAGGCCCCTCCCTCCCCAGTCCTTTCCTTGCTTTGGGGTCTCTCCTGCAAGGGCTGCCTCGCTGTCCCCTCCTGGGATCTGGTGAGTCTCCTCTCTCCCCCCCCAGAGGGTGCAGGGGGGAGACGGGGGGGGGGTCCCAGGGCTGCGGCAGGGGAGGGTGCCTGGGGGGCTTGATCTGCTCCTGGAGGGGGGGACCCCAAGTCAGAGAGGAGGAGAGGGTCCTGCCAGGGAGGGGCCAGGTCTGCCACGCTCTCCTTCCTGCAGATCAGAGGGTCCCTGACTCCCTTTTTAAATCTCCCTTCTTTAAACAAAGGAGTCCCTGGGACTTTAACTCTGTGTGACATCGCTCAGCCTCATTGCACAACAGAGGGAACATGTGCAAATGGTTTTCCAAAGCTGGAGGAGGAGGTGGACTAGCTCCCCCCCCCCCAAGAAAACCCCACATGGAGGAAGGAAGGAAGGAAAGGTGGGAGAGAAAGGCCAGGAATAAAGAGAGGGATCCCAGCCCATAGTCTGGCTGCTGCATTGCAGACCAGTTTCCCAGTCGTCTCCCATGGCAGCTCCCCACGGAGGCCACTGCAGCAATCCCCTCGCACCCAGAGCATGGCACCCAGGACCACATCCTCGCTGTCCCAAAGGGATTGTTGCTGGCAAAGAAGCCGGAAATGGGCGCTGCTACTCACTGAGCCTCCAGGGACCATGGCATCATTGGGTATGTGTGTGTGTGAAGCTATCTAACAGAATAATAATAGTAGTAATAATAATATTAATAATAGTAGTAATAATATTAAAATAAAAAATTACCCACCTAAATTTCAATGGAGATGTCTTTGGCCCTGCCCACTTGGCCCTCAGGGGGTTGGTCAGATACATACCTGGCTCTCAGAGCAAAGAAAAAGGGACCCCGCCCCAGAAGTCTGGAGAGCGGCAGAGAGTCCAAGTACAAGAAAAGGAGACAGAAGCAGGGGAGTGGGGGGGGGGGAGCAACTCCTGAGGACCCCGGGGTGAGGACCCCCACTAGAGCCATGTATCCATTTTCACAAAATACAAACGATTCTCTTGTCAGTTGGTTCTGACTTCATGCATTGACTGGAAGGCAGCAGAAACCAGGTCGATTAATCTCCCAGAAATCCCTTCAGTGGCCTCCACATTTTGCATTGCTAGAAGGCGAGAGACTTAGTTCTTCTCCTCTTCCTGATCTTTCTTTTCAAAAAGATATCTCATGGTCTGGGATGCGGTGCAGTCCAGCCCTGGTTCCCAGCAAGACTCATCCATGTTTCCTCAGGGAACCATTTCCCCCCCCCCCCCCCGTCCTACAAATTCTGTAACAGAACAATGTATTTGCTTTGTAGAATTTCCTAGAGCTTTTGATTACGACAAACAGAACTTGTCAGAAGACCAAAGGATTTCTTCTGATCTCTCAGAGGCTTCCTGAGAGCACAGATGGATGAGCGAGACTCAGCTGGCCTTGAAGCAGGAAGAGGCCCTGCTAACCAAACTGGGAGCAGTGGGGGATTCTGGGAAAACCCAGTGCAGAAGATCCATGGTGAGGTGGACACCATCTGCTCAGAGGTGCAGAGCAAGCAGGTGAGGCAGTTCTGCAGCCAGGAGGCCAAAGGACCCCGAGAGGTTGGCAGCCGACTCTACCACTTTTGCCACCAGTGGCTGAAGCCGGAAAGGCACACGAAAGCTGAGATGCTGGACCTGGTGATCTTGGAGCAGTTCCTGGCTGTCCTTCCCCTGGAGATGGAGAGCTGGGTGAGGGACTGTGGAGCAGAGACCAGTTCCCAGGCGGTGGCCCTGGCCGAAGGTTTTCTCCTGAGTCAGGCAGAGGAGAGAAAGCAGGTGAGAGAGACTTTCCTCTGGATACTCCCAAGGGGCTCCAAACAGGACAGAGAACATCCCATAATGGTCTGCTGATGGCCCATCCATTTTCTGGGAAAGCATCCATGGAATGAGATCTCACACCCTTCAAGTCTTTGTCATTCTCTTTCTAGTATTTCTCCCCATTCTCTGTTTTGAATCCTTGTTTCTTTTTCAGGGAAAGGATCTCTTTGCAGAAATGGACCTGGATTCCTGTGAGGTAGAGAGGCCTCCGTTGGACACCAGAGAGAGGCCACTGGGTAAGGAGGAAGGAGGCTTTTCTCCGTTTGGTCTCATTCTGTTGGTTTTCCAACTCATCTGAGGGTTCTTTTCATCTTGTTTTGGAGGGAAACAGTTGGGAAGAAGGGTCCAGAGGAGGGGAGATGTATTTCTGCACAAACAAACATATGAAATGGGCACAAACATCCAAATGCTCTCAGCAGGAAAGGTTTTCTCAAGGCACATCTGCAGTTAGAGATGCCCTGTTTCACCTGTGAGAGAAGCAGGCACTCCTGGCGTCCTGCTTACCTTTTTTCTCTTGCAGATGGCAGAAGGATGTCGGAAAGACTTCCTGATCCGCCTTTTCATGGTGGCAGAAGGGAAGCAGCGGCTGTGGAACCAGATCAGGTCAGGGGAAGCTGCCTTGTGGGGACAGAGGCCGAGGGATGGAGCAGTATCTTGGACTGGTTGGGCACAGAGGAATGGTGGGAGGAAGCAGCTGGGGAACCAGGAAGGGAAGATGGCTCAGAGCCGAAGGAGTGGAGGTGGAGGAAGGATGAGCGATCAGAGGGGCAAGAGGGAGAAGCCTGCGAAGAGGAGGTGTCAGAAGCTGAATGGGCTTAGTGAGCTGGGAGACTCTGTGGCAGAATGCAGTGCAGAATCAGAGGCAGAAGAGGAAGGAGGCAAGTGGGAGAGGAAGGTTGAGAAGCTGAGGTGAGTCAGGAGGAGGAGGAGCCACCAGTGGCTACCTCTCCTTTTGCCAGAAGCCACCCTCCCTGCTTGTCTCTCAGAGCCAGGAGACCAAAATAGGCTTATTTTAATTGTAGATTGATCACTGAATGCTAAAATTGTTTTCTAAGCAGTGGACAAATGAGAACAAATAGTGGCCTGGATTCACCTAACCAGGCACATCGGATGAAAAATGGGGCCTGCCTCCCAATCCTCCCCCTCTCCATGCTCCCATGGACCCCTTGAATTTGGCTCTAGGGCATTGGGAGGGAACCTTCCTGGAACAGCTCACTAGGAGAGGAGAAAGTGGATCCTTCCATCAAGCAAACTGGAAGCAACAGAGCATTGTGGAGCAGATCATATTTCTGCTGTCTCAGAGGAGGACATATCCCTTTTTCATTTAGGGTCCAGTGTGCTTTGAAGATGTTGCTGTTTGTTTCACGGACGAGGAGTGGGCGTTGCTCGATCCTGACCAGAGAGCTCTGCATAAGGATGTCATGGAGGAGAATTGTGGGATCGTGGCCTCTCTTGGTAAGGCTCCCTGTGGGATTGTCATATCAGACTGGAACTTCAAAAAATACCTCTATGGGACCAACCTCATAAATTTTCACAGAGCTCAACAGCGCCCCCTATAACTCCTGGGAACCTAACACCCCCACAATAAACAGTAACTTACAGTTTTTTCTTTGAACAATCTTCCTCAAATTATCCCTTTTCCTACCAGTTTTGGGCTGGTCTGAACTGCCCAGGCTATCTTAAATGTCAGCTTCAGAACTGTTAGGAAAGATAAGTAGCTTCAGGTTTTCTGTTTTTGTTTTTGCTCCTGTCAGTCTTGGGTTGACCAAAGAGACGACTGACATTGGAGATGGAGGGGATGCCATGACTGGGCCAAACAAAATTCATCTCAGAGAAGAGCTAGACTTATTGAATTTCAGGTAGAAGTAGCAGTGATGATGATGATGATGATGATACAGTGGTACCTCGGTTTACAAACTTAAGCTTTTCCGGAACAGGACTGTTCTTAAATCAAGGTACCACTGTAGTAATAATAATAATAATTTTTATTTATACCCTGCCCATCTGGCTGCATTCCCCTAGCCACTCTGGGCAACTTCCAACACACATAAAAAAATGAAACATAAATAATAATAATAATCTGATCCCATATAAAAAGAACATTAACTTTAAAATGAACAACTTATACTATTGGCCAAAATATGGAAATCTTTTGTGAAAAGTGTATTTCTTTTGTGTGGAGTAATGCCATAAAATTATATAGCAATGGAAAGATAATTTAATGACGAATGTAATGTGATGACATTTATGAAGGAGTATTTATTAGAACAGCAGTCATAAAGAAAAAAACGTGAAACCTTTGGTAACCATTGGTAACCTTTAGCTTTAAATACGGCCTTACAACGCCTTCCCATGAAGTGAACCAAGTTTTTAGTTCTGCAGCTGTAATAATGGGAAACCAAGACTGAATTATTGCCTCTGTTAATTGGGCTTTATTGCTGGGTTGCTTCTGAATAACAAGTTTCTTTAGTCGGCTCCAAAGATTTCTGATTGGGTTAAAGTCTGGGCTATTCCCAGGCCATTCCGGCAATGAAATATCATTATCTTGAAAGCACCTTTTGCACACAGCAGCAACATGACTTGGAGCTGAATCCTGTTGAAATAATAAATAAAAATAAAAATATATAAATATATATAACAACAACAACAATCTTTATTACGGTCCAGAGACCCAACAAATCATTACAAATCAATACACAGTTCATACTACCTACCTCCAGGTTAATCAAGCATTTTGTTTAGAATATAGGACTCATTTGTTCTTGCAACCACCAATAAAAACTTTGCCACTGCTAACGTTCTAGTTTTTGTCCGGTCTTCCAGTAGGAACCTGACATAGTGAGCCTCTGATTTTCCCGTGAAGGGTACCAGCAAGGGTAGTATCAGTTCAGCCCTGGCCTGCTCATATTTTGCACAATGCAACAAAATATGATTTATGGAATCGATGTCTTGAGCACACGAGCAAAGTCTCTCCTGGTAGGGAACTCCTCTAAACCTACCATCCAACACTGCAGAGGGGAGGTCATTTAGTCTGGCTTTGGTGAAAAGCCTTCAGTAATTAGATACTGTCATGTTTTTGATGTAAGATGTTAACTTAAAGACATACCCATATTGAACTCCTGCTGCCAGCGGACTACAGACTGCGTGTGATCGAGATGGCAAGTCACTGTGTGCATTGTCCCATAATCTTTGCTTTAAAACCTTTTGGGTGCCTTCATAATCCAGGTAATACAGCTGGGGGGGGGGGGAGAGACAGACTAATAGAGGTGGCTTTTTTAGTCATGGTTTTCTGCCATTTGCTGACAAATTCCTCATTGGTCAGGTGTTGGTACAGACCCTTCCCTAGATCAAACACTGAAATCCTGAGCCAATGTTTTAGGGCAGACCACCACGCTTTAGTTGAAATTGGGCATTCACCAGCTTCTAACAGAAGTACGGAGTTGGGGACACAGTTAGGTACCTGCAGCAGAGATCATATAAATTTTGACTGAAAGCCATCTAGCTTTGGCAGGTCCCCATTATGCCAGACATTTGCTGCATACAGGAGTTGGGAAACGGGCTTTGCGTTGAAAACCCTTAAGGCTGCTGGAACATATTTGCCGCCCTTTGTGAAGAAGAATCTATCTATGGCTAGCTTTGTAATCTCTGCCTTTTGAAGGGGGGTTTGCCAATGATGCTTCCAAGATCCTGTATGATCATAGAATCATAGACTTGGAAGAGACCACAAGGGCCATCGAGTCCAACCCCCTGCCAAGCAGGAAACACCATCAGAGCACTCCTGACATATGGTTGTCAAGCCTCTGCTTAAAGACCTCCAAAGAAGGAGACTCCACCACACTCCTTGGCAGCAAATTCCACTGTCGAACAGCTCTTACTGTCAGGAAGTTCTTCCTAATGTTTAGGTGGAATCTTCTTTCTTGTAGTTTGGAACCATTGCTCCGTGTCCGCTTCTCTGGAGCAGCAGAAAACAACCTTTCTCCCTCCTCTATGTGACATCCTTTTATATATTTGAACATGGCTATCATATCACCCCTAATCCTCCTCTTCTCCAGGCTAAACATGCCCAGCTCCCTTAGCCGTTCCTCATAAAGCATCGTTTCCAGGCCTTTGACCATTTTGGTTGCCCTCCTCTGGACACGTTCCAGTTTGTCAGTGTCCTTCTTGAACTGTGGTGCCCAGAACTGGACACAGTACTCCAGGTGAGGTCTGACCAGAGCAGAATACAGTGGCACTATTACTTCCCTTGATCTAGATGCTATACTCCTATTGATGCAGTCCAGAATTGCATTGGCTTTTTTAGCTGCCGCGTCACACTGTTGGCTCATGTCAAGTTTGTGGTCAACCAAGACTCCTAGAGCCTTTTCACATGTACTGCTCTCAAGCCAGGTGTCACCCATCTTGTATTTGTGCCTCTCATTTTTTTTTTGTCCAAGTGCAATACTTTACATTTCTCCCTGTTAAAATTCATCTTGTTTGTTTTGGCCCAGTTCTCTAATCTGTCAAGGTCGTTTTGAAGTGTGATCCTGTCCTCTGGGGTGTTAGCCACCCCTCCCAGTTTGGTGTCATCTGCAAATTTGATCAGGATGCCCTTGAGTCCATCATCCAAGTCGTTGATAAAGATGTTGAATAAGACCGGGCCCAAGACAGAACCCTGTGGCACCCCACTAGTCACTCTTCTCCAGGATGAAGAGGAACCATTGATGAGCACCCTTTGGGTTCAGTCAGTCAGCCAGTTGCAAATCCACTGAGTGGTAGCATAGTCAAGACCGCATTTTACCAGCTTCTTTACAAGAATATCATGGGGCACCTTGTCAAATGCCTTGCTGAAATCAAGGTAGGCTACATCCACTGCGTTCCCTTCATCTACCAGGCTTGTAATTCTGTCAAAAAACGAGATCAGATTAGTCTGACATGACTTATTTTTCAGAAATCCATGCTGACTATTGGTAATCACAGCATTCCTTTCTAGGTGCTCACAGACTGTTTGCTTAATGATCTGCTCCAGAATCTTCCCTGGTATTGATGTCAGACTGACTGGGCGGTAATTATTTGGGTCCTCTCTTTTCCCCTTTTTGAAAATAGGGACAACATTTGCCCTCCTCCAGTCTGCCGGGACTTTGCCTGTTCTCCAGGAATTCTCAAAGATGACTGCCAGTGGTTCTGAGATCACATCTGCCAGTTCTTTTAATACTCTTGGATGCAGTTCATCTGGCCCTGGAGACTTGAATACATCTAAACTAGCCAAGTATTCTTGTACTATCTCCTTAATTCTTCTGGGCTGTGTTTCCTCTGCTGAATCATTTGCTCCAAATTCTTCAGGTCGGGCATTGTTTTCTTTATCGGAGAAGACTGAGGCAAAGAAGGCATTGAGGAGTTCAGCCCTTTCTGTGTCCCCTGTTTGCATTTCACCATCTTCTCCTCTGAGTGACCCCACGGTTTCTTTGTTCTTCCTTTTGCTACGAACATACCCATAAAAGCCTTTTTTGTTGCTTTTAACCTCTCTAGCAAGCCTGAGTTCATTCTGTGCTTTAGCTTTTCTGACTTTGTCTCTACACGTGCTGGCTATTTGTTTGAATTCCTCTTTGGTGGTTTCCCCCCTTTTCCATTTTTTGTACACATCCTTTTTTAATCTTAACTCAGTTAAAAGTTCTTTAGATAGCCACCCTGGCTTCTTTAGGCACCTTCCATGTTTCCATCTCATTGGTATTGCCTGAAGTTGTGCTTTTACTATCTCCCTCTTAACAAACTCCCAGCCATCATGAACTCCCTTTCCTTTTAGTATTAATGTCCATGGGATCTCACCCAGCACTTCCCTAAGTTTTATGAAGTCGGCTTTCTTAAAGTCAATATATTGAGAGCTACTTGAGTACTTTGTAGGATCAGGTCCCTACTTTCGCTTTTGTTGTTTTTAGTATTTGTAGTCTCTTGGTTATCTAGTCCAGACCGGTTACACCCCTGTACGTGATGGTCTAGAGGGAGGGCAACGCTGTGGTCGGTCTCTTTAGTACTGAGAGAGCTATTTTTGGCTGCCAGGAGCACCAACTCCGTCAGGAGAGACGTTACCTTTTCTAATTTGATGTTAATTTCCTCCACTGTTCTTGCAGTCAGCAGGCAGTGGTCCGCGAGTATTTCTGAATAGAGCGGTGCCCCCTCAGATGGTAGTTCATGAGCGCTCATCTCAGCATTCTCCGCTGGGTGATCTTCACCCATTAAAGCATCCCCACCTACCTGGGAATGAGTTCTGTTTGGTGCAGTGAGTTCTGAATTCTGTGCTCTTACAAAATCGTCCATTTTGCTCTGCTTGCTCTTCTGTGGGCTCACTTGTGTAGATGAGGCCGGTCGTTTCTTTTTCCTAGGCATTTCCCAGAGATAGAGCCGCTGCTAATTTCTGTTGTAAATCAAGGAAGCTCGGCGTCTACCAACGATAGGCGTCTAATCTCCACTCCTGCAGAGCCGGAGCTAATTATGGCTTTCTCCAGAACTTTCCAGACTTTCACTAAAGCTTTTAACTTATGCCCTTGGCTCAAGCATTGTAAATTAATAGCTGCCAAATAACAAAGATAAAACACTGAGGCTGATAAAAGCTAATAAAAAGTGATAAAAATAATAAAAACAGCATCAAGTGATGCGATGCTACCACTAACGACAACGCCATTTTGGAATTATATATATTAAATATATATAAATGATTCAGTATCTGGGAAAAGATCACCTGCGGAAGACTTCAGTTTGGGCTCAAACATTTCGTTTATGCATTTTGGAGCATTTATATTCCCATTAATTCTGCCCACACCTTTTGCTGCCATACAACCCCAGATCATCACACTGTCTGGGTGTTTCACGGTCGGTGTAATGCAAGTTGGATGTAAATCTTCTCTGATTCTTCTCCTCTTATCCGATTAAAGGAACTTGCGTATTTCATGCCATCACTACCAAGCAAGGTAGTGTCCCATTGTTCCGCTGTCCAGTTAACACGGGTTTAATCTTTCCAACCTTTGCTTGAGAGATAACAATGGCTTTTCCCTTAGAATTCTAACATTTAGACCAGTCCTTGCACTCATCTTCCCATTACATTGCACCATATCGTCTTGTATACACCCAGATGACTTTTTTCTGTCATGTAGGCACAGTCTCTCCATTCTTCAACCGTCACTTGCCTTTGTGCACCTTTTCCTGTTAGAGGGGGATTTTACACTGGTGGCAGATGACAAACTGTGACACCACAAGACTGGTGTAAAACCAAATTAAATAAAGGTTTTATTATAAAACAACAAACAGCAAAGCTTGTGGGTGTTTTTCCTGAAGGCAGGTTCAAACTGCAGCTTTTCTCCTTTTGTAGTCATGGCCAGCTGTACCCAATTTACCCAGAGCTTACAGAAACTGTTCTTAAAGGTACAAACATCTTTACTGTTTCTGTGCCGAATGTTTCTTTCCCAACACCCCCTCTCACTCAGACAGAGACAGAAACAAAACAGTACTTTATACATATACAAAACATATTTATACATCATACACAACAATTCCTAATTTTGCCACTAGTTGTGCATGTTTCTCAAAAGTTAGTGCTTTTGTAAATATATCAGCCACATTTTGCATACTCTCACAATATTTTAGCATTATCAGGTTTAGTTTATCATTTTCAGTCATATTTTGATACTTAATTTCTAAATGTTTGGATTTATTTTTAAACTGCTCAGACACTGACAAAGTTATTACAGCTTGATTGTCTTCCCATATTTGAACTGGATAATCACATTGTATATCTAAATCACTGAGGATTTGAACGTAAAATTTTATTTCATTACACAACTCCGATAAAGCATAGTATTCAGCCTCTGTTGAAGATGTGGCTACGATTCCTTGCTTTTTGGACTTCCTTTTTTTTTAATTAAATATTTATTGGAGTTTTCAAAATACATATAAAATCAAAAACAAAAATTAAAACAAAAAAATAACAAAAATACAAAAAACCAAAACTTAAAAACAATTAAAAGCACATAAAGATTCAAATATTTATTTTCTTTTAACTTGTTTCTCAGACCTCCTCACACCTCCCCTTCTTGTATTCCAATTTAGGTTATTAGCTCAGCAAATCCTTAACTTATTTCTCCATTTTGACTTAATAATTTATTCTAACCTGTTATTATTTTACTTTTTTTCTTTCTTCCATTTCCTCAATTTATATTTACAAACCTTATTTTCATTTAATCTAAACCATTTTAACCTGTCCAAATTTACACATCAATATTTATACCTCATTATTTTTTCTTAAACGTTTTTCCTAAAGTCGACCAAAATTTCCCTTCCACGACTTTCCCAATTTCCATACCAATAACAAAACGAATTAAGAACAAAATAAACCATATTTATATACCCTTTGGATTCCCAAACTCCACCCACCCTTTTCCTGGTTTCAGTCCCCAACAAAATCCATCAGTCTCAATATACTGTTTAGCCTGGAGATCTCACGTCCGAGGCTCTCAATTCTCTCTCAGTTCCTCTCTGCCGGTCTTTTTGATAGTCCTTAATGTTAAACTCCAAATCTCGAAAAGGCTCCGGCCAACAGGATCCATGTTTCTACCAGCCAGACCTCCATATTTAATAATAAAGCCTATGGGGTACTTCAAATCTTGTTTTGTACTCCTTTCAAGTCCAGATGACCCCCAAGCTCCAACTTCCACCTTAATCAAATTTATAATCCTTCGGTCTTCAGATCTCCACATAGGGAGATCTCTCAGTGCTCCAATCTCCAATTCAGGCCAGGCTTTCCACATCAGATTTTTATTTTCCTTTTTTGTCATCATGTCAGGCTTCAAATTGCAACTCTCCTTTAGCATCTGTAAAATTTCAGCTCCTCCTTCCTTTTCTTCAGGGGCAACATAAGTCTCCTGCTCCATATTGTCAAAGCTCTCAATATTGTCAAAGCTCTCAATTTTCTCTATTTGTTCAGCTGAATAGGCTTCCTGTTTCAAATCCTTATCAGATTCAATCATGTTATTTACTGTGAAGTCCAGAGTTGTAACGTTTGTAGCCAAAACATCGATTTGACCTTGTAACTTTCCCAAGAGAACAAATCTTCTGTTTAATTCAGCTTGGATTTTCCCTCCTCCAGCCATTTCTGTAATGTCACTAAACCCCTCTAGGGGGATTTTAGTTCCTTTATATTTCCTTCAGCTCAAGTCCAAAAGTCCAGTTATTTTGTATCAGCCCTTCCTTATTTTCAACAAATTATAATCAATGTAACCAGCAGAAGCAACAAAAACAAGGTTCTCTTTTCCCGTCTTGACAGCTAACCTGACAGCTGTCAAACTCTTCAGTATTTCATCAACAGGCTCTCTCGCGGGACACTCCCGGGTCCGGGGGGGGGGTGAAACTTCAGCTCCCAAAATTGATCTTTTATCCTCCAGTAAAAATTCTTGTAATGTCAAAACTGTGAAGTTAAAGTCTTTTACTAAAAAGAAATAAAGTTCTCTCAACCTTAGCTAACAGGTCCTTTGCTTTAAATTGTTTACAAAGGGGGGGTGGACTTCCTTTTTAACCCTTCCCCGCTCGCTCCTGATGCAACATTTTTTTCTTTAAAGTTCGAATTTCCGCATTTACTCACGGGTTGATGTTTTTAGAGTCCAATTGTTCCAAGGAAAAAGTCAGCGCTCTCCGATAATGGTTTGTGGCTTCACTCCGCAGAAGAAGTACTCTCAGCACCACGCCGCACCCCGTCCCCGTTCCAGAGCCTTTAAAAAGGCTCCTTCGCAGTTTGGGGGGGTGCAAATGGTGCCCGCCGAGTCACTATGCTCACAGGCTTCCGTGCCTGTGATTTTAAGGGTCCCCGCTTCGCCGCAGCGGCAAGACCCAGTCTCTGCAGAGCCGATTCCCTCCGGAGCTCGGAGGGAATCCGCCATTAATCGATGGCGCCAAAGCAAATTTTCACAAACATTACAAAAGAAAAAGAAAACATAGGCAAAAAAAGAAGAGAAAAAAGGAGATTTTAACATAAAAAATATCTCACTTTCCAATTATAACCTTCAAAACCTTATTTTCCTTACTTCCACCCACCTCCCGATCTCGTATTCTATGTAATAATTAGTTCAGCAAGCTCAATCTTTGTTCATTTTGATTCTTGATCCCTCCCTTTGTGCTCTTATTTAACTCAGTCACTAGAACCCCTTCTTTTCCTTTTCAATGTCCTCAACATTCAAAGATTTTACAGTGTTTTTGTAGATAGACTTTAAACTTCTTCCAGTCCTCTTCCACATGCTCTTCTCCTTGATCTCGAATTCTGCCGGTCATTTCAGCCAGTTCCATATAGTCTATTACTTGCATCTGCCATTCTTCCAGGGTGGGTAGATCTTGCGTCTTCCAATGCTTTGCAATAAGTACTCTTGCTGCTGTTGTAGCATACATAAAAAAGTTTCTGTCCTTCTTTGGCACCAATTGGCCGACCATGCCCAGAAGAAAGGCCTCTGGTTTCTTCAAGAAGGTATACTTAAATACCTTTTTCAGTTCATTATATATCATCTCCCAGAAAGCCTTAATCCTTGGGCACGTCCACCAAAGGTGAAAGAATGTCCCTTCAGTTTCTTTACATTTCCAACATTTATTATCGGGCAAATGGTAGATTTTTGCAAGTTTGACTGGGGTCATGTACCACCTATATATCATTTTCATAATATTCTCTCTTAAGGCATTACATGCCGTGAATTTCATACCGGTGGTCCACAACTTTTCCCAGTCAACAAACATGATATTATGACCAACATCTTGTGCCCATTTTATCATAGCCGATTTTACCATTTCATCCTCAGTATTCCACTTCAACAGCAGATTATACATTCTCGACAGTATCTTAGCACTGGGTTCTAACAATTCTGTTTCCAACTTTGATTTTTCCACCTGGAAACCGATTTTCCTCGGAAGTCGCTTTTTGGACTTCCAACCTATCAAGGAATCCCCAAATTGAAACACCATGCCAGAAATTGATTTTCTATCAGGCAGGTTGGCCCAATCGCTGTCAACATAACACTGCAATTTTGTAGACCCTGAAGATGGTAATCTTAAACAATAATCAAGTGTATGCTTTAAATACTGGAAAATATGTTTTAAACCTTTCCAGGCATTTTCTGTGGGATAGCTTACTAGTCTGCTCAGTCTTCCAACTGCATAACTCAAATCTGGTCTGCTCCACAATGAAATGTATAATAAACTTCCAACTATTGAATGGTACATTTCAGGATTTACTGGTTCTGTGCATTCTCCTTCATTCTTGAAAAAAACTATTTCCATTGAGGTTTTTACTCCCTTGCTGTTTTGCATATTGTTTCTTTCAAGTAATTCCATTATTTTATCTTTTTTGACTCAACAAAAAACTTCCATCGTTTGTTCCTTGAATTTCTAGACCTAAATACTTTTTTTTTTTTTACTGGCCCCAAATCTCTTACTTTAAATTCCTTTCTTAGTTCTGCAAATTTTTTCACTTGCTTTTGATTTTTTCTAGAATAAAGCAAATCATCAACATAAGATAAACTTAATTCTTGTTTATCACCCTTTCAAGCAATTGTACAAGCAATTATCAGCTAAGCTTCTTTTAAAGCCAAGATTTTTCAAAGCATTATCACGACACTCGTTCCAATTTCTAGCTGATGGTTTGATCCTGGTGCTTGATTCATAAAAATTTCTTCGTGCAGAGTTGCATTTAGGTAAGTTGTTTCAATATCAAAATGGTTTACCTTAAACCCACGTTGTGCTGCAATAGCTAGCAGTAAACATACACTTTCACTCCTTGCAGTAGGAGAAAGGTTTCATCAAAACTTTCACCTTTTCTTTGCGTAAAGCCTCATGCTACCAGCCTAGCTTTGTACTTAACACTACCATCTGCTAAATGTTTTATTTTATACACCCATCTACAGTCCACTCCCTTTTTCCCTTCTGGCAATGGCTCAATAGTAAACACATTATGTTTTGCTAAAGATTTCATTTCTGCTCTCATTGCATTTTTCCACCTCACTGTTTCCTGGTGTGGTAACTTTAAAACCTCCTCATAATCACGAGGCTCTTTCTTCACATCAACAGTTTTAACTTCTTGTATAGTAAACCTTTCTGGAGGTACCCCCTTATTGCTTCTTTGTGATCTTCTAACTTGAGCACTCTCCCCCTCTGAACCATCTTCCCCTTCTGATTCATCTTCCTCAGGAGAAATTGGTTCAGCTTTAGGAGATTGTGTACTGGGACCCTCATCCCCTGACTCCTCATCACTATCACTTTCAGAACCTTCTTTAATTTGTGACTTTTCTTCCTCAGATTTCACAAATTTATCTGTATCATCTGAAGACAAAACAACTTCTGAATTTCCATGTAAACGAGCCCAACCATCTTGCTCACAAAACTCTGCATGTCTTGATATCACAACTCTGCCACGCCCTCATGCAAAACGATACCCTTTTGACCAACTTTGATAGCCAACAAACCTAAGTTTCTTTGCCTTGGGATCGCTTTTTCTTCTCTGTCCTTTTGGGATGTGAACCCAAGCCCAACAACCAAAAGTTTTAACATGATCCAAAAAAAGGTTTTTTTCCATAAAGCAAAAAATGAGGGGTATTGTTTATGGTAGAATGAAACAATCTGTTCTGTATGTAATTAGCACAGAGAATTGCTTCCCCCCAAAACTTCCTGGATAAGCCAGAATCACTTAGCAGAGAATCTAGCATTGTTTGCAAAGACCTTATCTTGCATTCTGCAACTGAATTTTCTTCAGGCGAAAAAGGACACGATTTACGGTGGCTAATACCATGTTTTTTCAACCATACCTGGAGAGCTTCAGACATGAACGCGCCTCCACGGTCACTCTGGAATTGGGTAACTTCGTAGGGAAACTGCCTTTCTATATAGTTGACCCAATTTTTAATCAGTTGACCAGTTTCACTTTTGTGTTTTAACAGGTATACCCAAGTATACCGGCTATAATCATCCACAAGAACCAGAAAAAACTTTGCTCCTCCTTCAGATTCAGCAAATGGCCCACAAAGGTCTGAGTGTACTAAAGCAAATGGCTTCTTGCTAATTCTATTACTTTCAGGATAAGATCCCTGCTTACTTTTAGACTCCTTGCAAGTATTGCAGTCCAGAAAAACTGAACATTTTTTCATTTTAATTCCCTTACTTAATTCTGGCATTTTTGCAATACTGCGGAAATTGGCATGCCCCAAATGACGATGCCATAGATGCTGGCACTCATCATGCAAGGCTCTATTACAGGCTTTAACACATGCCCCAGACTCACTTATTAGCTGGTCTTTCAAAACAAATAAACCATTTTTTTAGTGTAACCACTTTTCCAGCTTTCTCTATTTTACATCCTGACCCAGAGAAGGTTACCATAAACCCCTGCTTAACAAGACTTGTAACTGAAAGCAAATTAATTTCTAAACTTGGTACACATAAAACATTGGTAAATTTGATACTTAAACAGTTAATATTCACACTACCCTTTCCAGCTGACTCATGCACTGTTCCGTCAGCTAGTACTACATTTACAGATTTACAAGGTTGCTTTTCTACAAGGGCTTGTGCAGACTTAACAAAAATGTTTGTCTTTTTTTTTAAAAATAAATTTTTATTAAGATTTTAAAGGTTACAAAAGAGAAAAAAAAGACAAAGAAAAAAAAGAAAAAACAGTACATATAAAAAAACATCATCAAAAAACAGAAAAAGAAAAAAAGTAAACAAATCAAACCTTTAGCTCACTTATTTACATTCGCTTATTTCCTTGACTTCCTCACGCCTCCCATTTATGTATTCTAATTCAATTAGATATTCCAGCAAATCCTTCCAACTTGGTTTTTATCCTGCTAATTTATCTTAACATACTATAATTCCCCTCTTTGTATTCTAATTCATATAAATATTTCAACAAATCCTTCATCTTAACTTTATCCTTATATCTTATCTTAATATACTGTAATTTTCCATTCTTTCACTAAATAACCATCCACTTTTACTTCATTTAATCTTATTTCCATTAATACTTATATGTCTATACTTATTCTTAAAACATTTCCCCTAGGGTCAAAGAAAGATTCAATTCCACGATTTCCCCATCTCTCTTTAAAAGAAAAACAAGACAAATTATGTTATATACACTTTAAATTCCCAATTTTTTTTCCACCAGATCCCCTCCCCGGTTTCGGCCCCTAGCAATAGTTCCATGAATCTCAGAAAACCCTCAACCCGGAGATCTCAAGTCCGAGGCTCTTAAGTCTCTTTCGTATCCCCTCTGCCGGTCTTTTTGATAGTCTTTGGTGTTGAAAACCAAATCTCGGGGAAGCTCCAACCCAACAGTATTCATATTCCTTCCTGCCAAACTTCCATAATTAAAGATAGGGCCTGTAGAATATTCCAAATCTTGTTTCACACTCTTTTCAAATCCAAAGGCCCCCGAAGCTCCGACCTCCACCTGGCTCAGATTTATATCCCAAAAGTCATTTGATCACACAGGGAGATCTCTCCATCCTTCATTCTCCAGACCGAGCCAGGCTTCCATCTCCAAAAATTTGCTTCTCCTAGTTGCCATCATGTAAGTCCACCATTTGTCTCTGTAGGGCCACGGCTCCCCCTTTCATCACTTCAGTCACAACAAGATTCTCCTTTTCAAATTTTTCAATTTGTTCAGTTGGCAGAGGTTCCCGCGCCGAGTTCTTGTCAGCTTCTTCACCAATGCCCATTTTTGTTCCCAATATTACTACGTTCGTAGCCATAGCATTTATCTAGTCATGCAGCTTTCCCAAGAGATAAAATGTCCTGTTCAGCTCGCACTCAATTTCCTTCCCGACTGCCATCCTTAAACAGTCCAAGGTCAAAAACTAGTTTCTCAGGGCTTTATCTTTAAAAACAATTTCCCAGCTGCTTCCTTGCAACCATATCCCAAAGCTCCCTCAAGAGGGATTCAAGTTTCTTTTCACACCTTCCAGCACGGACCCAAAGGTCCCATACGTTAAGTTGAAACAGTTCCTTCCTTCCTTTTAAACGTAAAGTTGTAACAAAAACGGGCAGTAGAAACAAAGTCCTTTTGTATCTTGACAGCAAACTTGACAGCTGTCAAATTTATCTATTCACCGTCAGCGGGCTCTCACAGACCACTCCCGGGTTTGGGGAAGTGGCACTTCAATTCCCAAATTTTAACCTTCTTCTGCAGGGTCCCCTGCTGCCACAAAAAAATATTGATGGTAATTTCAATCAATGGAATTTAAGTCCTTTACATAAAATTCTCCACAACCTTAGTTAACAGGTTCTTTGCGTCAGTTTATTTACAGAAAGGGGAGGTGGACTTCCTTTTTAGACCTTCCCCAATCGATACCAATAAAAAAAAACACTTTAAATACTTTAGAAATCCAATTTCCGTTTACTCATGGGTTATTGTTTGAAATCCAATTGTCCACAAGAAAAAGTCAGCGCTCTCCGGCAACGGCTACGCGGCTTCACTCTGTAAAAATAGCAGTCGATTCAAAACACTGTGCCGCTCACCCCACGTCACTTCGGAAGCCCTGAAAAGGGGTCCTGGTGTCAGCCGAATCCCACGTTCCCAGGCTTCATCCGCCTGGGATTTCTAAAGGGTCTCCGCCTTCACCGTGGCGGCACGACCCGAATTCCACGGAGCAGGTTCCTCTCAGTCAGAGGAACGCCGCCATTGCCGTTGGCACTAACCCGGAAGTCGCCCTTGTATTTTCTCCCCCAGACACAGTACACTGTCGTGCTAAATGCTTGGTTGACCCACAACAATAGCATTTTCTGACTGTGAAAGCTGCTTCCTCTCTGTGGTCTACAACCTCTTTATGTTGCCGCCCCTCATCAGTTGCATATCTTTTACTGGACTGCCTCCCATTTCCGGAGTTACGGTGAGGGATTGTCACCTTCCTCTCATGGCGTCTTTCCTCCTCATCAAGCAAACGCCCAGTTAAGAAATGCATCGTTAATTGGCTTTCTGGAAATGCCTCCAGCGTCATCACTAAATTATCCCATGACTTAGGAAGTGAAGACAGCACAATATAAACCTTTCTCCGCTCAGAAAAATGTTCCCCAAGTTCATTTAACTGTGAAAATAAATCATGCATTCTTTGAAGGTGTTTTGAAACACATTCACCCTCACTTAGTCTGGCTCGGTACAGAGCTCTCAGAGTAATTTTGCTCCCAGCAGTGTCTCTAATGTGTATTGCCTTCAGTGCTTTCCAGATCTCACTTGCTGTTTCAAGGTCTCACACATGAGATAACTGAGACTTCTCTATACTCAAAATTAGATTGGCATATGCTTTGTCCTCCAGTCTTTGGTCTGCTTCATCTACTTCTTCATCCTCATCTTTTACAGGAGGGTTAACAATAACAGTCCAACATTATTTTTTGTTTAAAAATGCCTGCATCTGTAAACTCCATGACATATAATTGGACTCTCCCAGTTTCTCTACTGGAAAATATGAAGCTCTCCCATGAGCTCCAGCTCCAATTCCAGCCATGGCTCCACCCAGCTTTAAGCTTTCCACTCAGTCTTTACTCACACGTGGCTTGAAGAATTGTTCGGCTCCTGGTCTCAAACAGACACTCTCTGCCAGTGCCTCCACACAGCCAGCTGCTTGAGAACCGCTGAGTTGCTTCTAGTCTCTGGGTTATTTTCATGTTCTGTCTCTGCCCACTCAGGACTGGGCCCATAACCTGTTACAGGGGGATTTTACACTGGAGGCAGATGACAGAAACTGTGACACCACAAGACTGGTGTAAAACCAAATTAAATAAAGGTTTTATTATAAAACAACAAACAGCAAAGCTTGTGGGTGTTTTTCCTGCAGGCAGGTTCAAACTGCAGCTTTTCTCCTTTTGTAGTGATGGCCAGCTGTACCCAATTTACCCAGAGCTTACAGAAACTGTTCTTAAAGGTACAAACATCTTTACTGTTTCTATGCAGAATGTTTCTTTCCCAACATTTCCTGCCTTTACCAGTCTGATTTTGTAGTGACTGAGTCTCCTTATACCTCTTCAAAAATATAGAAAGGCCAGCTTTGGTTAAGTTTTTCCCAATCTTTCATCTAATTTCTTCATAACTGTAGCCTTGTTCACTTAATAGTACAATTTTACATCACATTCTGGGTGACCAGTCAACTCTTTGTGCCATTTTTTTAATTTGATTATGTTTTTCAACCTCACTAAATGACCAGCTTGATAGCAATCACATAAGACACTGACAAAAGTCAACGTAAGCAAGTTGTGCTTCCTTTTCCTGGTTATTTGGTTATATGGTTTGATAGAATATGGGTAATTGAAAAAACTTTGTTGGATTGCATTCTTGATTGCATTCTTGATCAAATTATCTTTCCATTGATATATAAATTTATAATATTACTCCAAAAGAAGAACGGCACTTTTTTCCAACAATTTTGACCACTACTTTAAATCAAACAAAGCAACATTCAACAACGCATCAGAATCTCATAATAAATATGTTGGTTAATGAAAACAACACAGGTAATGAACACACACCCAACTCCCTTGAGTTCTTATCCATTTGTTTAAAAGCTCCAATCCCTTTTGTCTCCATTGCAGATTGTGATGAATCGGAAATTGAGAACAAAGGTGACCACGATAAAATCCCCAGGGAGGAGAAGCCACGTAAAAATTTGGAGTGTGGAGAAAGCTGCAGTCAAAAATCCCATTCCACTTCCCATCAACAAAATATCATTGGAAAGAAAGTCTATCAGTGTGCGGAATGTGGAAAGAGCTTCAGGAATAGCTCCAATCTCACCTCCCATCAAAGAATTCATAAAGGGGAGAAACCCTATCAGTGTGTGGAATGTGGAAAGAGCTTCACTCACAGCTCCTCTCTCACTTCCCACCAAAGAATTCATACAGGGGAGAAACCCTATCAGTGTGTGGAATGTGGAAAGAGCTTCACTGAAAGCTCCAAACTCACTTCCCATCAAAGAATTCATACAGGGGAGAAACCCTATCAGTGTATGGAATGTGGAAAGAGCTTCAGGAACAGCTCCAATCTCACTAAGCATCAGAGAATTCATACAGGGGAAAAACCCTATCAGTGTGTGGAATGTGGAAAGAGCTTCAGGAAGAGCTCCTCTCTCACTTCCCATCAAAGAATTCATACAGGGGAAAAACCCTTTCAGTGCCTTGTATGTGGAAAGAGCTTCAGGAAGAGCTTCCATCTCACTTCCCATCACAGAATTCATACAGGGGAGAAACCCTATCAGTGTGTGGAATGTGGAAAGAGCTTCAGTCACACCCAGAATCTCACTTCCCATCAAAGAATTCATACAGGGGAGAAACCCTATCAGTGTGTGGAATGTGGCAAGAGCTTCAGGAAGAGCTCCTCTCTCACTTCCCATCACAGTATTCATACAGGGGAGAAACACTATCAGTGTGTGGAATGTGGAAGGAGCTTCAGGAAGAGCTCCGATCTCACTTCCCATCAAAGAATTCATACAGGGGAGAAACCCTATCAGTGTGTGGAATGTGGAAAGAGCTTCACAGATAGCTCCTCTCTCACTAAGCACCAGAGAATTCATACAGGGGAGAAACCCTATCAGTGTGTAGAATGTGGAAAGAGCTTCAGTGATAGCTCCAGTTTCACTAGGCATCAGAGACTTCATACAGGGGAGAAACCCTATCAGTGTGTGGAATGTGGAAAGAGCTTCAGTCAGAGCTCTGATCTCACTAAGCATCAAAGAATTCATACAGGGGAGAAACCCTATCAGTGTGTGGAATGTGGAAAGAGCTACAGGACGAGTGCCCATCTCACTTCCCATCAAAGAATTCATACAGGGGAGAAACCCTATCAGTGTGTGGAATGTGGAAAGAGCTTCAGTAGGAGGTCCAATTTCATTTCCCATCAAAGAATTCATACAGGGGAGAAACCCTATCAGTGTGTGGAATGTGGAAAGAGATACAGGAAGAGCTCCTCTCTCACTTCCCATCAAAGAATTCATACAGGGGAGAAACCCTATCAGTGTGTGGAATGTGGAAAGAGCTTCACTGTTAGCTCTAAACTCACTTCCCATCAAATAATCCATACAAAGGTTGGAAAAACCAGTATACAGCTTTAGGAGCCTGGCAAATCCACACCTTTTTAACCAGCCCTTTTTCTTATTGACATCTAATACTATTTTAACGTGATATTTTGTGTTTTTATGTTGTGTTTTTTATGTTCTAAGCATTCTGAGACGTGGGTGTATGAATACAGCCACTCTTAAATTCCTAGGGGTCTTTGCCCCCCCATAAAATATTTGAGGAGGCCACCCCCCCAGGTTTTCTTTGTGTTTTTTTCAACTGCAACCTTTTATTCTTCCGCTACTTGCCATACAATTTTGCTATCAATTTGCCCTTTTAAGAAATTTTTAAAAACCGCACAAAGGTCATGAGGAAAACAAAATACAAGAAGATACAAACATGGACAGGTCCCATCTTTGCGGGCAAAGCAGAAAAGATGCATTAAAGGAGGCTTTCCCAAACTTGGGTCCCCTGCAGCTCCCGGGACGATAGTTTCCATCCCCATTGCTCCTTCCAGATAGGGATGATGGGAGTTCTAGTCCAAAAACAGCTGGAGACCCAAGTTTCCTTTAAAGGGAAAGTAGGCTGGCCCTGTGATTCCCTCTGCTGGCCAAAAGCACTGCCCCAGAATCTGAACCACCCCCAGTACTCCTAATTGGAATTTATAGAGCACAAAACTGAAGTCTGATCGGCACTTCAACCTTTAGGGAGCTTCTAGGTGTTTTCTGCACCACCTAGAGTACCCACAGAATTGTGGCTTTATTGGCAACACACACAGGAGAACAAATGAAAGACAAACACAATGAGCAGGCAAAAACCTGGAAAGGGCCATACCAAATGGACATCCGGTGTGCATGTGATAGTGCAAGGCGGGCCTTACCTGGTGCCCACCAATATTTTATTCAAGTCGGCACCACTGGTCAGGTGATTTACAAATTAAATAAATACATAAATCACCTTCCTTTGCACATGTTCCAGCTTGCCAAGATCCTCATTTATGCTTTTTAAAATGTGTTTGCCCATCATCTGAAGATTTTACATTATAAACATATAGGATGAAAGTATGGCTTTCTCAAAAACAAGACAAGCCAGAGAAATCTCTCCATTTTTATTCTTTTCTTTTTTTGGATGGAGTTATAAACTTTGTTGATCAGTGGACTGCTGTGGAAATTGTGTATTTTGATTTCAGTAAGGCTTTTGACAAAGTCCCCTGTGATATTTATGCGAGGAAACTGGTAAAATGAGACTGAATGAGGTAACTGTTAGGTGGATTTGACTGACCGATCCCAAAGAGGACTCCTTCATGGTTCCTCCTCATCCTGGGGAAAAGTGACAAGAGGAGTGCTGCAGGGTCTTGATAAATGACATGGATGAAGGAACTGAGGGGATGCTCCTCACATTTGCAGATGACACCAAACGGATCATAATGGCGTCCTCTCTCTTCTTCAGCAACAGACAGGGAGACAAAGAACAGTGCAAAAGCACAGCAGAGCGGAAGAGATAAGACTGACTTCTGTTCTTACACTTCCCAAGCCTAGGAAAGTAAACAGGGGCATGTGACATACTAGCCACATATCCAGCAACGGGAGGAGTGAATTGCTAACTCACCACACATGATTGCAGGTGATATAAGGAAAAAAACCTGCTCCTTTTCCCTTATGGGGTACCCAAGGGCCCATATAGAGTCTTTTTGTAGGTTCTCTATTGGTAGGAGAAAATAACAGAGACCAACCAAAGAATATTGAGAAGCAAAGCAGCTAGTAAGCCTGTTCTTTATTAACTGTTGCAACAGGGTTCTTCCCCACACGCAGGACAGAGGAGGAGGACCCCGAGCCATGCATGCAAGCCCTTATATAGACATTTTTAATTGCCTGCCCTGGAGTCCAAGACCACCCCCAGAAACATCATACATACATCACAGAAAAGGCAGTCTACAACAAAAATCTGAGTGCATTGTTTTTACCTTGTCTGCCAGGTTACCTGTTAATGGTCGCTTGACTAGATTACCTGGGGAGGCTGGCCATTCTCTTGTAATGATAATACTTCATTCCTGAGCCAGGTCACAGGCTCACCCTATTCACACCTTAAATGTGCCCTTAAGGCAGGATTTGTGAGGACAGAGACAATGGGGAGGTTTCTAAATTTCCTTTGACCTTGTAGAGAAATATTTGAGGTGACTGAAAGAGTGAAAGAGTCAAAATGGCTTTAGGACTTTTCCTGTGGGTTTTGGACATGTGGTTTATATATTTATATGTGCATTTGCTTGGTTCATTTACACACACACACACAAAAGCTTTCTGAGACATGTGGGTGTAGGGAATACAGCCACTGTTAAATTCCTAGGGGTCTTTGCCCCCCCATAAAATATATGTGTTTGCTTGGTACGTATATCTATATCTATATCTATATATCCTAAAAATTCTTATAACAATTCCCCCCTTTGGGGATATATTTTTTTTCTAAAAAATAGTTGCCCCACAAATAATAACCTGGTATGTTGTAAATGGATGCCTTCATGTAAATCTTAAGAGACTTGCATGTCAGGCCTCTTAAGGCTATTTGCAGGTATAGCAGTGCACATAGCTGGACATAGGATATCACATAAAAAATAACACATGCTGCATTTTCTACTAAATTACTTGTGGCATTCTAGCAGTTTGGGAGAAACATTCTCAATAATGGTCTCTGCTTTACACTTAGCGGGAAGGTCAAATAATGAGTGAAAAATGCAGTTTGTTTTGTTTCTGCCTTTTGTGTGTGCTCCCAGGTGTCAAAGCTAGCTCTCGTCTGGTCTCACACCTCCATCATATCACAGCAGCAACAATCCCTGGTGAATCCCCGTAGGGCTTTCATATTGACCATGTCACCTTGTAGTGGTGCAGGTTGGGACATTTCTTGAGAGAGATGTCTGTGCCTTGGCCTTTTGATGGGATTTTTATTATTATAGGCTCTGGTCTTGCACTCTAAGGAAGTTGCTCGGTTGTTCCTAAGGGACCAAAAAGCTAATTGCAGCCTGGATACACTTGCCCAATTCAAACAGAGTCCAATTAGAATTTATATAGCCCCAAGGCTCGCCGATGTGGAGTTCCGGTCCCACTTGGTGGCAGCGGTCGGCCTGGGCCTTGTATGCATCCTTGGCGTGGTGCAGTTGCTCCATCAATAGTTGGTACTGAGATTGGAGCTTCTGGAGCCAATCTGTCACTGTGGGGACCGCAGATGCTGGCAGCACATCCAGGAACAAACGCAGCCTGGAACAGGGTCTGCTGGGAGGAGGCGTTCACCGCGTTGTTGTAAGCGAACTCCTCCAATGCCAAGTGGTCGACCCAGTCTGGAGGTACTCCAGGTTCCGGTGGTCGGTTCTCAGTTCCACCAAGTGTCTTGCCCCCTCAAGATGATGGCCCCAGACCTCAAAGGCCACCTTGATGGCCAGTAGTTCCCTCTCCCACACGGTATAGTTACACTCTGCCAGAAGAAGCTGGCAGGAATAGTAGGACCATGCTGCTGGGACAAGACGGCACCGAGAGCCGTACTGGAGGTGTCAGTCTCCACCACGAAGGGACGAGAGGGATTAGGATGCTGTAAAAGCGGCGCCCTCTGGAGACAGGCTTTCAACCCCTGAAACGCCACCTCTGCCTCCTTGTCCCAGGAGAACGGTGTCCTGGGGCACAGCAGTCAGGTTAGCAGGGTGGCGCAATGAGCATAGTCACAATGAAGGTCCAGTAATAGTTGGCGAATTCCAGGAATCGCTGTAGGTCCTTGCGATTCCGGGGTGCTGCCCACTCCCGAACTGCTACCACATTCCCGGGATCCATCTGCACCCCATCAGGGGAGAGTTGGTGACTGAGGAAGTCCACTGACCGCTGGTGGAATCTTATTCAGGGCCTGGTAATCATGGCAGGGACGTAGCTCCCCACACTTCTTAAGGAAGAGTACTGGAGAAGCGGTGAGCGAGGTAGAGGGCCAAATGAACCCGCTCTCCAGGTTATTGCGAAGGAAGTCCTGCAAGGCTTAGCGCTCTGGCTCCGTAAGAAAGTATAGGCGGCTCACAGGCAGGGGCACCCAGGGCTGGAGGTCTATGCCACAGTTGAAAGACCAATGAGGCTGTGGTAAACGGACGCCCAGTGTCTTGCCCCTCCCTCACCTGTCTTTGCTCTCCAGCCAGATCAGGTTTCTTGGGCAAGGCTGGCAAACCCGTTTGCTTTTCAGAAACAGGACATAATAGAACTGGTAGGGCTGCCACCACTCCCTCGACCCAGGGTTACCAGAAGCCACAGCTCAAGGGAGTCAGCTGTGCTCCTTTGCTACCGGCTAACTCCCAAACTACAAGTTGCTTCCACAAGCTTGCAGGCAGAAATCCTTTGATACAGCACGACCAAGAAGTCTAGGCGTTGGAATTAGCCATTCCCCCAGATAGGCACACACAAGACAAAAGAAAGTTCTTTCTTAAAATTTATTTTAAAAGCATAAAGAACATGCTAATAAGCAGGCACAACTTTTTGTGAATTACAAGTACAGAGAAAAATAAGAACGTTGTAAAATATAGCTAGCTAGTACTTACTTCTATACTCTAAAGCAAAGATAGGTTAGAGTCTTTCAGAAATCCGCATCCAAAGGTCTCAGAAAATCTTCAATGCAAAAGCACAAAAGGACGAAAGGACGGTTGCTTGGTGGACGTCAGCAGCCGGGCGATTCTTTGCAAATTGCAGAGCGCGCGCTTTCAAACCATTCTCTAGATCTTTTATCCATAATTTGCACGTGGAATCAGAAACCCCAGGACCAATCAAAATCCCTTGATTACATTTGAATTCTCCAATGACCAGTTTGTGGGCTAATAATTCTAACTTGTGGCAGCTGAGCCAATTAAGCCTTCAGAACTTAGATCAAGGTGTTTCCTCCCTTCCCATGGAGACTGGTGGTGCTTAGGCAGATGCACATTCCCAAGCAATCAAGGATAGATAACATTACAGAGGGTATGTTCATAGCTTTGAACAGAGGTGTTAAACCTTCATTTTAGCCCGACAATTCCTTTCCCATAGAAGTCCTCACACCCTTGGAGCCAACGGGCCCACAAATTAAAGCAACAGGACGGCTCTCATAATCCTTACTGGTTTCCCACAAGGCCTCACTCTCCACTTGACCAAAGAACAGCTACTACTAGTACTAACTTTACTACAGAGGCGGCAGCTGCTCTGCCCCCAGTTCCTCAAACACTTCTTGGTAGTCCTGGTAAGCAGCGGGGAGCGTTGACACAGCTTCCCCTGTGGGGGCGGCCACTAGCATCTTGGACCGAGCATGGGGACATGGTTCTGGGAAGCACACAGTCTGTTTTTTTTTTTTTTTTTAAATGATATTTATTAAAATTTAACAATAAAAACATACACAAACAAAAAACAAAAATAAACAAGTATAATTTCCATCCTTATTTTCTTAAACCTAATTTCCCCGACCTCCTCACACCTCCCCCTTCTGTATTCCAATTTCATTATCTAATCAGCAAATCCCTTCACAGTCTGATTGACCCAGTCGATTTGAAG
This sequence comes from Podarcis cretensis, assembly GCF_951804945.1. Classification (NCBI taxonomy): domain Eukaryota; kingdom Metazoa; phylum Chordata; class Lepidosauria; order Squamata; family Lacertidae; genus Podarcis; species Podarcis cretensis. The sequence goes on along the minus strand of NC_137173.1, from coordinate 5,921,401 downwards.
ATTGTGAGACTCCAGCCAGTCCATCCCGAGCACCAGGGGTTACCGGGGCATGGTGGCAATGTCCATATAGGAGCGGGTTGCCCCTGAATCTACCAGAGTGTGGGTGACAAACCAGGGCCCGCCAGGGACGTATAGATGCACCAGAACCATGAGGTGTTGCAATTCCACCAGTGAGGGCCCATCATGCAAAGTTTGGGACCCCAGGTAGCCTGGGCCATCGGCTACTGGGGTTGGCTATTTCCCTGTGGCTGGCGTTTTCTCAGGACAAGATTACGCATCGTGTCCACTCCCGCCACAGTAGAGACACAGGTTCCCCTCCAGACGGCGAGTCTTCTCCGAGGGGGAGAGGCGAGGCACCGCTGCCCCGAGCTGCACTGGCTCCTCCAGCGACTTGGCTGTGGAACTGCTGGGAAGGACCAGAGCCGGGAGCCGGGAGTGCCGGCGGCCCTGAGCCTGGCGACTGTCCTCCAACCGATCGTCTATCTGCAGGCTCCATTGAATGAGGGTGTCCAGCATGGTGGGTCGATCCATCATGGCCAGCTGGTCCAGTATCTCATCCGAAAGCCCCTTGAGATACTGGTCCTGAAGGGTGGAGTCATTCCAGGACAAGTCCTGTGCCAACAGCCGAAATTCTGTGGCATAGGCGGCCACAGTGTACTTGTCCAACCGCCAAATCGCCTGATTGGCTTGACTCCCCTTCTGAGGGTTGCCGAACACGGTTTCCAGATGGTTGCAAAACCGTGTATAGTCTGTCAACAAGGGAGAGTCTTGCCGGAGCAGCGGCAATGCCCACTTGGCTGCCCGGTCCTTCAGCAAGCTGATCAGGAAGTGCACCTTGGTGCGGTCATCAGGGAAATTCCGGGCTCGTCCCTGAATATACAGCTTGGCCTGGGCATGGGAAAAGAAAAGAAACATGGGAAAGCTGGCCAGGGACCCATTGAATTTCTCTGGCAGGGCCACTGGGTACTTGCCAGAAGCTGGGGCGTCGGCACCAGGAGCTGTTAAGGCGTCCAAACGCTGCTGAAGTGCTGTAACTGCATTGCTTAGCTGCTGAACAGTGTGGGTCAAGACCTGGTTTTCCTGAGCCAATGCCACCAGCACAGCCACCTGGTCAGCCATGGCTTCTGGTTCCTCTGCGCTGGTCCCATGGGTTACCCGAGAGCCTAGATCCAAGTCCGGTCCATGGTCAAAGGTGCAATGTGGAGACAGTCCGTAGTAGCTGAAGCTGGGTGCAGGGCAGGGAGTTGGGTGAAGTTAGGAACAGGCTTGCAAGCAGGTAGCCAGGGTGGGTCAGGAGCTCAGGTAGGAACTAGCAACTAACAATGTTGCTCCCGCAACTGGGGACTGGGGCTGGCCGGCTTTTATCTGCCCCGAGGCACAGGGCGGCCCTGATCCTCTGGTGACTCACCACTCCTGGCCTGGAGGCGAGCGCTCCTCCTGCGGGAACTTAGTTCCCTCTGACTCTGCAGCTCAGGAGAGGCTGGAGGGTTACCGGACCCAGAGGCAACCTCAGCTTTCTCTGACGGGGCTGAGAGTGGAACACCTGCAGGCAATGGGCCCTCCATCACCTCAAGAGCCAGAGCAGACTCAGCTGGTGCCTGCACCTGAGGATCCAGCACAGGTGAGGACCCTTCAGGCTCAGCTGGTTCTGGAGGTGGGGAATCCTGTGCAGGCTGGGATCCCTCAGGTTCAGCATCCAAGTCTGAATCCCAGGCCATCAGACCTTGTCAACACTGTGGAACCGTAGTAGTCCCCAATTTGGACTTTATGAACATATGTGGAACGGAAACTTGCTGACATTTGGTCTTTATGGATGAACGTCTTGTGTTTGTCCATTCCAGGAACAGCATTCCTGACCCAGATGTTCACAGGACGTCCCTAAGATGATTCCCCTTTCAAACAGGATACATGAACCTAGGCCAGCATGGTCCTCCTCTCTGGCAGATGGACAACCCCTTCCGCAAAGTTCCCCACTTCCCCATGGGGGTCCCCCACACCACCCATCACTCACCAGGATGGCTTTGGCCGTCTCCTGCTTGGAGCACTTCTGGGTTTGGAGCCCCCTGAGCTGAGCTGCCTGGCAGTTCTGAACCACCTCCGGCAGGTACGAAGGGAGGGCTTCCCCACATCCGAGAGTGCAGAGTGGGGGGCAAGGAGGACAGGTCTGAGTCCCTGCTCTGGTTCTCTCCAATACTCACCTCTGGGGGAGGGATGCGCAACTGCAGCACATCTGCAAAGAGAAGGACATGGGGACAGGTGAATCCCTCCCTGAGCACCTGGCAAGGCTATTCCAAGAGTTTTCTCCTGGATTCCAAGCCCTACTGCAGGGGAGGAGGGACATCCCAAGCCTTGGGGGCCAGTCCTGGCCTCCTTCAACCAGAATGTGGCTCCCCAGGCCAGGGGTAGGCAAGCTAAGGCCTGGGGGCTGGATGCGGCCCAATTGGCTTCTCAATCTGTCCCGCAGACAATTCAGGAATCAGTGTGTTTTTACATGAGTAGAATGTGTCCTTTTATCTAAAATGCGTCTCTGGGTTATTTGTGGGGCATAGGAATTCGTTCATTTCCCCCCCCCCCATATAGTCTGGCCCCCCTACATGGTCTGAGGGACAGTGGACCAGCCCACGGCTGAAAGAGGTTGCTGACCAATGCCCCAGGCTAACAAGATGGTCAATCTCCGGTTCCACTCCACCCTTTTAAAATTAAAATAACAAAATAGATCCCATCTCTCAGAGCATGTAAACCACATGAGAGGAAAGACCCCTGTGCCACTTACAGAAATAGGACTGTACTTCCTTCTACCACCTTTAAAGTAAACGTCTATGTAACGAAATCAAATCGACCCAAGTCTGCCTTCCTCCACCAACCTGAACTTCGCTCTTCCAGCCAAAAGACAACACTTCCCCGTCCCCGGGCGAAACCCCCTGGCCTGTCATAGGTAGAGCTGCCACCACGCTTTACATCAGCCATGGCGTTTACATCAGCTCGGCATGGGGACTGACTGAGCAGGCAGTGAGATGCTTTCAGCCTCGGACACTTGGCGGGTACTGAAATGGCCGTGCAGGCCAGATTCACGACCCTGGCGGGTTGGATTTGGCCCAGGGAACATAGTTTGAGGACCCCTGGCCTACACTGACTGGCACTGAAAAGGATATACCAAGAGCTCTGGCCAAAAGTTTCAATACAAGGAATAATTCCTACTCGAGAGTTGAAAAGAAAAACGTGTATATTCTGCTAAGAATAACAGTTTTAAACTAATAGTAAATTTAAACACAACGTATATGTGTGACAGTTTTAAAATGATAGTAAATTTAAACACAACGTTTAAGTGCAGAAATAATGTAGTTTCAAATATGCAATAATATAGTATAAAAAGGTAAAGGTACCCCTGCCCGTACGGGCCAGTCTTGACAGACTCTGGGGTTGTGCGCCCATCTCACTTAAGAGGCCAGGGGCCAGCGCTGTCCGGAGACACTTCCGGGTCACGTGGCCAGCGTGACATCGCTGCTCTGGCGAGCCAGAGCCGCACACGGAAACGCCGTTTACCTTCCCGCTGGTAAGCGGTCCCTATTTATCTGCTTGCACCTGGAGGTGCTTTCGAACTGCTAGGTTGGCAGGCGCTGGGACCGAGCAGCGGGAGCGCACCCCGCCGCAGGGATTCGAACCGCCGACCTTTCGATCGGCAAGCCCTAGGCGCTGAGGCTTTAACCCACAGCGCCACCTGCGTCCCATAATATAGTATAAAGGTACACACTCCAGATACTTCTTTTTGGCCCTATTTGATTCTTTATATTGACTTTATATAACATGGACTCTTTTTGACTGCCATTGAGACTTGTATAAAACAATTGTTGTGTACTGGTATTTTGTGTACCTTTATAGTATAAATACCAGTACACAACAATTGTTTTATACAAGTCTCAATGGCAGTCAAAAAGAGTCCATGTTATATAAAGTCAATATAAAGAATCAAATAGGGCCAAAAAGAAGTATCCGGAGTATGAATTAGATGTACGACTCAGTAGTGGTGACCGGGACAGGGCCCTGTTTCGGAGTAAATGCCTTCTTCAGCTGGTAATATCAAATAATATATCAAAATAAATCAAGGTTCTCCAATACCATAAATCATAAATATAATGAAGTATATACATTCTGAAGTATATTAATGCATATCATGATATTTGGTTCCATACCTCAGTTTTTTAAGGAATATAAATCTGTTGGAAGTCTGTATCATTCAATTCTTTTGTGTTTCTTTTTCAACATGCGTCTAGAAATGAGAATTATTATTTCCAGTCAAATTGTTTGTGAAAAACGGACATCAGATGAGTGTTTTCTCACCTTAGATAAATGAATCCAAATTTTCTTGCGTTTCTCTGTGCGTTTTCTATTAGGGAGTGAGATCATTGTCTTATATGTGTGTCTGTGGGGGAGGAGGATAGGCTCTCCCTTCTTAAAGGTGTAGTTGGATTTGGCCCAGGGAAGATAGTTTGAGGACCCCTGGCCTACACTGACTGGCAGCAGCTCCCCAGAGTTTCAGGCAGGGATTTCGTCCGGCCCTTGTAGGAGATGTCAGGGGCTGACCCTGGGACATTCTGCATGCCAAGCAGATGCTCTAGGGCTCCCCATATTTCCTTAGTCTTTCAATGTTATGCTATTAGCAACCGTGGAGATTCCACCTCCCTCTTTCGAAAGGAGAAAACTCACCTGATCAATTTAATAAATAATAATAATAATAATAATAATAATAATAATAATAATAATACATTTATACTCTGCCCATCTGGTTGGGTTTCCCCAGCCACTCTGGACGGATTCCAACAAAATATTACAATACAATAGTCCAACAAATATTAAAAGTTTCCCTAAACATAATAACAACAACCATCCATTTCTGGAAAGGGAAATGGCAAACTTTTGTATATTAGTATAAAAAGCATGCATAAGAAGGTATTACTCATTTATGATGAGAATAGGGTTTATTTCTTTTGAACTTCGCTTGGTTCCTCCTTGGCAGCCACTGCGAATGTTTCAGCCGGGCTAGAACTCAGGACCCGCTGCCTTGAGGGACATCTAAGAGCAGTTGGGCAGGGAAAGGTCTCCCTTGGGAGGTGGGGGACTCTCCTTCCTTGGAGGTTTCTAAGCAGAGATCGGACGGACATCCGCCATGGATGCTTCAGCTGAGATTCCTGCATTACTGGGGGTTGTAATAATAATAATAATAATAATAATAATAATAATAATAATAATTTATTTATATCCCGCCCATCTGGCTGGGTTTCCCCAGCCACTCTGGGTGGCTTCCAATCAAACACTAAAATACAATAACTTATTAAACATTGAAAGCTTCCCTAAACAGGGCTGCCGGTTTAGGGAACTAGACCCCTCTTGCTTCGGGTTGGACTAGATGACCCTGGGATCCCCTCCTCTCTCTCCACTCCGGAATTCCAGGAGGAGCTTCCTTGCCTCCTGCAAAGCCCTTTTCCCTGCAAGCTCTTCCTCTGGTTTCTGGCCAAGGGAGGGAGATGCCCAGTTTACAGCCAGGAGCCTCACCCCCAAAAGGATATCTGGGCATTGGCGTAGCCGGGGGGCAGCTGCCCCCTTAATCCGTAAAAAATAATAGAAATCTGAGGTTGTGCCAAGCGAGAGAGGGCTGAGCTGGAGGGACTCGGCTTGGCAAGGGTTAAAGGGAAGTGAGCTGCCTTCCTAGAGAGGCCAGGAAAAAAGGGGGGCTGGTCCTCCAGAGCCAAGGCCCCTCCCTCCCCAGTCCTTTCCTTGCTTTGGGGTCTCTCCTGCAAGGGCTGCCTCGCTGTCCCCTCCTGGGATCTGGTGAGTCTCCTCTCTCTCCCCCCAGAGGGTGCAGGGGGGAGACGGGGGGGGGGTCCCAGGGCTGCAGCAGGGGAGGGTGCCTGGGGGGCCTGATCCGGGAGGGGCCAGGTCTGCCACGCTCTCCTTCCTGGAGATCAGAGGATCCCAAACTCATTTGGCCCTCCGCCCCCCCTTTCTGAAAAAACCTCCCTTCTTTAAAGAAAGGAGTCCCTGGGACTTTAACTCTGTGTGACATCGCTCAGCCTCATTGCACAACAGAGGAAACATGTGCAAATGGTTTGGAGGAGGAGGTGGACTAGCCCCCCCCAAAAAAAAACACCCCACAGGGAGGGAGGAAGTTAAGGTGGGAGACAAAGGGCAGTCTCGCTGCTGCATTGCGGACCAGTTTCCCAGTGTCTCCAAGGGCAGCTCCCCACGGAGGCCACTGCAGCAATCCCCTCGCACCCAGAGCATGGCATCCCAGGACCACATCCTCTCTGTCCCAAAGGGATTGTTGCTGGAAAACCACCTGGGACCTTGGCATCAATGGCTGTGTGTGTGTTAATAATAATAATAATAATAATAATAATAATATATGAAAAAAAAATTACCCTCCTAAATTTCAAGGGAGATGTCTTTGGCCCTGCCCACTTGGCCCTCAGGGGGTTGGCCAGATACATACCTGGCCCTCAGGGCAAAGATAAAGGGACCCCGCCCCACAAGTTTGTCCTGAGAGCGGGAGAGAGTCCAACTGCAAGAAAACGAGACAGAAGCAGTGGAGTGGGGGTGGGGGGAGGAACTCCTGAGGACCCCCGGGTGAGGACCCCCACTAGAACAAAGCATCCATTATTCACTAGATAGAAACGCTCGTTTGTCAGTAGGTTCCGACGTCATCAATTGACTGGAAGGATGGAGAAACCAGGTTGATTAATCTCTCAGAAATCCCTTCCGTTGCCTCCACATTCTGCATTGCTTGAAGCCTAGAGACTTATTTCTTCTCCTCTTCCTCCTCTTTCTTTTCAAAAAGATATCTTATGGTTTGGGATGTGGTGCAGTCCAGCCCTGGTTCCCAGCAAGACTCATCCATGCTTGCTCAGGGAACCATTTCCCCCCCGTCCTACAAATTCTGTAACAGAACAATGTATTTGCTTTGTAGGATTTGCTAGAGCTTTTCATTTAGACGGGCAGAACTTGGCAGAAGACCAAAGGGTTCCTTCCGATCTCTTAAAGGCTTCCTGAGAGCACAGATGGATGAGCAAGACTCAGCTGGCCCTGGAACAGGAAGAGGCCATGCCAACCAAACTGGGAACAGTGGGGGGTTCTGGGAAAACTCTGTGCAGAAGATCCATGATGAGGAGAACACCCTCCGCTCAGAGGTGCAGAGCCAGCAGTTGAGGCAGTTCTGCTGCCAGGAGGCCAAAGGACCCCGAGAGGCTTGCAGCCGACTCTACCACCTTGACCATCAGTGGCTGAAGCCGGAAAGGCACACGAAAGCTGAGATGTTGGACCTGGTGATCTTGGAGCAGTTCCTGGCTGTCCTTCCCCTGGAGATGGAGAGCTGGGTGAGGGAATGCGGAGCGGAGACCAGTTCCCAGGCGGTGGCCCTGGCCGAAGGTTTCCTCCTGAGTCAGGCAGAGGAGAGAAAGCAGGTGAGAGAGACTTTCCTCTGGATACTCCCAAGGGGCTCCAAACAGGACAGAGAACATCCCATAATGGTCTGCTGATGGCCCATCCTTTTTCTGGGAAAGCATCCATGGAATGAGATCTCACACCCTTCAAGTCTTTGTCATTCTCTTTCTAGCATTTCTCTCCATTCTCTGTTTTGAATCCTTGTTTCTTTTTCAGGGAAAGGATCTCTTTGCAGAAATGGACCTGGATTCCTGTGAGGCAGAGAGGCCTCCGTTGGACACCAGAGAGAGGCCACTTGGTAAGGAGGAAGGTGGTTTTTCTCCACTGGTCTCATTCTGTTGGTTTCCCAACTCATCTGAGGGTTCTTTTCATCTTGTTTTGGGGGGAGACAGTTGGGAAGAAGGGTCCAGAGGAGGGGAGATGTATTTCTGCACAACAAACATATGAAATGGGCACAAACGTCCAAATGCTCTCAGTAGGTAAGCATTTCTCAAAGGCCCATCTGCAGTTAGAGATGCCCTGTTTCACCTGTGAGAGAAGCAGGCACTCCTGGCATCCTGTTTACCTTTTTTCTCATGCAGGTGACAGAAGGATGCAGGCAAGACCTCCTGATCCGTCTTTTCATGGGGGCAGAAGGGAAGCAGCGGCTGTGGAACCAGATCAGGTCAGGGGAAGCTGCCTTGTGGGAACAGAGGCCGAGGGATGGAGCAATGTCATTTACTGGTTGGGCACAGAGGAATGGTGGGAGGAAGCAGCTGGGGAACCAGAAAGGGAAGATGGCTGAGAGCCCAAGAAGTGGAGGTAGAAGAAGGATGGGTGTTCAGAGGGGGAAGAGGGAGAAGCCTGGGAAGAGGAGGTGTCAGAAGCTGAAGGGGAAACAGGGCTTAGTGAGCTGGGAGACTCTGTGGCAGAATGCAGTGCAGAATCAGAGGCAGAAGAGGAAGGAGGCAAGTTGGAGAGGAAAGTCGAGAGGCTGAGGTGAGCCAGGAGAAGGAGGAGCCACCGGTGGCTCCCTCTTCCTTCTGCCAGAAGCCACCCTCTCTGCTTGTCTCTCAGAGCCAGGAGACCCCCTGCAATGCAGGAATCTGCTAGATCATCCAAGACAGATGGCCATCCAAAAGAGGCTTATTTTATTTCTAGATTGATAACTGAGGGCAATGAAACAATCGCTGAGATGGCTAGAGCACCGGTGACGGATAACTCATTCTGGAGCTGACCGGACACGGGTTAGAGTGTCGCAGCCGAATCGCAGCCCCCTCCTGGGATCTGGTGAGTCCATAGCTTGAAAATAAGGGATCAGCAGCCTCGAAAATAAGGGATCAGCAGCCTCACCTATCTACCAATCCGGGATAGCAGCAGGAAGCAGCGGAAACGGCGCTGCAATAAGGGAATTTCCCGCAAAGAAAGGGAAGGTTGCCAGCTATGGGCGAGTCTCCTCTCTCTCCCCCCAGAGGGTGCAGTGGGGAGACGGGGGGGGGTCCCAGGGCTGCAGCAGGAGAAGGTGCTTGGGGAGCCTGATCTGCTCCTGGAGGGGGGGACCCCAAGTCAGGGAGGAGGAGAGGGTCCTGCCAGGGAGGGGCCAGGTCTGCCACGCTCTCCTTCCTGCAGATCAGAGGATCCCTGACTCCCACGAAATCTCCCTTTTTAAAACAAAGAAGTCCCTGGCTCTTTAACTCTGTGTGACATCGCTCAGCCTCATTGCACAACGGAGGAAACATGTGCAAATGGTTTTCCAAAGCTGGAGGAGGAGGTGGACTAGCTCCCCCCCCCCAAAAAAAAAAAACAACGGGGAGAAAGGAAGGAAAAGTAGGAAAGAGAGGCCAGGAATAAAGAGAGGGATCCCAGGCCATGGTCTGGCTGCTGCATTGCAAACCAGTTTGTGTTAAGCTATCTAATAGAACAACAACAAAATCAAGGGAGATGTCTTTGGCCCCGCCCACTTGGCCCTCTGGGGGTTGGCCAGATACATTCCTGGCCCTCAGAAGAGAGAAAAAGAGACCTCTACGAATCTGTCTGGACAGCGGCAGATATTGCAGAAAAGGAGACAGAAGCAGGGAGTGGAGGTGGGGTGAGGGTGAGGGTGGGGTGGGGAGCAACTCCAGAGGACCCCCAGGTCGAGACCCCCACCAGAGAAAAGCATCCATTTTTCACAAGATACAAATGACTCCCTTGTCATTCGGTTCTGACTTCATGCATTGACTGGAAGGATGGAGAAACCAGGTTGATTAATCTGACAGAAATCCCTTCCGTTGCCTCCACATTCTGCATTGCTTGAAGCCTAGAGACGTATTTCTTCTCTTCCTCCTCCTCTTTCTTTTCAAAAAGATAGCTCACGGTCTGGGATGCGGTGCAGTCCAGCCCTGGTTCCCAGCAAGACTCATCCATGCTTGCTCAGGGAACCATTTCCCCCCCTGTCCTACAAATTCTGTAACAGAACAATGTATTTGCTTTGTAGGATTTCCTAGAGCCCCTCATTAAGACGGGCAGAACTTGGCAGAAGACCAAAGGGTTCCTTCCGATCTCTCAGAGGCTTCCTGAGAGCACAGATGGATGTGCGAGACACAGCTGGCCCCAAAGCAGGAAGAGACCATGGCAGCCAAACTGGGAGCAGTGGGGGGTTCTGGGAAAACCCAGTGCAGAAGATCCTGGGTGAGGAGGACACCCTCCGCTCAGAGGTGCAGAGCCAGCAGTTGAGGCAGTTCTGCTGCCAGGAGGCCAAAGGACCCCGAGAGGTTTGCAGCCGACTCTACCACCTTGACCAGCAGTGGCTGAAGCCAGAAAGGCACACGAAAGCTGAGATGTTGGACCTGGTGATCTTGGAGCAGTTCCTGGCTGTCCTTCCCCTGGAGATGGAGAGCTGGGTGAGGGAATGCGGAGCGGAGACCAGTTCCCAGGCGGTGGCCCTGGCCGAAGGTTTCCTCCTGAGTCAGGCAGAGGAGAGAAAGCAGGTGAGAGAGACTTTCCTCTGGATACTCCCAAGGGGCTCCAAACAGGACAGAAAACATCCCATAATGGTCTGCTGATGGCCCATCTTTTTTCTTGGAAAGCATCCATGGAATGAGATCTCACACCCTTCAAGTCTTTGTCATTCTCTTTCTAGTATTTCTCCCCATTCTCTGTTTTGAATCCTTGTTTCTTTTTCAGGGAAAGGATCTCTTTGCAGAAATGGACCTGGATTCCTGTGAGGCAGAGAGGCCTCCGTTGGAAACCAGAGAGAGGCCACTGGGTAAGGAGGAAGGAGGCTTTTCTCCATTTGGTCTCGTTCTGTAGTTTTCCAACTCATCTGAGGGTTCTTTTCATCTTGTTTTGGGGGGAGACAGTTGGGAAGAAGGGTCCAGAGGAGGAGAGATGTATTTCTGCACAAACAAACATGAAATGGGCACAAACCTCCAAATGCACTCAGCGGGTGAGGCTTTCTCAAAGGCCCATCTGCAGTTAGAGATGCCCTGTTTCACCTGTGAGAGAAGCAGGCACTCCTGGCATCCTGCTTACCTTTTTTCTCTTGCAGGTGGCAGAAGTATGCCAGCAAGACCTCCTGATCCGTCTTTTCATGGGGGCAGAAGGGAAGCAGCGGCTGTGGAACCAGATCAGGTCAGGGGAAGCTGCCTTGTGGGGACAGAGGCCGAGGGATGGAGCAATGTCATTTACTGGTTGGGCACAGAGGAATGGTGGGAGGAAGCAGCTGGGGAACCAGGAAGGGAAGATGGCTGAGAGCCCAAGAAGTGGAGCTAGAAGAAGGATGGGTGTTCAGAGGGGGAAGAGGGAGAAGCCTGGGAAGAGGAGGTGTCAGAAGCTGAAGGGGAAACAGGGCTTAGTGAGCTGGGAGAGTCTGTAGAAGAATGCAGTGCAGAATCAGAGACAGAAGAGGAAGGAGGCAAGTTGGAGAGGAAAGTCGAGAGGCTGAGGTGAGCCAGGAGAAGGAGGAGCCACTGGTGGCTCCCTCTTCCTTCTGCCAGAAGCCACCCTCTCTGCTTGTCTCTCAGAGCCAGGAGACCCCCTGCAATGCAGGAATCTGCTAGATCATCCAAGACAGATGGCCATCCAAAAGAGGCTTATTTTATTTTTAGATTGATAACTGAGGGCAATGAAACAATCGCTGAGATGGCTAGAGCGCCGGTGACGGATAACTCATTCTGAAGCTGACCGGACACGGGTTAGAGCTCAATGTCGAGCCTACCAAGTGGCGGTAGTGATGGCAAAGAAGACTTTCTTCGCCGCCTCTATTGCATCTGCAGAAAACAGCAGCAGGAGACTTTTTCAGGGGGTTCGCAATTTAGTGGAACCACGTGCTACATCGGGGCCCAGTATGGGCCACATGATCTCCTGCAATGATTTTGCAAAGTTTTTTGCAGATTCAGGAAGAGGTAGACTCCACCATGGGAGCAGGGCTGGGGTGGGAGAGTGCTAGTGTCCTGTCTAGTCAAGTTGTGTGGGATCAGTTCCAATCTGTTACCTCCAAGGATGTGAACAGGCTGCTTGGACAAGTGAAACCAACCACCTGTTTCCTTGATTCTTGCCCATCTTGGCTTATAAAAGCTAGCCTGGAAGGGCTGGGAGATGGGCTTCGTGGGGTCGTGAATGCTTCTCTCTGTGAGGGAGCCTCCCCAGAACCGCTGAAAAAGGCAGTTATCAAACCACTTGTTAAAGAACCATCTTTAGATGCTGTCAATATGGCTAACTATCGCCCAGTCTCAAATCTTCCATTCTTGGGCAAGGTGATTGAGCGAGTGGTTGCTGAACAACTCCAGGCACGCCTGGAAGAAGTGCACCATTTGCATCCCTTCCAGTCGGGATTCAGGCCTCACCATGGGACTGAAACTGCCTTGGTCGCACTGGTCGATGATCTCCGGTGGACCAGGGACAAAGGTGAGAGCTGTTTCCTAGTTCTGCTGGATCTCTCAGCGGCCTTTGACACCATCGACCATAACATCCTTCTGGACCGTGGTGAGGGGCTGGGAGCTGGGGGCACTGTCATACAGTGGTTCTGCTCCTTCCTCCTGGGCCGTGTCCAAAAAGTGGTGGTGGGGGATGAGTGTTCGGACCCCTGGGCTCTCACTTGTGGGGTGCCTCAGGGTTCCGTCCTCTCCCCCATGCTTTTCAACATCTACATGCAGCCGCTGGGAGAGATCATCAGGGGGTTTGGGCTGGGTGTTCATCAGTATAAAGATGATACCCAGCTGTACCTCTCTTTCAAATCGGAACCAGCGAAGGCGGTGAAATTTCTGTGTGTCTAGAGGCGGTTGGAGGATGGATGGCGGCTAACAGATTGAGGTTGAATCCTGACAAGACAGAAGTACTATTTTGGGGAGACAGGAGGCATGGTGTGGGGGACTCCATGGTCCTGAATGGGGTAACTGTACCCCTGAAGGACCAGGTGCGCAGCCTGGGAGTCATTCTGGACTCGCAGCTGTCCATGGAGGCACAGGTCAATTGTGTGTCCATGGCAGCTGTTTATCAGCTCCATCTGGTATGCAGGCTGAGACCCTCCCTGCCCGCAGACTGTCTCTCCAGAGTGGTGCGTGCTCTGGTTATCTCTCGCTTGGACTACTGCAATGCGCTCTATGTGGGGCTACCTTTGAAGGTGACCCGGAAACTACAACTAATCAAAAATGCGGCAGCTAGACTGGTGACTGGGAGCAGCCGCCGAGACCATATAACACCGGTCTTCAAAGACCTACACTGGCTCCCAGAACGTTTCTGAGCACAATTCAAAGTGTTTCTGCTGACCTTGAAAGCCCTAAACGGCCTCGGTCCAGTATACGTGAAGGAGCGTCTCCACCTCCATCGTTCTTCCCAGACACTGAGATCTAGTGCTGAGGGCCTTCTGGCGGTTCCCTCGCTGCGAGAAGCCAAGTTACAGGGAACCAGGCAGAGGGCCTTCTCGGTAGTGGCACCTGCCCTGTGGAACGCCCTCCCACCAGATGTCAAAGAGAAAAATAACTACCAAACTTTTAGAAGCCCTGTTTAGGGACACTTTTAATGTTTAAGAGATTATTGTATTTTAGTGTTTTTTGGAAGCCGCCCAGATGGGCGGGGTATAAATAATATATTATTATTATTATTATTATTATTATTATTATTATTAACAGGAAGGAAACAACAGAGCATTGTGTAGCAGATCATATTTATGCTGTCTCAGAGGAGGACATTTCCCTTTTTCTTTTAGGGTCCAGTGTGCTTTGAAGATGTCACTGTTCGTTTCACGGACGAGGAGTGGGCGTTGCTGGATCCTGACCAGAGAGCTCTGCATAAGGACGTCATGGAGGAGAATCGTGGGATATTGGCCTCTCTTGGTAAGGCTCCCTGTGGGATCGTCATATCTGCCTGGAAATTCAAAAAATACGTCTGTGGGCCAGCCTCATATATTTTCACAGAGTTCAACATTAATCTAATAATTATTAATCTAATAATAAATATGTTGGTAAAATGACAAACAACACAGGTAATGAACACACACCCAACTCGTTTCATTTCTTCTCCATTTGTTCCTGAGGCTCTAATCCCTTTTTGTCTCCATTGCAGATTCTGATGAATTGGAAATTGAGAGCAAAGGTGACCACGATAAAATCCCCAGGGAGGAGAAGCCACATAAAAATTTGGAGTGTGGAGAAAGCTGCAGCCAGAGCTCCCATTCCACTTCCCATCAACAAAATCTCATTGGAAAGAAACTCTATCAGTGCATGGAATGTGGAAAAAGCTTCAGGAAGAGCTCCGGTCTCACTTCCCATCAAAGAATTCATACAGGGGAGAAACCCTATCAGTGCGTGGAATGTGGAAAGAACTTCCGGAATAGCTCCCATCTTACTTGCCATCAAAGAATTCATACAGGGGGAAAACCCTATCAGTGTGTGGAATGTGGAAAGAACTTCACACATAGTTCCTCTCTCATTTCCCATCAAAGAATTCATACAGGGGAGAAACCCTATCAGTGTGTGGAATGTGGAAAGAGCTTCAGTCAGAGCTCCTCTCTCACTTTCCATCAAAGAATTCATACAGGGGAGAAACCATATCAGTGTGTGGAATGTGGAAAGAACTTCAGGAAGAGTTTCAATCTCACTAAGCATCAGAGAATTCATACAGGGGAGAAACCCTATCAGTGTGTCAAATGTGGAAAGAGCTTCACTGAAAGCTCATCTCTCACTTCCCATCAAAGAATTCATACAGGGGAGAAACCCTATCAGTGTGTGGAATGTGGAAAGAGCTTCATTCACAACCACAGTCTCACTTTCCATCAAACAATTCATACAGGGGAGAAACCCTATCAGTGTGTGGAATGTGGAAAGAGCTTCAGGAAGAGCTCCTCTCTCACTTCCCATCAAAGAATTCATACAGGGGAGAAACCCTATCAGTGTGTGGAATGTGGAAAGAGCTTCATTCACAACCACAGTCTCACTTTCCATCAAACAATTCATACAGGGGAGAAACCCTATCAGTGCGTGGAATGTGGAAAGAACTTCAGGAAGAGCTCCTCCCTTACTTCCCATCAAAGAATTCATACAGGGGAAAAACCCTATCAGTGCGTGGAATGTGGAAAGAGCTTCAGAAATAGCTCCTCTCTCACTTCCCATCAAAGAATTCATACAGGGGAGAAACCCTATCAGTGCGTGGAATGTGGAAAGAGCTTCACATGTAGCTCCTCTCTCACTTCCCATCACAGAATTCATACAGGGGAGAAACCCTATCAGTGCGTGGAATGTGGAAAGAGCTTCAGTCAGAACCAAAATCTCACTTCCCATCAAAGAATTCATACAGGGGAGAAACCCTATCAGTGTGTGGAATGTGGAAAGAGCTTCAGTCAGAGTGCCAATCTTACTTCTCATCAAAGAATCCATACAATGGTCAGAAAAACCATTATACAGCTTTAGGAGCCAGGCAAATCTGCACCTTTTTAACCAGGCTTTTGGCTAATTCACATCTAATGCCCTTCTAATATGTGGTGTTTTTTATTGTGTGGTTTTTTTATGTTGTAATAATCCTGAGACCTGTGGGTGTAGGGAACATGCGCCAACTCTTGGTCAAATTTGAAGCTTTCCTTGTTGGGTCGAATCGCAGTTATAAAAATGAATGTATTGCCTAGAATGTTGTTTTTGTTTCAAACATTGCAAATTGTGGACAAAATGGATTGTTTCAAGAAGTGGGAGAAAGATATCTCTAGATTTGTCTGGCAGGGCAGGAAGCCCAGAATAAAATTTAAAATATTAACTCATGTAAAGGAAAGGGGGGGACTTGCCCTGCCAGACCTTAAACTTTATTATGAATCAGCAGCATTCTGCTGGTTGAAAGATTGGCTGCTCCTTGAAAACACAGATACTTTGGATCTAGAAGGATTTACTAACGCATTTGGGTGGCATGCATATTTGTGGTACAACAAGGTTAAAGTACATAAAGCATTTAAAAACCATATTGTCAGGAAAGCACTGTTTAATGTTTGGATAAGATACAAAGATCTATTGGAAAATAAAACCCCAAGGTGGTTGTCACCAATGGAAGCGAAAGCTTTCAAAAGACTCAATATGGAGTCCAAAATGGCCAAAATACTGGGAAATTTTGGAGCAAGAGGGAGACAAATGGAAACTGCAGAGCTTTGAAAAATTAAAAGATAAAGTGCGAGACTGGCTTCATTATCATCAGATAATGGAGGCTTATAAACTAGACAAGAAAATTGGATTCCAGGTGGAAAAATCGAAATTAGAAACAGAATTGTTAGAACCCAAAACCAAGATTTTGTCAAAGATGTATAACTTGCTGCTGAAATGGAACACGCAGGATGAAACGGTAAAATCTGTCATGATTAAATGGGCACAGGATGTTGGACATAATATTATGTTTGCTGACTGGGAACAGTTATGGACCACCGGTTTGAAATTTACGGCATGTAATGCCTTAAGAGAGAATATAATGAAAATGATGTATAGGTGGTACATGACCCCAGTCAAGCTTGCAAAAATTTATCATTTGCCCGATAATAAATGTTGGAAATGTAAAGAAACGGAAGGTACATTCTTTCACCTTTGGTGGACGTGCCCAAGGATTAAGGCTTTCTGGGAAATGATCTATAATGAAATGAAAAAGGTATTTAAATATACCTTCTTGAAGAAACCAGAGGCCTTTCTCCTGGGCATGGTTGGCCAGTTGGTGCCAAAGAAGGATAGAACCTTTTTTATGTATGCAACAACAGCAGCAAGAATATTGATTGCAAAATATTGGAAGACACAAGACCTACCCACTCTGGAAGAATGGCAGATGAAGATGATTGACTATATGGGACTGGCAGAAATGACCGGCACAATCCGAGACCAGGGAAAAGAGTCGGCGGAAGAGGATTGGAAGAAATTTAAAGATTATTTGCAGAAATATTGTAAAATTAATGAATGTTAGAATGATGTTGGACAGAAATTAAGTGGTTACTAGCTGTAATGCAAAGGTTGAGCAGTAAGTTAAAATAAGTTATAAGTTACAATAAGGATTTGTTGAGTTAAGAATTTGAACTGGAATACAAAAGGGGGAGGTGAGAGGAGGTCTGGGAAACAAGGTAGTGGAAATAAGTAATGGAAATTATATTTGTTTTGTTTTTTAATTGTGTGTTTTTGTATTTTTTTGTTATTTTTTGTGCATTTTTGTTTTTTGTTGGTTTTTTGTATTAAATTGGAAATTCTAATAAATATCTTTTAAAAAAAGGGGGGGGAATAGGCGCCAACTCTTAAAGGCCTAGTGGTCTTTGCCCCACCCCCAATAAAATATTTAAGGATGCCACCCCCCAGTTTTTGTTTTTGTTTTTTTTAAATTTTTTATTAAGATTTTTTAATACAATACATAAGAATAAACAGTATGACATATATCTCAGCATAGTTTCACCACTTCTTTGGACTTCCTCTCATCTCCCGCTCCTACCTTCATTCCAATAAAATTTGCCAGCAATTTATCATCTTGATTCTACTCTTATATCTAATTTTCTGGTCTCCAATCCCCTTTAACCAAATCTTAGAAATTTGACTATAATTTAATAATTATTCAAAAAAATTTAAATTATTTTAAATTGTTACATAGCTTATCTTCATTACTCCATCTAGTTTAGTGTTGCCAAATTATTTATGATCCAGCATCCTTCTTAACATTTAACCAAATTACAATGTTTTTGCAAATAAATCTTGAATTTCTTCCAGTCTTCTTCCATCCTCTCCTCTCCCAGGTCTCGGATTCTGCCAGTCATTTCTGCCAGTTCCATGTAGCCTATCAGTTGCGTCTGCCATTCTTCCAGTGTGGGTAGATCTTGGGTTTTCCAGTATTTAGCGATAAGTATCCTTGCTGCCGTTGTTGCATACAGGAAAAAAGTTCGGTCCTTCTTTGCCACCCTCTGACTGATAATGCCCAAAAGGAAGGCCTCTGGTTTCTTAAGGAAGGTATACCTAAATACCTTTTTCAGCTCATTATATATCATTTCCCAAAAGGCCTTCACTTTAGTACAGGTCCACCAGAGGTGAAAGAATGTTCCTTCATTCTCTTTACATTTCCAACATTTATTATCAGACAAATGGTATATTTTTGCGAGTTTGACTGGGGTCATGTACCATCTATATATCATTTTCATAACATTTTCTTTCAAAGCATTACATGCAGTGAAATTCAACCCAGAGGTCCACAACCTTTCCCAGTCCTCAAACATGATATTATGTCCAATATCCTGTGCCCATTTAATCATGACCGATTTGACCGTTTCATCTTGTGTATTCCATTTTAACAGCAAGTTATACATTCTTGAAAGTACCTTAGTCCTAGGTTCTAACAGTTCTGTTTCCAATTTCGATTTCTCCACCTGGAATCCTAACTTTTTGTCATTTTTAAACATTTCTTTAATCTGAGCGTAATGTAACCAGTCTCGCACTTTATCCTTCATTTTCTCAAAACTCTGCAATTTCCAGTTGTCTCCATCTTTTTCTAGTATTTCCCAATATTTTGGCCATTTGGCCTCCATATTGAGTCTTTTTCGGGCCTTAGCTTCCAAAGGTGAGAGCCACCTTGGAGTTTTGTTTTCCAATAAGTCTTTATATTTTATCCAGACATTAAACACTGCCTTTCTGACAATATGGTTCTTAAAGGCCTTATTGATCTTAACCTTGTCATACCATAAGTATGCATGCCAACCAAAAGCATTGTTAAAACCTTCCAGATCCAATACGTCAGTGTCTTCGAGAAGTAGCCAGTCTTTTAGCCAGCAGAAAGCTGCTGACTCATAGTACAACCTTAGGTCTGGCAGGGCAAAGCCCCCTCTTTCTTTCGCATCAGTTAATATCTTAAACTTAATTCTGGGCTTTTTGCCCTGCCAGACAAACTTGGAAATATCTCTCTGCCACTTCCGGAAGCACTCCGCCTTGTCCACAATCTGTAATGTTTGAAATAAAAACAGCATTTTTGGCAATACATTCATCTTGATAGCAGCAATTCGGCCTAACAAAGAAAGTTTCAGTTTTGTCCAACTGTCTAAGTCTCTCTTAATTTCTGACCAACATTTATCATAATTGTCCTTAAATAGACTCAGATTTTTTGCTGTTATGTTTACCCCTAGGTACTTTACTTTTTTAACCACATTTAGTTCTGTCTCTCTCTGAAACCGTTCTGACTCTGTATCTGTCAAATTTTTTCCCAGTACCTTTGTTTTCTGTTTGTTTAATTTAAATCCCGCCACCCGACCAAAGTCTTGAATCAATTGTAATACTCTTTTCGTACTAGATTCTGGCTCCTGCAAGGTCAAAACTAGGTCATCTGCAAAAGCTTTAAGTTTATATTGTTTCACTCCGACCTGAATTCCTTCCACCAACCGGTCCCCTCTAATCATATTCAAGAGCACCTCCAGAATCGAGATAAATAACAGTGGGGAGATAGGACAGCCTTGTCGTGTTCCTTTTTCAATTTTGAACTCTTCTGTAATCACATTGTTAACTATCAGTTTAGCCTTTTGTTCTGAATAAATTGCATCAATCCCGTTTTCAAAACCCCGTCCCACTCCCATCCCTTCTAAATTTCCCTTCATAAATTTCCAAAAGACATTGTCAAAGGCCTTCTCCGCATCTATAAAAATTAGCACTGCTTTTGTGTTGATGTTTGTTTGCAAGAGTTCCAAAATATCAATAATGTTCCTTGTATTAGCAAACAAATGTCTACCTGGGAGAAAGCCTGCCTGGTCCTTGTGAATTACTTCATTCAAAACTTTTTTCAGTCTACTTGCCAAAATGTCTGCAAATATTTTGTAATCCACATTTAAGAGAGAGATGGGACGGTAGTTCTTAAGTTGTGTCTTTTCAGCTTCCGATTTTGGTATCAATGTGATGAAAGCTTCTTTCCACGATTCCGGCGCCTTCTTCCCCTCCATAATTTCATTGCTAACCTCCATCAATGGTTGTATCAAGTAGTCTTTCAATGTCTTATAGTACTTGGAGGTCAGCCCATCTGGCCCTGGAGATTTGCCCAGTTTCATGTTCTGAATGGCTTGTTCAATCTCTTGGCGTGTTATTTTACAATTCAGGATTGATCTGTTTTCTTGTGACAATTTTGGCAATCCATTCTTTTTCAAAAATTGTTTAATCTCAGCCTCATCTTGCGGCCCTTGAGTATATAATTTTTTGAAGTAACTCTGGAAACACTTTCTAATGTCCACAGGGTTCTGAATATTTCTTCCTTCAATCTCCAAATTTGTTTTTGTCTCTTCTTCAACTGCCAAGCTAGCAG
Organism: Podarcis cretensis; assembly: GCF_951804945.1. Lineage (NCBI taxonomy): Eukaryota > Metazoa > Chordata > Lepidosauria > Squamata > Lacertidae > Podarcis > Podarcis cretensis. The sequence continues at coordinate 5,901,244 of NC_137173.1, read as the reverse complement.
TTTCCCACATTTATTCGCCGATTCAAAAGTTTTTTGTTTCATTAATTTAACTTTCCACTCTATTTCCTGATTTATAAATTTAGAATATTGTGCTTGATAGAGTTTAATTTCTCTCAGGATCGGCTGTGATTTCGGATTTGATCTTAATTTCTTCTCTAATTCTTTAATTTTCTCCAAGATCTTGTCTTTTTTCTCATTTTGCATCCTTTTCTTTACGGCATTCTGTTGTATCAAAAACCCCCTCATCACAGCCTTACTTGCGTCCCAGATGATTCTTTTTTCCACCGTAGTGTTCAGATTTATCTCAAAGTAGTCCTTCAAAACTTTTTGGGCCTTCTTAATGATCTCCTGATCTCTAAACATGTTGTCATTCATCTTCCATCTAAAGGAGCCAGTTGGTAATAGTGTCATATCCATCTTTACTGCATTATGGTCGGAGCAGGTCTTTGGGCAGATTTCCACCTTTCTGGTCTTAGGTGCCAGACCTCTAGATATCCATAGTTGGTCGATTCTTGTCCATGTCAGTTGGGCTTCAGAAAAGAATGTTCCCTCTCTTCCCAAGGGGTTCTTTGTCCTCCAGATGTCAATCAAATCCATATTGTCTGTCATTTCAAAAAAAGTCTTTGGTAATCTGCCATCTTTTGTAACATTTTGGCTTTGTGACTTATCCATGTTGGTTGATACGACCCCATTCATATCTCCCATCATAACGATGTTGTTATAGTCCAGATAATCCAGCATGCTCTCGTGCAACTTCTTGTAAAATTCCGATTTCCCCTCATTTGGTGCATAGATCCCTAATATCAAAAGCTTCTCTCCTTGATGTTGTATCTCAATTGCCAAAATTCTTCCATGCTCGTCTTTGAATAAGAATTTAGGTGATAGGCTCTCTTTTGCATATATCACCACGCCTCTCTTCTTTACTCGATCCGAAGATATAAATTCTTGGCCAAGTCTTTTATTTATTAACACTTTTTTATGGAGCCTAGTCACATGCGTTTCTTGCAGGCAGATAATGTCCAATTGTTCTTTTTTTAATATGTGGAATATCTTCCTCCTTTTTTCCGGGGAGTTACAACCATTTATGTTCCAACTCAGAAGTTGCAGAGACATCCTGAATAAATCTGTTATTTTTCTAGGGGTGGTATTTTTTCCGCTGGGTCCTCAGGTTCCAAGTGTGCGGGTACAGCCGGTGCTCCAGGCCCAAAAGGTGATTCCGTTCCTTTTTGAAGGTCCTCTCCGTGTGCAATCAAAAATTTGTCTCTGTCTTCCAATGTTCTAATTTTAACCTTCTTCCCTCTGAATGTAAAGGATAATCCTTGAGGGAATTCCCACCTAAAAATAATTGAATTGCTCCTCAGCAGTCTGACCAGTTCAAGATAGGCGGATCTAAGGTCCAGCAGCTGTTTCGGGATATCTTTATAAATTTCAATTCTTTTGTCCAAGATGTCCAGTGCTTTTTCGTAGTGTAGGCCCAATATCTTGTCCCTTTCCTCCTTTGATCTCAAAGTTATCAAACAATCTCTGGGCTTCTCTTTCTTTGCAAATCTTCCAAGTCTAAAAGCTGACACAATCTTAAAGTCCTTTTCCTCTATATTCCAAAACTTGGAAAGTTCTTTAGTCAGGAACTCAGCTAGGTTACCTTCTTCAACTTCTGGTATCGACCTTATCCTTAAGTTACTCTCCCGGTTCCGCAGTTCTATCATAGAAAGATAGGTCTGATGTTCACCAACTTGTTTGCAGAGTGGTCTTACCTCTTGTTCTAAATTTTCAAGTTTTTGGCTAGTATCCTCAGCCAGTTTACGATTTTCTGCTGTAGCCTCCGTCAGCTGCCCAATTGCTTGTACGTTCTGTGAAACCTGCCCCGTTATTCTATTTAAGCATTCTGTATTTTGATCAATCTTGGCTGTTTGTTCATCTGCTTTCTTATCCAAAGATTCCACTCTCTTGTCCAAAGATTCCAATTTTTCATATTTTTTTTCTAAAATGGAAGCAGTTGCTCCTGAGGCCATATCTTCCAATTGTGGCTGCTCAGTTTCTCCCTCCCCTGCCAGTGGCAGAGTAGACACAGTTTGTTCTTCCGAAGGCAAAGTAGGTACAGATGATCCACGTGTCTGCAAGGCTGAGGTTAAAGTTGTTAAAGTTGTTTGTCTAGTTCTTGGGCCCTTTTTTCTTGCGCCACTCATTCCAAAGTTATCTAGGAGTCAAGGTCACGCTGGGTTGTTCCCATGAGAAAGCAACAACCCAGAGATAAACAGTCAAACAGGAGGTAGGGAAAAAGAAAGTAGGATGATGTCACTGCTGTAAATCCCAAATCCTCTAGGGGGAGCTTAAAATGTCTTTAGGGAAGAATCCAATTCTGATAAAATTATTAAAGTCTAATTTAATGTCCAAGGACCTCCAGCAACAGATATTAAGCAGAGTTAGTGTTGACAGCAATACATTGTTTCTGACAGTGCAGTCTGGTATTTCAAATAATGTTTCAAAGTAACAGGTCCAAAAGCCCTCAGATTGTTACAAGTCCTGGTACACAGTAGCCAAGTCTGCAAAACTGACAGCTCTGTTTCTCAGGCAGCTCCAGCACCTGGGTTTCTCATTCAAATCGTAGTTCCAATAGAAGAAAGTTAGCACAGTCCAGATAAAGGAAGGAAATCATATAATTAAAGTCCTTACTTTGTTTAAAAGCAGTTTCAATGGGTGCTCAGATCGAATTAGGTTGAAAGTTTCTTCTACGCCCCCACTCCTCCAGCTCCTTGCTTTAAAGTTCAGTAAGAGCGGAAGACGGACTTCCTGTTTTTCGTCTCTCCGCTTTCAGCCAAATTCAGTGTTTTAGTCTCAAATTAGAAAGGTCCTTCTTTACTCACGGGTTGCTGCTTTTTCCGAATCAGAAGTTTCCAGGAAAAGAAGTCAGCGCTCTCCGGCAGCAGCTGCGCGGCTTCACTCCACGGATTTGCGAACGACTCACAGCGCCGCGATACCCCCTCCACGTTCCGGAGCCCCTTACGGGGTTCCTTCTGCGTTTTGGGGGCCGCTTCTGGCGCCCGCCGAGTCTCAAGACCACAGGCTCTTCCTGCCTGTGGGTTTTCGATGTGGATCTCCGCTTCGCCGTAGCGGACGACCCAGTTTCCGCGGAGCTTCCCCCTCACAGAAGGAAGAGGACCGCCATTACCGATCGCGCCGCCTCCGGAAGTGTCACCCCCCAGTTTTTGGTGTGTTTTTTTCAAACACAACCTTTTATTCTTCTGCAACTTGCCATACAATTTCTCTTTCAATTTGCCCTCTTAAAAAATAATTTAAAAAAAACGCAGAAAGGTCATGAGGAAAACAAAATACAAGAAGATACAAACATGGACAGGTCCCATTTTTGTGGGCAAAATGGAAAAGATGCTTTGAAGCAGGCTTTCCCACACTTGGGTCTCCAGCTGTTTTTGGACTACAGTTCCCATCATCCCTTCCCACTGGTCCTGCTAGCTAGGGATGATGGGAGTTGTAGTCCAAAAACAGCTGGAGACCCAAGTTTGCTTTAAAGGTAAAGTTGGCTGGCCCTGTGACACCCTCTGCTGGACAAAAGCACTGCCCCAGAATGTGAACCACCCCCAGTACTGCTAACTGGAATTAATAGAGCGCAAAACTGAAGCTTGATCGGCACTTCAACCTCTAGTCAGCTTCTAGGTGCTTTCTGCACCACCTAGAGTACCCACAGAATTGTGGCTTCTACTGACAACACACATAGGAGAACAAATGAAAGACAAACACAAGGGGCAGGAAAAAACCTGGAAAGGGCCATACCAAATGTACATCCGTTGTGAAGAGGTCACTTTCCCCACTGCTGAACAATGCCACAGGTAGAGGAGATGGAATGCTAGAAGTGTCTCTGGGGCAAGGGGAGCTGCTGAGAAATTGAAGTATGGGCTCAAAGTATTACTTTTTAAAAAAGTTGCTGCTATTATAGGCATTGCCATTCTAATGGCATGCATGCTGTGGGAAGCTGCAAACAATAAAAATCTTGGCGAGTTAAGCATTTTATTCATTTCAATATTATTATCCCATTTCCATATAATTACTACTGTTATTATATGCTAAAATTACAAAAAAGTAAAAATATAAAAGGAAATCAAAAGTAAAAAAGAAAGATTACCAGTTAAACAATTTTTTCCAGATAAAAAATAAATGGACTTGACAGAACAACAGCGGATTTTTTTAAAAAAAATATATATTAAATAATACAAAGATATTATCAAAACCACACAGATTGTTACTGGACTGGAACCTTAAGGACTAGGAGGTGAAGGAGGTGATGGTGAAATGGACACATGATTGTGGATATCCAATGAAGATGAAAAATGAGGGAAATTATGGGAATAGACTTAAAATTCACCACATGCTATTTGATTTTTAGATGGTACCTGACCCCATCCAGATCAGTCAAAATAAATAAATATCAGCAATAAGTGTTGGAGATGCATACAAAATGAGGGAACCTTATTCCACATGTGGTGGATATGTCCCCAAAGGGAAAATAAAATAAAAGAAATCTAAATCTTGGATTACATCTCTTATTCATTTCAGAGAGCCAGTGTGGTGTAGTGGTTAAGAGCGGTAGTCTCGTAATCTGGTGAACCGGGTTCGCGTCTCCGCTCCTCCACATGCAGCTGCTGGGTGACCTTGGGCCAGTCACACTTCTCTGAAGTCTCTCAGCCCCACTCACCTCACAGAGTGTTTGTTGTGGGGGAGGAAGGGAAAGGAGATTGTTAGCCGCTTTGAGACTCCTGAAGGGGAGTAAAAGGCGAGTTCCAACAAAATATTAAAATATAATAGTCCATCAAATATTAAAAGCTTCCCTAAACATAATAACAACAACCATCCATTTTCAGTCCATTGAATTAGCAATTGAGCATTTCTGGAAAGGGAAGTGGCATACATAAGAAAGTATTACTCATTTATGATGAGAATTGTTGTGACGTGGGGTTTGTGATTTCAGCTCTCTTGACATAATATGCTGGAGACAGTTCTCTAGTAACACTTCTTTATTAAAGCAACAAGACAGAGGATCCAAATACAGCAGCTTAAATGACCCAATAGTAGCTGTACCATCTGGAACCAAAAGACAGTTACTTTACCCTAATGCAAATACAGACAATAATAATACAGATATAAAATCCTTTGACTCAATACACAACACCCCTCCCCCCCTAGTGAGCACAGCAGACGTAATCTCTCAGGTACTGTGGGGTCCTACAACTTCTACTAGATCTCCTGACAACTGGTGTTGCCGGTTCTGGATTGGGTGTCACCTGTGGTAGGGGGGCTGCTATAGGGGTTTCGTCAGGAACAGATGGAGTCCCAGACATCTCAGGGTCCCCTACCTGTACCTCGTCATCCTGAGGACTAGCAGACCCTGGTTCATTTGCTGAAGCCCCTGGTGATTGCACCACTGGGCCATTTTCACTCTGGTCTTGCAGCTCTGCGTCGTTAGCCAGGGATGAATTATCAGACTCCTCCCTGCTGAGCGCCCGGCGCCTCAGCTGATCTATATGTCTCTTCCAAACTTGTCCATTTTCCAAGGTCACATGATAGGACACAGGTCCACTAGTCCGGGTGACCACACCAGCCACCCACCGCGAACCTCGTGAATAGTTCCTCACCCAGACCAGATCTTCAGGGGCGAAATACCTTGTTGTGTCAGTCTCAGCCTGGGGGTTTGCTCTTGAATTACGGTTTGGCATTTTATCCGGGTGGACATAATCCAACACCGTTACCAATCTTCTACCCAAGAGCAGCTCAGCTGGCGACTTGCCCGTCGCAGTCCACGGCGTCGCATGCTGCAAAAATAACATTCGTGCGATGCGAGCTGACCAGTTACCCTCCATTAAGCGCGCAATGGATTCTTTGGCTGTTCTTACCATGCGCTCCGCCTGCCCATTGGAGGATGGGTGAAAGGGCGCGGATGTGACCCCTCTTATGAAGTTATCAGCCAAGAATGCCCTGAATTCTTGGGATACAAAAGCTGCCCCATTATCTGATACAATGGTCTCAGGTAACCCGTGGGTTGCAAACAGCTGCCTCAACACCTTGATTACGGCAGCTGATACCATGCTAGGGACCATCGTCACTTCTAACCATTTGGAATATGCATCGACGATAACCAAAAAAACCTTCCCCTGGAATGGCCCAGAAAAATCTAAGTGCAGCCGGCTCCAGGGAGATCTGGACTGCTCCCACCAGTGAACTGGTGCTCTGGCCACTTCTGGCCGCACCTCTTGGCATGCCTTGCATGTTTGTACCCATTGTTCTATGTTCTGGTCCATTCCAGGCCACCACACATAACATCGGGCTAGCGACTTCATCCTGACCATTCCCGGGTGTCCCATGTGAAGCGTCTCAAGAACCCTGTTTCTCAGTGGTGCTGGGATGATCACCCTATCTCCCCACAGGAGACAACCCTTATGCATGGATAACTCGTGCTGCCTTGTCGCATAAGGCCTGAATTTGTCTTCATGCGGACCACCTGGCCACCCCCTCCCCACCCAAGTGAGCACACGGGAGAGAACAGCATCTTTCCTCGTTTTCTCAGCAATATCAGTAGCCGTTACAGGAGCCCCTGGAAGTGTTTCCAGCATCATTATGTGCTCCGCTGGAGCAGGATCCTCATTGCTCCCGCCAGGAAGGGGCAATCGACTCAGCGCATCAGCGTGGCACAACCGTTTCCCCGGCACATGGGTCAAGGTGTACTGGAACCCATTCAGGAATATAGACCAACGCAGCATTCTGGGGGAGAGACTTTGTGGCGTTTGTTTGTTCGGGTTGAACAACCCCAACAGTGGTTTGTGGTCCGTTTCAATGGAGAAATGACGACCGTACACATAATCATGGAACTTTTTGATTCCTGCCACAATTGCAAGCGCCTCTTTGTCAATTTGAGCATAGTTGCGCTCCATGGGCGACAACGTATGGGAATAGAAAGAGATGGGCTTTTCCGACCCATCCGGTTCCCTATGACTCAGCACCGCCCCCAGGCCGTATTGAGAGGCATCACATGCCAGGACCAGCGGCTTCGATTCATCATAATGAGCAAGGACGCTCTTGCTACTCATCATTCCTCGCAAAGAGTCAAAAGCCTTCTGCTGCTCCTGCCCCCATCGCCACACATTCTTTTTCTGCAACAGTCTATGTAATGGTTCAGCTACCGAAGCTTTCTGGGGTAAGAACGAATGATAAAAGTTAATAAGTCCCAGGAATGACTGCAACTCCGTCTTGTTCTGTGGTCGTGGTGCCTCGATGATGGCCTTAACCTTAGCATCTGTGGGGTGGATGCCTGATGCATCAATTTTAAACCCCAAGAATTCCACAGTTGGCACCCCAAAACTGCATTTTTCCTTTTTTAGTTGCAACCCCACCTCCTTGAACTTGAGCAACACTGCACGGACACGCACAACCAGTTCCTGTGGGTCTTTTCCAGCAATCAAAACGTCATCAAAAAATGGCAAGACCCCCGGCAGACCTCTTAACATGCGTTCCATGAGCCCTTGAAAAATCCCTGGGGCCACACAAACTCCAAATTGTAATCTGTTAACTCTGAACGCCCCTTTATGTGTGACAATAGTCTGTGCTTCCGCTGATTGTGGGGTTACTGGCAGCTGTTGGTAAGCTTGCGCCAGGTCAAGTTTGGTGAACACCTTGCCCCCAGCCAGTTTAGCCAACAGATGTGATACGACTGGAATGGGGTATGAGTTTCCCCTGAGTGCCTTATTGATAGTACATTTGTAATCAGCACAGATCCTGACTTCCCCATTTGCTTTAAGGGGCATGACGATTGGAGTCTCCCACTTAGCGGAGTCCACGGGTGAGAGAACTCCCTGCTTGACCAATTTATCCAGCTCTGCTTCGATCTTGGGTTGCAGTGCAAATGGCACTCGCCTTGGTTTGAGTCGGATTGGGGCCACCCCAGGGTCCAATTCGAAGTCAACTGGGGGCCCTTTATAACAACCCAGTTTTCCATTAAAGAGACCAGCAAATTCTTTGCATAATGCCTCGCTCATCTCAGGGCAGGTTTGGATTGAATTAAGCCCTGATATACTCAGTCCCAGGGCGGGAAACCAGTCAGTGCCCAGGAGACTGGGGCGACTGCCCTTCGCAATCACCAGTTTGAGTACCGCCTGTTTGTCCCGGAACTGTACTCTCACGGCACACATTCCCATGACATGGATGCGGCCCGCTGAGTATGACTGCAAAGTTGCCGGGAAGGGCTCCAGAGGGGGCAACTTACCCCTGGGGAAGAATGTCCTCGCGGTCTGGTCCGACACGATAGTGAATCCAGATCCGGAGTCCACCTCCATGTCGCACAGCTGACCCTCAATCTTCACCTTGACGTGTGCCTTGCCTTGCGCTGGAAACTGCACGACCCTCCTGTTGATCTCCGTTACGTAGTGGCAGTCCTTTAGAACATGGTTCACTGTGGCCGATCTGCGATGCTCCAGTCTAGGTGCTCCTGTCGCTCCCAACGCCGCCGATCTACAGACCCTGGCGATGTGACCTGTCTTTCCGCACGTCCGGCACATAGCATCCCGGAAACGACAACTCTTCCGCTCATGGTTTCCGCCACAACCAGGGCACCTGCCTCGGTGATCTTTGTGCACTGTGCAGGCCTGACGCACTGACTCGACCCCACGGACTGGGCTCTGGCTCGGAGTAGCCTCTAGCTCGTCCATGGCATGTGCAACTTCTATCTGTGGCTTAGGGGCCCTGCGACTGGCATCAAGCTCCTCTCTTTCATAATTCTCCGTGGCGGTGGCCTCCTTCAAGGCTGAAGCAAGGGTAACCTCTTCTTTAGCGACGATGCGTCTTCTGGCTTTCTTGCTGCTCAGACCACCGACAAACCGATCCAGGAGAGTCTCTTCCAGATCTTGGAAGTCGCAGTGCTGAGCGAGCTTCCGCAGTTCAGCTAGAAATACAGATACAGACTCCCCAGCACGCTGCTGCCTCTTATGAAACTCCATCCGCCGGGCCATCTTGGTCTCAGTAGGCGCTAAATGGCTTGTTAGGCAGGCAAGAATATCTTTGAGAGATGTCTCACTTAGCTTCGCTGGGGCAAGCAATGCCTTGGCCAGCTTGAAGGTCTCAGGCCCACAGTAGCTCAGGAATGTGGCCCTTCTTTTGCTGGCATCGGTGATCCCTTGAGCCACTGCGAAGAACTTGAAGCGTTCGATGTAGTCTTCCCACGTGTGGGGCTCTGATGGCTGGAAGGGCTCCAATACCCTTGGACTCCCCATTGTCCTGTGGGCAGGGTCGTCTTCTCAGCTGGCCAGTGAGTCTTGTTCTTAGCTACAATCCGGACTCTGAGGCAGGGCTGCGTTTAACCGCTCCTCAGCATTCCGGATCCCATCCTCGTCGCCAGTTGTTGTGACGTGGGGTTTGTGATTTCAGCTCTCTTGACATAATATGCTGGAGACAGTTCTCTAGTAACACTTCTTTATTAAAGCAACAGGACAGAGGATCCAAATACAGCAGCTTAAATGACGCAATAGTAGCTGTACCCTCTGGAACCAAAAGACAGTTACTTTACCCTAATGCAAATACAGACAATAATAATACGGATATAAAATCCTTTGACTCAATACACAACAAGAATAGGATTTATTTATTTTGAAATTCGCTTGGTTCCTCCTTGGTAGCCAGTGTGATTGTTTCAGCAGGGCTAGAACTCAGGACCCGCTGCCTTGAGGGACATCTAAGAGCAGTTGGGCAGGGGAAAGGTCTCCCTTGGGAGGTGGGGGACTCTCCTTCCTTGGAGGTTTCTAAGCAGAGATCAGACGGCCATCTGCCATGGGTGCTTTAGCTGAGATTCCTGCATAGCTGGGGGTTGTAATAATAATTATAATAATAATTTATTATTTATACCCCGCCCATCTGGCTGGGTTTCCCCAGCCACTCTGGGCGGCTTCCAGTAAAACACTAAAATACAATAACCTATTAAACATTGAAAGCTTCCCTCAACAGGGCTGCCTGTTTAGGGAACTAGATCCGGCCCCCTCTTGGTTCGGGTTGGACTAGATGACCCTGGGATCCCCTCCTCTCTCTCCACTCCGGAATTCCAGGAGGAGCTTCCTTGCCTCCTGCAAAGCCCTTTTCCCTGCAAGCTCTTCCTCTGGTTTCTGGCCAAGGGAGGGAGATGCTCAGAGTCCAGCCAAGAGCCTCACCCCCAAAAGGATATCTGGGCATGGGCGTAGCCAGGGGGGGGGCAGCTGCCCCCCTAAATCCATAAAAAATAATAGAAATCTGAGGTTCTGCCAAGCGAGAGAGGGCTGAGCTGGAGGGACTCGGCTTGGCAAGGGTTAAAGGGAAGTGAGCTGCCTTCCTAGAGAGGCCAGGAAGCAAGAGGGGGCCAGGTCCTCCAGAGCCAAGGCCCCTCCCTCCCTCCCCAGTCCTTTCCTGCAAGGAAGGGGGGGGCGGGGTGTTACTTTGGTGTCTCTCCTGCAAGGGCCGAATCGCAGCCCCCTCCTGGGATCTGGTGAGTCCATAGCTGTCAACTTTCAGATTTGAAAATAAGGGATCAGCAGCCTCACCTATCTACCAATCCGGGATAGCAGCAGGAAGCAGCGGAAACGGCGCTGCAATAAGGGAATTGCCGCAAAGAAAGGGAAGGTTGACAGCTATGGGCGAGTCTCCTCTCTCTCCCCCCAAAGGGTGCAGTGGGGAGACGGGGGGGGGGTCCCAGGGCTGCGGCAGGGGAGGGTGCCTGGGGGGCTTGATCTGCTCCTGGAGGGGGGGACCCCAAGTCAGAGAGGAGGAGAGGGTCCTGCCAGGGAGGGGCCAGGTCTGCCACGCTCTCCTTCCTGAATATCAGAGGATCCCTGACTCCCACGAAATCTCCCTTCTTTAAAGAAAGGAGTCCCTGGCTCTTTAACTCTGTGTGACATCGCTCAGCCTCATTGCACAACAGAGGAAACATGAGCAAATGGTTTTCCAAAGCTGGAGGAGGAGGTGGACTAGCCCCCCCCCCAAAAAAAAACAACAGGCAGGAAGGAAGGAAAAGTAGGAAAGAGAGGCCAGGAATAAAGAGAGGGATCCCAGGCCATGGTCTGGCTGCTGCATTGCAAACCAGTTTGTGTTAAGCTATCTAATAGAACAACAACAAAATCAAGGGAGATGTCTTTGGCCCCGCCCACTTGGCCCTCTGGGGGTTGGCCAGATACATTCCTGGCCCTCAGAAGAGAGAAAAAGAGATCTCACCCCACAAATCTGTCTGGACAGCGGCAGAGATTGCAGAAAAGGAGACAGAAGCAGGGAGTGGAGGTGGGGTGAGGGTGGAGCTGGGGAGCAACTCCAGAGGACCCCCAGGTCAGGACCCCAAGTAGAGAAAAGCATCCATTTTTCACAAGATACAAATGACTCCCTTGTCATTCGGTTCTGGCTTCATGCATTGACTAGAAGGATGGAGAAACCAGGTTGATTAATCTGACAGAAATCCCTTCAGTTGCCTCCACATTTTGCATTGCTAGAAGGCTAGAGACGTATTTCTTCTCCTCTTCCTCCTCCTCTTTCTTTTCAAAAGGATAGCTCACGGTCTGGGATGCGGTGCAGTCCAGCCCTGGTTCCCAGCAAGACTCATCCATGCTTGCTCAGGGAACCATTTCCCCCTCGTCCTACAAATTCTGTAACAGAACAATGTATTTGCTTTGTAGGATTTCCTAGAGCCCCTCATTAAGACGGGCAGAACTTGGCAGAAGACCAAAGGGTTCCTTCCGATCTCTCAGAGGCTTCCTGAGAGCACAGATGGATGTGCGAGACACAGCTGGCCCCAAAGCAGGAAGAGACCATGGCAGCCAAACTGGGAGCAGTGGGGGGTTCTGGGAAAACCCAGTGCAGAAGATCCTGGGTGAGGAGGACACCCTCCGCTCAGAGGTGCAGAGCCAGCAGTTGAGGCAGTTCTGCTGCCAAGAGGCCAAAGGACCCCGAGAGGTTTGCAGCCGACTCTACCACTTTTGCCACCAGTGGCTGAAGCCAGAAAGGCACACGAAAGCTGAGATGCTGGACCTGGTGATCTTGGAGCAGTTCCTGGCTGTCCTTCCCCCGGAGATGAAGAGCTGGGTGAGGGACTGCGGAGCAGAGACCAGTTCCCAGGCGGTGGCCCTGGCCGAAGGTTTCCTCCTGAGTCAGGCAGAGGAGAGAAAGCAGGTGAGAGAGACATTCCTCTGGATACTCCCAAGGGGCTCCAAACAGGATGGAGAACATCCCATAATGGTCTGCTGATGGCCCATCTTTTTTCTGGGAAAGCATCCATGGAATGAGATCTCACACCCTTCAAGTCTTTGTCATTCTCTTTCTAGTATTTCTCCCCATTCTCTGTTTTGAATCCTTGTTTCTTTTTCAGGGAAAGGATCTCTTTGCAGAAATGGACCTGGATTCCTGTGAGGCAGAGAGGCCTCCGTTGGACACCAGAGAGAGGTCACTGGGTAAGGAGGAAGGAGGCTTTTCTCCATTTGGTCTCGTTCTGTAGTTTTCCAACTCATCTGAGGGTTCTTTTCATCTTGTTTTGGGGGAGACAGTTGGGAAGAAGGGTCCAGAGGAGGAGAGATGTATTTCTGCACAAACAAACATGAAATGGGCACAAACCTCCAAATGCTCTCAGCAGGAAAGGCTTTCTCAAAGGCCCATCTGCAGTTAGAGATCCCCTGTTTCACCTGTGAGAGAAGCAGGCACTCCTGGCGTCCTGCTTACCTTTTTTTTTTGCAGGTGACAGAAGGATGCCAGCAAGACCTCCTGATCCGTCTTTTCATGGGGGCAGAAGGGAAGCAGCGGCTGTGGAACCAGATCAGGTCAGGGGAAGCTGCCTTGTGGGGACAGAGGCCGAGGGATGGAGCAATGTCATTTACTGGTTGGGCACAGAGGAATGGTGGGAGGAAGCAGCTGGGGAACCAGGAAGGGAAGATGGCTGAGAGCCCAAGAAGTGGAGGTAGAAGAAGGATGGGTCTTCTGGACCATGGTGAGGGGCTGGGAGCTGGGGGCACTGTCATACAGTGGTTCTGCTCCTTCCTCCTGGGCCGTGTCCAAAAAGTGGTGGTGGGGGGGATGAGTGTTCAGACCCCTGGGCTCTCACTTGTGGGGTGCCTCAGGGTTCTGTCCTCTCCCCCATGCTTTTCAACATCTACATGCAGCCACTGGGAGAGATCATCAGGGGGTTTGGGCTGGGTGTTCATCAGTATAAAGATGATACCCAGCTGTACCTCTCTTTCAAATCGGAACCAGCGAAGGCGGTGAAATTTCTGTGTGTCTAGAGGCGGTTGGAGGATGGATGGCGGCTAACAGATTGAGGTTGAATCCTGACAAGACAGAAGTACTATTTTGGGGAGACAGGAGGCGTGGTGTGGGGGACTCCATGGTCCTGAATGGGGTAACTGTGCCCCTGAAGGACCAGGTGCACAGCCTGGGAGTCATTCTGGACTCGCAGCTGTCCATGGAGGCACAGGTCAATTGTGTGTCCATGGCAGCTGTTTATCAGCTCCATCTGGTATGCAGGCTGAGACCCTCCCTGCCCGCAGACTGTCTCTCCAGAGTGGTGCGTGCTCTGGTTATCTCTCGCTTGGACTACTGCAATGCGCTCTATGTGGGGCTACCTTTGAAGGTGACCCGGAAACTACAACTAATCAAAAATGCGGCAGCTAGACTGGTGACTGGGAGCGGCCGCCGAGACCATATAACACCGGTCTTGAAAGACCTACACTGGCTCCCAGAACGTTTCTGAGCACAATTCAAAGTGTTTCTGCTGACCTTGAAAGCCCTAAACGGCCTCGGTCCAGTATACCTGAAGGAGCGTCTCCACCTCCATCGTTCTTCCCAGACACTGAGATCTAGTGCTGAGGGCATTCTGGCGGTTCCCTCGCTGCGAGAAGCCAAGTTACAGGGAACCAGGCAGAGGGCCTTCTCGGTAGTGGCACCCGCCCTGTGGAACACCCTCTCACCAGATGTCAAGGAGAAAAATAACTACCAAACTTTTAGAAGACATCTAAAGGCAGCCCTGTTTAGGGACACTTTTAATGTTTAAGAGATTATTGTCTTTTAGTGTTTTTTGGAAGCCGCCCAGAATGGCTGGGGAAACCCAGCCAGATGGGCGGGGTATAAATAATATATAATTATTATTATTATTATTATTATTATTATTATTATTATTATTATTTATTAACAGGAAGGAAACAACAGAGCATTGTGTAGCAGATCATATTTCTGCTGTCTCAGAGGAGAACATTTCCCTTTTTCTTTTAGGGTCCAGTGTGCTTTGAAGATGTCACTGTTCGTTTCACGGACGAGGAGTGGGCGTTGCTGGATCCTGACCAGAGAGCTCTGCATAAGGACGTCATGGAGGAGAATCGTGGGATATTGGCCTCTCTTGGTAAGGCTCCCTGTGGGATCGTCATATCTGCCTGGAAATTCAAAAAATACGTCTGTGGGCCAACCTCATATATTTTCACAGAGTTCAACATTGCCCCCTATAACACCTGGGAACCTAACACCCCCACAATAAACAGAAACTTACAGTTTTTTCTTTGAACAATCTTCATCAAAATATTGCTTTTTCTACCACGATTGGGCTGGTGTGAACTTCCAAGGCAATCTTCAGTGTCAGCTTCAACCTTCCACAATTTTGACCACTACTATATATCAGAGAAAACAACATTCAACAACTCTTCAGAATCTAATAATAAATATGTTGGTAAAATGACAAACAACACAGGTAATGAACACACACCCAACTTGTTTCATTTCTTCTCCATTTGTTCCTGAGGCTCTAATCCCTTTTTGTCTCCATTGCAGATTCTGATGAATTGGAAATTGAGAGCAAAGGTGACCACGATAAAATCCCCAGGGAGGAGAAGCCACATAAAAATTTGGAGTGTGGAGAAAGCTGCAGCCAGAGCTCCCATTCCACTTCCCATCAACAAGATATCATTGGAAAGAAACTCTATCAGTGCATGGAATGTGGAAAAAGCTTCAGGAAGAGCTCCTCCCTTACTTCCCATCACAGAATTCATACAGGGGAGAAACCCTATCAGTGCGTGGAATGTGGAAAGAGCTTCACTGATAGCTCCAATCTCACTTCCCATCAAAGAATTCATACAGGGGAGAAACCCTATCAGTGCATGGAATGTGGAAAGAGTTTCACTGATAGCTCCTCTCTCACTTCCCATCATAGAATTCATACAGGGGAGAAACCCTATCAGTGCATGGAATGTGGAAAGAGCTTCACTCATAGCTCCAATTTCACTAAGCATCAGAGACATCATACAGGGGAAAAACCCTATCAGTGTGTGGAATGTGGAAAGAGCTTCACATGTAGCTCCTCTCTCACTTCCCATCAAAGAATTCATACAGGGGAGAAACCCTATCAGTGCATGGAATGTGGAAAGAGCTTCACATGTAGCTCCTCTCTCACTTCCCATCAAAGAATTCATACAGGGGAGAAACCCTATCAGTGCATGGAATGTGGAAAGAGCTTCACTGATAGCTCCTCTCTCACTTCCCATCACAGAATTCATACAGGGGAGAAACCCTATCAGTGCATGGAATGTGGAAAGAGCTTCAGTCAGAGCTCCCATCTCACTTCCCATCAAATAATTCATACAGGGGAGAAACCCTATCAGTGTGTGGAATGTGGAAAGAGCTTCTGTAAGAAGCAAAATCTTACTTCCCATCAAATAATTCATACAGGGGAGAAACCCTATCAGTGTGTGGAATGTGGAAAGAGCTTCATTCACATCCACAGTCTCACTTTCCATCAAAGAATTCATACAGGGGAGAAACCCTATCAGTGTGTGGAATGTGGAAAGAGCTTCAGGAAGAGATCCTCCCTTACTTCCCATCAAAGAATTCATACAGGGGAAAAACCCTATCAGTGTGAGGAATGTGGAAAGAGCTTCACTCAGAGCTCCTCTCTCACTTCCCATCAAAGAATTCATACAGGGGAGAAACCCTATCAGTGTGTGGAATGTGGAAAGAGCTTCACATGTAGCTCCTCTCTCACTTTCCATCAAAGAATTCATACAGGGGAGAAACCCTATCAGTGCGTGGAATGTGGAAAGAGCTTCACATGTAGCTCCAATCTCACTTCCCATCAAAGAATTCATACAGGGGAGAAACCCTATCAGTGTGGGGAATGTGGAAAGAGCTTCACATGTAGCTCCGATCTGACTTCCCATCACAGAATTCATACAGGGGAGAAACCCTATCAGTGCGTGGAATGTGGAAAGAGCTTCAGGAAGAGCTCCTCCCTTACTTCTCATCAAAGAATTCATACAGGGGAGAAACCCTATCAGTGTGTGGAATGTGGAAAGAGCTTCACATGTAGCTCCAATCTCACTTCCCATCAAAGAATTCATACAGGGGAAAAACCCTATCAGTGCATGGAATGCGGAAAGAGCTTCACTGATAGCTCCAATCTCACTTCCCATCAAAGAATTCATACAGGAGAGAAACCCTATCAGTGTGTGGAATGTGGAAAGAGCTTCAGTCAGAGTGCCAATCTTACTTCTCATCAAAGAATCCATACAATGGTCAGAAAAACCATTATACAGCTTTAGGAGCCAGGCAAATCTGCACCTTTTTAACCAGGCTTTTGGCTAATTCACATCTAATGCCCTTTTAATATGTGGTGTTTTTTATCGTTTTTTTAAAAAAATTTGTAACCATCCTGAGACCTGTGGGTGTAGGGAATAGGCGCCAACTCTTAAAGGCCTAGTGGTCTTTGCCCCACCCCCAATAAAATATTTAAGGATGCCACCCCCCAGTTTTTGCTGTGTTTTTTTCAAACACAACCTTTTATTCTTCTGCAACGTGCCATACAATTTCTCTTTCAATTTGCCCTCTTAAAAAATAAAAAAACAAACACAGAAAGTTCATGAGGAAAACAAAATACAAGAAGATACAAACGTGGACAGGTCCCATCTTTGTGGGCAAAATGGAAAAGCTGCTTTGAAGCACGCTTTCCCACACTTGGGTCCCTAGCAGCTCCTGGACTACAGTTCCCATCATCCCTTCCCACTGGTCCTGGTAGCTAGGATGATGGGAGTTGTAGTCCAAAAACAGCTGGAGACCCAAGTTTGCTTTAAAGGGAAAGTAGGCTGGCCCTGTGACACCCTCTGCTGGACAAAAGCACTGCCCCAGAATGTGAACCACCCCCAGTACTGCTAACTGGAATTAATAGAGCGCAAAACTGAAGTTTGATGGCACTTCAACCTCTAGTCAGCTTCTAGGTGCTTTCTGCACCACCTAGAGTACCCACAGAATTGTGGCTTCTACTGACAACACACATAGGAGAACAAATGAAAGACAAACACAAGGGGCAGGAAAAAAACCTGGAAAGGGCCATACCAAATGTACATCCGTTGTGAAGAGGTCACTTTCCCCACTGCTGAACAATGCCACAGGTAGAGGAGATGGAATGCTAGAAGTGTCTCTGGGGCAAGGGGAGCTGCTGGGAAATTGAACTACGGGCTCAAAATATTACTTTTTTAAAAAGTTACTGCCATTATAGGCATTGCCATTCTAATGGCATGCATGCTGTGAAACACAAGAGCAGTCAAGTACAACATTCCTAGAGTGAACAAGTTTACACATGGGGAGGGATGTTTGTCCAGCCAGCAGGTAAACTTCCTGTTTCCTTCTGGGCTGAGACAGACTTCCTCTGCATGTGACTAGAGGTGGGCGTTGCCTCACCTGTGCAGGTAATGACAAAAGCACAGGGCAGGGCAGCCATCTCTCTCTCTCTTTCACCACATGCATCGAAGACACAACATCTACTAAGCCAGAGATGCCCTCTTGGCTTCCAGCCAAGAGAGGAAAAAGGGACTGTCTTCTTAAGGGATAGACTCCAAGTGTATGTTACTTCATTAAGCTAAGTCTGCCTTCTGGGATCTGATTCTGAACAGAATGTGAGTAAACTCTTTTTTTATTTTTATAAAAGACTGTGTCGTCTCTTCTATTTTATGAGGGAATAAGGGGAAAATACCAGAACAGTTATTATAGAGGCTTTAGCGAGCCTGAGCAAACGCAGACGCTGCAAATTTAAAATAAAAGGGAATGTTACTCTGCTGATATTGTGGAAGTTGTTAACACAAGTTGGATAAGGATATACTCTGACAACATATCCTTTCCTGCATCCCTGAACATTCCCACACATGCATCATATGATGGATTGTGCAAGGCAGGACTTACCTGGCCCCCCACCAATATTTTATCCAAGTCAGCACCACTGGGTCATGTGGTTTCCAAATTAAAGACATAAATCTCCTTCCTTTGCACAAGTTCCAGCTTGTCAATATCCTCATTTATGCTTTTAAAAATTTATTTGCCCTTCATCTGAAGTTTTTACAATATAAACATACAGGATGAAAGCATGGCTTTCTCAATAAGAATAAGAATAAGAATAATTTATTATTTATACCCCGCCCATCTGGATGGGCCTCCCCAGCCACTCTTGGCGGCTTCCATAAAAACCAATAATACAGTAAAATCACATGTTAAAAACTTCCCTGAACAGGGCTGCCTTAAGATGTCTTCTGAATGTCAGGTAGTTGTTATTGCTTTGACATCTGCTGGAAGGGCGTTCCACAGGGCGGGCGCCACTACCGAGAAGGCCCTCTGCCTGGTTCCCTGTAGCTTTACTTCTTGCAATGAGGGAACCACCAGAAGGTCCTCGGTGCTGGACCTCAGCGTCCGGGCAGAATGATGGAGGTGGAGACGCTCCTTCAGGTATACTGGACCCAGGCCGTTTAGGGCTTTAAAGGTCAGCACCAACACTTTGAATTGTGCCCGGAAACGTACTGGGAGCCAATGTAGGTCTTTCAAGACCGGTGTTATATGGTCTCGGCGGCCACCCCCAGTCACCAGTCTAGCTGCCGCATTCTGGATTAGTTGTAGTTTCCGAGTCACCTTCAAAGGTAGCCCCATGTAGAGTGCATTGCAGTAGTCCAAGCGGGAGATAACCAGAGCATGCACCACTCTGGCGAGACAGTCTGCAGGCAGATAGGGTCTCAGCCTACGTACCAGATGGAGCTGGTAAACAGCTGCCCTGGACACAGATATGACCTGTGCCTCCATGGATAGCTATGAGTCCAAAATGACTCCCAGGCTGCGCACCTGGTCCTTCAGGGACACAGTTACCCCATTCAGGACCAAGGAATCCTCCACACCTGCCCGCCTCCTGTCCCCCCAAAACAGTACTTCTGTCTTGTCAGGATTCAACCTCAATCTGTTAGCCGCCATCCATCCTCCAACCGCCTCCAGACACTCACAGAGGACCTTCACCGCCTTCACTGGTTCTGATTTGAAAGAGAGGTAGAGCTGGGTATCATCCGCATACTGATGAACACCCAGCCCAAACCTCCTGATGATCTCTCCCAGCGGCTGCATGTAAATGTTGAAAAGCATGGGGGAGATGACAGAACCCTGAGGCACCCCACAAGTGAGAGCCCAGGGGTCAAAAACAAGACAAGCCAGAGAAATCTCTCCTTTTCTGTTTTTCTTTTCTTGGATGGAGTTACAAACTTCATTGATCAGTGGACTGTTGTGGAAATAGTGCATCTCGATTTCAGTAAGGCTTTTGACAGAGTCCTCTGTGATATTTATGAGAGGAAGGTGGTAAAATGAGACTGAATGAGGTAACTGTTAGGTGGATTTGACTGACCGAACCCAAAGAGGACTCCTTCATGGTTCCTCCTCATCCTGGGAAAAGTGACCAGAGGGGTGCTGCAGGGTTCTGTCCTGGGCCCGTTGTTGTTCAGCGTCTTGATAAATGACATGGATGAAGGAACTGAGGGGATGCTCATCACATTTGAAGATGACACCAAACTGATCATAATGGCACCCTCTCCCTTCTTCAGCAACAGACAGGGAGACAAAGAACAGTGCAAAAGCACAGCAGAGTGGAAGAGATAAGACTGACTTCTGTTCTTACACTTCCCAAGCCTAGGAAAGTAAACAGGGGCATGTGACATACTAGCAACAGGGTGCTCCCCCACACGCAGGAGAGAGGAGGAGGACGCCGAGCAATGCATGAAAGCCCCTATATAGACATTTTTAATTGCCCACCCTGGAGTCCAAGACCACCCCCAGAAACATCATACATACATCATAGAAGAGGTGTAGCCCAAGGACCCCCCCCCAGATACATCATACCCACATCACAGAAAAGACTGTCAGCCCCCTCCCTGTCATAGACTTTTTTTTTAATATTCTTTTTTATTAACTTTCATTTATCACACACACACAAAGAAAAAACAAAACCATTTAAAACAACAACTAATACAGAAAAGAAAAGATTTACATTAAATCCAATACTTATTAAATTAAATAACAGAAAAAAGTGACAAAAAAAGCACCAAAGCAATGAAAATAAAAATAAACTGATACATAACACATACTTGCTGACTTCCTTCCCTCCTGATTTCGGGTTCTTAATTTTAAGAGTTTCATTTTTACAGCTGATGTTGGTTAATTGATCTATCTATACATCGAAAGTTTCATAACAAGCCTGCTATATGTGGTAGGTTACTATAGTTACCTTCAATATATATCATAAATTTAATCCAGTCGTTATTTAACTTTGTATTCTTTTGGTTTCTAATTCTCTGCGTCATTTTAGCTAGTTCGACGAAGTTATATAGTTTCGTTTGCCATTCCCTCATCGTTGGTATATTTCTATTTTTCCAATTTTGGGCAATTAACATTCTGGCCGCTGCTGTTGAGTATTGGAATAGGACTCTATCTTCTTTCTTAATTTCTTCTCCGATGATACCTAATAAGAAGGCCTCTGGCTTTTTCGGGAATGTATATCTTAATATTTTTTTTAATTCATTATATATCGTATCCCAAATTTTTTTTATTTCCTCACATGTCCACCACATGTGTATGAAATTGCCTTCTTTTGTTTTGCATTTCCAGCAGGCCTTATTTCCAGTTTTGTACATCCTACTTAGCTTCTCTGGCGTAATATACCATCTAAATATCATCTTCTCTAGATTTTCTCTGATTGCAACACTCGCCGTGAATTTTATTCCCTCCTTCCACAATTTTGACCATTTTTCATATTCTATGTTATGCCCCAGATCTATCGCCCATTTTACCATAACTTCCTTAATTTCTTCATCTTTTGTGTCCCATTCCAATAATAAATTGTACATTTTAGATAGTAATTTAAATTTATTTTCTATTATTTCAATTTGAAATTTCGATTTCTTTTCATTCATTCCAGTTTTTTTATCTTTTAACCAAATTGCATTAATTTGATGGTACTGTAACCAGCTTGTCAACTTTCCCTTCAGCTCCTCATATGGCTTTAATTTCCAGCTGTCTTCTGATCTTATCAATAAATCTTCATATGTTAATTTCTGCTCCTCCATATTTATTTTTTTAATAGTTAGGATATTTATTGGGGACAGCCACCAGGGCGTTCTCCATTCTAGCAATTTTTTATTTTTCCCCCAAACTTCATATAGTGGGCCCCTAATGATGTGATTTGAGAACCCTTTATGAGCCTTCTCTTTATTTGCCCAGAGGTAGGCATGCCATCCGAACCTGTTGTCTGCTCCTTCAAGATCCAATAAATCAGTATTTTCCAAGGTTATCCAATCTTTAACCCAACATAGGCAGGCGGCCTCGTAGTATAATTTCAAGTTAGGGACTGCAAGTCCCCCTCTCTCCTTTCGGTCCGTAAGTAATTTAAATCTTATCCTTGGCCTCCTTCCCTGCCAAATGAATCGTGAAAGAATTTTCTGCCAATCTTTAAATAATTTTGACCCCCTAATTACCGGAATATTTTGAAACAAGAACAGCATTCTTGGAAGAACATTCATTTTTATTGTCTCCATCCTGCCCATCCACGAGAGGTTAACTCTGTTCCAGACATCCAAATCTTTTTTAATTTCTTTCCATGTTGTCGTGTAATTATCTTCAATTAAGTTTATATTTTTTGGTGTAAGCCATATTCCTAAGTATTTTATTTTTTTAACCACCTTTATCCCATGTTTTCTCTCCAGTTCTTCTCTTTCCTCAGCACCCAGGTTTTTTGTCAACATTTTGGTTTTTAGTTTGTTCAGTTTAAAACCGGATAGTTTACCATATTCTTCTAAAATCTCCAGCGCCTTGCCCAAACTACCTTGCGGTTCTTCCAAAGATAACATTAGGTCGTCCGCATAAGCTCTTAGTTTAAATTCCTTCAATCCTATTTTAATTCCTTGTATCTCTCGTTTCGATCTTATTCTGTTCGCCAGTACTTCTAATACTATAATAAATGATAGCGGGGAGAGGGGGCACCCCTGTCTTGTACCCTTCTCGATTTTAAATGTGTTTGTAAGATTGTTATTTATTACCAATTTGGCAAATTGGGTTGAATATATTGCCTGTATTCCTTTCAAGAATTCACCTTCTATCCCTGCCACCTCCAGAGATTTTATTAGGAACAACCAAGAGACATTATCGAACGCCTTTTCGGCATCTATGAAAATCAGTGCCGCAGGTATATTGTTATTAATCTCCAAATATTCAATTATGTTTATAATGTGTCTCGAATTATCTTTCATGAACCTATTTGGGAGGAAACCCGCCTGGTCCTTATGGATTAAATTTATTAAACATTTTTTCAGTCTGTTTGCCATGATATCTGCGTATATTTTGTAATCGTTATTTAATAACGATATTGGCCTATAGTTCTTAATGTTCAATTTGTCTGTGTCCGGTTTTGGAATTAACGTTATAAAAGCCTCCCTCCAGGACTCAGGTATCTTTCCTCCTCTTAGTATATTATTCATGGTCTCGCAAAGCGTTGTTGCCAATTCATCTCCCAAAACTTTATAGTATTTTGCCGATAAACCATCCGGTCCCGGTGCTTTCCCTAATTTCATTTTTTTAATCGCGTTCTGGATCTCCTCTATACTTATAGGTCTGTTTAATTGAGATTTTTCTTCTTCCGTTATGGCCTTTCCTTTACAGTTCTCCAGATACCTTTCTATTTGAGTTGGGTCTTCTTCTCCTTTTTTGTATAATTCCTCGTAAAATTTAAGAAAGTTTTTTTGTATCCTTTTTGGGTCTTCTATCAATTCTTCTTCTACTTTTATTTTATTTATCACATTTTGCTTTTGCCTTTTCCTCAATTGCCAAGCCAATAGTTTTCCAGTTTTATTCGCTGATTCGAAATATCTTTGCCTCATTTGCTTGACTTTCCATTCAATTTCTTGGTTCGTTAACATCGAATATTGTGTTTGTAATATTTTTATAATTTGTATACTTTGGTCATCTTTTGGATTCTCAATTAATTTTTTTTCAGACTCCCTTATCTGTCTAAGGATTTCTTCCTTCTTTTGCTGTCTCATTTTCTTCTTATAGCTATTTTGTTGGATGAAGAAACCTCTTAGGACTGCCTTACTGGCATCCCATACCACTTCTAAGTTTGTTCCTGTATTGAGGTTCAGGTCAAAATACTCTTTTAATGTAGCTTTAGCTTTTTCTACAACCTCATCATTGTCTAACAAGTATTCATTTAACCTCCATCTGAAACCCCCTTGTGAAGTGCCCTTTAATTCCAATGTTATTGAATTATGGTCAGAGAGAGTTCTCGGTTGGATTTCACATTTTGTAGCTCTTAAGGTTAACTCCCTTGAGGTCCAAATTTGGTCTATTCTGGCCCAACTTTTATGTACCTCTGAGAAAAAAGTAAACTGCTTTTCTGTTGGGTGCTTGTGTCTCCATATGTCTATTAAATCCATATTCTCTTCCAGGTCTTGGAATGATTTTGGTAATTTCCCTTGGTTTCGTTTTCCCCTTTCTGTTTGTCTATCAATCTCTGGTGTTGGCACCGCGTTGAAATCTCCCAATAATATCGTCCTATTGTTTTCTAAATTCATCAAAACTTGTTCTAATTTCTTAAAGAACTCTGGCCTATTAGATTTTGGGGCATATATATTTACCACATTAATCTTTTCCCCCTGAAAGTTGATTTGCACCCCCAATATCCTTCCTTCTTTATCTTTATATATCAATTTAGGTTCCCATTTTGCATTAACATATATTACAACTCCCCTTTTTTTCTCTGCCATGGAGCTTATAAATTCCGTTCCTAAATTCTTATTTAACAATACATGTTTGTGCTTTTTGGCTACATGTGTCTCTTGAATACAGATTACGTCCAATTTTTTCTTTTTCAAAACATTTACAATTTTATTCCTTTTAGTTTTGTCATTCAAACCATTTACATTCCATGTTAGAATTTTAAGATTCATTATAGTATTTATCTACAATTAAGTCAGTAAATTACCAATTTAAGTTTCTCCGATTTAAATTTGGGTGGTTTTACTTTCTGTTCCTTCTTCCTCCTCACCTACTTCTTCGTCTCCTGTCTCTCCCCCCCTCTCCCCCCCACCCTCCCCCCCACAGCCCCCAATCCCGCATCACTGTCATAGACTTTGGAAAGAGATAGCTGTGGCCACTCTGGTGGCTTTTGTTGGTGTTGCTGCAGGTAATAAATAGTCTTGTGGTCACGAGGAATTGGGCAGAGGGTTTTCCATCATTGGGTCTGCGTTGACATCTGTAGAAAGGATATCCTGTAAATGGGAGGGTGGGGCAGGACTGTTGGGACTTAAAGAGACAGTTAAAAAGGGAAGAGATAAAAGCCAAAAAGGAGAGAATCTCCTTCAGTTTTCTTGGGAAGCTGCAAACAATAAAAATCTTGGCGAGTTAAGCATTTTATTCATTTCAATATTATTATCCCATTTCCATATAATTACTACTGTTATTATATGCTAAAATTACAAAAAAGGAAAACTATAAAAGGAAATCAAAAGTAAAAAAGAAAGATTACCAATTAAACAATTTTTTCCAGATAAAAAATAAATAGACTTGACAGAACAACAGCGGATTTTTTTTTAAAAAAAATTAAATAGGGCCGCGCGGGCGGGGCCGGGGCGATGGGGAATCTGTTCGGGCACAAGCGGCAGAGCCGGGTCACCGAGCAAGATAAGGCCGTGCTGCAACTGAAACAGCAGCGGGACAAACTAAAGCAATATCAGAAAAGGATATCGCTGCAGCTGGAGCGGGAGAGGGCTTTTGCTCGGCAACTATTAAAAGATGGCAAGAAAGAGAAAGCAAAGTTTCTGCTGAAGAAAAAACGGTATGAAGAGCAACTGCTAGACAAGACAGAAAACCAAATTAGCAACCTGGAACGCATGGTCCAGGATATTGAATTCACACAAATTGAGATGAAAGTGATTGAGGGCCTCAAAATTGGTAATGAGTGTTTAAATAAGATGCACCAGGTTATGTCAATAGAAGAAGTGGAAAGGATCATGGATGAAACCCAGGAAGCTGTGGAATACCAGAGACAAATAGATGAAATGCTGGCTGGCAGCTTCACTGTAGAAGATGAAGATGCCATTTTAGCAGAATTAGATGCCATCACTCAGGAACAGATAGATCTTCCAGAGGTTCCATCTGAGCCACTCCCAGAAAAGATTCCAGAAACATCGCCGGACAGAGTGAAACCAAAGCCAGAATTGGTGGCTGCATCTTAACTCCATTTCCTGGGGGATCCCTGCAGGCTATCCTGGACTCCGAGCATGCCTAGGGTGCAAGAGGCTTCCGTGGTGTCCCATTGGCTCTGAGCAGCCACGCTGGAGCAGGTTTCCTGCACAGAATGGAAGCTGTAAACTGGTTAATATCCCATATCAAGATTATTTTGTAGTGTGCACACTCCTTTTTTTTGTAACGTAAACTGGATTAAATGGTGACTCTCAAAAAAATATATATATTAAATAATACAAAGATATTATCAAAACCACACAGATTGTTACTGGACTGGAACCTTAAGGACTAGGAGGTGAAGGAGGTGATGGTGAAATGGACACACGATTGTGGATATCCAATGAAGATGAAAAATGAGGGAAATTATGGGAAAAGACTTAAAATTCACCACATGCTATTTGATTTTTAGATGGTACCTGACCCCATCCAAATCAGTCAAAATAAATAAATATCAGCAATAAGTGTTGGAGATGCAGACAAAATGAGGGAACCTTATTCCACATGTGGTGGATATGTCCCCAAAAGGAAAATAAAATAAAAGAAATGCTATTTATTTTAAAGAAAACCAAAGCTTTCCTATTTAACATTCTAATGATAAGCATACCAAATGAAAATAAAAGAGAGTTTCTTTACACGGCAATAGTGGTTAGGATGTTAATAGCAAAATACTGGAAAATGAGTTAACATCAACAAGATGAGTGGCAATTAAAGTTGTGTAGTACCTTGAACTAGCCACAATGACAGAACTTCCAAGAGACTGAGATTTTCTCCCAGTAATAAAAATCCTACTAGTGATCTACCCATTGTCTATGCCAACCCTGATGGTCCTAGACAGAAGACCATCAAGATCACAAAGAACTTGCTTATGGGAGTGGATTCAGCATAGTCTGGAACAAAGGACAATAATCAGCTCTTCCCTCTGGGGGCAGGAAACTGCAAACTCCCCTCTGTCACCTGGAAAGTACTCATGGGGAGGGGGAAAGGAAGAACCAGCCAGGTGACAGGACACTCAGGTTACCACCACAACCCCTCCCTCAGCCCCTCCTTTCTGTGCTGTAGGTGTGATGTATCTGAGGGGTGGTCTTGGGTTACACCCCTTCTGTGATGTATGTATGTTTCTGGGGGTGGGCTTGATCTACAGGGTGGCAACTTCAAAAGTCTTTATAAGGCCTTGCACACCATTTTTCTGGGTCCTTCCTCTCTCCTGCAAGTGAGGGGAGCACCCTGTTGCAACAGCTCAATAAAGGCCAAGCCTACAGGCTGCTGTTTTGCTCCAAGTTATCCTGGTTGGTGTCTTTGTTTTTGTCCAAGGGAGCCCTCGGATTTTTCCGTTAACAATTTGGCGACCATGCTCAGGGACTCTTGGTCCTCCTGGGAAAGTGAGGGGGGAGATAGAGGGGATCGGGCGCCACTGGGCAACCTTAGCCCAGGGATCCTTTTTCCTCTCCTTGCCTCCTCTTTGCAGGCGGTAATCAATCATCACCAGAAAGCTCAACCAGGGGAGCAAAGGCAAGGTCAAGCCGGCCAAATAAAAGGATCCTGGGATCCCCGAGGGACATTCAAGGATGTGAGTATGGTTTGAAGTTAGTACGGTGGGAGGGGGGTGGAAGAATAATGTCTTCACGGCAGCTGAACTTTTCTTTTTTCTCTCCTTGACGTCTTCTCTCGGAGTGTGGCCGGAAGCGTCCTGGAAGTCCTTCTCTTCTTCGGAGTGTAGCCAAAGGGATCGTGGAAAATCTCTTTTTTCTCTCCTTGACGCCTTCTTGCGGAGCGTGGCCGGAAGGGTCCTGGAAAATCAATCTCTCTCTGTGTGTGTGTGTCATTTGCTTCCTTTCAAACCTTTGTCTTCTCGGACCCCAGTCTGGCACTGCACTGTGCAAGCGTCCAGTAGGGAGTTCCGGACATAGTCCTAAGATCAGGCAGGAGGCTGTTGTGGACGGTAGAGCGGGAGGTTCAGGAAGAAGACGGGGTCCCGCACTAGGATTAGTTTTGTGAGCAGCGCTGAGTGAATTCCGGATCCATGGTTTTTCCGGGTTAAGAGACCCATGCTTTCCAGGCTAGTTGTCTGTGGTTTAAGTTATAGGCAGGGATTCCCTTTGGATTTCTGCTAGCCTTCTCCGGTCCGATCCGTTGGAGTTTTGCCCAGAAAGGGCCGAGAGGGGCACTTGAGTGTTAGACTGAATAATACTGATAGGATATTCTTTTCTCTCTCTCTCCCCCCCCCCTTTGTCCATCTCTTGTATCTCTGTTTATGTATCTCCTTGTGTAACTTGTTATCGAGCAACCCCCGCTTGGTATTAGAGGGAAATGGGAGCTCACTCTTCTAAACACCCTAGCTGGACTCCGCCTGACAACAAAGCTTCCATGAAGCCTTTTTGCCCCAGAGAGGATTCTAATACGCCCCTCCAGTTTGTCATCTCCAATTGGGAAAAATATATAAAATAAAATAAATTAGAGGGGCGAAATGGTCTTTCCAAGTCCAAATTGTGAGACCGTTGTAACTTTTAATGGGTGGCTTAGGCCCACCACCTGGAAGCCAGGACACAGCGGCCACCTCAGGGATCCTTCAACAAAATTAAGGTGTGAACCCTTAGGGAGAGCTGAGCACATCAAATTTGTGTTGTTAAACTATAACCTAAAGCTAGAACATGGAACCGTAAACTTAATGGGGCTCAGAAGGCAGTAGATATAATAATAACCCAGCCTGAGAGCCCACGCATTAGAGATCTTAGCTTCTCTATAAATGAAGAAGAAGAAGAGGAGTTTGGATTTGATATCCCGCCTTTTACTCCCCTTCAGGAGTCTCAAAGCGGCTCACAATCTCCTTTCCCTTCCTCCCCCACAACAAACACTCTGTGAGGCGAGTGGGGCTGAGAGACTTCAAAGAAGCGTGACTGGCCCAAGGTCACCCAGCAGCTGCATGTGGAGGAGCGGAGACGCGAACCCGGTTCCCCAGATTACGAGACTACTGCTCTTAACCACTACACCACACTGGCTCTCTGAAATGAATAAGAGATGTAATCCAAGATTTAGATTTAAAGGATTTGTGTTTACATTGGCTTCAGCATCCACAGACTATGCTCTTAAGTGCACATAGTTTTTAAATTTTAAATCTAAGGAAGCCATGTTGGGCCTTATCAATCTTAAACAGGACAAAAATGAGAATGAAGTGTGCAAATGTTTGCTATTTGAGAGAGGCTCCAAAGAGTCTTCCTCTGAGTGGGACAGAGGGGAGTTTGCAGTTTTAGGGTTGTTTTCGCTGCTTCTTTCCTGTTGCCGCTGGCGGAAGCGTATTCAGAGCGTGCAACGACATCGGCGTGGAAACGGCGCTCGAGGTGCTTTATCTCGGCATCACCTTCCCTTCCCCGGGCGCCTGCCTGCCGCTTCCTGGGCGGCTAAGCACCCTCCGTCTGAGGTGGTACCGTATTGGGAGCACTGCTCGGGGGCTGGATTTGTTTTGGGCGGCCCAATTGGGTTAATTGTTTAACGGGCTGCGGGACTGTCCCCCTTTCTTGTAATCTGGTTTAATTTTTATTAAGCAGGCCTAGGTTACACGGCACAGCATCGCTCGCTGTCGGCCCACGTGGGTGCCCCAGCTGTGTGTTAGGGGGTTGATCAAGGCGGCCATTTTAAGTGTGGCAATTCCCTGCC
Organism: Podarcis cretensis; assembly: GCF_951804945.1. Taxonomy (NCBI): domain Eukaryota; kingdom Metazoa; phylum Chordata; class Lepidosauria; order Squamata; family Lacertidae; genus Podarcis; species Podarcis cretensis. Next base: position 5,872,033 of record NC_137173.1, on the reverse strand, counting down.
TCAGGTTTGTCTTGCGCAGCGTTCTTCGGGCTTTGGGGCTAAATTCCCTCACGAGAAGCCAAACAGAGGGAAAAGGGGGCAGCGGCGCGTTAGGGCTACCGCTGACCGATTCAAGCTGTTATATTAATTTTTCGCTTGCCAGGGTGGCACGACGCAGCGTCGCCATTCTGAGTAAACCACATGGTTCCTCGGCTACGGGGATTATCGGCGCCATCTTGGGAGAGGCTAATAGACTCCACCCCTAGCTTATCGGCTTCAACTTCTCATTGCACTTTAATTATAAGAACATAAGGACAAGGGCGGAGTTTCAGCATACGGCATTTGATTTAATTAGGTTCTGGCAAGCGCAATTTTTTGGTTCAACTGCTGTCCCAGGGGGGGGGTCTTGCTTGCCACGCAGCTGCTCGGGGGGTTGTTATAAGGGCTCTTTCTCTGGGGAGTTACAAAAGTGCTAGGAATTTAGTCGTGATCAGGAGGGATTTAATTGATTTTTAGTTGCTGAGGGTTAGGTTTTTCTGCGGTCAGTTCCTTACTTTAATTGGTTCTTATGCAAAGGGAGTTAATTTAATGGCTAAGGTTTCCTACAGTCAAATTGTGAATTTAATTGGTGTGACTCAGAGTAAGTTAATTTAAATCAATTGAGTTAAAGTGCTAGGTGCCGTGAATTCCAATTTAGCAATTACGGTTGGCTTCTAGGGCTTTTTGCGTGCCAAAGTTTGGGCAGTTGGTATTGGACTTGCCTTCCTAAAATAATTGGTTTGCTGCGTGGTTAACTCCGAACTCAACTTCACGCTTCAAGCCAAAAGACAACCCTTCCCCGTCCCCGGGCAAAACCCCTGGCCTTTCATTGGTATAACCGCCACCACACTGGTGGCGTTTACCTAATAATAATGGACTGCAAGAAGATCAAACCTCTTCATTCTGAAGGAAATCAGCCCTGAGTGCTCACTGGAAGGACAGATTGTGAAACTGAGGCTCCAGTACTTTGGCCACCTCATGAGAAGAGAAGACTCCCTGGAGAAGACCCTGATGTTGGGAAAGATGGAGGGCACAAGGAGAAGGGGGCGACAGAGGATGAGATGGTTGGATAGTGTTTTCGAGGTTACCAGCATGAGTCTGACCAAGCTGCGGGGGGCAGTGGAGGACAGGAGTGCCTGGCGTTCTCTGGTCCATGGGGTCACGAAGAGTCGGACACGACTAAACGACTAAACAACAACAACAATAATAATAAATTTTGTGACAGCAGTCACGAAATAAAAAGACACCTGCTCCTTGGGAGAAAGGCGATGGCAAACCTAGACAGTGTCCTAGAAAGCAGAGACATCACCTTGCCAACAAAGGTCTGTATAGTTAAAGCCATGGTTTACCCAGTGGTGGTGTATGAAGTGAGAGCTGGACCATAAAGAAGGCTGATCGCCAAAGAATTGATGCTTTTGAATTATGGTGCTGGAGGAGACTCTTGAGAGTCCCATGGACTGCAAGAAGATCAAACCTCTCCATTCTGAAGGAAATCAGCCCTGAGTCCTTCACTGGAAGGACAGATCGTGAAGCTGAGGCTCCAGTACTTTGCCCACCTCATGAGAAGAGAAGACTCCCTGGAAAAGACCCTAATGTTGGGAAAGATGGAGGGCACAAGAAGAAGGGGACGACAGAGGACGAGATGGTTGGACAGTGTTCTCGAAGCTACAAACATGAGTGACCAAACTACGGGAGGCAGTGGAAGACAGGAGTGCCTGGCGTGCTCTGGTCCATGGGGTCACGAAGAGTCGGACACGACTAAACGACTAAACAACAACAACAACAAAAGCAAATAATAATAATAATAATAATAATAATAATAATAATAATAATAATAATAATAATAATTTATTTGTACCCCGCCCATCTGGCTGGGTTTCCCCAGCCACTCTAAGCGGCTTCCACAGCAACCAAAAATACACAAAAATGTCACACATTAAAAACTTCCCTTAACAGGGCTGCCTTAAGATGTCTTCTGAATGTCAGGTAGTTGTTTATCGCTTTGACATCTGATGGGAGGGCGTTCCACAGGGCGGGGGCCACTACCGAGAAGGCCCTCTGCCTGGTTCCCTGTAGCTTTGCTTCTCGCAATGAGGGAACCGCCTAAAGGCCCTTGGAGCTGGACCTCAGTGTCCGGGCAGAACAATGGGGGTGGAGACGCTCTTTTGGGTATGCTGGGCCGAGGCCGTTTAGGGCTTTAAAGGTCAACACCAGCACTTTGAATTGTGCTCGGAAACGTAGTGGGAGCCAATGTAGATCTTTCAAGACAGGTGTTATACCTCAGCACGGCGCAGGGACTGACTGAGCGGGTGGCGAGATGCTTTCAGCCTCGAACACTTGGTGGGTTCTGAAATGGTCGTGCAGGCCAGATTCACGACCCTGGAGGGCTGGATTCGGCCCGCGGAACATAGTTTGAGGACCCCTGGTCTACACTGACTGGCAGCAGCTCCCCAGAGTTTCAGGCAGGGATTTTGTCCAGCCCTGGCAGGAGATGTCAGGGGCTGACCCTGGGACATTCTGCATGCCAAGCAGATAATCTAGGGCTCCCCATATTTCCCGGCACTTACAACGTTATACTATTAGCAACCGTGGAGATTCCACCTGCCTCTTTTGAAAGGAGAACACTCACCTGATGATGAATAATAATAATAATAATAATAATAATAATAATAATGTATACCCCACCCATCTGGCTGGGTTCCCCAGCCACTCTGGGCGGCTTCCAACAAAATATTAAAATACAATTGTCCATCAAATATTAAAAGCTTCCCTAAACATAATAACAACAACCATCCATTTTCAGTCCATTGAATTAGCAATTGCGCATTTCTGGAAAGGGAAATGGCATACTTTTGTATATTAGTATGAAAAGCACGCATAAGAAATTTTTACTCATTTACTCATTTAATTTATTACTCATTATTACTCATTTTGGCAGGGGAAGGGTCTCCCTTGGGAGGTGGTGGACTCTCCTTCCTTGGAGGTTTCTCAGCAGAGATTGGACGGCCATCTGCCATGGATGCTTCAGCAGAGATTCCAGCATAGCTGGGGGTTGGACTAGATGACCCTGGGATCCCTTCCTATCTCTCCACTCCGGAATTCCAGGAGGAGCTTCCTTGCCTCCTGCAAAGCCCTTTCCCCTGCAAGCTCTTCCTCTGGTTTCTGGCCAAGGGAGGGAGATGCTCAGAGTCCAGCCAAGAGCCTCACCCCCAAAAGGATATCTGGGCATGGGCCTAGCCAGGGGGGCAGTTGCCCCCTAAATCCATAAGAAATAATAAGAATCTGAGGTTCTGCCAAGCGAGAGAGGGCTGAGCGAGGGAGGACTCGGCTTGGCAAGGGTTAAAGGGAAGCGAGCTGCCTTCCTAGAGAGGCCAGGAAGCAAGAGGGGGCCAGGTCCTCCAGAGCCAAGGCCCCTCCCTCCCCAGTCCTTTCCTGCAAGGAAGGGGGGGGGTGTTACTTTGGGGTCTCTCCTGCAAGGGCCGAATCGCAGCCCCCTCCTGGGATCTGGTGAGTCCATAGCTTGAAAATAAGGGATCAGCAGCCTTGAAAATAAGGGATCAGCAGCCTCACCTATCTACCAATCCGGGATAGCAGCAGGAAGCAGCGGAAACGGCGCTGCAATAAGGGAATTTCCCGCAAAGAAAGGGAAGGTTGCCAGCTATGGGCGAGTCTCCTCTCTCTCCCCCCAGAGGGTGCAGTGGGGAGACGGGGGGGGGGTTCCCAGGGCTGCAGCAGGAGAGGATGCCTGGGGGGCCAGATGTGCTCATGCGGGGGGGGGGACCCCAAGTCAGGGAGGAGGAGAGGGTCCTGCCAGGGAGGGGCCAGGTCTGCCACGCTCTCCTTCCTGCAGATCAGAGGATCCCTGACTCCCACAAAATCTCCCTTTTTAAAACAAAGAAGTCCCTGGCTCTTTAACTCTGTGTGACATCGCTCAGCCTCATTGCACAACGGAGGAAACATGTGCAAATGGTTTTCCAAAGCTGGAGGAGGAGGTGGACTAGCCCCCCCCCCAAAAAAAAAAACAACGGGCAGGAAGGAAGGAAAAGTAGGAAAGAGAGGCCAGGAATAAAGAGAGGGATCCCAGGCCATAGTCTGGCTGCTGCATTGCAAACCAGTTTGTGTTAAGCTATCTAATAGAACAACAACAAAATCAAGGGAGATGTCTTTGGCCCCGCCCACTTGGCCCTCTGGGGGTTGGCCAGATACATTCCTGGCCCTCAGAAGAGAGAAAAAGAGATCTCACCCCACAAATCTGTCTGGACAGTGGCAGAGATTGCAGAAAAGGAGACAGAAGCAGGGAGTGGAGGTGGGGTGAGGGTGGGGCTGGGGAGCAACTCCAGAGGACCCCCAGGTCAGGACCCCAAGTAGAGAAAAGCATCCATTTTTCACAAGATACAAATGACTCCCTTGTCATTCGGTTCTGACTTCATGCAGTGACTAGAAGGATGGAGAAACCAGGTTGATTAATCTGACAGAAATCCCTTCAGTTGCCTCCACATTTTGCATTGCTAGAAGGCTAGAGACATATTTCTTCTCCTCTTCCTCCTCCTCTTTCTTTTCAAAAAGATAGCTCACGGTCCAGCCCTGGTTCCCAGCAAGACTCATCCATGCTTGCTCAGGGAACCATTTCCCCCTCGTCCTACAAATTCTGTAACAGAACAATGTATTTGCTTTGTAGGATTTCGTAGAGCCCCTCATTAAGACGGGCAGAACTTGGCAGAAGACCAAAGGGTTCCTTCCGATCTCTCAGAGGCTTCCTGAGAGCACAGATGGATGTGCGAGACACAGCTGGCCCCAAAGCAGGAAGAGACCATGGCAACCAAACTGGGAGCAGTGGGGGGTTCTGGGAAAACTCTGTGCAGAAGATTCTGGGTGAGGAGGACACCCTCCGCTCAGAGGTGCAGAGCCAGCAGTTGAGGCAGTTCTGCTGCCAAGAGGCCAAAGGACTCCGAGAGGTTGGCAGCCGACTCTACCACTTTTGCCACCACTGGCTGAAGCCAGAAAGGCACACGAAAGCTGAGATGCTGGACCTGGTGATCTTGGAGCAGTTCCTGGCTGTCCTTCCCCCAGAGATGGAGAGCTGGGTGAGGGAATGCGGAGCGGAGACCAGTTCCCAGGCGGTGGCCCTGGCTGAAGGTTTCCTCCTGAGTCAGGCAGAGGAGAGAAAGCAGGTGAGAGAGACTTTCCTCTGGATACTCCCAAGGGGCTCCAAACAGGACAGAAAACATCCCATAATGGTCTGCTAATGGCCCATCTTTTTTCTTGGAAAGCATCCATGGAATGAGATCTCACACCCTTCAAGTCTTTGTCATTCTCTTTCTAGTATTTCTCCCCATTCTCTGTTTTGAATCCTTGTTTCTTTTTCAGGGAAAGGATCTCTTTGCAGAAATGGACCTGGATTCCTGTGAGGCAGAGAGGCCTCCGTTGGACACCAGAGAGAGGTCACTGGGTAAGGAGGAAGGAGGCTTTTCTCCATTTGGTCTCGTTCTGTAGTTTTCCAACTCATCTGAGGGTTCTTTTCATCTTGTTTTGGGGGAGACAGTTGGGAAGAAGGGTCCAGAGGAGGAGAGATGTATTTCTGCACAAACAAACATGAAATGGGCACAAACCTCCAAATGCTCTCAGCAGGAAAGGCTTTCTCAAAGGCCCATCTGCAGTTAGAGATGCCCTGTTTCACCTGTGAGAGAAGCAGGCACTCCTGGCATCCTGTTTACCTTTTTTTTTTTGCAGGTGACAGAAGGATGCCAGCAAGACCTCCTGATCTGTCTTTTCATGGGGGCAGAAGGGAAGCAGCGGCTGTGGAACCAGATCAGGTCAGGGGAAGCTGCCTTGTGGGGACAGAGGCCGAGGGATGGAGCAATGTCATTTACTGGTTGGGCACAGAGGAATGGTGGGAGGAAGCAGCTGGGGAACCAGAAAGGGAAGATGGCTGAGAGCCCAAGAAGTGGAGGTAGAAGAAGGATGGGTGTTCAGAGGGGGAAGAGGGAGAAGCCTGGGAAGAGGAGGTGTCAGAAGCTGAAGGGGAAACAGGGCTTAGTGAGCTGGGAGAGTCTGTAGAAGAATGCAGTGCAGAATCAGAGACAGAAGAGGAAGGAGGCAAGTTGGAGAGGAAAGTCGAGAGGCTGAGGTGAGCCAGGAGAAGGAGGAGCCACTGGTGGCTCCCTCTTCCTTCTGCCAGAAGCCACCCTCTCTGCTTGTCTCTCAGAGCCAGGAGACCCCCTGCAATGCAGGAATCTGCTAGATCATCCAAGACAGATGGCCATCCAAAAGAGGCTTATTTTATTTTTAGATTGATAACTGAGGGCAATGAAACAATCGCTGAGATGGCTAGAGCGCCGGTGACGGATAACTCATTCTGAAGCTGACCGGACACGGGTTAGAGCTCAATGTCGAGCCTACCAAGTGGCGGTAGTGATGGCAAAGAAGACTTTCTTCGCCGCCTCTATTGCATCTGCAGAAAACAGCAGCAGGAGACTTTTTCAGGGGGTTCGCAATTTAGTGGAACCACGTGCTACATCGGGGCCCAGTATGGGCCACATGATCTCCTGCAATGATTTTGCAAAGTTTTTTGCAGATAAAGTCACTCAGATTCAGGAAGAGGTAGACTCCACCGTGGGAGCAGGGCCGGGGCGGGAGAGTGCTAGTGTCCTGTCAAAGTCAAGTTGTGTGGGATCAGTTCCAATCTGTTACCTCCGAGGATGTGGACCGGCTGCTTGGACGAGTGAAACCAACCACCTGTTTCCTTGATTCTTGCCCATCTTGGCTTATAAAAGCTAGCCTGGAAGGGCTGGGAGATGGGCTTCGTGGGGTCGTGAATGCTTCTCTCTGTGAGGGAGCCTCCCCAGAACTGCTGAAAAAGGCAGTTATCAAACCACTTGTTAAAGAACCATCTTTAGATGCTGTCAATATGGCTAACTATCGCCCAGTCTCAAATCTTCCATTCTTGGGCAAGGTGATTGAGCGAGTGGTTGCTGAACAACTCCAGGCACGCCTGGAAGAAGTGCACCATTTGCATCCCTTCCAGTCGGGATTCAGGCCTCACCATGGGACTGAAACTGCCTTGGTCGCACTGGTCGATGATCTCCGGTGGACCAGGGACAAAGGTGAGAGCTGTTTCCTAGTTCTGCTGGATCTCTCAGCGGCCTTTGACACCATCGACCATAACATCCTTCTGGACCGTGGTGAGGGGCTGGGAGCTGGGGGCACTGTCATACAGTAGTTCTGCTCCTTCCTCCTGGGCCGTGTCCAAAAAGTGGTGGTGGGGGATGAGTGTTCGGACCCCTGGGCTCTCACTTGTGGGGTGCCTCAGGGTTCCGTCCTCTCCCCCATGCTTTTCAACATCTACATGCAGCCGCTGGGAGAGATCATCAGGGGGTTTGGGCTGGGTGTTCATCAGTATAAAGATGATACCCAGCTGTACCTCTCTTTCAAATCGGAACCAGCGAAGGCGGTGAAATTTCTGTGTGTCTAGAGGCGGTTGGAGGATGGATGGCGGCTAACAGATTGAGGTTGAATCCTGACAAGACAGAAGTACTATTTTGGGGAGACAGGAGGCATGGTGTGGGGGACTCCATGGTCCTGAATGGGGTAACTGTACCCCTGAAGGACCAGGTGCGCAGCCTGGGAGTCATTCTGGACTCGCAGCTGTCCATGGAGGCACAGGTCAATTGTGTGTCCATGGCAGCTGTTTATCAGCTCCATCTGGTATGCAGGCTGAGACCCTCCCTGCCCGCAGACTGTCTCTCCAGAGTGGTGCGTGCTCTGGTTATCTCTCGCTTGGACTACTGCAATGCGCTCTATGTGGGGCTACCTTTGAAGGTGACCCGGAAACTACAACTAATCAAAAATGTGGCAGCTAGACTGGTGACTGGGAGCAGCCGCCGAGACCATATAACACCGGTCTTCAAAGACCTACACTGGCTCCCAGAACGTTTCTGAGCACAATTCAAAGTGTTTCTGCTGACCTTGAAAGCCCTAAACGGCCTCGGTCCAGTATACGTGAAGGAGCGTCTCCACCTCCATCGTTCTTCCCAGACACTGAGATCTAGTGCTGAGGGCCTTCTGGCAGTTCCCTCGCTGCGAGAAGCCAAGTTACAGGGAACCAGGCAGAGGGCCTTCTCGGTAGTGGCACCTGCCCTGTGGAACGCCCTCCCACCAGATGTCAAAGAGAAAAATAACTACCAAACTTTTAGAAGACATCTAAAGGCAGCCCTGTTTAGGGACACTTTTAATGTTTAAGAGATTATTGTCTTTTAGTGTTTTTTGGAAGCCGCCCAGATGGGCGGGGTATAAATAATATATTATTATTATTATTATTATTATTATTATTATTATTAACAGGAAGGAAACAACAGAGCATTGTGTAGCAGATCATATTTCTGCTGTCTCAGAGGAGGACATTTCCCTTTTTCTTTTAGGGTCCAGTGTGCTTTGAAGATGTCACTGTTCGTTTCACGGACGAGGAGTGGGCGTTGCTGGATCCTGACCAGAGAGCTCTGCATAAGGACGTCATGGAGGAGAATCGTGGGATATTGGCCTCTCTTGGTAAGGCTCCCTGTGGGATCGTCATATCTGCCTGGAAATTCAAAAAATACGTCTGTGGGCCAACCTCATATATTTTCACAGAGTTCAACATTGCCCCCTATAACACCTGGGAACCTAACACCCCCACAATAAACAGAAACTTACAGTTTTTTCTTTGAACAATCTTCATCAAAATATTGCTTTTTCTACCACGATTGGGCTGGTGTGAACTTCCCAGGCCATCTTCAGTGTCAGCTTCAACCTTCCACAATTTTGACCACTACTATATATCAGAGAAAACAACATTCAACAACTCTTCAGAATCTAATAATAAATATGTTGGTAAAATGACAAACAACACAGGTAAGGAACACACACCCAACTCGTTTCATTTCTTCTCCATTTGTTCCTGAGGCTCTAATCCCTTTTTGTCTCCATTGCAGATTCTGATGAATTGGAAATTGAGAGCAAAGGTGACCACGATAAAATCCCCAGGGAGGAGAAGCCACATAAAAATTTGGAGTGTGGAGAAAGCTGCAGCCAGAGCTCCCATTCCACTTCCCATCAACAAAATCTCATTGGAAAGAAACTCTATCAGTGCATGGAATGTGGAAAAAGCTTCAGGAAGAGCTCCGGTCTCACTTCCCATCAAAGAATTCATAGAGGGGAGAAACCCTATCAGTGCGTGGAATGTGGAAAGAGCTTCACGCATAGTTCCTCTCTCACTTCCCATCACAGAATTCATACAGGGGAGAAACCCTATCAGTGCGTGGAATGTGGAAAGAGCTTCCGGAATAGCTCCCATCTTACTTGCCATCAAAGAATTCATACAGGGGGAAAACCCTATCAGTGTGTGGAATGTGGAAAGAACTTCACACATAGTTCCTCTCTCATTTCCCATCAAAGAATTCATACAGGGGAGAAGCCCTATCAGTGTGTGGAATGTGGAAAGAGCTTCAGTCAGAGCTCCTCTCTCACTTTCCATCAAAGAATTCATACAGGGGAGAAACCATATCAGTGTGTGGAATGTGGAAAGAACTTCAGGAAGAGTTTCAATCTCACTAAGCATCAGAGAATTCATACAGGGGAGAAACCCTATCAGTGTGTGGAATGTGGAAAGAGCTTCACTGAAAGCTCATCTCTCACTTCCCATCAAAGAATTCATACAGGGGAGAAACCCTATCAGTGTGTGGAATGTGGAAAGAGCTTCATTCACAACCACAGTCTCACTTTCCATCGAACAATTCATACAGGGGAGAACCCCTATCAGTGTGTGGAATGTGGAAAGAGCTTCAGGAAGAGCTCCTCTCTCACTTCCCATCAAAGAATTCATACAGGGGAGAAACCCTATCAGTGTGTGGAATGTGGAAAGAGCTTCATTCACAACCACAGTCTCACTTTCCATCAAACAATTCATACAGGGGAGAAACCCTATCAGTGCGTGGAATGTGGAAAGAACTTCAGGAAGAGCTACTCCCTTACTTTCCATCAAAGAATTCATACAGGGGAGAAACCCTATAAGTGCATGGAATGTGGAAAGAGCTTCACATGTAGCTCCTCTCTCACTTCCCATCACAGAATTCATACAGGGGAAAAACCCTATCAGTGCGTGGAATGTGGAAAGAGCTTCAGTCAGAACCAAAATCTCACTTCCCATCAAAGAATTCATACAGGGGAGAAACCCTATCAGTGTGTGGAATGTGGAAAGAGCTTCAGTCAGAGTGCCAATCTTACTTCTCATCAAAGAATCCATACAATGGTCAGAAAAACCATTATACAGCTTTAGGAGCCAGGCAAATCTGCACCTTTTTAACCAGGCTTTTGGCTAATTCACATCTAATGCCCTTCTAATATGTGGTGTTTTTTATTGTGTGGTTTTTTTATGTTGTAATAATCCTGAGACCTGTGGGTGTAGGGAACATGCGCCAACTCTTGGTCAAATTTGAAGCTTTCCTTGTTGGGTCGAATCACAGTTATAAAAATGAATGTATTGCCTAGAATGTTGTTTTTGTTTCAAACATTGCAAATTGTGGACAAAATGGATTGTTTCAAGAAGTGGGAGAAAGATATCTCTAGATTTGTCTGGCAGGGCAGGAAGCCCAGAATAAAATTTAAAATATTAACTGATGTAAAGGAAAGGGGGGGACTTGCCCTGCCAGACCTTAAACTTTATTATGAATCAGCAGCATTCTGCTGGTTGAAAGATTGGCTGCTTCTTGAAAACACAGACACTTTGGATCTAGAAGGATTTACTAACGCATTTGGGTGGCATGCATATTTGTGGTACAACAAGGTTAAAGTACATAAAGCATTTAAAAACCATATTGTCAGGAAAGCACTGTTTAATGTTTGGATAAGATACAAAGATCTATTGGAAAATAAAACCCCAAGGTGGTTGTCACCAATGGAAGCGAAAGCTTTCAAAAGACTCAATATGGAGTCCAAAATGGCCAAAATGGACTTTATAGATCGAAATATCATTTTGATGGGAGATATGAACGGCGTTGTCTCGACATATATGGATAAATCTGAAAGACAAGTAGTCACAAAAGATGGAAGACTACCAAAGACCTTTTTTGAATTGACAGACAATATGGACTTGATTGATATTTGGAGAACTAAAAATCCCCTAGGTAGAGAGGGGACCTTCTTCTCTGAAGCCAATTTGACCTGGACTAGAATAGACCAAATTTGGATTACAAGAGGGATGGCACCCAAGATTCGAAAGGTGGAAATCTGCCCCAAAATCTGCTCCGACCATAACCCAGTGAAGATGGATATGAAACTAACACCCACTGGTTCCTTTAGATGGAGAATGAATGACACCCTGTTTAGAGACTCTGAAATTGTGAAAAAGGCCCAAAAAACATTAAAAGACTACTTTGAGATAAATTTGAAGACTACCGTGGAGAAAAGAGTAATCTGGGATGCAAGTAAAGCTGTAATGAGGGGGTTTTTGATCCAGCAAAATGCTATAAAGAGGAAACTTCAAGAGGAGAAGAAAGAAAAGATTTTAGAGAAAATTAGAGAAGGCGAGAAGAGATTAAGGACTAAACCTAAATCACAGGACATTCTACGAGAAATTAAATTACATCAGGCACAATATTTGAAAATGGTTAACCAGGATATAGAATGGAAAATTAAACAAATGAGACAAAAAACCTTCGAATCGGCCAATAAGTGTGGAAAGCTGCTAGCTTGGCAGCTGAAGAAAAGACAGAAATTAAATACTGTTACCAATCTTGAAGTAAATGGACGAAATATACAAAACCCACGGGAGATTCAAGACTGCTTCCAGAGATACTTTAAACAACTGTATTCACAAGGGCCACAGAATGAGATCAAAATCGAGAAATTTTTGGAAACAAATGGATTACAAAAAATTTCTCAAGAGAATAAATTAATACTGAATGACAAAATTTCTGAACAGGAGGTTGAAGGTGCCATTAAGAACCTGCAACTAGGCAAGTCTCCAGGCCCGGATGGGCTAACCTCCAAATACTACAAAGACATGAAAGATTACTTAATTCAACCTCTAATGGAGGTTGGCAATGAAATTATGGAAGGGAAAAGAGCGCCGGAGTCGTGGAAAGAAGCTTATATCACGCTTATACCGAAAAATGAGATAGAAAAGACACAACTAAAGAACTACCGCCCCATATCCCTACTTAATGTGGATTATAAAATTTTTGCTGATATTTTAGCTAGAAGATTGAAAAAAGTTTTAGCAACAATGATTCATAAAGACCAAGCTGGCTTTCTCCCAGGCAGACAATTGTCAAATAACACGAGAAACTTAATTGACATCTTAGAAAAGCTACAAGTTAATATAAATACAAAAGCTGTTTTAATATTTATTGATGCGGAGAAAGCCTTTGACAATATTTCTTGGAGCTTTATGAGGAAAAATTTGCAAGGGATGGGGGTTGGAGAAAGGTTTGGAAACGGTATAGGCGCGATTTACTCAGAACAGAAGGCGAAATTAATAGTGAATAATGCAGTTACGGAAGAAGTTAAGATAGAGAAAGGGACACGACAAGGCTGCCCAATTTCCCCTTTGCTTTTTATTTCAGTCCTGGAGGTCTTGCTGAATATGATTAGAAGGGACCAACAGATTCAGGGTATACAGGTCGGAGTTAAACACTATAAACTTAAAGCCTATGCAGATGACCTAGTACTGACGTTACAGGAGCCAATCCCTAGTTCTAAAAGAGCACTGGAAATAATACAAGAATTTGGTCGGGTGGCAGGTTTTAAATTGAATAAATCAAAAACTATGGTTTTAGAAAAAAATTTGACAGCAGTAGAGAAGGAAAGGTTTCAGGAAGAAACAGGTTTAATATTGGTGAAAAAAGTGAAATATCTAGGGGTGAACTTGACCTCGAAGAATGTAAATTTATTTAAAGATAATTATGAGAAGTGTTGGTCAGAAGTGAAAAAAGATCTTGAAATTTGGACAAATTTGAAACTTTCCTTACTGGGTAGAATTGCTGTTATCAAAATGAATGTATTGCCAAGAATGTTGTTTTTGTTTCAGAAGCTACAAATCATTGACAAAATGGACTGTTTTGAGAAGTGGCAAAAAGAAATCTCTAGATTTGTCTGGCAGGGCAAAAAGCCCAGAATAAAATACAAAATTCTTACTGACGCAAAGGAAAGAGGGGGGTTTGCCCTGCCGGACTTTAAGTTATATTATGAAGCAGCAGCTTTTTGCTGGTTGAAGGATTGGCTACTTCTTGAAAACACGGATATTTTGGATTTGGAAGGATATGATAACGTTTTTGGGTGGCATGCATACTTGTGGTACGGTAAGGCTAAAGTGTACAAGACATTTAAAAACCATATTGTCAGGAAAGCATTGTTTAATGTCTGGATGAAATACAAAGATTTATTGGAAAATAAAACCCCTAGGTGGCTCTCACCTATGGAAGCAAAGGCCTTAAAAAAGCTTAATATGGAATCTAATTGGCCAAAATACTGGGAAATTCTGGAGCAGGAGGGAGATAAAGTGAAATTGCAAAGCTATGAGAAACTTAAGGATAAGGTGCGAGACTGGTTACATTATTTTCAAATAAGAGAGGCCTATCACTCGGACAGGAAAATTGGTTTCCAGGTGGAAAAATCAAAGCTGGAAATAGAATTGTTAGAACCCAATGCTAAGATATTGTCGAGAATGTATAACCTGCTGTTGAAGTGGAATACTGAGGATGAAACGGTAAAATCTGCTATGATAAAATGGGCACAAGACGTTGGTCATAACATTATGTTTGTTGACTGGGAACAGTTGTGGACCACCGGTATGAAATTCACGGCATGTAATGCCTTAAGAGAGAATATTATGAAAATGATATATAGGTGGTACATGACCCCAGTCAAACTTGCAAAAATCTACCATTTGCCCGATAATAAATGTTGGAAATGTAAAGATACTGAGGGGACATTCTTTCACCTTTGGTGGACGTGCCCAAGGATTAAGGCTTTCTGGGAGATGATATATAATGAACTGAAAAAGGTATTTAAGTATACTTTCCTGAAGAAACCAGAGGCCTTTCTTCTGGGCATGGTCGGCCAATTGGTGTCAAAGAAGGACAGAACTTTCTTTATGTACGCTACAGCAGCAGCAAGAATACTCATCGCAAAGTATTGGAAGACACAAGATCTACCCACTCTGGAAGAATGGCAGATGCAAGTAATAGACTATATGGAACTGGCTGAAATGACCGGCAGAATTCGAGATCAAGGAGAAGAGCAGGTGGAAGAGGATTGGAAGAAGTTTAAAGCCTATTTACAAAAACACTGTAAAATCTTTGAATGTTGAGGACATTGAAAAAGAAAAGAAGGGGTTCTAGTGACTGAGTTAATTAAGAGCACAAAGGGAGGGATTAAGAGTCAAAATGAACAAAATTGAGCTTGCTGAACTAATTATTACATAGAATACAAGATCGGGAGGCGGGTGGAAGCAAAGAAAATAAGGTTTTGAAGGTTATAATTGGAAAGTGAGTTTATTTTTATGTCAAAATTTCCTTTTTCTTTTTTCTTTTTTTCGTCTTATTTTTTGTCTATGCTGTTTTCTTTTCTTTTTTGTATAATGTTTGTGAAAATTTTTCTTTTGTAATGTTTGTGAAAATATGCTTTTTTTGTTCTTTTTGTGGAAAATGTAATAAAAATTATTTAAAAACAAAAAACAAAAACAAAATGGCCAAAATACTGGGAAATTTTGGAGCAAGAGGGAGACAAATGGAAACTGCAGAGCTTTGAAAAATTAAAAGATAAAGTGCGAGACTGGCTTCATTATCATCAGATAATGGAGGCTTATAAACTAGACAAGAAAATTGGATTCCAGGTGGAAAAATCGAAATTAGAAACAGAATTGTTAGAACCCAAAACCAAGATTTTGTCAAAGATGTATAACTTGCTGCTGAAATGGAACACGCAGGATGAAACGGTAAAATCTGTCATGATTAAATGGGCACAGGATGTTGGACATAATATTATGTTTGCTGACTGGGAACAGTTATGGACCACCGGTTTGAAATTTACGGCATGTAATGCCTTAAGAGAGAATATAATGAAAATGATGTATAGGTGGTACATGACCCCAGTCAAGCTTGCAAAAATTTATCATTTGCCCGATAATAAATGTTGGAAATGTAAAGAAACGGAAGGTACATTCTTTCACCTTTGGTGGACGTGCCCAAGGATTAAGGCTTTCTGGGAAATGATCTATAATGAAATGAAAAAGGTATTTAAATATACCTTCTTGAAGAAACCAGAGGCCTTTCTCCTGGGCATGGTTGGCCAGTTGGTGCCAAAGAAGGATAGAACCTTTTTTATGTATGCAACAACAGCAGCAAGAATATTGATTGCAAAATATTGGAAGACACAAGACCTACCCACTCTGGAAGAATGGCAGATGAAGATGATTGACTATATGGGACTGGCAGAAATGACCGGCACAATCCGAGACCAGGGAAAAGAGTCGGCGGAAGAGGATTGGAAGAAATTTAAAGATTATTTGCAGAAATATTGTAAAATTAATGAATGTTAGAATGATGTTGGACAGAAATTAAGTGGTTACTAGCTGTAATGCAAAGGTTGAGCAGTAAGTTAAAATAAGTTATAAGTTACAATAAGGATTTGTTGAGTTAAGAATTTGAACTGGAATACAAAAGGGAGAGGTGAGAGGAGGTCTGGGAAACAAGGTAGTGGAAATAAGTAATGGAAATTATATTTGTTTTGTTTTTTAATTGTGTGTTTTTGTATTTTTTTGTTATTTTTTGTGCATTTTTGTTTTTTGTTGGTTTTTTGTATTAAATTGGAAATTCTAATAAATATCTTTAAAAAAAATAAAATTTGCCAGCAATTTATCATCTTGATTCTACTCTTATATCTAATTTTCTGGTCTCCAATCCCCTTTAACCAAATCTTAGAAATTTGACTATAATTTAATAATTATTCAAAAAATTTTAAATTATTTTAAATTGTTACATAGCTTATCTTCATTACTCCATCTAGTTTAGTGTTGCCAAATTATTTATGATCCAGCATCCTTCTTAACATTCAACCAAATTACAATGTTTTTGCAAATAAATCTTGAATTTCTTCCAGTCTTCTTCCATCCTCTCCTCTCCCAGGTCTCGGATTCTGCCAGTCATTTCTGCCAGTTCCATGTAGCCTATCAGTTGCGTCTGCCATTCTTCCAGTGTGGGTAGATCTTGGGTTTTCCAGTATTTAGCGATAAGTATCCTTGCTGCCGTTGTTGCATACAGGAAAAAAGTTCGGTCCTTCTTTGCCACCCTCTGACTGATAATGCCCAAAAGGAAGGCCTCTGGTTTCTTAAGGAAGGTATACCTAAATACCTTTTTCAGCTCATTATATATCATTTCCCAAAAGGCCTTCACTTTAGGACAGGTCCACCAGAGGTGAAAGAATGTTCCTTCATTCTCTTTACATTTCCAACATTTATTATCAGACAAATGGTATATTTTTGCGAGTTTGACTGGGGTCATGTACCATCTAGATATCATTTTCATAACATTTTCTTTCAAAGCATTACATGCAGTGAAATTCAACCCAGAGGTCCACAACCTTTCCCAGTCCTCAAACATGATATTATGTCCAATATCCTGTGCCCATTTAATCATGACCGATTTGACCGTTTCATCTTGTGTATTCCATTTTAACAGCAAGTTATACATTCTTGAAAGTACCTTAGTCCTAGGTTCTAACAGTTCTGTTTCCAATTTCGATTTCTCCACCTGGAATCCTAACTTTTTGTCATTTTTAAACATTTCTTTAATCTGAGTGTAATGTAACCAGTCTCTCACTTTATCCTTCATTTTCTCAAAACTCTGCAATTTCCAGTTGTCTCCATCTTTTTCTAGTATTTCCCAATATTTTGGCCATTTGGCCTCCATATTGAGTCTTTTTCGGGCCTTAGCTTCCAAAGGTGAGAGCCACCTTGGAGTTTTGTTTTCCAATAAGTCTTTATATTTTATCCAGACATTAAACACTGCCTTTCTGACAATATGGTTCTTAAAGGCCTTATTGATCTTAACCTTGTCATACCATAAGTATGCATGCCAACCAAAAGCATTGTTAAAACCTTCCAGATCCAATACGTCAGTGTCTTCGAGAAGTAGCCAGTCTTTTAGCCAGCAGAAAGCTGCTGACTCATAGTACAACCTTAGGTCTGGCAGGGCAAAGCCCCCTCTTTCTTTCGCATCAGTTAATATCTTAAACTTAATTCTGGGCTTTTTGCCCTGCCAGACAAACTTGGAAATATCTCTCTGCCACTTCCGGAAGCACTCCGCCTTGTCCACAATCTGTAATGTTTGAAATAAAAACAGCATTTTTGGCAATACATTCATCTTGATAGCAGCAATTCGGCCTAACAAAGAAAGTTTCAGTTTTGTCCAACTGTCTAAGTCTCTCTTAATTTCTGACCAACATTTATCATAATTGTCCTTAAATAGACTCAGATTTTTTGCTGTTATGTTTACCCCTAGGTACTTTACTTTTTTAACCACATTTAGTTCTGTCTCTCTCTGAAACCGTTCTGACTCTGTATCTGTCAAATTTTTTCCCAGTACCTTTGTTTTCTGTTTGTTTAATTTAAATCCCGCCACCCGACCAAAGTCTTGAATCAATTGTAATACTCTTTTCGTACTAGATTCTGGCTCCTGCAAGGTCAAAACTAGGTCATCTGCAAAAGCTTTAAGTTTATATTGTTTCACTCCGACCTGAATTCCTTCCACCAACCGGTCCCCTCTAATCATATTCAAGAGCACCTCCAGAATCGAGATAAATAACAGTGGGGAGATAGGACAGCCTTGTCGTGTTCCTTTTTCAATTTTGAACTCTTCGGTAATCACATTGTTAACTATCAGTTTAGCCTTTTGTTCTGAATAAATTGCATCAATCCCATTTTCAAAACCCCGTCCCACTCCCATCCCTTCTAAATTTCCCTTCATAAATTTCCAAGAGACATTGTCAAAGGCCTTCTCCGCATCTATAAAAATTAGCACTGCTTTTGTGTTGATGTTTGTTTGCAAGAGTTCCAAAATATCAATAATGTTCCTTGTATTAGCAAACAAATGTCTACCTGGGAGAAAGCCTGCCTGGTCCTTGTGAATTACTTCATTCAAAACTTTTTTCAGTCTACTTGCCAAAATGTCTGCAAATATTTTGTAATCCACATTTAAGAGAGAGATGGGACGGTAGTTCTTAAGTTGTGTCTTTTCAGCTTCCGATTTTGGTATCAATGTGATGAAAGCTTCTTTCCACGATTCCGGCGCCTTCTTCCCCTCCATAATTTCATTGCTAACCTCCATCAATGGTTGTATCAAGTAGTCTTTCAATGTCTTATAGTACTTGGAGGTCAGCCCATCTGGCCCTGGAGATTTGCCCAGTTTCATGTTCTGAATGGCTTGTTCAATCTCTTGGCGTGTTATTTTACAATTCAGGATTGATCTGTTTTCTTGTGACAATTTTGGCAATCCATTCTTTTTCAAAAATTGTTTAATCTCAGCCTCATCTTGCGGCCCTTGAGTATATAATTTTTTGAAGTAACTCTGGAAACACTTTCTAATGTCCACAGGGTTCTGAATATTTCTTCCTTCAATCTCCAAATTTGTTTTTGTCTCTTCTTCAACTGCCAAGCTAGCAGTTTCCCACATTTATTCGCCGATTCAAAAGTTTTTTGTTTCATTAATTTAACTTTCCACTCTATTTCCTGATTTATCAATTTAGAATATTGTGCTTGATAGAGTTTAATTTCTCTCAGGATCGGCTGTGATTTCGGATTTGATCTTAATTTCTTCTCTAATTCTTTAATTTTCTCCAAGATCTTGTCTTTTTTCTCATTTTGCATCCTTTTCTTTACGGCATTCTGTTGTATCAAAAACCCCCTCATCACAGCCTTACTTGCGTCCCAGATGATTCTTTTTTCCACCGTAGTGTTCAGATTTATCTCAAAGTAGTCCTTCAAAACTTTTTGGGCCTTCTTAATGATCTCCTGATCTCTAAACATGTTGTCATTCATCTTCCATCTAAAGGAGCCAGTTGGTAATAGTGTCATATCCATCTTTACTGCATTATGGTCGGAGCAGGTCTTTGGGCAGATTTCCACCTTTCTGGTCTTAGGTGCCAGACCTCTAGATATCCATAGTTGGTCGATTCTTGTCCATGTCAGTTGGGCTTCAGAAAAGAATGTTCCCTCTCTTCCCAAGGGGTTCTTTGTCCTCCAGATGTCAATCAAATCCATATTGTCTGTCATTTCAAAAAAAGTCTTTGGTAATCTGCCATCTTTTGTAACATTTTGGCTTTGTGACTTATCCATGTTGGTTGATACGACCCCATTCATATCTCCCATCATAACGATGTTGTTATAGTCCAGATAATCCAGCATGCTCTCGTGCAACTTCTTGTAAAATTCCGATTTCCCCTCATTTGGTGCATAGATCCCTAATATCAAAAGCTTCTCTCCTTGATGTTGTATCTCAATTGCCAAAATTCTTCCATGCTCGTCTTTGAATAAGAATTTAGGTGATAGGCTCTCTTTTGCATATATCACCACGCCTCTCTTCTTTACTCGATCCGAAGATATAAATTCTTGGCCAAGTCTTTTATTTATTAACACTTTTTTATGGAGCCTAGTCACATGCGTTTCTTGCAGGCAGATAATGTCCAATTGTTCTTTTTTTAATATGTGGAATATCTTCCTCCTTTTTTCCGGGGAGTTACAACCATTTATGTTCCAACTCAGAAGTTGCAGAGACATCCTGAATAAATCTGTTATTTTTCTAGGGGTGGTATTTTTTCCGCTGGGTCCTTAGGTTCCAAGTGTGCGGGTACAGCCGGTGCTCCAGGCCCAAAAGGTGATTCCGCTCCTTTTTGAAGGTCCTCTCCGTGTGCAATCAAAAATTTGTCTCTGTCTTCCAATGTTCTAATTTTAACCTTCTTCCCTCTGAATGTAAAGGATAATTGTCAGAGCTGCCTCCAGGTCCCAGCTCACAGAGGACCAACGCTAGGCTGTAGTTATGTACAAAAGTCTTTATTGAGATTCAGTCTCCATTTTAAAGCCGCAGCGTGCAGCTCTACGTCCCGACCTTAGACCGGCGAAGTCCTGTCTGAGTCTCCTCCCCCTCCACACCAGTTTAAGACTCTCGCTTTGCTCCACCTCTTCCTAAGTTCCTTTCTCCTCTGGGCCCTCCTGCCCGCTAGGGTCTCATCCTTCCTGGACTCCTCTGACGCTGACCCTGACGATTCTTGCCCCTCCTTCCGGCGGGCTTTAGGACCTGGTTCCCTATCCGGGCTACCTTCTGTGCCGCTCGCCTGTACCTTTGAACTTGGCGCGCGCGCCCAGCCTGCAACTTTCCTCTTAACCGTTAACTCGCTCTCTGATGGAGGCGTGGTCAACCCTGACTCCTCTTCTCTCGCTGGTGGTGCATATGTGGGCTCTGACACCTGGGACTCCTCCCCCCCACTACGCTCTGGTGGGGAAGCTGTTCCTGATTTCCAACTGCTGCTCTGGGAGTCCCCGCTGGCCCCTTGCTTCTGGGGTGTCCTCCTTGGGTCGCCCCTTGCCCTGCCCATCGGCGCCCCCTTCTGTGAATCTTCCGATTCGCTGGAGAGGCTCATGGAATCTATCGGGCTGCTGTCATATTCTCCTACGCTGCCCTCGGATTGCTCCCCCTCGCTTTCCATCTCCTCTCCTCCCTGCGCTCCCGCTGAGTCCCTGACAATAATCCTTGAGGGAATTCCCACCTAAAAATAATTGAATTGCTCCTCAGCAGTCTGACCAGTTCAAGATAGGCGGATCTAAGGTCCAGCAGCTGTTTCGGGATATCTTTATAAATTTCAATTCTTTTGTCCAAGATGTCCAGTGCTTTTTCGTAGTGTAGGCCCAATATCTTGTCCCTTTCCTCCTTTGATCTCAAAGTTATCAAACAATCTCTGGGCTTCTCTTTCTTTGCAAATCTTCCAAGTCTAAAAGCTGACACAATTTTAAAGTCCTTTTCCTCTATATTCCAAAACTTGGAAAGTTCTTTAGTCAGGAACTCAGCTAGGTTACCTTCTTCAACTTCTGGTATCGACCTTATCCTTAAGTTACTCTCCCGGTTCCGCAGTTCTATCATAGAAAGATAGGTCTGATGTTCACCAACTTGTTTGCAGAGTGGTCTTACCTCTTGTTCTAAATTTTTAAGTTTTTGGCTAGTATCCTCAGCCAGTTTACGATTTTCTGCTGTAGCCTCCGTCAGCTGCCCAATTGCTTGTACGTTCTGTGAAACCTGCCCCGTTATTCTATTTAAGCATTCTGTATTTTGATCAATCTTGGCTGTTTGTTCATCCGCTTTCTTATCCAAAGATTCCACTCTCTTGTCCAAAGATTCCAATTTTTCATATTTTTTTTCTAAAATGGAAGCAGTTGCTCCTGAGGCCATATCTTCCAATTGTGGCTGCTCAGTTTCTCCCTCCCCTGCCAGTGGCAGAGTAGACACAGTTTGTTCTTCCGAAGGCAAAGTAGGTACAGATGATCTACGTGTCTGCAAGGCTGAGGTTAAAGTTGTTAAAGTTGTTTGTCTAGTTCTTGGGCCCTTTTTTCTTGCACCACTCATTCCAAAGTTATCTAGGAGTCAAGGTCACGCTGGGTTGTTCCCATGAGAAAGCAACAACCCAGAGATAAACAGTCAAACAGGAGGTAGGGAAAAAGAAAGTAGGATGATGTCACTGCTGTAAATCCCAAATCCTCTAGGGGGAGCTTAAAATGTCTTTAGGGAAGAATCCAATTCTGATAAAATTATTAAAGTCTAATTTAATGTCCAAGGACCTCCAGCAACAGATATTAAGCAGAGTTAGTGTTGACAGCAATACATTGTTTCTGACAGTGCAGACTGGTATTTCAAATAATGTTTCAAAGTAACAGGTCCAAAAGCCCTCAGATTGTTACAAGTCCTGGTACACAGTAGCCAAGTCTGCAAAACTGACAGCTCTGTTTCTCAGGCAGCTCCAGCACCTGGGTTTCTCATTCAAATCGTAGTTCCAATAGAAGAAAGTTAGCACAGTCCAGATAAAGGAAGGAAATCATATAATTAAAGTCCTTACTTTGTTTAAAAGCAGTTTCAATGGGTGCTCAGATCGAATTAGGTTGAAAGTTTCTTCTACGCCCCCACTCCTCCAGCTCCTTGCTTTAAAGTTCAGTAAGAGCGGAAGACGGACTTCCTGTTTTTCGTCTCTCCGCTTTCAGCCAAATTCAGTGTTTTAGTCTCAAATTATAAAGGTCCTTCTTTACTCACGGGTTGCTGCTTTTTCCGAATCAGAAGTTTCCAGGAAAAGAGGTCAGCGCTCTCCGGCAGCAGCTGCGCGGCTTCACTCCACGGATTTGCGAACGACTCACAGCGCCGCGATACCCCCTCCACGTTCCGGAGCCCCTTACGGGGTTCCTTCTGCGTTTTGGGGGCCGCTTCTGGCGCCCGCCAAGTCTCAAGACCACAGGCTCTTGCTGCCTGTGGGTTTTCGATGTGGGTCTCCGCTTCGCCGTAGCGGACAACCCAGTTTCCGCGGAGCTTCCCCCTCACAGAAGGAAGAGGACCGCCATTACCGATCACCCCCCAGTTTTTGGTGTGTTTTTTTCAAACACAACCTTTTATTCTTCTGCAGCTTGCCATACAATTTCTCTTTCAATTTGCCCTCTTAAAAAATAATTTAAAAAAAACGCAGAAAGGTCATGAGGAAAACAAAATACAAGAAGATACAAACATGGACAGGTCCCATTTTTGTGGGCAAAATGGAAAAGATGCTTTGAAGCAGGCTTTCCCACACTTGGGTCTCCAGCTGTTTTTGGACTACAGTTCCCATCATCCCTTCCCACTGATCCTGCTAGCTAGGGATGATGGGAGTTGTAGTCCAAAGACAGCTGGAGACCCAAGTTTGCTTTAAAGGTAAAGTTGGCTGGCCCTGTGACACCCTCTGCTGGACAAAAGCACTGCCCCAGAATGTGAACCACCCCCAGTACTGCTAACTGGAATTAATAGAGCGCAAAACTGAAGTTTGATCGGCACTTCAACCTCTAGTCAGCTTCTAGGTGCTTTCTGCACCACCTAGAGTACCCACAGAATTGTGGCTTCTACTGACAACACACATAGGAGAACAAATGAAAGACAAACACAAGGGGCAGGAAAAAACCTGGAAAGGGCCATACCAAATGGACATCCGTTGTGAAGAGGTCACTTTCCCCACTGCTGAACAATGCCACAGGTAGAGGAGATGGAATGCTAGAAGTGTCTCTGGGGCAAGGGGAGCTGCTGGGAAATTGAACTACGGGCTCAAAATATTACTTTTTTAAAAAGTTACTGCCATTATAGGCATTGCCATTCTAATGGCATGCATGCTGTGAAACACAAGAGCAGTCAAGTACAACATTCCTAGAGTGAACATGTTTACACATGGGGAGGGATGTTTGTCCAGCCAGCAGGTAAACTTCTTGTTTCCTTCTGGGCTGAGACAGACTTCCTCTGCATGTAACTAGAGGTGGGTGTGGCCTCACCTGTGCAGGTAATGACAAAAGCACAGGGCAGGGCAGCCATCTCTCTCTCTCTTTCACCACATGCATCGAAGACACAACATCTACTAAGCCAGAGATGCCCTCTTGGCTTCCAGCCAAGAGAGGAAAAAGGGACTGTCTTCTTAAGAGATAGACTCCAAGTGTATGTTACTTCATTAAGCTAAGTCTGCCTTCTGGGATCTGATTGTGAACAGAATGTGAGTAAACTCTTTTTATATTTTTGTAAAAGACTGTGTCGTCTCTTCTATTTTATGAGGGAATAAGGGGAAAATACCAGAACAGTTATTATAGAGGCTTTAGCGAGCCTGAGCAAAGGCAGACGCTGCAAATTTAAAATAAAAGGGAATGTTACTCTGCTGATATTGTGGAAGTTGTTAACACAAGTTGGATAAGGATATACTCTTGACAACATATCCTTTCCTGCATCCCTGAACATTCCCACACATGCATCATATGATGGATTGTGCAAGGCAGGACTTACCTGGCCCCCCACCAATATTTTATCCAAGTCAGCACCACTGGGTCATGTGGTTTCCAAATTAAAGACATAAATCTCCTTCCTTTGCACAAGTTCCAGCTTGTCAATATCCTCAGTTATGCTTTTAAAAATTTATATGCCCTTCATCTGAAGTTTTTACAATATAAACATACAGGATGAAAGCATGGCTTTCTCAAAACAAGACAAGCTAGAGAAATCTCTCCTTTTCTCCTTTTCTTTTCTTGGATGGAATTACAAACTTCGTTGATCAGTGGACCGTTGTGGAAATAGTGCACCTCGATTTCAGTAAGGCTTTTGACAGAGTCCTCTGTGATATTTATGTGAGGAAGCTGGTAAAGTGTGAGTGAATGAGGTAACTGTTAGGTGGATTTGACTGACCGAACCCAAAGAGGACTCCTTCATGGTTCCTCCTCACCCTGGGAAAAGTGACCAGAGGGGTGCTGCAGGGTTCTGTCCTGGGCCCGTTGTTGTTCAGCGTCTTGATAAATGACATGGATGAAGGAACTGAGGGGATGCTCCTCACATTTGCAGACAACACCAAAGGGATCATAATGGCGTCCTCTCTCTTCTTCAGCAACAGACAGGGAGACAAAGAACAGTGCAAAAGCACAGCAGAGTGGAAGAGATAAGACTTAACTTCTGTTCTTACACTTCCCAAGCCTAGGAAAGTAAACAGGGGCATGTGACATACTAGCAACAGGGTGCTCCCCCACACGCAGGAGAGAGGAGGAGGACGCCGAGCAATGCATGAAAGCCCCTATATAGACATTTTTAATTGCCCACCCTGGAGTCCAAGACCACCCCCAGAAACATCATACATACATCATAGAAGAGGTGTAGCCCAAGGACCCCCCCCCCCAGATACATCATACCCACATCACAGAAAAGACTGTCAGCCCCCTCCCTGTCATAGACTTTGGAAAGAGATAGCTGTGGCCACTCTGGTGGCTTTTGTTGGTGTTGCTGCAGGTAATAAATAGTCTTGTGGTCACGAGGAATTGGGCAGAGGGTTTTCCATCCTTGGGTCTGCGTTGACATCTGTAGAAAGGATATCCTGTAAATGGGAGGGTGGGGCAGGACTGTTGGGACTTAAAGAGACAGTTATAAAGGGAAGAGATAAAAGCCAAAAAGGAGAGAATCTCCTTCAGTTTTCTTGGGAAGCTGCAAACAATAAAAATCTTGGCGAGTTAAGCATTTTATTCATTTCAATATTATTATCCCATTTCCATATAATTACTACTGTTATTATATGCTAAAATTACAAAAAAGGAAAACTATAAAAGGAAATCAAAAGGAAAAAAGAAAGATTACCAATTAAACAATTTTTTCCAGATAAAAAATAAATGGACTTGACAGAACAACAGCGGATTTTTATTTTTATTTTTAAATTAAATAGGGCCGCGCGGGTGGGGCCGGGGCGATGGGGAATCTGTTCGGGCGCAAGCGGCAGAGAACAGAACAACAGCGGATTTTTTTAAAATATATATATATATTAAATAATACAAAGATATTATCAAAACCACACAGATTGTTACTGGACTGGAACCTTAAGGACTAGGAGGTGAAGGAGGTGATGGTGAAATGGACACACAATTGTGGATATCCAATGAAGATGAAAAATGAGGGAAATTATGGGAAAAGACTTAAAATTCACCACATGCTATTTGATTTTTAGATGGTACCTGACCCCATCCAAATCAGTCAAAATAAATAAATATCAGCAATAAGTGTTGGAGATGCATACAAAATGAGGGAACCTTATTCCACATGTGGTGGATATGTCCCCAAAGGGAAAATAAAATAAAAGAAATGCTATTTATTTTAAAGAAAACCAAAGCTTTCCTATTTAACATTCTAATGATTTTTCATTTGGTCTGCTTATCATTAGAGTGTTAAATAGGAAAGCTTTGGTTCTTTACACGGCAATAGCGGCTAGGATGTTAATAGCAAAATACTGGAATATGAGTTAATATCAACAAAAGATGAGTGGCAATTAAAGTTGTGCTGGTACCTTGAACTGGCCACAATGGCAGAACTTCCAAGAGACTGAGATCTACTCCCAGTAATAAAAATCCTGCCAGTGATCTACCCATTATCTCTGCCCTGAGTTCTTGAGCTTTTCTCAGGGAGCAGAGTTGTGGATCGACCACTAGATCATTTAACAAATTAAAATTATAAAAACAATTGTGCTATAAAAGTACATGCCATATATGAAGTATACAGATAATGGAACTTATAGTGGTTTCTGCAGTGAACAACAACTCTTACAATGTATATAGACAGGCACAGCATTGATTTTAGCTACAGGTGACAGCAATCTGCAGCTGTAAGGTTTTCTTCTTAAAGTGAGCCTTTTAAAACAATAAATGTAAAACAAACTTTATCCATACACAGCTTTGTTAATTTGTTAAAATATGTTGAATTATGACATTATATTCATTTACATTACTTAGAATATGTACAACGGATGAAGCCCATGATATTGTGATAATGTCGCAGGACCCCCCCCCCCCCAAGCATTCAGTTTGTACAAACTTCACACACTCACACACTACATACGCTATGCTTCTGTTATAAATTCATAGAAAATCAACCATACATCAGATTTACACTGTTCTACTTTTATTTTATTCCATGAAGGAAGGTCTACAAAATGGGGAAGGTTTGAAAGAGGGCAGCCATAATCCCTTGAGCATACCAGCACATACACAGGAGCCCTGCCCAGTTGCTATGCCAACCCTGATGGTCCTAGACAGAAGACCATCAAGATCACAAAGAACTTGCATATGGGAGTGGATTCAGCATGGTCTGGAACAAAGGACAATAATCAGCTCTTCCCTCTGGGGGCAGGAAACTGCAAACTCCCCTCTGTCCCACTGAGAGGAAGACTCTTTGGAGCCTCTCTCAAATAACAAACATTTGCACACTTCATTCTCATTTTTGTCCTGTTTAAGATTGACAAGGCCCAACATGGCTTCCTTAGATTTAAAATTTAAAAACTATGTGCACTTAAGAACATAGTCTGTGGATGCTGAAGCCAATGTAAACACAAACCCTTTAAATCTAAATCTTGGATTACATCTCTTATTCATTTCAGAGAGCCAGTGTGGTGTAGTGGTTAAGAGCGGTAGTCTCGTAATCTGATGAACCGGGTTCGCGTCTCCGCTCCTCCACATGCAGCTGCTGGGTGACCTTGGGCCAGTCACACTTCTCTGAAGTCTCTCAGCCCCACTCACCTCACAGAGTGTTTGTTGTGGGGGAGGAAGGGAAAGGAGATTGTTAGCCGCTTTGAGACTCCTGAAGGGGAGTAAAAGGCGGCTTCCAACAAAATATTAAAATACAATAGTCCATCAAATATTAAAAGCTTCCCTAAACATAATAACAACAACCATCCATTTTCAGTCCATTGAATTAGCAATTGAGCATTTCTGGAAAGGGAAGTGGCATACATAAGAAAGTATTACTCATTTATGATGAGAATTGTTGTGACGTGGGGTTTGTGATTTCAGCTCTCTTGACATAATATGCTGGAGACAGTTCTCTAGTAACACTTCTTTATTAAAGCAACAAGACAGAGGATCCAAATACAGCAGCTTAAATGACCCAATAGTAGCTGTACCATCTGGAACCAAAAGACAGTTACTTTACCCTAATGCAAATACAGACAATAATAATACAGATATAAAATCCTTTGACTCAATACACAACACCCCTCCCCCCCTAGTGAGCACAGCAGACGTAATCTCTCAGGTACTGTGGGGTCCTACAACTTCTACTAGATCTCCTGACAACTGGTTTTGCCGGTTCTGGATTGGGTGTCACCTGTGGTAGGGGGGCTGCTATAGGGGTTTCGTCAGGAACAGATGGAGTCCCAGACATCTCAGGGTCCCCTACCTGTACCTCGTCATCCTGAGGACTAGCAGACCCTGGTTCATTTGCTGAAGCCCCTGGTGATTGCACCTCTGGGCCATTTTCACTCTGGTCTTGCAGTTCTGCGTCGTTAGCCAGGGATGAATTATCAGACTCCTCCCTGCTGAGCGCCCGGCGCCTCAGCTGATCTATATGTCTCTTCCAAACTTGTCCATTTTCCAAGGTCACATAATAGGACACAGGTCCACTAGTCCGGGTGACCACACCAGCCACCCACCGCGAACCTCGTGAATAGTTCCTCACCCAGACCAGATCTTCAGGGGCGAAATACCTTGTTGTGTCAGTCTCAGCCTGGGGGTTTGCTCTTGAATTACGGTTTGGCATTTTATCCGGGTGGACATAATCCAACACCGTTACCAATCTTCTACCCAAGAGCAGCTCAGCTGGCGACTTGCCCGTCGCAGTGCACGGCGTCACATGCTGCAAAAATAACATTCGTGCGATGCGAGCTGACCAGTTACCCTCCATTAAGCGCGCAATGGATTCTTTGGCTGTTCTTACCATGCGCTCCGCCTGCCCATTGGAGGATGGGTGAAAGGGCGCGGATGTGACCCCTCTTATGAAGTTATCAGCCAAGAATGCCCTGAATTCTTGGGATACAAAAGCTGCCCCATTATCTGATACAATGGTCTCAGGTAACCCGTGGGTTGCAAACAGCTGCCTCAACACCTTGATTACGGCAGCTGATGCCATGCTAGGGACCATCGTCACTTCTAACCATTTGGAATATGCATCGACGATAACCAAAAAAACCTTCCCCTGGAATGGCCCAGAAAAATCTAAGTGCAGCCGGCTCCAGGGAGATCTGGACTGCTCCCACCAGTGAACTGGTGCTCTGGCCACTTCTGGCCGCACCTCTTGGCATGCCTTGCATGTTCGTACCCATTGTTCTATGTTCTGGTCCATTCCAGGCCACCACACATAACATCGGGCTAGCGACTTCATCCTGACCATTCCCGGGTGTCCCATGTGAAGCGTCTCAAGAACCCTGTTTCTCAGTGGTGCTGGGATGATCACCCTATCTCCCCACAGGAGACAACCCTTATGCATGGATAACTCGTGCTGCCTTGTCGCATAAGGCCTGAATTTGTCTTCATGCGGACCACCTGGCCACCCCCTCCCCACCCAAGTGAGCACACGGGAGAGAACAGCATCTTTCCTCGTTTTCTCAGCAATATCAGTAGCCGTTACAGGAGCCCCCGGAAGTGTTTCCAGCATCATTATGTGCTCCGCTGGAGCAGGATCCTCATTGCTCCCGCCAGGAAGGGGCAATCGACTCAGCGCATCAGCGTGGCACAACCGTTTCCCCGGCACATGGGTCAAGGTGTACTGGAACCCATTCAGGAATATAGACCAACGCAGCATTCTGGGGGAGAGACTTTGTGGCGTTTGTTTGTTCGGGTTGAACAACCCCAACAGTGGTTTGTGGTCCGTTTCAATGGAGAAATGACGACCGTACACATAATCATGGAACTTTTTGATTCCTGCCACAATTGCAAGCGCCTCTTTGTCAATTTGAGCATAGTTGCGCTCCATGGGCGACAACGTACGGGAATAGAAAGAGATGGGCTTTTCCGACCCATCCGGTTCCCTATGACTCAGCACCGCCCCCAGGCCGTATTGAGAGGCATCACATGCCAGGACCAGCGGCTTCGATTCATCATAATGAGCAAGGACGCTCTTGCTACTCAGCATTCCTCGCAAAGAGTCAAAAGCCTTCTGCTGCTCCTGCCCCCATCGCCACACATTCTTTTTCTGCAACAGTCTATGTAATGGTTCAGCTACCGAAGCTTTCTGGGGTAAGAACGAATGATAAAAGTTAATAAGTCCCAGGAATGACTGCAACTCCGTCTTGTTCTGTGGTCGTGGTGCCTCGATGATGGCCTTAACCTTAGCATCTGTGGGGTGGATGCCTGATGCATCAATTTTAAACCCCAAGAATTCCACAGTTGGCACCCCAAAACTGCATTTTTCCTTTTTTAGTTGCAACCCCACCTCCTTGAACTTGAGCAACACTGCACGGACACGCACAACCAGTTCCTGTGGGTCTTTTCCAGCAATCAAAACGTCATCAAAAAATGGCAAGACCCCCAGCAGACCTCTTAACAGGCGTTCCATGAGCCCTTGAAAAATCGCTGGGGCCACACAAACTCCAAATTGTAATCTGTTAACTCTGAACGCCCCTTTATGTGTGACAATAGTCTGTGCTTCCGCTGATTGTGGGGTTACTGGCAGCTGTTGGTAAGCTTGCGCCAGGTCAAGTTTGGCGAACACCTTGCCCCCAGCCAGTTTAGCCAACAGATGTGATACGACTGGAATGGGGTATGAGTTTCCCCTGAGTGCCTTATTGATAGTACATTTGTAATCAGCACAGATCCTGACTTCCCCATTTGCTTTAAGGGGCATGACGATTGGAGTCTCCCACTTAGCGGAGTCCACGGGTGAGAGAACTCCCTGCTTGACCAATTTATCCAGCTCTGCTTCGATCTTGGGTTGCAGTGCAAATGGCACTCGCCTTGGTTTGAGTCGGATTGGGGCCACCCCAGGGTCCAATTCGAAGTCAACTGGGGGCCCTTTATAACAACCCAGTTTTCCATTAAAGAGACCAGCAAATTCTTTGCATAATGCCTCGCTCATCTCAGGGCAGGTTTGGATTGAATTAAGCCCTGATATACTCAGTCCCAGGGCGGGAAACCAGTCAGTGCCCAGGAGACTGGGGCGACTGCCCTTCGCAATCACCAGTTTGAGTACCGCCTGTTTGTCCCGGAACTGTACTCTCACGGCACACATTCCCATGACATGGATGCGGCCCGCTGAGTATGACTGCAAAGTTGCCGGGAAGGGCTCCAGAGGGGGCAACTTACCCCTGGGGAAGAATGTCCTCGCGGTCTGGTCCGACACGATAGTGAATCCAGATCCGGAGTCCACCTCCATGTCGCACAGCTGACCCTCAATCTTCACCTTGACGTGTGCCTTGCCTTGCGCTGGAAACTGCACAACCCTCCCGTTGATCTCCGTTACGTAGTGGCAGTCCTTTAGAACATGGTTCACTGTGGCCGATCTGCGATGCTAAAGTCTAGGTGCTCCTGTCGCTCCCAACGCCGCCGATCTACAGACCCTGGCGATGTGACCTGTCTTTCCGCACGTCCGGCACATAGCATCCCGGAAACGACAACTCTTCCGCTCATGGTTTCCGCCACAACCAGGGCACCTGCCTCGGTGATCTTTGTGCACTGTGCAGGCCTGACGCACTGACTCGACCCCACGGACTGGGCTCTGGCTCGGAGTAGCCTCTAGCTCGTCCATGGCATGTGCAACTTCTATCTGTGGCTTAGGGGCCCTGCGACTGGCATCAAGCTCCTCTCTTTCATAATTCTCCGTGGCGGTGGCCTCCTTCAAGGCTGAAGCAAGGGTAACCTCTTCTTTAGCCACGATGCGTCTTCTGGCTTTCTTGCTGCTCAGACCACCGACAAACCGATCCAGGAGAGTCTCTTCCAGATCTTGGAAGTCGCAGTGCTGAGCGAGCTTCCGCAGTTCAGCTAGAAATACAGATACAGACTCCCCAGCACGCTGCTGCCTCTTATGAAACTCCATCCGCCGGGCCATCTTGGTCTCAGTAGGCGCTAAATGGCTTGTTAGGCAGGCAAGAATATCTTTGAGAGATGTCTCACTTAGCTTCGCTGGGGCAAGCAATGCCTTGGCCAGCTTGAAGGTCTCAGGCCCACAGTAGCTCAGGAATGTGGCCCTTCTTTTGCTGGCATCGGTGATCCCTTGAGCCACTGTGAAGAACTTGAAGCGTTCGACGTAGTCTTCCCACGTGTGGGGCTCTGATGGCTGGAAGGGCTCCAATACCCTTGGACTCCCCATTGTCCTGTGGGCAGGGTCGTCTTCTCAGCTGGCCAGTGAGTCTTGTTCTTAGCTACAATCCGGACTCTGAGGCAGGGCTGCGTTTAACCGCTCCTCAGCATTCCGGATCCCATCCTCGTCGCCAGTTGTTGTGACGTGGGGTTTGTGATTTCAGCTCTCTTGACATAATATGCTGGAGACAGTTCTCTAGTAACACTTCTTTATTAAAGCAACAGGACAGAGGATCCAAATACAGCAGCTTAAATGACGCAATAGTAGCTGTACCCTCTGGAACCAAAAGACAGTTACTTTACCCTAATGCAAATACAGACAATAATAATACGGATATAAAATCCTTTGACTCAATACACAACAAGAATAGGATTTATTTATTTTGAAATTCGCTTGGTTCCTCCTTGGTAGCCAGTGTGATTGTTTCAGCAGGGCTAGAACTCAGGACCCGCTGCCTTGAGGGACATCTAAGAGCAGTTGGGCAGGGGAAAGGTCTCCCTTGGGAGGTGGTGGACTCTCCTTCCTTGGAGGTCTCTAAGCAGAGATCGGACGGCCATCTGCCATGGATGCTTGAGCTGAGATTCCTGCATAGCTGGGGGTTGTAATAATAATTATAATAATAATTTATTATTTATACCCCGCCCATCTGGCTGGGTTTCTCCAGCCACTCTGGGCGGCTTCCAGTAAAACACTAAAATACAATAACCTATTAAACATTGAAAGCTTCCCTCAACAGGGCTGCCTGTTTAGGGAACTAGATCCGGCCCCCTCTTGCTTCGGGTTGGACTAGATGACCCTGGGATCCCCTCCTCTCTCTCCACTCCTGAATTCCAGGAGGAGCTTCCTTGCCTCCTGCAAAGCCCTTTTCCCTGCAAGCTCTTCCTCTGGTTTCTGGCCAAGGGAGGGAGATGCTCAGAGTCCAGCCAAGAGCCTCACCCCCAAAAGGATATCTGGGCATGGGCGTAGCCAGGGGGGCAGTTGCCCCCCTTAATCCATAAAAAATAATAAGAATCTGAGGTTCTGCCAAGCGAGAGAGGGCTGAGCTGGAGGGACTCGGCTTGGCAAGGGTTAAAGGGAAGCGAGCTGCCTTCCTAGAGAGGCCAGGAAGCAAGGGGGGGCTGGTCCTCCAGAGCCAAGGCCCCTCCCTCCCCAGTCCTTTCCTGCGAGGAAGGGGGGGGTGTTACTTTGGGGTCTCTCCTGCAAGGGCCGAATCGCAGCCCCCTCCTGGGATCTGGTGAGTCCATAGCTTGAAAATAAGGGATCAGCAGCCTTGAAAATAAGGGATCAGCAGCCTCACCTATCTACCAATCCGGGATAGCAGCAGGAAGCAGCGGAAACGGCGCTGCAATAAGGGAATTGCCGCAAAGAAAGGGAAGGTTGACAGCTATGGGCGAGTCTCCTCTCTCTCCCCCCAGAGGGTGCAGTGGGGAGACGGGAGGGGGGTCCCAGGGCTGCGGCAGGGGAGGGTGCCTGGGGGGCTTGATCTGCTCCTGGAGGGGGGGACCCCAAGTCAGAGAGGAGGAGAGGGTCCTGCCAGGGAGGGGCCAGGTCTGCCACGCTCTCCTTCCTGGATATCAGAGGATCCCTGACTCCCACGAAATCTCCCTTCTTTAAACAAAGGAGTCCCTGGGACTTTAACTCTGTGTGACATCGCTGAGCCTCATTGCACAACAGAGGAAACATGTGGAAATGGTTTTCCAAAGCTGAACGAGGAGGTGGACTAGCCCCCGCCCCCCCAAAAAAAAAACAATGGGCAGGAAGGAAGGAAAAGTAGGAAAGAGAGGTCAGGAGTGAAGAGAGGGATCCCAGACCATAGTCTGGCTGCTGCATTGCAAACCAGTTTAAGCTATCTAATAGAACAACAACAAAATCAAGGGAGATGTCTTTGGCCCCGCCCACTTGGCCCTCTGGGGGTTGGCCAGATACATTCCTGGCCCTCAGAAGAGAGAAAAAGAGATCTCACCCCACGAATCTGTCTGGACAGCCGCAGAGATTACAGAAAAGGAGACAGAAGCAGGGAGTGGAGGTGGGGTGAGGGTGGGGCTGGGGAGCAACTCCAGAGGACCCCCAGGTCAGGACCCCAAGTAGAGAAAAGCATCCATTTTTCACAAGATACAAATGACTCGCTTGTCATTCGGTTCTGACTTCATGCATTGACTAGAAGGATGGAGAAACCAGGTTGATTAATCTGACAGAAATCCCTTCCGTTGCCTCCACATTTTGCATTGCTAGAAGGCTAGAGACATATTTCTTCTCCTCTTCCTCCTCTTCCTTTTCAAAAAGATAGCTCACGGTCTGGGATGCGGTGCAGTCCAGCCCTGGTTCCCAGCAAGACTCATCCATGCTTGCTCAGGGAACCATTTCCCCCTAGTCCTACAAATTCTGTAACAGAACAATGTATTTGCTTTGTAGGATTTGCTAGAGCTTTTCATTTAGACGGGCAGAACTTGGCAGAAGACCAAAGGGTTCCTTCCGATCTCTTAAAGGCTTCCTGAGAGCACAGATGGACGAGCAAGACTCAGCTGGCCCTGGAACAGGAAGAGGCCATGCCAACCAAACTGGGAACAGTGGGGGGTTCTGGGAAAACTCTGTGCAGAAGATCCATGATGAGGAGAACACCCTCCGCTCAGAGGTGCAGAGCCAGCAGGTGAGGCAGTTCTGCTGCCAGGAGGCCAAAGGACCCCGAGAGGTTTGCAGCCGACTCTACCACTTTTGCCACCAGTGGCTGAAGCCAGAAAGGCACACGAAAGCTGAGATGCTGGACCTGGTGATCTTGGAGCAGTTCCTGGCTGTCCTTCCCCCGGAGATGAAGAGCTGGGTGAGGGACTGCGGAGCAGAGACCAGTTCCCAGGCGGTGGCCCTGGCCGAAGGTTTCCTCCTGAGTCAGGCAGAGGAGAGAAAGCAGGTGAGAGAGACATTCCTCTGGATACTCCCAAGGGGCTCCAAACAGGATGGAGAACATCCCATAATGGTCTGCTGATGGCCCATCTTTTTTCTGGGAAAGCATCCATGGAATGAGATCTCACACCCTTCAAGTCTTTGTCATTCTCTTTCTAGTATTTCTCCCCATTCTCTGTTTTGAATCCTTGTTTCTTTTTCAGGGAAAGGATCTCTTTGCAGAAATGGACCTGGATTCCTGTGAGGCAGAGAGGCCTCCGTTGGACACCAGAGAGAGGTCACTGGGTAAGGAGGAAGGAGGCTTTTCTCCATTTGGTCTCGTTCTGTAGTTTTCCAACTCATCTGAGGGTTCTTTTCATCTTGTTTTGGGGGAGACAGTTGGGAAGAAGGGTCCAGAGGAGGAGAGATGTATTTCTGCACAAACAAACATGAAATGGGCACAAACCTCCAAATGCTCTCAGCAGGAAAGGCTTTCTCAAAGGCCCATCTGCAGTTAGAGATCCCCTGTTTCACCTGTGAGAGAAGCAGGCACTCCTGGCATCCTGCTTACCTTTTTTTTTTGCAGGTGACAGAAGGATGCCAGCAAGACCTCCTGATCCGTCTTTTCATGGGGGCAGAAGGGAAGCAGCGGCTGTGGAACCAGATCAGGTCAGGGGAAGCTGCCTTGTGGGGACAGAGGCCGAGGGATGGAGCAATGTCATTTACTGGTTGGGCACAGAGGAATGGTGGGAGGAAGCAGCTGGGGAACCAGGAAGGGAAGATGGCTGAGAGCCCAAGAAGTGGAGGTAGAAGAAGGATGGGTGTTCAGAGGGGGAAGAGGGAGAAGCCTGGGAAGAGGAGGTGTCAGAAGCTGAAGGGGAAACAGGGCTTAGTGAGCTGGGAGAGTCTGTAGAAGAATGCAGTGCAGAATCAGAGACAGAAGAGGAAGGAGGCAAGTTGGAGAGGAAAGTCGAGAGGCTGAGGTGAGCCAGGAGAAGGAGGAGCCACTGGTGGCTCCCTCTTCCTTCTGCCAGAAGCCACCCTCTCTGCTTGTCTCTCAGAGCCAGGAGACCCCCTGCAATGCAGGAATCTGCTAGATCATCCAAGACAGATGGCCATCCAAAAGAGGCTTATTTTATTTTTAGATTGATAACTGAGGGCAATGAAACAATCGCTGAGATGGCTAGAGCGCCGGTGACGGATAACTCATTCTGAAGCTGACCGGACACGGGTTAGAGCTCAATGTCGAGCCTACCAAGTGGCGGTAGTGATGGCAAAGAAGACTTTCTTCGCCGCCTCTATTGCATCTGCAGAAAACAGCAGCAGGAGACTTTTTCAGGGGGTTCGCAATTTAGTGGAACCACGTGCTACATCGGGGCCCAGTATGGGCCACATGATCTCCTGCAATGATTTTGCAAAGTTTTTTGCAGATTCAGGAAGAGGTAGACTCCACCATGGGAGCAGGGCTGGGGTGGGAGAGTGCTAGTGTCCTGTCTAGTCAAGTTGTGTGGGATCAGTTCCAATCTGTTACCTCCAAGGATGTGAACAGGCTGCTTGGACAAGTGAAACCAACCACCTGTTTCCTTGATTCTTGCCCATCTTGGCTTATAAAAGCTAGCCTGGAAGGGCTGGGAGATGGGCTTCGTGGGGTCGTGAATGCTTCTCTCTGTGAGGGAGCCTCCCCAGAACCGCTGAAAAAGGCAGTTATCAAACCACTTGTTAAAGAACCATCTTTAGATGCTGTCAATATGGCTAACTATCGCCCAGTCTCAAATCTTCCATTCTTGGGCAAGGTGATTGAGCGAGTGGTTGCTGAACAACTCCAGGCACGCCTGGAAGAAGTGCACCATTTGCATCCCTTCCAGTTGGGATTCAGGCCTCACCATGGGACTGAAACTGCCTTGGTCGCACTGGTCGATGATCTCCGGTGGACCAGGGGCAAAGGTGAGAGCTGTTTCCTAGTTCTGCTGGATCTCTCAGCGGCCTTTGACACCATCGACCATAACATCCTTCTGGAC
Organism: Podarcis cretensis; assembly: GCF_951804945.1. Lineage (NCBI taxonomy): Eukaryota > Metazoa > Chordata > Lepidosauria > Squamata > Lacertidae > Podarcis > Podarcis cretensis. Next base: position 5,835,246 of record NC_137173.1, on the reverse strand, counting down.
CGTGGTGAGGGGCTGGGAGCTGGGGGCACTGTCATACAGTGGTTCTGCTCCTTCCTCCTGGGCCGTGTCCAAAAAGTGGTGGTGGGGGATGAGTGTTCGGACCCCTGGGCTCTCACTTGTGGGGTGCCTCAGGGTTCCGTCCTCTCCCCCATGCTTTTCAACATCTACATGCAGCCGCTGGGAGAGATCATCAGGGGGTTTGGGCTGGGTGTTCATCAGTATAAAGATGATACCCAGCTGTACCTCTCTTTCAAATCGGAACCAGCGAAGGCGGTGAAATTTCTGTGTGTCTAGAGGCGGTTGGAGGATGGATGGCGGCTAACAGATTGAGGTTGAATCCTGACAAGACAGAAGTACTATTTTGGGGAGACAGGAGGCATGGTGTGGGGGACTCCATGGTCCTGAATGGGGTAACTGTACCCCTGAAGGACCAGGTGCGCAGCCTGGGAGTCATTCTGGACTCGCAGCTGTCCATGGAGGCACAGGTCAATTGTGTGTCCATGGCAGCTGTTTATCAGCTCCATCTGGTATGCAGGCTGAGACCCTCCCTGCCCGCAGACTGTCTCTCCAGAGTGGTGCGTGCTCTGGTTATCTCTCGCTTGGACTACTGCAATGCGCTCTATGTGGGGCTACCTTTGAAGGTGACCCGGAAACTACAACTAATCAAAAATGCGGCAGCTAGACTGGTGACTGGGAGCAGCCGCCGAGACCATATAACACCGGTCTTCAAAGACCTACACTGGCTCCCAGAACGTTTCTGAGCACAATTCAAAGTGTTTCTGCTGACCTTGAAAGCCCTAAACGGCCTCGGTCCAGTATACGTGAAGGAGCGTCTCCACCTCCATCGTTCTTCCCAGACACTGAGATCTAGTGCTGAGGGCCTTCTGGCGGTTCCCTCGCTGCGAGAAGCCAAGTTACAGGGAACCAGGCAGAGGGCCTTCTCGGTAGTGGCACCTGCCCTGTGGAACGCCCTCCCACCAGATGTCAAAGAGAAAAATAACTACCAAACTTTTAGAAGCCCTGTTTAGGGACACTTTTAATGTTTAAGAGATTATTGTATTTTAGTGTTTTTTGGAAGCCGCCCAGATGGGCGGGGTATAAATAATATATTATTATTATTATTATTATTATTATTATTATTATTATTAACAGGAAGGAAACAACAGAGCATTGTGTAGCAGATCATATTTCTGCTGTCTCAGAGGAGGACATTTCCCTTTTTCTTTTAGGGTCCAGTGTGCTTTGAAGATGTCACTGTTCGTTTCACGGACGAGGAGTGGGCGTTGCTGGATCCTGACCAGAGAGCTCTGCATAAGGACGTCATGGAGGAGAATCGTGGGATATTGGCCTCTCTTGGTAAGGCTCCCTGTGGGATCGTCATATCTGCCTGGAAATTCAAAAAATACGTCTGTGGGCCAGCCTCATATATTTTCACAGAGTTCAACATTAATCTAATAATTATTAATCTAATAATAAATATGTTGGTAAAATGACAAACAACACAGGTAATGAACACACACCCAACTCGTTTCATTTCTTCTCCATTTGTTCCTGAGGCTCTAATCCCTTTTTGTCTCCATTGCAGATTCTGATGAATTGGAAATTGAGAGCAAAGGTGACCACGATAAAATCCCCAGGGAGGAGAAGCCACATAAAAATTTGGAGTGTGGAGAAAGCTGCAGCCAGAGCTCCCATTCCACTTCCCATCAACAAAATCTCATTGGAAAGAAACTCTATCAGTGCATGGAATGTGGAAAAAGCTTCAGGAAGAGCTCCGGTCTCACTTCCCATCAAAGAATTCATACAGGGGAGAAACCCTATCAGTGCGTGGAATGTGGAAAGAACTTCCGGAATAGCTCCCATCTTACTTGCCATCAAAGAATTCATACAGGGGGAAAACCCTATCAGTGTGTGGAATGTGGAAAGAACTTCACACATAGTTCCTCTCTCATTTCCCATCAAAGAATTCATACAGGGGAGAAACCCTATCAGTGTGTGGAATGTGGAAAGAGCTTCAGTCAGAGCTCCTCTCTCACTTTCCATCAAAGAATTCATACAGGGGAGAAACCATATCAGTGTGTGGAATGTGGAAAGAACTTCAGGAAGAGTTTCAATCTCACTAAGCATCAGAGAATTCATACAGGGGAGAAACCCTATCAGTGTGTCAAATGTGGAAAGAGCTTCACTGAAAGCTCATCTCTCACTTCCCATCAAAGAATTCATACAGGGGAGAAACCCTATCAGTGTGTGGAATGTGGAAAGAGCTTCATTCACAACCACAGTCTCACTTTCCATCAAACAATTCATACAGGGGAGAAACCCTATCAGTGTGTGGAATGTGGAAAGAGCTTCAGGAAGAGCTCCTCTCTCACTTCCCATCAAAGAATTCATACAGGGGAGAAACCCTATCAGTGTGTGGAATGTGGAAAGAGCTTCATTCACAACCACAGTCTCACTTTCCATCAAACAATTCATACAGGGGAGAAACCCTATCAGTGCGTGGAATGTGGAAAGAACTTCAGGAAGAGCTCCTCCCTTACTTCCCATCAAAGAATTCATACAGGGGAAAAACCCTATCAGTGCGTGGAATGTGGAAAGAGCTTCAGAAATAGCTCCTCTCTCACTTCCCATCAAAGAATTCATACAGGGGAGAAACCCTATCAGTGCGTGGAATGTGGAAAGAGCTTCACATGTAGCTCCTCTCTCACTTCCCATCACAGAATTCATACAGGGGAGAAACCCTATCAGTGCGTGGAATGTGGAAAGAGCTTCAGTCAGAACCAAAATCTCACTTCCCATCAAAGAATTCATACAGGGGAGAAACCCTATCAGTGTGTGGAATGTGGAAAGAGCTTCAGTCAGAGTGCCAATCTTACTTCTCATCAAAGAATCCATACAATGGTCAGAAAAACCATTATACAGCTTTAGGAGCCAGGCAAATCTGCACCTTTTTAACCAGGCTTTTGGCTAATTCACATCTAATGCCCTTCTAATATGTGGTGTTTTTTATTGTGTGGTTTTTTTATGTTGTAATAATCCTGAGACCTGTGGGTGTAGGGAACATGCGCCAACTCTTGGTCAAATTTGAAGCTTTCCTTGTTGGGTCGAATCGCAGTTATAAAAATGAATGTATTGCCTAGAATGTTGTTTTTGTTTCAAACATTGCAAATTGTGGACAAAATGGATTGTTTCAAGAAGTGGGAGAAAGATATCTCTAGATTTGTCTGGCAGGGCAGGAAGCCCAGAATAAAATTTAAAATATTAACTCATGTAAAGGAAAGGGGGGGACTTGCCCTGCCAGACCTTAAACTTTATTATGAATCAGCAGCATTCTGCTGGTTGAAAGATTGGCTGCTCCTTGAAAACACAGATACTTTGGATCTAGAAGGATTTACTAACGCATTTGGGTGGCATGCATATTTGTGGTACAACAAGGTTAAAGTACATAAAGCATTTAAAAACCATATTGTCAGGAAAGCACTGTTTAATGTTTGGATAAGATACAAAGATCTATTGGAAAATAAAACCCCAAGGTGGTTGTCACCAATGGAAGCGAAAGCTTTCAAAAGACTCAATATGGAGTCCAAAATGGCCAAAATACTGGGAAATTTTGGAGCAAGAGGGAGACAAATGGAAACTGCAGAGCTTTGAAAAATTAAAAGATAAAGTGCGAGACTGGCTTCATTATCATCAGATAATGGAGGCTTATAAACTAGACAAGAAAATTGGATTCCAGGTGGAAAAATCGAAATTAGAAACAGAATTGTTAGAACCCAAAACCAAGATTTTGTCAAAGATGTATAACTTGCTGCTGAAATGGAACACGCAGGATGAAACGGTAAAATCTGTCATGATTAAATGGGCACAGGATGTTGGACATAATATTATGTTTGCTGACTGGGAACAGTTATGGACCACCGGTTTGAAATTTACGGCATGTAATGCCTTAAGAGAGAATATAATGAAAATGATGTATAGGTGGTACATGACCCCAGTCAAGCTTGCAAAAATTTATCATTTGCCCGATAATAAATGTTGGAAATGTAAAGAAACGGAAGGTACATTCTTTCACCTTTGGTGGACGTGCCCAAGGATTAAGGCTTTCTGGGAAATGATCTATAATGAAATGAAAAAGGTATTTAAATATACCTTCTTGAAGAAACCAGAGGCCTTTCTCCTGGGCATGGTTGGCCAGTTGGTGCCAAAGAAGGATAGAACCTTTTTTATGTATGCAACAACAGCAGCAAGAATATTGATTGCAAAATATTGGAAGACACAAGACCTACCCACTCTGGAAGAATGGCAGATGAAGATGATTGACTATATGGGACTGGCAGAAATGACCGGCACAATCCGAGACCAGGGAAAAGAGTCGGCGGAAGAGGATTGGAAGAAATTTAAAGATTATTTGCAGAAATATTGTAAAATTAATGAATGTTAGAATGATGTTGGACAGAAATTAAGTGGTTACTAGCTGTAATGCAAAGGTTGAGCAGTAAGTTAAAATAAGTTATAAGTTACAATAAGGATTTGTTGAGTTAAGAATTTGAACTGGAATACAAAAGGGGGAGGTGAGAGGAGGTCTGGGAAACAAGGTAGTGGAAATAAGTAATGGAAATTATATTTGTTTTGTTTTTTAATTGTGTGTTTTTGTATTTTTTTGTTATTTTTTGTGCATTTTTGTTTTTTGTTGGTTTTTTGTATTAAATTGGAAATTCTAATAAATATCTTTAAAAAAAAGGGGGGGGAATAGGCGCCAACTCTTAAAGGCCTAGTGGTCTTTGCCCCACCCCCAATAAAATATTTAAGGATGCCACCCCCCAGTTTTTGTTTTTGTTTTTTTTAAATTTTTTATTAAGATTTTTTAATACAATACATAAGAATAAACAGTATGACATATATCTCAGCATAGTTTCACCACTTCTTTGGACTTCCTCTCATCTCCCGCTCCTACCTTCATTCCAATAAAATTTGCCAGCAATTTATCATCTTGATTCTACTCTTATATCTAATTTTCTGGTCTCCAATCCCCTTTAACCAAATCTTAGAAATTTGACTATAATTTAATAATTATTCAAAAAAATTTAAATTATTTTAAATTGTTACATAGCTTATCTTCATTACTCCATCTAGTTTAGTGTTGCCAAATTATTTATGATCCAGCATCCTTCTTAACATTTAACCAAATTACAATGTTTTTGCAAATAAATCTTGAATTTCTTCCAGTCTTCTTCCATCCTCTCCTCTCCCAGGTCTCGGATTCTGCCAGTCATTTCTGCCAGTTCCATGTAGCCTATCAGTTGCGTCTGCCATTCTTCCAGTGTGGGTAGATCTTGGGTTTTCCAGTATTTAGCGATAAGTATCCTTGCTGCCGTTGTTGCATACAGGAAAAAAGTTCGGTCCTTCTTTGCCACCCTCTGACTGATAATGCCCAAAAGGAAGGCCTCTGGTTTCTTAAGGAAGGTATACCTAAATACCTTTTTCAGCTCATTATATATCATTTCCCAAAAGGCCTTCACTTTAGTACAGGTCCACCAGAGGTGAAAGAATGTTCCTTCATTCTCTTTACATTTCCAACATTTATTATCAGACAAATGGTATATTTTTGCGAGTTTGACTGGGGTCATGTACCATCTATATATCATTTTCATAACATTTTCTTTCAAAGCATTACATGCAGTGAAATTCAACCCAGAGGTCCACAACCTTTCCCAGTCCTCAAACATGATATTATGTCCAATATCCTGTGCCCATTTAATCATGACCGATTTGACCGTTTCATCTTGTGTATTCCATTTTAACAGCAAGTTATACATTCTTGAAAGTACCTTAGTCCTAGGTTCTAACAGTTCTGTTTCCAATTTCGATTTCTCCACCTGGAATCCTAACTTTTTGTCATTTTTAAACATTTCTTTAATCTGAGCGTAATGTAACCAGTCTCGCACTTTATCCTTCATTTTCTCAAAACTCTGCAATTTCCAGTTGTCTCCATCTTTTTCTAGTATTTCCCAATATTTTGGCCATTTGGCCTCCATATTGAGTCTTTTTCGGGCCTTAGCTTCCAAAGGTGAGAGCCACCTTGGAGTTTTGTTTTCCAATAAGTCTTTATATTTTATCCAGACATTAAACACTGCCTTTCTGACAATATGGTTCTTAAAGGCCTTATTGATCTTAACCTTGTCATACCATAAGTATGCATGCCAACCAAAAGCATTGTTAAAACCTTCCAGATCCAATACGTCAGTGTCTTCGAGAAGTAGCCAGTCTTTTAGCCAGCAGAAAGCTGCTGACTCATAGTACAACCTTAGGTCTGGCAGGGCAAAGCCCCCTCTTTCTTTCGCATCAGTTAATATCTTAAACTTAATTCTGGGCTTTTTGCCCTGCCAGACAAACTTGGAAATATCTCTCTGCCACTTCCGGAAGCACTCCGCCTTGTCCACAATCTGTAATGTTTGAAATAAAAACAGCATTTTTGGCAATACATTCATCTTGATAGCAGCAATTCGGCCTAACAAAGAAAGTTTCAGTTTTGTCCAACTGTCTAAGTCTCTCTTAATTTCTGACCAACATTTATCATAATTGTCCTTAAATAGACTCAGATTTTTTGCTGTTATGTTTACCCCTAGGTACTTTACTTTTTTAACCACATTTAGTTCTGTCTCTCTCTGAAACCGTTCTGACTCTGTATCTGTCAAATTTTTTCCCAGTACCTTTGTTTTCTGTTTGTTTAATTTAAATCCCGCCACCCGACCAAAGTCTTGAATCAATTGTAATACTCTTTTCGTACTAGATTCTGGCTCCTGCAAGGTCAAAACTAGGTCATCTGCAAAAGCTTTAAGTTTATATTGTTTCACTCCGACCTGAATTCCTTCCACCAACCGGTCCCCTCTAATCATATTCAAGAGCACCTCCAGAATCGAGATAAATAACAGTGGGGAGATAGGACAGCCTTGTCGTGTTCCTTTTTCAATTTTGAACTCTTCTGTAATCACATTGTTAACTATCAGTTTAGCCTTTTGTTCTGAATAAATTGCATCAATCCCGTTTTCAAAACCCCGTCCCACTCCCATCCCTTCTAAATTTCCCTTCATAAATTTCCAAAAGACATTGTCAAAGGCCTTCTCCGCATCTATAAAAATTAGCACTGCTTTTGTGTTGATGTTTGTTTGCAAGAGTTCCAAAATATCAATAATGTTCCTTGTATTAGCAAACAAATGTCTACCTGGGAGAAAGCCTGCCTGGTCCTTGTGAATTACTTCATTCAAAACTTTTTTCAGTCTACTTGCCAAAATGTCTGCAAATATTTTGTAATCCACATTTAAGAGAGAGATGGGACGGTAGTTCTTAAGTTGTGTCTTTTCAGCTTCCGATTTTGGTATCAATGTGATGAAAGCTTCTTTCCACGATTCCGGCGCCTTCTTCCCCTCCATAATTTCATTGCTAACCTCCATCAATGGTTGTATCAAGTAGTCTTTCAATGTCTTATAGTACTTGGAGGTCAGCCCATCTGGCCCTGGAGATTTGCCCAGTTTCATGTTCTGAATGGCTTGTTCAATCTCTTGGCGTGTTATTTTACAATTCAGGATTGATCTGTTTTCTTGTGACAATTTTGGCAATCCATTCTTTTTCAAAAATTGTTTAATCTCAGCCTCATCTTGCGGCCCTTGAGTATATAATTTTTTGAAGTAACTCTGGAAACACTTTCTAATGTCCACAGGGTTCTGAATATTTCTTCCTTCAATCTCCAAATTTGTTTTTGTCTCTTCTTCAACTGCCAAGCTAGCAGTTTCCCACATTTATTCGCCGATTCAAAAGTTTTTTGTTTCATTAATTTAACTTTCCACTCTATTTCCTGATTTATAAATTTAGAATATTGTGCTTGATAGAGTTTAATTTCTCTCAGGATCGGCTGTGATTTCGGATTTGATCTTAATTTCTTCTCTAATTCTTTAATTTTCTCCAAGATCTTGTCTTTTTTCTCATTTTGCATCCTTTTCTTTACGGCATTCTGTTGTATCAAAAACCCCCTCATCACAGCCTTACTTGCGTCCCAGATGATTCTTTTTTCCACCGTAGTGTTCAGATTTATCTCAAAGTAGTCCTTCAAAACTTTTTGGGCCTTCTTAATGATCTCCTGATCTCTAAACATGTTGTCATTCATCTTCCATCTAAAGGAGCCAGTTGGTAATAGTGTCATATCCATCTTTACTGCATTATGGTCGGAGCAGGTCTTTGGGCAGATTTCCACCTTTCTGGTCTTAGGTGCCAGACCTCTAGATATCCATAGTTGGTCGATTCTTGTCCATGTCAGTTGGGCTTCAGAAAAGAATGTTCCCTCTCTTCCCAAGGGGTTCTTTGTCCTCCAGATGTCAATCAAATCCATATTGTCTGTCATTTCAAAAAAAGTCTTTGGTAATCTGCCATCTTTTGTAACATTTTGGCTTTGTGACTTATCCATGTTGGTTGATACGACCCCATTCATATCTCCCATCATAACGATGTTGTTATAGTCCAGATAATCCAGCATGCTCTCGTGCAACTTCTTGTAAAATTCCGATTTCCCCTCATTTGGTGCATAGATCCCTAATATCAAAAGCTTCTCTCCTTGATGTTGTATCTCAATTGCCAAAATTCTTCCATGCTCGTCTTTGAATAAGAATTTAGGTGATAGGCTCTCTTTTGCATATATCACCACGCCTCTCTTCTTTACTCGATCCGAAGATATAAATTCTTGGCCAAGTCTTTTATTTATTAACACTTTTTTATGGAGCCTAGTCACATGCGTTTCTTGCAGGCAGATAATGTCCAATTGTTCTTTTTTTAATATGTGGAATATCTTCCTCCTTTTTTCCGGGGAGTTACAACCATTTATGTTCCAACTCAGAAGTTGCAGAGACATCCTGAATAAATCTGTTATTTTTCTAGGGGTGGTATTTTTTCCGCTGGGTCCTTAGGTTCCAAGTGTGCGGGTACAGCCGGTGCTCCAGGCCCAAAAGGTGATTCCGCTCCTTTTTGAAGGTCCTCTCCGTGTGCAATCAAAAATTTGTCTCTGTCTTCCAATGTTCTAATTTTAACCTTCTTCCCTCTGAATGTAAAGGATAATTGTCAGAGCTGCCTCCAGGTCCCAGCTCACAGAGGACCAACGCTAGGCTGTAGTTATGTACAAAAGTCTTTATTGAGATTCAGTCTCCATTTTAAAGCCGCAGCGTGCAGCTCTACGTCCCGACCTTAGACCGGCGAAGTCCTGTCTGAGTCTCCTCCCCCTCCACACCAGTTTAAGACTCTCGCTTTGCTCCACCTCTTCCTAAGTTCCTTTCTCCTCTGGGCCCTCCTGCCCGCTAGGGTCTCATCCTTCCTGGACTCCTCTGACGCTGACCCTGACGATTCTTGCCCCTCCTTCCGGCGGGCTTTAGGACCTGGTTCCCTATCCGGGCTACCTTCTGTGCCGCTCGCCTGTACCTTTGAACTTGGCGCGCGCGCCCAGCCTGCAACTTTCCTCTTAACCGTTAACTCGCTCTCTGATGGAGGCGTGGTCAACCCTGACTCCTCTTCTCTCGCTGGTGGTGCATATGTGGGCTCTGACACCTGGGACTCCTCCCCCCCACTACGCTCTGGTGGGGAAGCTGTTCCTGATTTCCAACTGCTGCTCTGGGAGTCCCCGCTGGCCCCTTGCTTCTGGGGTGTCCTCCTTGGGTCGCCCCTTGCCCTGCCCATCGGCGCCCCCTTCTGTGAATCTTCCGATTCGCTGGAGAGGCTCATGGAATCTATCGGGCTGCTGTCATATTCTCCTACGCTGCCCTCGGATTGCTCCCCCTCGCTTTCCATCTCCTCTCCTCCCTGCGCTCCCGCTGAGTCCCTGACAATAATCCTTGAGGGAATTCCCACCTAAAAATAATTGAATTGCTCCTCAGCAGTCTGACCAGTTCAAGATAGGCGGATCTAAGGTCCAGCAGCTGTTTCGGGATATCTTTATAAATTTCAATTCTTTTGTCCAAGATGTCCAGTGCTTTTTCGTAGTGTAGGCCCAATATCTTGTCCCTTTCCTCCTTTGATCTCAAAGTTATCAAACAATCTCTGGGCTTCTCTTTCTTTGCAAATCTTCCAAGTCTAAAAGCTGACACAATCTTAAAGTCCTTTTCCTCTATATTCCAAAACTTGGAAAGTTCTTTAGTCAGGAACTCAGCTAGGTTACCTTCTTCAACTTCTGGTATCGACCTTATCCTTAAGTTACTCTCCCGGTTCCGCAGTTCTATCATAGAAAGATAGGTCTGATGTTCACCAACTTGTTTGCAGAGTGGTCTTACCTCTTGTTCTAAATTTTCAAGTTTTTGGCTAGTATCCTCAGCCAGTTTACGATTTTCTGCTGTAGCCTCCGTCAGCTGCCCAATTGCTTGTACGTTCTGTGAAACCTGCCCCGTTATTCTATTTAAGCATTCTGTATTTTGATCAATCTTGGCTGTTTGTTCATCCGCTTTCTTATCCAAAGATTCCACTCTCTTGTCCAAAGATTCCAATTTTTCATATTTTTTTTCTAAAATGGAAGCAGTTGCTCCTGAGGCCATATCTTCCAATTGTGGCTGCTCAGTTTCTCCCTCCCCTGCCAGTGGCAGAGTAGACACAGTTTGTTCTTCCGAAGGCAAAGTAGGTACAGATGATCCACGTGTCTGCAAGGCTGAGGTTAAAGTTGTTAAAGTTGTTTGTCTAGTTCTTGGGCCCTTTTTTCTTGCGCCACTCATTCCAAAGTTATCTAGGAGTCAAGGTCACGCTGGGTTGTTCCCATGAGAAAGCAACAACCCAGAGATAAACAGTCAAACAGGAGGTAGGGAAAAAGAAAGTAGGATGATGTCACTGCTGTAAATCCCAAATCCTCTAGGGGGAGCTTAAAATGTCTTTAGGGAAGAATCCAATTCTGATAAAATTATTAAAGTCTAATTTAATGTCCAAGGACCTCCAGCAACAGATATTAAGCAGAGTTAGTGTTGACAGCAATACATTGTTTCTGACAGTGCAGACTGGTATTTCAAATAATGTTTCAAAGTAACAGGTCCAAAAGCCCTCAGATTGTTACAAGTCCTGGTACACAGTAGCCAAGTCTGCAAAACTGACAGCTCTGTTTCTCAGGCAGCTCCAGCACCTGGGTTTCTCATTCAAATCGTAGTTCCAATAGAAGAAAGTTAGCACAGTCCAGATAAAGGAAGGAAATCATATAATTAAAGTCCTTACTTTGTTTAAAAGCAGTTTCAATGGGTGCTCAGATCGAATTAGGTTGAAAGTTTCTTCTACGCCCCCACTCCTCCAGCTCCTTGCTTTAAAGTTCAGTAAGAGCGGAAGACGGACTTCCTGTTTTTCGTCTCTCCGCTTTCAGCCAAATTCAGTGTTTTAGTCTCAAATTAGAAAGGTCCTTCTTTACTCACGGGTTGCTGCTTTTTCCGAATCAGAAGTTTCCAGGAAAAGAAGTCAGCGCTCTCCGGCAGCAGCTGCGCGGCTTCACTCCACGGATTTGCGAACGACTCACAGCGCCGCGATACCCCCTCCACGTTCCGGAGCCCCTTACGGGGTTCCTTCTGCGTTTTGGGGGCCGCTTCTGGCGCCCGCCGAGTCTCAAGACCACAGGCTCTTCCTGCCTGTGGGTTTTCGATGTGGATCTCCGCTTCGCCGTAGCGGACGACCCAGTTTCCGCGGAGCTTCCCCCTCACAGAAGGAAGAGGACCGCCATTACCGATCGCGCCGCCTCCGGAAGTGTCACCCCCCAGTTTTTGGTGTGTTTTTTTCAAACACAACCTTTTATTCTTCTGCAACTTGCCATACAATTTCTCTTTCAATTTGCCCTCTTAAAAAATAATTTAAAAAAAACGCAGAAAGGTCATGAGGAAAACAAAATACAAGAAGATACAAACATGGACAGGTCCCATTTTTGTGGGCAAAATGGAAAAGATGCTTTGAAGCAGGCTTTCCCACACTTGGGTCTCCAGCTGTTTTTGGACTACAGTTCCCATCATCCCTTCCTACTGGTCCTGCTAGCTAGGGATGATGGGAGTTGTAGTCCAAAAACAGCTGGAGACCCAAGTTTGCTTTAAAGGTAAAGTTGGCTGGCCCTGTGACACCCTCTGCTGGACAAAAGCACTGCCCCAGAATGTGAACCACCCCCAGTACTGCTAACTGGAATTAATAGAGCGCAAAACTGAAGCTTGATCGGCACTTCAACCTCTAGTCAGCTTCTAGGTGCTTTCTGCACCACCTAGAGTACCCACAGAATTGTGGCTTCTACTGACAACACACATAGGAGAACAAATGAAAGACAAACACAAGGGGCAGGAAAAAACCTGGAAAGGGCCATACCAAATGTACATCCGTTGTGAAGAGGTCACTTTCCCCACTGCTGAACAATGCCACAGGTAGAGGAGATGGAATGCTAGAAGTGTCTCTGGGGCAAGGGGAGCTGCTGAGAAATTGAAGTATGGGCTCAAAGTATTACTTTTAAAAAAAGTTGCTGCTATTATAGGCATTGCCATTCTAATGGCATGCATGCTGTGGGAAGCTGCAAACAATAAAAATCTTGGCGAGTTAAGCATTTTATTCATTTCAATATTATTATCCCATTTCCATATAATTACTACTGTTATTATATGCTAAAATTACAAAAAAGTAAAAATATAAAAGGAAATCAAAAGTAAAAAAGAAAGATTACCAGTTAAACAATTTTTTCCAGATAAAAAATAAATGGACTTGACAGAACAACAGCGGATTTTTTTAAAAAAAATATATATTAAATAATACAAAGATATTATCAAAACCACACAGATTGTTACTGGACTGGAACCTTAAGGACTAGGAGGTGAAGGAGGTGATGGTGAAATGGACACATGATTGTGGATATCCAATGAAGATGAAAAATGAGGGAAATTATGGGAATAGACTTAAAATTCACCACATGCTATTTGATTTTTAGATGGTACCTGACCCCATCCAGATCAGTCAAAATAAATAAATATCAGCAATAAGTGTTGGAGATGCATACAAAATGAGGGAACCTTATTCCACATGTGGTGGATATGTCCCCAAAGGGAAAATAAAATAAAAGAAATCTAAATCTTGGATTACATCTCTTATTCATTTCAGAGAGCCAGTGTGGTGTAGTGGTTAAGAGCGGTAGTCTCGTAATCTGGTGAACCGGGTTCGCGTCTCCGCTCCTCCACATGCAGCTGCTGGGTGACCTTGGGCCAGTCACACTTCTCTGAAGTCTCTCAGCCCCACTCACCTCACAGAGTGTTTGTTGTGGGGGAGGAAGGGAAAGGAGATTGTTAGCCGCTTTGAGACTCCTGAAGGGGAGTAAAAGGCGAGTTCCAACAAAATATTAAAATATAATAGTCCATCAAATATTAAAAGCTTCCCTAAACATAATAACAACAACCATCCATTTTCAGTCCATTGAATTAGCAATTGAGCATTTCTGGAAAGGGAAGTGGCATACATAAGAAAGTATTACTCATTTATGATGAGAATTGTTGTGACGTGGGGTTTGTGATTTCAGCTCTCTTGACATAATATGCTGGAGACAGTTCTCTAGTAACACTTCTTTATTAAAGCAACAAGACAGAGGATCCAAATACAGCAGCTTAAATGACCCAATAGTAGCTGTACCATCTGGAACCAAAAGACAGTTACTTTACCCTAATGCAAATACAGACAATAATAATACAGATATAAAATCCTTTGACTCAATACACAACACCCCTCCCCCCCTAGTGAGCACAGCAGACGTAATCTCTCAGGTACTGTGGGGTCCTACAACTTCTACTAGATCTCCTGACAACTGGTGTTGCCGGTTCTGGATTGGGTGTCACCTGTGGTAGGGGGGCTGCTATAGGGGTTTCGTCAGGAACAGATGGAGTCCCAGACATCTCAGGGTCCCCTACCTGTACCTCGTCATCCTGAGGACTAGCAGACCCTGGTTCATTTGCTGAAGCCCCTGGTGATTGCACCACTGGGCCATTTTCACTCTGGTCTTGCAGCTCTGCGTCGTTAGCCAGGGATGAATTATCAGACTCCTCCCTGCTGAGCGCCCGGCGCCTCAGCTGATCTATATGTCTCTTCCAAACTTGTCCATTTTCCAAGGTCACATGATAGGACACAGGTCCACTAGTCCGGGTGACCACACCAGCCACCCACCGCGAACCTCGTGAATAGTTCCTCACCCAGACCAGATCTTCAGGGGCGAAATACCTTGTTGTGTCAGTCTCAGCCTGGGGGTTTGCTCTTGAATTACGGTTTGGCATTTTATCCGGGTGGACATAATCCAACACCGTTACCAATCTTCTACCCAAGAGCAGCTCAGCTGGCGACTTGCCCGTCGCAGTCCACGGCGTCGCATGCTGCAAAAATAACATTCGTGCGATGCGAGCTGACCAGTTACCCTCCATTAAGCGCGCAATGGATTCTTTGGCTGTTCTTACCATGCGCTCCGCCTGCCCATTGGAGGATGGGTGAAAGGGCGCGGATGTGACCCCTCTTATGAAGTTATCAGCCAAGAATGCCCTGAATTCTTGGGATACAAAAGCTGCCCCATTATCTGATACAATGGTCTCAGGTAACCCGTGGGTTGCAAACAGCTGCCTCAACACCTTGATTACGGCAGCTGATGCCATGCTAGGGACCATCGTCACTTCTAACCATTTGGAATACGCATCGACGATAACCAAAAAAACCTTCCCCTGGAATGGCCCAGAAAAATCTAAGTGCAGCCGGCTCCAGGGAGATCTGGACTGCTCCCACCAGTGAACTGGTGCTCTGGCCACTTCTGGCCGCACCTCTTGGCATGCCTTGCATGTTTGTACCCATTGTTCTATGTTCTGGTCCATTCCAGGCCACCACACATAACATCGGGCTAGCGACTTCATCCTGACCATTCCCGGGTGTCCCATGTGAAGCGTCTCAAGAACCCTGTTTCTCAGTGGTGCTGGGATGATCACCCTATCTCCCCACAGGAGACAACCCTTATGCATGGATAACTCGTGCTGCCTTGTCGCATAAGGCCTGAATTTGTCTTCATGCGGACCACCTGGCCACCCCCTCCCCACCCAAGTGAGCACACGGGAGAGAACAGCATCTTTCCTCGTTTTCTCAGCAATATCAGTAGCCGTTACAGGAGCCCCTGGAAGTGTTTCCAGCATCATTATGTGCTCCGCTGGAGCAGGATCCTCATTGCTCCCGCCAGGAAGGGGCAATCGACTCAGCGCATCAGCGTGGCACAACCGTTTCCCCGGCACATGGGTCAAGGTGTACTGGAACCCATTCAGGAATATAGACCAACGCAGCATTCTGGGGGAGAGACTTTGTGGCGTTTGTTTGTTCGGGTTGAACAACCCCAACAGTGGTTTGTGGTCCGTTTCAATGGAGAAATGACGACCGTACACATAATCATGGAACTTTTTGATTCCTGCCACAATTGCAAGCGCCTCTTTGTCAATTTGAGCATAGTTGCGCTCCATGGGCGACAACGTATGGGAATAGAAAGAGATGGGCTTTTCCGACCCATCCGGTTCCCTATGACTCAGCACCGCCCCCAGGCCGTATTGAGAGGCATCACATGCCAGGACCAGCGGCTTCGATTCATCATAATGAGCAAGGACGCTCTTGCTACTCATCATTCCTCGCAAAGAGTCAAAAGCCTTCTGCTGCTCCTGCCCCCATCGCCACACATTCTTTTTCTGCAACAGTCTATGTAATGGTTCAGCTACCGAAGCTTTCTGGGGTAAGAACGAATGATAAAAGTTAATAAGTCCCAGGAATGACTGCAACTCCGTCTTGTTCTGTGGTCGTGGTGCCTCGATGATGGCCTTAACCTTAGCATCTGTGGGGTGGATGCCTGATGCATCAATTTTAAACCCCAAGAATTCCACAGTTGGCACCCCAAAACTGCATTTTTCCTTTTTTAGTTGCAACCCCACCTCCTTGAACTTGAGCAACACTGCACGGACACGCACAACCAGTTCCTGTGGGTCTTTTCCAGCAATCAAAACGTCATCAAAAAATGGCAAGACCCCCGGCAGACCTCTTAACATGCGTTCCATGAGCCCTTGAAAAATCCCTGGGGCCACACAAACTCCAAATTGTAATCTGTTAACTCTGAACGCCCCTTTATGTGTGACAATAGTCTGTGCTTCCGCTGATTGTGGGGTTACTGGCAGCTGTTGGTAAGCTTGCGCCAGGTCAAGTTTGGCGAACACCTTGCCCCCAGCCAGTTTAGCCAACAGATGTGATACGACTGGAATGGGGTATGAGTTTCCCCTGAGTGCCTTATTGATAGTACATTTGTAATCAGCACAGATCCTGACTTCCCCATTTGCTTTAAGGGGCATGACGATTGGAGTCTCCCACTTAGCGGAGTCCACGGGTGAGAGAACTCCCTGCTTGACCAATTTATCCAGCTCTGCTTCGATCTTGGGTTGCAGTGCAAATGGCACTCGCCTTGGTTTGAGTCGGATTGGGGCCACCCCAGGGTCCAATTCGAAGTCAACTGGGGGCCCTTTATAACAACCCAGTTTTCCATTAAAGAGACCAGCAAATTCTTTGCATAATGCCTCGCTCATCTCAGGGCAGGTTTGGATTGAATTAAGCCCTGATATACTCAGTCCCAGGGCGGGAAACCAGTCAGTGCCCAGGAGACTGGGGCGACTGCCCTTCGCAATCACCAGTTTGAGTACCGCCTGTTTGTCCCGGAACTGTACTCTCACGGCACACATTCCCATGACATGGATGCGGCCCGCTGAGTATGACTGCAAAGTTGCCGGGAAGGGCTCCAGAGGGGGCAACTTACCCCTGGGGAAGAATGTCCTCGCGGTCTGGTCCGACACGATAGTGAATCCAGATCCGGAGTCCACCTCCATGTCGCACAGCTGACCCTCAATCTTCACCTTGACGTGTGCCTTGCCTTGCGCTGGAAACTGCACGACCCTCCTGTTGATCTCCGTTACGTAGTGGCAGTCCTTTAGAACATGGTTCACTGTGGCCGATCTGCGATGCTCCAGTCTAGGTGCTCCTGTCGCTCCCAACGCCGCCGATCTACAGACCCTGGCGATGTGACCTGTCTTTCCGCACGTCCGGCACATAGCATCCCGGAAACGACAACTCTTCCGCTCATGGTTTCCGCCACAACCAGGGCACCTGCCTCGGTGATCTTTGTGCACTGTGCAGGCCTGACGCACTGACTCGACCCCACGGACTGGGCTCTGGCTCGGAGTAGCCTCTAGCTCGTCCATGGCATGTGCAACTTCTATCTGTGGCTTAGGGGCCCTGCGACTGGCATCAAGCTCCTCTCTTTCATAATTCTCCGTGGCGGTGGCCTCCTTCAAGGCTGAAGCAAGGGTAACCTCTTCTTTAGCGACGATGCGTCTTCTGGCTTTCTTGCTGCTCAGACCACCGACAAACCGATCCAGGAGAGTCTCTTCCAGATCTTGGAAGTCGCAGTGCTGAGCGAGCTTCCGCAGTTCAGCTAGAAATACAGATACAGACTCCCCAGCACGCTGCTGCCTCTTATGAAACTCCATCCGCCGGGCCATCTTGGTCTCAGTAGGCGCTAAATGGCTTGTTAGGCAGGCAAGAATATCTTTGAGAGATGTCTCACTTAGCTTCGCTGGGGCAAGCAATGCCTTGGCCAGCTTGAAGGTCTCAGGCCCACAGTAGCTCAGGAATGTGGCCCTTCTTTTGCTGGCATCGGTGATCCCTTGAGCCACTGTGAAGAACTTGAAGCGTTCGACGTAGTCTTCCCACGTGTGGGGCTCTGATGGCTGGAAGGGCTCCAATACCCTTGGACTCCCCATTGTCCTGTGGGCAGGGTCGTCTTCTCAGCTGGCCAGTGAGTCTTGTTCTTAGCTACAATCCGGACTCTGAGGCAGGGCTGCGTTTAACCGCTCCTCAGCATTCCGGATCCCATCCTCGTCGCCAGTTGTTGTGACGTGGGGTTTGTGATTTCAGCTCTCTTGACATAATATGCTGGAGACAGTTCTCTAGTAACACTTCTTTATTAAAGCAACAGGACAGAGGATCCAAATACAGCAGCTTAAATGACGCAATAGTAGCTGTACCCTCTGGAACCAAAAGACAGTTACTTTACCCTAATGCAAATACAGACAATAATAATACGGATATAAAATCCTTTGACTCAATACACAACAAGAATAGGATTTATTTATTTTGAAATTCGCTTGGTTCCTCCTTGGTAGCCAGTGTGATTGTTTCAGCAGGGCTAGAACTCAGGACCCGCTGCCTTGAGGGACATCTAAGAGCAGTTGGGCAGGGGAAAGGTCTCCCTTGGGAGGTGGGGGACTCTCCTTCCTTGGAGGTCTCTAAGCAGAGATCGGACGGCCATCTGCCATGGGTGCTTTAGCTGAGATTCCTGCATAGCTGGGGGTTGTAATAATAATTATAATAATAATTTATTATTTATACCCCGCCCATCTGGCTGGGTTTCCCCAGCCACTCTGGGCGGCTTCCAGTAAAACACTAAAATACAATAACCTATTAAACATTGAAAGCTTCCCTCAACAGGGCTGCCTGTTTAGGGAACTAGATCCGGCCCCCTCTTGCTTCGGGTTGGACTAGATGACCCTGGGATCCCCTCCTCTCTCTCCACTCCTGAATTCCAGGAGGAGCTTCCTTGCCTCCTGCAAAGCCCTTTTCCCTGCAAGCTCTTCCTCTGGTTTCTGGCCAAGGGAGGGAGATGCTCAGAGTCCAGCCAAGAGCCTCACCCCCAAAAGGATATCTGGGCATGGGCCTAGCCAGGGGGGGGGCAGCTGCCCCCCTAAATCCATAAAAAATAATAGAAATCTGAGGTTCTGCCAAGCGAGAGAGGGCTGAGCTGGAGGGACTCGGCTTGGCAAGGGTTAAAGGGAAGTGAGCTGCCTTCCTAGAGAGGCCAGGAAGCAAGAGGGGGCCAGGTCCTCCAGAGCCAAGGCCCCTCCCTCCCCAGTCCTTTCCTGCAAGGAAGGGGGGGGCGGGGTGTTACTTTGGGGTCTCTCCTGCAAGGGCCGAATCGCTGCCCCCTCCTGGGATCTGGTGAGTCCATAGCTGTCAACTTTCAGATTTGAAAATAAGGGATCAGCAGCCTCACCTATCTACCAATCCGGGATAGCAGCAGGAAGCAGCGGAAACGGCGCTGCAATAAGGGAATTTCCCGCAAAGAAAGGGAAGGTTGCCAGCTATGGGCGAGTCTCCTCTCTCTCCCCCCAGAGGGTGCAGTGGGGAGACGGGGGGGGGGGGTCCCAGGGCTGCAGCAGGAGAGGATGCCTGGGGGGCCAGATGTGCTCCTGCAGGGGGGGACCCCAAGTCAGGGAGGAGGAGAGGGTCCTGCCAGGGAGGGGCCAGGGCTGCAACGCTTTTCTTTCTGGAGATCAGAGGATCCCTGACTCCCACGAAATCTCCCTTTTTAAAACAAAGAAGTCCCTGGCTCTTTAACTCTGTGTGACATCGCTCAGCCTCATTGCACAACAGAGGAAACATGAGCAAATGGTTTTCCAAAGCTGGAGGAGGAGGTGGACTAGCCCCCCCCCCAAAAAAAAAACAACAGGCAGGAAGGAAGGAAAAGTAGGAAAGAGAGGCCAGGAATAAAGAGAGGGATCCCAGGCCATGGTCTGGCTGCTGCATTGCAAACCAGTTTGTGTTAAGCTATCTAATAGAACAACAACAAAATCAAGGGAGATGTCTTTGGCCCCGCCCACTTGGCCCTCTGGGGGTTGGCCAGATACATTCCTGGCCCTCAGAAGAGAGAAAAAGAGATCTCACCCCACAAATCTGTCTGGACAGCGGCAGAGATTGCAGAAAAGGAGACAGAAGCAGGGAGTGGAGGTGGGGTGAGGGTGGAGCTGGGGAGCAACTCCAGAGGACCCCCAGGTCAGGACCCCAAGTAGAGAAAAGCATCCATTTTTCACAAGATACAAATGACTCCCTTGTCATTCGGTTCTGACTTCATGCATTGACTAGAAGGATGGAGAAACCAGGTTGATTAATCTGACAGAAATCCCTTCAGTTGCCTCCACATTTTGCATTGCTAGAAGGCTAGAGACGTATTTCTTCTCCTCTTCCTCCTCCTCTTTCTTTTCAAAAGGATAGCTCACGGTCTGGGATGCGGTGCAGTCCAGCCCTGGTTCCCAGCAAGACTCATCCATGCTTGCTCAGGGAACCATTTCCCCCTCGTCCTACAAATTCTGTAACAGAACAATGTATTTGCTTTGTAGGATTTCCTAGAGCCCCTCATTAAGACGGGCAGAACTTGGCAGAAGACCAAAGGGTTCCTTCCGATCTCTCAGAGGCTTCCTGAGAGCACAGATGGATGTGCGAGACACAGCTGGCCCCAAAGCAGGAAGAGACCATGGCAGCCAAACTGGGAGCAGTGGGGGGTTCTGGGAAAACCCAGTGCAGAAGATCCTGGGTGAGGAGGACACCCTCCGCTCAGAGGTGCAGAGCCAGCAGTTGAGGCAGTTCTGCTGCCAAGAGGCCAAAGGACCCCGAGAGGTTTGCAGCCGACTCTACCACTTTTGCCACCAGTGGCTGAAGCCAGAAAGGCACACGAAAGCTGAGATGCTGGACCTGGTGATCTTGGAGCAGTTCCTGGCTGTCCTTCCCCCGGAGATGAAGAGCTGGGTGAGGGACTGCGGAGCAGAGACCAGTTCCCAGGCGGTGGCCCTGGCCGAAGGTTTCCTCCTGAGTCAGGCAGAGGAGAGAAAGCAGGTGAGAGAGACATTCCTCTGGATACTCCCAAGGGGCTCCAAACAGGATGGAGAACATCCCATAATGGTCTGCTGATGGCCCATCTTTTTTCTGGGAAAGCATCCATGGAATGAGATCTCACACCCTTCAAGTCTTTGTCATTCTCTTTCTAGTATTTCTCCCCATTCTCTGTTTTGAATCCTTGTTTCTTTTTCAGGGAAAGGATCTCTTTGCAGAAATGGACCTGGATTCCTGTGAGGCAGAGAGGCCTCCGTTGGACACCAGAGAGAGGTCACTGGGTAAGGAGGAAGGAGGCTTTTCTCCATTTGGTCTCGTTCTGTAGTTTTCCAACTCATCTGAGGGTTCTTTTCATCTTGTTTTGGGGGAGACAGTTGGGAAGCAGGGTCCAGAGGAGGAGAGATGTATTTCTGCACAAACAAACATGAAATGGGCACAAACCTCCAAATGCTCTCAGCAGGAAAGGCTTTCTCAAAGGCCCATCTGCAGTTAGAGATCCCCTGTTTCACCTGTGAGAGAAGCAGGCACTCCTGGCGTCCTGCTTACCTTTTTTTTTTGCAGGTGACAGAAGGATGCCAGCAAGACCTCCTGATCCGTCTTTTCATGGGGGCAGAAGGGAAGCAGCGGCTGTGGAACCAGATCAGGTCAGGGGAAGCTGCCTTGTGGGGACAGAGGCCGAGGGATGGAGCAATGTCATTTACTGGTTGGGCACAGAGGAATGGTGGGAGGAAGCAGCTGGGGAACCAGGAAGGGAAGATGGCTGAGAGCCCAAGAAGTGGAGGTAGAAGAAGGATGGGTGTTCAGAGGGGGAAGAGGGAGAAGCCTGGGAAGAGGAGGTGTCAGAAGCTGAAGGGGAAACAGGGCTTAGTGAGCTGGGAGAGTCTGTAGAAGAATGCAGTGCAGAATCAGAGACAGAAGAGGAAGGAGGCAAGTTGGAGAGGAAAGTCGAGAGGCTGAGGTGAGCCAGGAGAAGGAGGAGCCACTGGTGGCTCCCTCTTCCTTCTGCCAGAAGCCACCCTCTCTGCTTGTCTCTCAGAGCCAGGAGACCCCCTGCAATGCAGGAATCTGCTAGATCATCCAAGACAGATGGCCATCCAAAAGAGGCTTATTTTATTTTTAGATTGATAACTGAGGGCAATGAAACAATCGCTGAGATGGCTAGAGCGCCGGTGACGGATAACTCATTCTGAAGCTGACCGGACACGGGTTAGAGCTCAATGTCGAGCCTACCAAGTGGCGGTAGTGATGGCAAAGAAGACTTTCTTCGCCGCCTCTATTGCATCTGCAGAAAACAGCAGCAGGAGACTTTTTCAGGGGGTTCGCAATTTAGTGGAACCACCTGCTACATCGGGGCCCAGTATGGGCCACATGATCTCCTGCAATGATTTTGCAAAGTTTTTTGCAGATAAAGTCACTCAGATTTAGGAAGAGGTAGACTCCACCATGGGAGCAGGGCCGGGGCGGGAGAGTGCTAGTGTCCTGTCTAGTCAAGTTGTGTGGGATCAGTTCCAATCTGTTACCTCCAAGGATGTGAACAGGCTGCTTGGACAAGTGAAACCAACCACCTGTTTCCTTGATTCTTGCCCATCTTGGCTTATAAAAGCTAGCCTGGAAGGGCTGGGAGATGGGCTTCGTGGGGTCATGAATGCTTCTCTCTGTGAGGGAGCCTTCCCAGAACCGCTGAAAAAGGCGGTTATCAAACCGCTTATTAAAGAACCATCTTTAGATGCTGTCAATATGGCTAACTACCGCCCAGTCTCAAATCTTCCATTCTTGGGCAAGGTGATTGAGCGAGTGGTTGCTGAACAACTCCAGGCACGCCTGGAAGAAGTGCACCATTTGCATCCCTTCCAGTCGGGATTCAGGCCTCACCATGGGACTGAAATTGCCTTGGTCGCACTGGTTCGATGATCTCCGGTGGACCAGGGACAAAGGTGAGAGCTGTTTCCTAGTTCTGCTGGATCTCTCAGCGGCCTTTGACACCATCGACCATAACATCCTTCTGGACCATGGTGAGGGGCTGGGAGCTGGGGGCACTGTCATACAGTGGTTCTGCTCCTTCCTCCTGGGCCGTGTCCAAAAAGTGGTGGTGGGGGGGATGAGTGTTCAGACCCCTGGGCTCTCACTTGTGGGGTGCCTCAGGGTTCTGTCCTCTCCCCCATGCTTTTCAACATCTACATGCAGCCACTGGGAGAGATCATCAGGGGGTTTGGGCTGGGTGTTCATCAGTATAAAGATGATACCCAGCTGTACCTCTCTTTCAAATCGGAACCAGCGAAGGCGGTGAAATTTCTGTGTGTCTAGAGGCGGTTGGAGGATGGATGGCGGCTAACAGATTGAGGTTGAATCCTGACAAGACAGAAGTACTATTTTGGGGAGACAGGAGGCGTGGTGTGGGGGACTCCATGGTCCTGAATGGGGTAACTGTGCCCCTGAAGGACCAGGTGCACAGCCTGGGAGTCATTCTGGACTCGCAGCTGTCCATGGAGGCACAGGTCAATTGTGTGTCCATGGCAGCTGTTTATCAGCTCCATCTGGTATGCAGGCTGAGACCCTCCCTGCCCGCAGACTGTCTCTCCAGAGTGGTGCGTGCTCTGGTTATCTCTCGCTTGGACTACTGCAATGCGCTCTATGTGGGGCTACCTTTGAAGGTGACCCGGAAACTACAACTAATCAAAAATGCGGCAGCTAGACTGGTGACTGGGAGCGGCCGCCGAGACCATATTACACCGGTCTTGAAAGACCTACACTGGCTCCCAGAACGTTTCTGAGCACAATTCAAAGTGTTTCTGCTGACCTTGAAAGCCCTAAACGGCCTCGGTCCAGTATACCTGAAGGAGCGTCTCCACCTCCATCGTTCTTCCCAGACACTGAGATCTAGTGCTGAGGGCATTCTGGCGGTTCCCTCGCTGCGAGAAGCCAAGTTACAGGGAACCAGGCAGAGGGCCTTCTCGGTAGTGGCACCCGCCCTGTGGAACACCCTCTCACCAGATGTCAAGGAGAAAAATAACTACCAAACTTTTAGAAGACATCTAAAGGCAGCCCTGTTTAGGGACACTTTTAATGTTTAAGAGATTATTGTCTTTTAGTGTTTTTTGGAAGCCGCCCAGAATGGCTGGGGAAACCCAGCCAGATGGGCGGGGTATAAATAATATATAATTATTATTATTATTATTATTATTATTATTATTATTATTTATTAACAGGAAGGAAACAACAGAGCATTGTGTAGCAGATCATATTTCTGCTGTCTCAGAGGAGAACATTTCCCTTTTTCTTTTAGGGTCCAGTGTGCTTTGAAGATGTCACTGTTCCTTTCACGGACGAGGAGTGGGCGTTGCTGGATCCTGACCAGAGAGCTCTGCATAAGGACGTCATGGAGGAGAATCGTGGGATATTGGCCTCTCTTGGTAAGGCTCCCTGTGGGATCGTCATATCTGCCTGGAAATTCAAAAAATACGTCTGTGGGCCAACCTCATATATTTTCACAGAGTTCAACATTGCCCCCTATAACACCTGGGAACCTAACACCCCCACAATAAACAGAAACTTACAGTTTTTTCTTTGAACAATCTTCATCAAAATATTGCTTTTTCTACCACGATTGGGCTGGTGTGAACTTCCAAGGCAATCTTCAGTGTCAGCTTCAACCTTCCACAATTTTGACCACTACTATATATCAGAGAAAACAACATTCAACAACTCTTCAGAATCTAATAATAAATATGTTGGTAAAATGACAAACAACACAGGTAATGAACACACACCCAACTTGTTTCATTTCTTCTCCATTTGTTCCTGAGGCTCTAATCCCTTTTTGTCTCCATTGCAGATTCTGATGAATTGGAAATTGAGAGCAAAGGTGACCACGATAAAATCCCCAGGGAGGAGAAGCCACATAAAAATTTGGAGTGTGGAGAAAGCTGCAGCCAGAGCTCCCATTCCACTTCCCATCAACAAGATATCATTGGAAAGAAACTCTATCAGTGCATGGAATGTGGAAAAAGCTTCAGGAAGAGCTCCTCCCTTACTTCCCATCACAGAATTCATACAGGGGAGAAACCCTATCAGTGCGTGGAATGTGGAAAGAGCTTCACTGATAGCTCCAATCTCACTTCCCATCAAAGAATTCATACAGGGGAGAAACCCTATCAGTGCATGGAATGTGGAAAGAGTTTCACTGATAGCTCCTCTCTCACTTCCCATCATAGAATTCATACAGGGGAGAAACCCTATCAGTGCATGGAATGTGGAAAGAGCTTCACTCATAGCTCCAATTTCACTAAGCATCAGAGACATCATACAGGGGAAAAACCCTATCAGTGTGTGGAATGTGGAAAGAGCTTCACATGTAGCTCCTCTCTCACTTCCCATCAAAGAATTCATACAGGGGAGAAACCCTATCAGTGCATGGAATGTGGAAAGAGCTTCACATGTAGCTCCTCTCTCACTTCCCATCAAAGAATTCATACAGGGGAGAAACCCTATCAGTGCATGGAATGTGGAAAGAGCTTCACTGATAGCTCCTCTCTCACTTCCCATCACAGAATTCATACAGGGGAGAAACCCTATCAGTGCATGGAATGTGGAAAGAGCTTCAGTCAGAGCTCCCATCTCACTTCCCATCAAATAATTCATACAGGGGAGAAACCCTATCAGTGTGTGGAATGTGGAAAGAGCTTCTGTAAGAAGCAAAATCTTACTTCCCATCAAATAATTCATACAGGGGAGAAACCCTATCAGTGTGTGGAATGTGGAAAGAGCTTCATTCACATCCACAGTCTCACTTTCCATCAAAGAATTCATACAGGGGAGAAACCCTATCAGTGTGTGGAATGTGGAAAGAGCTTCAGGAAGAGATCCTCCCTTACTTCCCATCAAAGAATTCATACAGGGGAAAAACCCTATCAGTGTGAGGAATGTGGAAAGAGCTTCACTCAGAGCTCCTCTCTCACTTCCCATCAAAGAATTCATACAGGGGAGAAACCCTATCAGTGTGTGGAATGTGGAAAGAGCTTCACATGTAGCTCCTCTCTCACTTTCCATCAAAGAATTCATACAGGGGAGAAACCCTATCAGTGCGTGGAATGTGGAAAGAGCTTCACATGTAGCTCCAATCTCACTTCCCATCAAAGAATTCATACAGGGGAGAAACCCTATCAGTGTGGGGAATGTGGAAAGAGCTTCACATGTAGCTCCGATCTGACTTCCCATCACAGAATTCATACAGGGGAGAAACCCTATCAGTGCGTGGAATGTGGAAAGAGCTTCAGGAAGAGCTCCTCCCTTACTTCTCATCAAAGAATTCATACAGGGGAGAAACCCTATCAGTGTGTGGAATGTGGAAAGAGCTTCACATGTAGCTCCAATCTCACTTCCCATCAAAGAATTCATACAGGGGAAAAACCCTATCAGTGCATGGAATGCGGAAAGAGCTTCACTGATAGCTCCAATCTCACTTCCCATCAAAGAATTCATACAGGAGAGAAACCCTATCAGTGTGTGGAATGTGGAAAGAGCTTCAGTCAGAGTGCCAATCTTACTTCTCATCAAAGAATCCATACAATGGTCAGAAAAACCATTATACAGCTTTAGGAGCCAGGCAAATCTGCACCTTTTTAACCAGGCTTTTGGCTAATTCACATCTAATGCCCTTTTAATATGTGGTGTTTTTTATCGTTTTTTTAAAAAAATTTGTAACCATCCTGAGACCTGTGGGTGTAGGGAATAGGCGCCAACTCTTAAAGGCCTAGTGGTCTTTGCCCCACCCCCAATAAAATATTTAAGGATGCCACCCCCCAGTTTTTGCTGTGTTTTTTTCAAACACAACCTTTTATTCTTCTGCAACGTGCCATACAATTTCTCTTTCAATTTGCCCTCTTAAAAAATAAAAAAACAAACACAGAAAGTTCATGAGGAAAACAAAATACAAGAAGATACAAACGTGGACAGGTCCCATCTTTGTGGGCAAAATGGAAAAGCTGCTTTGAAGCACGCTTTCCCACACTTGGGTCCCTAGCAGCTCCTGGACTACAGTTCCCATCATCCCTTCCCACTGGTCCTGGTAGCTAGGATGATGGGAGTTGTAGTCCAAAAACAGCTGGAGACCCAAGTTTGCTTTAAAGGGAAAGTAGGCTGGCCCTGTGACACCCTCTGCTGGACAAAAGCACTGCCCCAGAATGTGAACCACCCCCAGTACTGCTAACTGGAATTAATAGAGCGCAAAACTGAAGTTTGATCGGCACTTCAACCTCTAGTCAGCTTCTAGGTGCTTTCTGCACCACCTAGAGTACCCACAGAATTGTGGCTTCTACAGACAACACACATAGGAGAACAAATGAAAGACAAACACAAGGGGCAGGAAAAAAACCTGGAAAGGGCCATACCAAATGTACATCCGTTGTGAAGAGGTCACTTTCCCCACTGCTGAACAATGCCACAGGTAGAGGAGATGGAATGCTAGAAGTGTCTCTGGGGCAAGGGGAGCTGCTGGGAAATTGAACTACGGGCTCAAAATATTACTTTTTTAAAAAGTTACTGCCATTATAGGCATTGCCATTCTAATGGCATGCATGCTGTGAAACACAAGAGCAGTCAAGTACAACATTCCTAGAGTGAACAAGTTTACACATGGGGAGGGATGTTTGTCCAGCCAGCAGGTAAACTTCCTGTTTCCTTCTGGGCTGAGACAGACTTCCTCTGCATGTGACTAGAGGTGGGCGTTGCCTCACCTGTGCAGGTAATGACAAAAGCACAGGGCAGGGCAGCCATCTCTCTCTCTCTTTCACCACATGCATCGAAGACACAACATCTACTAAGCCAGAGATGCCCTCTTGGCTTCCAGCCAAGAGAGGAAAAAGGGACTGTCTTCTTAAGGGAGAGACTCCAAGTGTATGTTACTTCATTAAGCTAAGTCTGCCTTCTGGGATCTGATTCTGAACAGAATGTGAGTAAACTCTTTTTTTATTTTTATAAAAGACTGTGTCGTCTCTTCTATTTTATGAGGGAATAAGGGGAAAATACCAGAACAGTTATTATAGAGGCTTTAGCGAGCCTGAGCAAACGCAGACGCTGCAAATTTAAAATAAAAGGGAATGTTACTCTGCTGATATTGTGGAAGTTGTTAACACAAGTTGGATAAGGATATACTCTGACAACATATCCTTTCCTGCATCCCTGAACATTCCCACACATGCATCATATGATGGATTGTGCAAGGCAGGACTTACCTGGCCCCCCACCAATATTTTATCCAAGTCAGCACCACTGGGTCATGTGGTTTCCAAATTAAAGACATAAATCTCCTTCCTTTGCACAAGTTCCAGCTTGTCAATATCCTCATTTATGCTTTTAAAAATTTATTTGCCCTTCATCTGAAGTTTTTACAATATAAACATACAGGATGAAAGCATGGCTTTCTCAATAAGAATAAGAATAAGAATAATTTATTATTTATACCCCGCCCATCTGGATGGGCCTCCCCAGCCACTCTTGGCGGCTTCCATAAAAACCAATAATACAGTAAAATCACATGTTAAAAACTTCCCTGAACAGGGCTGCCTTAAGATGTCTTCTGAATGTCAGGTAGTTGTTATTGCTTTGACATCTGCTGGAAGGGCGTTCCACAGGGCGGGCGCCACTACCGAGAAGGCCCTCTGCCTGGTTCCCTGTAGCTTTACTTCTTGCAATGAGGGAACCACCAGAAGGTCCTCGGTGCTGGACCTCAGCGTCCGGGCAGAATGATGGAGGTGGAGACGCTCCTTCAGGTATACTGGACCCAGGCCGTTTAGGGCTTTAAAGGTCAGCACCAACACTTTGAATTGTGCCCGGAAACGTACTGGGAGCCAATGTAGGTCTTTCAAGACCGGTGTTATATGGTCTCGGCGGCCACCCCCAGTCACCAGTCTAGCTGCCGCATTCTGGATTAGTTGTAGTTTCCGAGTCACCTTCAAAGGTAGCCCCATGTAGAGTGCATTGCAGTAGTCCAAGCGGGAGATAACCAGAGCATGCACCACTCTGGCGAGACAGTCTGCAGGCAGATAGGGTCTCAGCCTACGTACCAGATGGAGCTGGTAAACAGCTGCCCTGGACACAGATATGACCTGTGCCTCCATGGATAGCTATGAGTCCAAAATGACTCCCAGGCTGCGCACCTGGTCCTTCAGGGACACAGTTACCCCATTCAGGACCAAGGAATCCTCCACACCTGCCCGCCTCCTGTCCCCCCAAAACAGTACTTCTGTCTTGTCAGGATTCAACCTCAATCTGTTAGCCGCCATCCATCCTCCAACCGCCTCCAGACACTCACAGAGGACCTTCACCGCCTTCACTGGTTCTGATTTGAAAGAGAGGTAGAGCTGGGTATCATCCGCATACTGATGAACACCCAGCCCAAACCTCCTGATGATCTCTCCCAGCGGCTGCATGTAAATGTTGAAAAGCATGGGGGAGATGACAGAACCCTGAGGCACCCCACAAGTGAGAGCCCAGGGGTCAAAAACAAGACAAGCCAGAGAAATCTCTCCTTTTCTGTTTTTCTTTTCTTGGATGGAGTTACAAACTTCATTGATCAGTGGACTGTTGTGGAAATAGTGCATCTCGATTTCAGTAAGGCTTTTGACAGAGTCCTCTGTGATATTTATGAGAGGAAGGTGGTAAAATGAGACTGAATGAGGTAACTGTTAGGTGGATTTGACTGACCGAACCCAAAGAGGACTCCTTCATGGTTCCTCCTCACCCTGGGAAAAGTGACCAGAGGGGTGCTGCAGGGTTCTGTCCTGGGCCCGTTGTTGTTCAGCGTCTTGATAAATGACATGGATGAAGGAACTGAGGGGATGCTCATCACATTTGCAGACAACACCAAAGGGATCATAATGGCGTCCTCTCTCTTCTTCAGCAACAGACAGGGAGACAAAGAACAGTGCAAAAGCACAGCAGAGTGGAAGAGATAAGACTTAACTTCTGTTCTTACACTTCCCAAGCCTAGGAAAGTAAACAGGGGCATGTGACATACTAGCAACAGGGTGCTCCCCCACACGCAGGAGAGAGGAGGAGGACGCCGAGCAATGCATGAAAGCCCCTATATAGACATTTTTAATTGCCCACCCTGGAGTCCAAGACCACCCCCAGAAACATCATACATACATCATAGAAGAGGTGTAGCCCAAGGACCCCCCCCCCCCAGATACATCATACCCACATCACAGAAAAGACTGTCAGCCCCCTCCCTGTCATAGACTTTTTTTTTAATATTCTTTTTTATTAACTTTCATTTATCACACACACACAAAGAAAAAACAAAACCATTTAAAACAACAACTAATACAGAAAAGAAAAGATTTACATTAAATCCAATACTTATTAAATTAAATAACAGAAAAAAGTGACAAAAAAAGCACCAAAGCAATGAAAATAAAAATAAACTGATACATAACACATACTTGCTGACTTCCTTCCCTCCTGATTTCGGGTTCTTAATTTTAAGAGTTTCATTTTTACAGCTGATGTTGGTTAATTGATCTATCTATACATCGAAAGTTTCATAACAAGCCTGCTATATTTGGTAGGTTACTATAGTTACCTTCAATATATATCATAAATTTAATCCAGTCGTTATTTAACTTTGTATTCTTTTGGTTTCTAATTCTCTGCGTCATTTTAGCTAGTTCGACGAAGTTATATAGTTTCGTTTGCCATTCCCTCATCGTTGGTATATTTCTATTTTTCCAATTTTGGGCAATTAACATTCTGGCCGCTGCTGTTGAGTATTGGAATAGGACTCTATCTTCTTTCTTAATTTCTTCTCCGATGATACCTAATAAGAAGGCCTCTGGCTTTTTCGGGAATGTATATCTTATTTTTTTTAATTCATTATATATCGTATCCCAAAATTTTTTTATTTCCTCACATGTCCACCACATATGTATGAAATTGCCTTCTTTTGTTTTGCATTTCCAGCAGGCCTTATTTCCAGTTTTGTACATCCTACTTAGCTTCTCTGGCGTAATGTACCATCTATATATCATCTTCTCTAGATTTTCTCTGATTGCAACACTCGCCGTGAATTTTATTCCCTCCTTCCACAATTTTGACCATTTTTCATATTCTATGTTATGCCCCAGATCTATCGCCCATTTTACCATAACTTCCTTAATTTCTTCATCTTTTGTGTCCCATTCCAATAATAAATTGTACATTTTAGATAGTAATTTAAATTTATTTTCTATTATTTCAATTTGAAATTTCGATTTCTTTTCATTCATTCCAGTTTTTTTATCTTTTAACCAAATTGCATTAATTTGGTGGTACTGTAACCAGCTTGTCAACTTTCCCTTCAGCTCCTCATATGGCTTTAATTTCCAGCTGTCTTCTGATCTTATCAATAAATCTTCATATGTTAATTTCTGCTCCTCCATATTTATTTTTTTAATAGTTAGGATATTTATTGGGGACAGCCACCAGGGCGTTCTCCATTCTAGCAATTTTTTATTTTTTTCCCAAACTTCATATAGTGGGCCCCTAATGATGTGATTTGAGAACCCTTTATGAGCCTTCTCTTTATTTGCCCAGAGGTAGGCATGCCATCCGAACCTGTTGTCTGCTCCTTCAAGATCCAATAAATCAGTATTTTCCAAGGTTATCCAATCTTTAACCCAACATAGGCAGGCGGCCTCGTAGTATAATTTCAAGTTAGGGACTGCAAGTCCCCCTCTCTCCTTTCGGTCCGTAAGTAATTTAAATCTTATCCTTGGCCTCCTTCCCTGCCAAATGAATCGTGAAAGAATTTTCTGCCAATCTTTAAATAATTTTGACCCCCTAATTACCGGAATATTTTGAAACAAGAACAGCATTCTTGGAAGAACATTCATTTTTATTGTCTCCATCCTGCCCATCCACGAGAGGTTAACTCTGTTCCAGACATCCAAATCTTTTTTAATTTCTTTCCATGTTGTCGTGTAATTATCTTCAATTAAGTTTATATTTTTTGGTGTAAGCCATATTCCTAAGTATTTTATTTTTTTAACCACCTTTATCCCATGTTTTCTCTCCAGTTCTTCTCTTTCCTCAGCACCCAGGTTTTTTGTCAACATTTTGGTTTTTAGTTTGTTCAGTTTAAAACCGGATAGTTTACCATATTCTTCTAAAATCTCCAGCGCCTTGCCCAAACTACCTTGCGGTTCTTCCAAAGATAACATTAGGTCGTCCGCATAAGCTCTTAGTTTAAATTCCTTCAATCCTATTTTAATTCCTTGTATCTCTCGTTTCAATCTTATTCTGTTCGCCAGTACTTCTAATACTATAATAAATAATAGCGGGGAGAGGGGGCACCCCTGTCTTGTACCCTTTAAATGTGTTTGTAAGATTGTTATTTATTACCAATTTGGCAAATTGGGTTGAATATATTGCCTGTATTCCTTTCAAGAATTCACCTTCTATCCCTGCCACCTCCAGAGATTTTATTAGGAACAACCAAGAGACATTATCGAACGCCTTTTCGGCATCTATGAAAATCAGTGCCGCAGGTATATTGTTATTAATCTCCAAATATTCAATTATGTTTATAATGTGTCTCAAATTATCTTTCATGAACCTATTTGGGAGGAAACCCGCCTGGTCCTTATGGATTAAATTTATTAAACATTTTTTCAGTCTGTTTGCCATGATATCTGCGTATATTTTGTAATCGTTATTTAATAACGATATTGGCCTATAGTTCTTAATGTTCAATTTGTCTGTGTCCGGTTTTGGAATTAACGTTATAAAAGCCTCCCTCCAGGACTCAGGTATCTTTCCTCCTCTTAGTATATTATTCATGGTCTCGCAAAGCGTTGTTGCCAATTCATCTCCCAAAACTTTATAGTATTTTGCCGATAAACCATCCGGTCCCGGTGCTTTCCCTAATTTCATTTTTTTAATCGCGTTCTGGATCTCCTCTATACTTATAGGTCTGTTTAATTGAGATTTTTCTTCTTCCGTTATGGCCTTTCCTTTACAGTTCTCCAGATACCTTTCTATTTGAGTTGGGTCTTCTTCTCCTTTTTTGTATAATTCCTCGTAAAATTTAAGAAAGTTTTTTTGTATCCTTTTTGGGTCTTCTATCAATTCTTCTTCTACTTTTATTTTATTTATCACATTTTGCTTTTGCCTTTTCCTCAATTGCCAAGCCAATAGTTTTCCAGTTTTATTCGCTGATTCGAAATATCTTTGCCTCGTTTGCTTGACTTTCCATTCAATTTCTTGGTTCGTTAACATCGAATATTGTGTTTGTAATATTTTTATAATTTGTATACTTTGGTCATCTTTTGGATTCTCAATTAATTTTTTTTCAGACTCCCTTATCTGTCTAAGGATTTCTTCCTTCTTTTGCTGTCTCATTTTCTTCTTATAGCTATTTTGTTGGATGAAGAAACCTCTTAGGACCGCCTTACTGGCATCCCATACCACTTCTAAGTTTGTTCCTGTATTGAGGTTCAGGTCAAAATACTCTTTTAATGTAGCTTTAGCTTTTTCTACAACCTCATCATTGTCTAACAAGTATTCATTTAACCTCCATCTGAAACCCCCTTGTGAAGTGCCCTTTAATTCCAATGTTATTGAATTATGGTCAGAGAGAGTTCTCGGTTGGATTTCACATTTTGTAGCTCTTAAGGTTAACTCCCTTGAGGTCCAAATTTGGTCTATTCTGGCCCAACTTTTATGTACCTCTGAGAAAAAAGTAAACTGCTTTTCTGTTGGGTGCTTGTGTCTCCATATGTCTATTAAATCCATATTCTCTTCCAGGTCTTGGAATGATTTTGGTAATTTCCCTTGGTTTCGTTTTCCCCTTTCTGTTTGTCTATCAATCTCTGGTGTTGGCACCGCGTTGAAATCTCCCAATAATATCGTCCTATTGTTTTCTAAATTCATCAAAACTTGTTCTAATTTCTTAAAGAACTCTGGCCTATTAGAATTTGGGGCATATATATTTACCACATTAATCTTTTCCCCCTGAAAGTTGATGTGCACCCCCAATATCCTCCCTTCTTTATCTTTATATATCAATTTAGGTTCCCATTTTGCATTAACATATATTACAACTCCCCTTTTTTTCTCTGCCATGGAGCTTATAAATTCCGTTCCTAAATTCTTATTTAACAATACATGTTTGTGCTTTTTGGCTACATGTGTCTCTTGAATACAGATTACGTCCAATTTTTTCTTTTTCAAAACATTTACAATTTTATTCCTTTTAGTTTTGTCATTCAAACCATTTACATTCCATGTTAGAATTTTAAGATTCATTATAGTATTTATCTACAATTAAGTCAGTAAATTACCAATTTAAGTTTCTCCGATTTAAATTCGGGTGGTTTTACTTTCTGTTCCTTCTTCCTCCTCACCTACTTCTTCGTCTCCTGTCTCTCCCCCCCTCTCCCCCCCACCCTCCCCCCCCACAGCCCCCAATCCCGCATCACCATCATAGACTTTGGAAAGAGATAGCTGTGGCCACTCTGGTGGCTTTTGTTGGTGTTGCTGCAGGTAATAAATAGTCTTGTGGTCACGAGGAATTGGGCAGAGGGTTTTCCATCATTGGGTCTGCGTTGACATCTGTAGAAAGGATATCCTGTAAATGGGAGGGTGGGGCAGGACTGTTGGGACTTAAAGAGACAGTTAAAAAGGGAAGAGATAAAAGCCAAAAAGGAGAGAATCTCCTTCAGTTTTCTTGGGAAGCTGCAAACAATAAAAATCTTGGCGAGTTAAGCATTTTATTCATTTCAATATTATTATCCCATTTCCATATAATTACTACTGTTATTATATGCTAAAATTACAAAAAAGGAAAACTATAAAAGGAAATCAAAAGTAAAAAAGAAAGATTACCAATTAAACAATTTTTTCCAGATAAAAAATAAATAGACTTGACAGAACAACAGCGGATTTTTTTTTTTAAAAAATTAAATAGGGCCGCGCGGGCGGGGCCGGGGCGATGGGGAATCTGTTCGGGCACAAGCGGCAGAGCCGGGTCACCGAGCAAGATAAGGCCGTGCTGCAACTGAAACAGCAGCGGGACAAACTAAAGCAATATCAGAAAAGGATATCGCTACAGCTGGAGCGGGAGAGGGCTTTTGCTCGGCAACTATTAAAAGATGGCAAGAAAGAGAAAGCAAAGTTTCTGCTGAAGAAAAAACGGTATGAAGAGCAACTGCTAGACAAGACAGAAAACCAAATTAGCAACCTGGAACGCATGGTCCAGGATATTGAATTCACACAAATTGAGATGAAAGTGATTGAGGGCCTCAAAATTGGTAATGAGTGTTTAAATAAGATGCACCAGGTTATGTCAATGGAAGAAGTGGAAAGGATCATGGATGAAACCCAGGAAGCTGTGGAATACCAGAGACAAATAGATGAAATGCTGGCTGGCAGCTTCACTGTAGAAGATGAAGATGCCATTTTAGCAGAATTAGATGCCATCACTCAGGAACAGATAGATCTTCCAGAGGTTCCATCTGAGCCACTCCCAGAAAAGATTCCAGAAACATCGCCGGACAGAGTCAAACCAAAGCCAGAATTGGTGGCTGCATCTTAACTCCATTTCCTGGGGGATCCCTGCAGGCTATCCTGGACTCCGAGCATGGCTAGGGTGCAAGAGGCTTCTGTGGTGTCCCATTGGCTCTGAACAGCCACGCTGGAGCAGGTTTCCTGCACAGAATGGAAGCGGTAAACTGGTTAATATCCCATATCAAGATTATTTTGTAGTGTGCACACTCCTTTTTTTGTAACGTAAACTGGATTAAATGGTGACTCTCAAAAAAATATATATATTAAATAATACAAAGATATTATCAAAACCACACAGATTGTTACTGGACTGGAACCTTAAGGACTAGGAGGTGAAGGAGGTGATGGTGAAATGGACACACGATTGTGGATATCCAATGAAGATGAAAAATGAGGGAAATTATGGGAAAAGACTTAAAATTCACCACATGCTATTTGATTTTTAGATGGTACCTGACCCCATCCAAATCAGTCAAAATAAATAAATATCAGCAATAAGTGTTGGAGATGCAGACAAAATGAGGGAACCTTATTCCACATGTGGTGGATATGTCCCCAAAAGGAAAATAAAATAAAAGAAATGCTATTTATTTTAAAGAAAACCAAAGCTTTCCTATTTAACATTCTAATGATAAGCATACCAAATGAAAATAAAAGAGAGTTTCTTTACACGGCAATAGTGGTTAGGATGTTAATAGCAAAATACTGGAAAATGAGTTAACATCAACAAGATGAGTGGCAATTAAAGTTGTGCTAGTACCTTGAACTAGCCACAATGACAGAACTTCCAAGAGACTGAGATCTTCTCCCAGTAATAAAAATCCTACTAGTGATCTACCCATTGTCTTTGCCCAGAGTTCTTGAGCTTTTCTCAGGGAGCAGTGACCAGAGTTATGGATCGACCACAAGATCATCTAACAAATTAAAACTATATAAACAATTGTGCTATAATAGTACATACCATATATGAAGTATCAAGATAATAGAACTTTTAACACAGTGGTTTCTGCAGTGAACAACAACTCTTACAATGTATATAGACAGGCGCAGCATTGATTTTAGCTACAGGTGACAGCAATCTGCAGCTGCAAGGTTTTCTTCTTTAAGTGACCCCTTTAAAACAACAAATGAAAAACAAACTTTATCCATACACAGGTTTGTTAATTTGTTAAAATATGTTGAATTATGACATATTCATTTACATTACTTAGAATATGTACAACGGATGAAGCCCATGATATTGTGATAATGTCGCAGGACACCCCCCCCAAACATTCAGTTTGTACAAACTTCACACACTCACACACTACATACGCTACGCTTCTGTTATAAATTCATAGAAAATCAACCATACATCAGATTTACACTGTTCTACTCTTATTTTACTCCATGAAGGAAGGTCTACAAAATGGGGAAGGTTTGAAAGAGGGCAGCCATAATCCCTTGAGCATACCAGTACATACACAGGAGCCCTGCCCAGTTGCTATGCCAACCCTGATGGTCCTAGACAGAAGACCATCAAGATCACAAAGAACTTGCTTATGGGAGTGGATTCAGCATGGTCTGGAACAAAGGACAATAATCAGCTCTTCCCTCAGGAAACTGCAAACTCCCCTCTGTCACCTGGAAAGTACTCATGGGGAGGGGGAAAGGAAGAACCAGCCAGGTGACAGGACACTCAGGTTACCACCACAACCCCTCCCTCAACCCCTCCTTTCTGTGCTGTAGGTGTGATGTATCTGAGGGGTGGTCTTGGGTTACACCCCTTCTGTGGTGTATGTATGTTTCTGGGGGTGGGCTTGATCTACAGGGTGGCAACTTCAAAAGTCTTTATAAGGCCTTGCACACCATTTTTCTGGGTCCTTCCTCTCTCCTGCAAGTGAGGGGAGCACCCTGTTGCAACAGCTCAATAAAGGCCAAGCCTACAGGCTGCTGATTTGCTCCAAGTTATCCTGGTTGGTGTCTTTGTTTTTGTCCAAGGGAGCCCTCGGATTTTTCCGTTAACAATTTGGCGACCATGCTCAGGGACTCTTGGTCCTCCTGGGAAGGTGAGGGGGGAGATAGAGGGGATCTGGCGCCACTGGGCAACCTTAGCCCAGGGATCCTTTTTCCTCTCCTTGCCTCCTCTTTGCGGGCGGTAATCAATCATCACCAGAAAGCTCAACCAGGGGAGCAAAGGCAAGGTCAAGCCGGCCAAATAAAAGGATCCTGGGATCCCCGAGGGACATTCAAGGATGTGAGTATGGTTTGAAGTTAGTACGGTTGGAGGGGGGTGGAAGAATAATGTCTCCACGGCAGCTGAACTTTTCTTTTTTCTCTCCTTGACGTCTTCTCTCGGAGTGTGGCTGGAAGCGTCCTGGAAGTCCTTCTCTCTCTCTCTCCTGATTCTCTTCTTCAGAGTGTAGCCAAAGGGATCGTGGAAAATCTCTTTTTTCTCTCCTTGACGCCTTCTTTCGGAGCGTGGCCGGAAGGGTCCTGGAAAATCAATCTCTCTGTGTGTGTGTCATTTGCTTCCTTTCAAACCTTTGTCTTCTCGGACCCCAGTCTGGCACTGCACTGTGCAAGCGTCCAGTAGGGAGTTCCGGACATAGTCCTAAGATCAGGCAGGAGGCTGTTGTGGACGGTAGAGCGGGAGGTTCAGGAAGAAGACGGGGTCCCGCACTAGGATTAGTTTTGTGAGCAGCGCTGAGTGAATTCCGGATCCATGGTTTTTCCGGGTTAAGAGACCCATGCTTTCCAGGCTAGTTGTCTGTGGTTTAAGTTATAGGCAGGGATTCCCTTTGGATTTCTGCTAGCCTTCTCCGGTCCGATCCGTCGGAGATTTGCCCAGAAAGGGCCGAGAGGGGCACTTGAGTGTTAGACTGAATAATACTGATAGGATATTCTTTTCTCTCTCTCTCTCCCCCCCCCCTTTGTCCATCTCTTGTATCTCTGTTTATGTATCTCCTTGTGTAACTTGTTATCGAGCAACCCCCGCTTGGTATTAGAGGGAAATGGGAGCTCACTCTTCTAAACACCCTAGCTGGACTCCTCCTGACAACAAAGCTTCCATGAAGCCTTTTTGCCCCAGAGAGGATTCTAATATGCCCCTCCAGTTTGTCATCTCCAATTGGGAAAAATATATAAAATAAAATAAATTAGAGGGGCGAAATGGTCTTTCCAAGTCCAAATTGTGAGACCGTTGTAACTTTTAATGGGTGGCTTAGGCCCACCACCTGGAACCCAGGACACAGCGGCCACCTCAGGGATCCTTCAACAAAATCAAGGTGTGAACCCTTAGGGAGAGCTGAGCACATCAAATTTGTGTTGTTAAACTATAACCTAAAGCTAGAACATGGAACCGTAAACTTAATGGGGCTCAGAAGGCAGTAGATATAATAATAACCCAGCCTGAGAGCCCACGCATTAGAGATCTTAGCTTCTCTATAAATGAAGAAGAAGAAGAGGAGTTTGGATTTGATATCTCGCCTTTTACTCCCCTTCAGGAGTCTCAAAGCGGCTAACAATCTCCTTTCCCTTCCTCCCCCACAACAAACACTCTGTGAGGTGAGTGGGGCTGAGAGACTTCAAAGTGTGACTGGCCCAAGGTCACCCAGCAGCTGCAGGTGGAGGAGCGGAGACCAGATTATGTGACTCTTAACCACTTACACCACACTGGCTCTCTGAAATGAATAAGAGATGTACTCCAAGATTTAGATTTAGATTTAAAGGATTTGTGTTTACATTGGCTTCAGCATCCACAGACTATGCTCTTAAGTGCACATAGTTTTTAAATTTTAAATCTAAGGAAGCCATGTTGGGCCTTATCAATCTT
Source organism: Podarcis cretensis (assembly GCF_951804945.1). Classification (NCBI taxonomy): domain Eukaryota; kingdom Metazoa; phylum Chordata; class Lepidosauria; order Squamata; family Lacertidae; genus Podarcis; species Podarcis cretensis. The sequence continues at coordinate 5,796,170 of NC_137173.1, read as the reverse complement.
AAACAGGACAAAAATGAGAATGAAGTGTGCAAACGTTTGTTATTTGAGAGAGGCTCCAAAGAGTCTTCCTCTGAGTGGGACAGAGGGGAGTTTGCAGTTTTAGGGTTGTTTTCGCTGCTTCTTTCCTGTTGCCGCTGGCGGAAGCGTATTCAGAGCGTGCAACGACATCGGCGTGGAAACGGCGCTCGAGGTGCTTTATCTCGGCATCACCTTCCCTTCCCCGGGCGCCTGCCTGCCGCTTCCTGGGCGGCTAAGCACCCTCTGTCTGAGGTGGTACCGTATTGGGAGCACTGCTCGGGGGCTGGATTTGTTTCGGGCGGCCCGATTGGGTTAATTGTTTAACGGGCTGCGGGACTGTCCCCCTTTCTTGTAATGTGGTTTAATTTTTATTAAGCAGGCCTAGGTTACACGGCACAGCGTCGCTCGCTGTAGGCCCACGTGGGTGCCCCAGCTGTGTGTTAGGGGGTTGATCAAGGCGGCCATTTTAAGTGTGGCAATTCCCTGCCTCAGGTTTGTCTTGCGCAGCGTTCTTCGGGCTTTGGGGCTAAATTCCCTCACGAGAAGCCAAACAGAGGGAAAAGGGGGCAGCGGCGCGTTAGGGCTACCGCTGACCGATTCAAGCTGTTATATTAATTTTTCGCTTGCCAGGGTGGCACGACGCAGCATCGCCATTCTGAGTAAACCACATGGTTCCTCGGCTACGGGGATTATCGGCGCCATCTTGGGAGAGGCTAATAGACTCCACCCCTAGCTTATCGGCTTCAACTTCTCATTGCGCTTTAATTATAAGAACATAAGGACAAGGGCGGAGTTTCAGCATACGGCATTTGATTTAATTAGGTTCTGGCAAGCGCAATTTTTTGGTTCAACTGCTGTCCCGGGGGGGGGGGGCTTGTTTGCCACGCAGCTGCTCGGGGGGTTGTTATAAGGGCTCTTTCTCTGGGGAGTTACAAAAGTGCTAGGAATTTAGTTGTGATCAGGAGGGATTTAATTGATTTTTTGTTGCTGAGGGTTAGGTTTTTCTGCGGTCAATTCCTTACTTTAATTGGTTCTTATGCAAAGGGAGTTAATTTAATGGCTAAGGTTTCCTACAGTCAAATTGTGAATTTAATTGGTGTGACTCAGAGTAAGTTAATTTAAATCAGTTGAGTTAAAGTGCTAGGTGCCGTGAATTCCAATTTAGCAATTACGGTTGGCTTCTAGGGCATTTTGCGTGCCAAAGTTTGGGCAGTTGGTATTGGACTTGCCTTCCTAAAATAATTGGTTTGCTGCGTGGTTAACTCCGAACTCAACTTCACGCTTCAAGCCAAAAGACAACCCTTCCCCGTCCCCGGGCAAAACCCCTGGCCTTTCATTGGTATAACCGCCACCACACTGGTGGCGTTTACCTAATAATAATAATAATAAATTTCGTGACAGCAGTCACGAAATTAAAAGACACCTGCTCCTTGGGAGAAAGGCGATGGCAAACCTAGACAGCGTCCTAGAAAGCAGAGACATCACCTTGCCAACAAAGGTCCGTATAGTTAAAGCCATGGTTTACCCAGTGGTGGTGTATGAAGTGAGAGCTGGACCATAAAGAAGGCTGATCGCCGAAGAATTGATGCTTTTGAATTATGGTGCTGGAGGAGACTCTTGAGAGTCCCATGGATCAAACGCATCCATTCTTAAGGAAATCAGCCCTGAGTGCTCATTGGAAGGACAGATCCTGAAGCTGAGGCTCCAGTACTTTGGCCACCTCATGAGAAGAGAAGACTCCCTGGAAAAGACCCTAATGTTGGGAAAGATGGAGGGCACAAGAAGAAGGGGACGACAGAGGACGAGATGGTTGGATAGTGTTCTCGAAGCTACAAACATGAGTGACCAAACTACGGGAGGCAGTGGAAGACAGGAGTGCCTGGCGTTCTCTGGTCCATGGGGTCACGAAGAGTCGGAAACGACTAAACGACTAAACAACAACAACAACAAAAGCAAATTATTATTATTATTATTATTATTATTATTATTTATTTGTACCCTGCCCATCTGGCTGGGTTTCCCTAGCCACTCTAAGCGGCTTCCACAGCAACCAAAAATACACAAAAATGTCACACATTAAAAACTTCCGTTAACAGGGCTGCCTTAAGATGTCTTCTGAATGTCAGGTAGTTGTTTATCGCTTTGACATCTGATGGGAGGGCGTTCCACAGGGCGGGGGCCACTACCGAGAAGGCCCTCTGCCTGGTTCCCTGTAGCTTTGCTTCTCGCAATGAGGGAACCGCCTAAAGGCCCTTGGAGCTGGACCTCAGTGTCCGGGCAGAACAATGGGGGTGGAGGCGCTCTTTTGGGTATGCTGGGCCGAGGCCGTTTAGGGCTTTAAAGGTCAGCACCAGCACTTTGAATTGTGCTCGGAAACGTAGTGGGAGCCAATGTAGGTCTTTCAAGACCGGTGTTATACCTCAGCACGGCGCAGGGACTGACTGAGCGGGTGGCGAGATGCTTTCAGCCTCGAACACTTGGTGGGTTCTGAAATGGTCGTGCAGGCCAGATTCATGACCCTGGAGGGCTGGATTCGGCCCGCGGAACATAGTTTGAGGACCCCTGGTCTACACTGACTGGCAGCAGCTCCCCAGAGTTTCAGGCAGGGATTTTGTCCAGCCCTGGCAGGAGATGTCAGGGGCTGACCCTGGGACATTCTGCATGCCAAGCAGATAATCTAGGGCTCCCCATATTTCCCTGCACTTACAACGTTATACTATTAGCAACCGTGGAGATTCCACCTGCCTCTTTTGAAAGGAGAACACTCACCTGATGAATAATAATAATAATAATAATAATAATAATAATAATTTATACCCCACCCATCTGGCTGGGTTCCCCAGCCACTCTGGGCGGCTTCCAACAAAATATTAAAATACAATAGTCCATCAAATATTAAAAGCTTCCCTAAACATAATAACAACAGCCATCCATTTTCAGTCCTTTGAATTAGCAATTAAGCATTTCTGGAAAGGGAAATGGCATACTTTTGTATATTAGTATGAAAAGCATGCATAAGAAATTTTTACTCATTTACTCATTTATTACTCATTATTACTCATTTTGGCAGGGGAAAGGTCTCCCTTGGGAGGTGGGGGACTCTCCTTCCTTGGAGGTTTCTAAGCAGAGATCGGACGGCCATCCGCCATGGATGCTTCAGCTGAGATTCCAGCATAGCTGGGGGTTGGACTAGATGACCCTGGGATCCCCTCCTCTCTCTCCACTCCGGAATTCCAGGAGGAGCTTCCTTGCCTCCTGCAAAGCCCTTTTCCCTGCAAGCTCTTCCTCTGGTTTCTGGCCAAGGGAGGGAGATGCTCAGAGTCCAGCCAAGAGCCTCACCCCCAAAAGGATATCTGGGCATGGGCGTAGCCAGGGGAGCAGTTGCCCCCCTAAATCCATAAGAAATAATAAATATCTGAGAGAGGGCTGAGCGAGGGAGGACTCGGCTTGGCAAGGGTTAAAGGGAAGTGAGCTGCCTTCCTAGAGAGGCCAGGAAGCAAGGGGGGGCAGGTCCTCCAGAGCCAAGGCCCCTCCCTCCCCAGTCCTTTCCTGCAAGGAAGCCGGGGGCGGGGTGTTACTTTGGGGTCTCTCCTGCAAGGGCCGAATCGCAGCCCCCTCCTGGGATCTGGTGAGTCCATAGCTTGAAAATAAGGGATCAGCAGCCTTGAAAATAAGGGATCAGCAGCCTCACCTATCTACCAATCCGGGATAGCAGCAGGAAGCAGCGGAAACGGCGCTGCAATAAGGGAATTTCCCGCAAAGAAAGGGAAGGTTGCCAGCTATGGGCGAGTCTCCTCTCTCTCCCCCCAGAGGGTGCAGTGGGGAGACGGGGGGGGGGGGTCCCAGGGCTGCAGCAGGAGAAGGTGCTTGGGGAGCCTGATCTGCTCCTCCGGGGGGGGGACCCCAAGTCAGGGAGGAGGAGAGGGTCCTGCCAGGGAGGGGCCAGGTCTGCCACGCTCTCCTTCCTGCAGATCAGAGGGTCCCTGACTCCCTTTTTAAATCTCCCTTCTTTAAACAAAGAAGTCCCTGGCTCTTTAACTCTGTGTGACATCGCTCAGCCTCATTGCACAACGGAGGAAACATGAGCAAATGGTTTTCCAAAGCTGGAGGAGGAGGTGGACTAGCCCCCCCCCCCAAAAAAAAAAACGGGCAGGAAGGAAGGAAAAGTAGGAAAGAGAGGCCAGGAATAAAGAGAGGGATCCCAGGCCATGGTCTGGCTGCTGCATTGCAAACCAGTTTGTGTTAAGCTATCTAATAGAACAACAACAAAATCAAGGGAGGTGTCTTTGGCCCCGCCCACTTGGCCCTCTGGGGGTTGGCCAGATACATTCCTGGCCCTCAGAAGAGAGAAAAAGAGATCTCACCCCACAAATCTGTCTGGACAGCCGCAGAGATTACAGAAAAGGAGACAGAAGCAGGGAGTGGAGGTGGGGTGAGGGTGGGGCTGGGGAGCAACTCCAGAGGACCCCCAGGTCAGGACCCCAAGTAGAGAAAAGCATCCATTTTTCACAAGATACAAATGACTCCCTTGTCATTCGGTTCTGACGTCATGCATTGACTAGAAGGATGGAGAAACCAGGTTGATTAATCTGACAGAAATCCCTTCCGTTGCCTCCACATTTTGCATTGCTAGAAGGCTAGAGACATATTTCTTCTCCTCTTCCTCCTCTTCCTTTTCAAAAAGATAGCTCATGGTCTGGGATGCGGTGCAGTCCAGCCCTGGTTCCCAGCAAGACTCATCCATGCTTGCTCAGGGAACCATTTCCCCCTAGTCCTACAAATTCTGTAACAGAACAATGTATTTGCTTTGTAGGATTTCCTAGAGCCCCTCATTAAGACGGGCAGAACTTGGCAGAAGACCAAAGGGTTCCTTCCGATCTCTCAGAGGCTTCCTGAGAGCACAGATGGATGTGCGAGACACAGCTGGCCCCAAAGCAGGAAGAGACCATGACAGCCAAACTGGGAGCAGTGGGGGGTTCTGGGAAAACCCAGTGCAGAAGATTCTGGGTGAGGAGGACACCCTCCGCTCAGAGGTGCAGAGCCAGCAGTTGAGGCAGTTCTGCTGCCAAGAGGCCAAAGGACCCCGAGAGGTTTGCAGCCGACTCTACCACCTTGACCAGCAGTGGCTGAAGCCAGAAAGGCACACGAAAGCTGAGATGCTGGACCTGGTGATCTTGGAGCAGTTCCTGGCTGTCCTTCCACTGGAGATGGAGAGCTGGGTGAGGGACTGCGGAGCAGAGACCAGTTCCCAGGCGGTGGCCCTGGCCGAAGGTTTCCTCCTGAGTCAGGCAGAGGAGAGAAAGCAGGTGAGAGAGACTTTCCTCTGGATACTCCCAAGGGGCTCTAAACAGGACAGAAAACATCCCATAATGGTCTGCTGATGGCCCATCTTTTTTCTTGGAAAGCATCCATGGAATGAGATCTCACACCCTTCAAGTCTTTGTCATTCTCTTTCTAGTATTTCTCCCCATTCTCTGTTTTGAATCCTTGTTTCTTTTTCAGGGAAAGGATCTCTTTGCAGAAATGGACCTGGATTCCTGTGAGGCAGAGAGGCCTCCGTTGGACACCAGAGAGAGGTCACTGGGTAAGGAGGAAGGAGGCTTTTCTCCGTTTGGTCTCGTTCTGTTGGTTTTCCAACTCATCTGAGGGTTCTTTTCATCTTGTTTTGGGGGAGACAGTTGGGAAGAAGGGTCCAGAGGAGGGGAGATGTATTTCTACACAACAAACATATGAAATGGGCACAAACATCCAAATGCTCTCAGCAGGAAAGGTTTTCTCAAAGGCCCATCTGCAGTTAGAGATGCCCTGTTTCACCTGTGAGAGAAGCAGGCACTCCTGGCGTCCTGCTTACCTTTTTTTTTTTGCAGGTGACAGAAGGATGCCAGCAAGACCTCCTGATCCGTCTTTTCATGGAGGCAGAAGGGAAGCAGCGGCTGTGGAACCAGATCAGGTCAGGGGAAGCTGCCTTGTGGGGACAGAGGCCGAGGGATGGAGCAATGTCATTTACTGGTTGGGCACAGAGGAATGGTGGGAGGAAGCAGCTGGGGAACCAGAAAGGGAAGATGGCTGAGAGCCCAAGAAGTGGAGGTAGAAGAAGGATGGGTGTTCAGAGGGGGAAGAGGGAGAAGCCTGGGAAGAGGAGGTGTCAGAAGCTGAAGGGGAAACAGGGCTTAGTGAGCTGGGAGAGTCTGTAGAAGAATGCAGTGCAGAATCAGAGACAGAAGAGGAAGGAGGCAAGTTGGAGAGGAAAGTCGAGAGGCTGAGGTGAGCCAGGAGAAGGAGGAGCCACTGGTGGCTCCCTCTTCCTTCTGCCAGAAGCCACCCTCTCTGCTTGTCTCTCAGAGCCAGGAGACCCCCTGCAATGCAGGAATCTGCTAGATCATCCAAGACAGATGGCCATCCAAAAGAGGTTTATTTTATTTCTAGATTGATAACTGAGGGCAATGAAACAATCGCTGAGATGGCTAGAGCGCCGGTGACGGATAACTCATTCTGAAGCTGACCGGACACGGGTTAGAGCTCAATGTCGAGCCTACCAAGTGGCGGTAGTGATGGCAAAGAAGACTTTCTTCGCCGCCTCTATTGCATCTGCAGAAAACAGCAGCAGGAGACTTTTTCAGGGGGTTCGCAATTTTGTGGAACCACCTGCTACATCGGGGCCCAGTATGGGCCACATGATCTCCTGCAATGATTTTGCAAAGTTTTTTGCAGATTCAGGAAGAGGTAGACTCCACCGTGGGAGCAGGGCTGGGGTGGGAGAGTGCTAGTGTCCTGTCTAGTCAAGTTGTGTGGGATCAGTTCCAATCTGTTACCTCCAAGGATGTGAACAGGCTGCTTGGACAAGTGAAACCAACCACCTGTTTCCTTGATTCTTGCCCATCTTGGCTTATAAAAGCTAGCCTGGAAGGGCTGGGAGATGGGCTTCGAGGGGTCGTGAATGCTTCTCTCTGTGAGGGAGCCTCCCCAGAACCGCTGAAAAAGGCAGTTATCAAACCACTTGTTAAAGAACCATCTTTAGATGCTGTCAATATGGCTAACTATCGCCCAGTCTCAAATCTTCCATTCTTGGGCAAGGTGATTGAGCGAGTGGTTGCTGAACAACTCCAGGCACGCCTGGAAGAAGTGCACCATTTGCATCCCTTCCAGTCGGGATTCAGGCCTCACCATGGGACTGAAACTGCCTTGGTCGCACTGGTCGATGATCTCCGGTGGACCAGGGGCAAAGGTGAGAGCTGTTTCCTAGTTCTGCTGGATCTCTCAGCGGCCTTTGACACCATCGACCATAACATCCTTCTGGACCGTGGTGAGGGGCTGGGAGCTGGGGGCACTGTCATACAGTGGTTCTGCTCCTTCCTCCTGGGCCGTGTCCAAAAAGTGGTGGTGGGGGATGAGTGTTCGGACCCCTGGGCTCTCACTTGTGGGGTGCCTCAGGGTTCCGTCCTCTCCCCCATGCTTTTCAACATCTACATGCAGCCGCTGGGAGAGATCATCAGGGGGTTTGGGCTGGGTGTTCATCAGTATAAAGATGATACCCAGCTGTACCTCTCTTTCAAATCGGAACCAGCGAAGGCGGTGAAAATTCTGTGTGTCTAGAGGCGGTTGGAGGATGGATGGCGGCTAACAGATTGAGGTTGAATCCTGACAAGACAGAAGTACTATTTTGGGGAGACAGGAGGCGTGGTGTGGGGGACTCCATGGTCCTGAATGGGGTAACTGTACCCCTGAAGGACCAGGTGCGCAGCCTGGGAGTCATTCTGGACTCGCAGCTGTCCATGGAGGCACAGGTCAATTGTGTGTCCATGGCAGCTGTTTATCAGCTCCATCTGGTATGCAGGCTGAGACCCTCCCTGCCCGCAGACTGTCTCTCCAGAGTGGTGCGTGCTCTGGTTATCTCTCGCTTGGACTACTGCAATGCGCTCTATGTGGGGCTACCCTTGAAGGTGACCCGGAAACTACAACTAATCAAAAATGCGGCAGCTAGACTGGTGACTGGGAGCAGCCGCCGAGACCATATAACACCGGTCTTCAAAGACCTACACTGGCTCCCAGAACGTTTCTGAGCACAATTCAAAGTGTTTCTGCTGACCTTGAAAGCCCTAAACGGCCTCGGTCCAGTATACGTGAAGGAGCGTCTCCACCTCCATCGTTCTTCCCAGACACTGAGATCTAGTGCTGAGGGCCTTCTGGCGGTTCCCTCGCTGCGAGAAGCCAAGTTACAGGGAACCAGGCAGAGGGCCTTCTCGGTAGTGGCACCTGCCCTGTGGAACGCCCTCCCACCAGATGTCAAAGAGAAAAATAACTACCAAACTTTTAGAAGACATCTAAAGGCAGCCCTGTTTAGGGACACTTTTAATGTTTAAGAGATTATTGTATTTTAGTGTTTTTTGGAAGCCGCCCAGATGGGCGGGGTATAAATAATATATTATTATTATTATTATTATTATTATTATTATTATTATTATTAACAGGAAGGAAACAACAGAGCATTGTGTAGCAGATCATATTTCTGCTGTCTCAGAGGAGGACATTTCCCTTTTTCTTTTAGGGTCCAGTGTGCTTTGAAGATGTCACTGTTCGTTTCACGGACGAGGAGTGGGCGTTGCTGGATCCTGACCAGAGAGCTCTGCATAAGGACGTCATGGAGGAGAATCGTGGGATATTGGCCTCTCTTGGTAAGGCTCCCTGTGGGATCGTCATATCTGCCTGGAAATCCAAAAAATACGTCTGTGGGCCAGCCTCATATATTTTCACAGAGTTCAACATTAATCTAATAATTATTAATCTAATAATAAATATGTTGGTAAAATGACAAACAACACAGGTAATGAACACACACCCAACTCGTTTCATTTCTTCTCCATTTGTTCCTGAGGCTCTAATCCCTTTTTGTCTCCATTGCAGATTCTGATGAATTGGAAATTGAGAGCAAAGGTGACCACGATAAAATCCCCAGGGAGGAGAAGCCACATAAAAATTTGGAGTGTGGAGAAAGCTGCAGCCAGAGCTCCCATTCCACTTCCCATCAACAAAATCTCATTGGAAAGAAACTCTATCAGTGCATGGAATGTGGAAAAAGCTTCAGGAAGAGCTCCGGTCTCACTTCCCATCAAAGAATTCATACAGGGGAGAAACCCTATCAGTGCGTGGAATGTGGAAAGAACTTCCGGAATAGCTCCCATCTTACTTGCCATCAAAGAATTCATACAGGGGGAAAACCCTATCAGTGTGTGGAATGTGGAAAGAACTTCACACATAGTTCCTCTCTCATTTCCCATCAAAGAATTCATACAGGGGAGAAACCCTATCAGTGTGTGGAATGTGGAAAGAACTTCAGTCAGAGCTCCTCTCTCACTTTCCATCAAAGAATTCATACAGGGGAGAAACCATATCAGTGTGTGGAATGTGGAAAGAACTTCAGGAAGAGTTTCAATCTCACTAAGCATCAGAGAATTCATACAGGGGAGAAACCCTATCAGTGTGTCAAATGTGGAAAGAGCTTCACTGAAAGCTCATCTCTCACTTCCCATCAAAGAATTCATACAGGGGAGAAACCCTATCAGTGTGTGGAATGTGGAAAGAGCTTCATTCACAACCACAGTCTCACTTTCCATCAAACAATTCATACAGGGGAGAAACCCTATCAGTGTGTGGAATGTGGAAAGAGCTTCAGGAAGAGCTCCTCTCTCACTTCCCATCAAAGAATTCATACAGGGGAGAAACCCTATCAGTGTGTGGAATGTGGAAAGAGCTTCATTCACAACCACAGTCTCACTTTCCATCAAACAATTCATACAGGGGAGAAACCCTATCAGTGCGTGGAATGTGGAAAGAACTTCAGGAAGAGCTCCTCCCTTACTTCCCATCAAAGAATTCATACAGGGGAAAAACCCTATCAGTGCGTGGAATGTGGAAAGAGCTTCAGAAATAGCTCCTCTCTCACTTCCCATCAAAGAATTCATACAGGGGAGAAACCCTATCAGTGCGTGGAATGTGGAAAGAGCTTCACATGTAGCTCCTCTCTCACTTCCCATCACAGAATTCATACAGGGGAGAAACCCTATCAGTGCGTGGAATGTGGAAAGAGCTTCAGTCAGAACCAAAATCTCACTTCCCATCAAAGAATTCATACAGGGGAGAAACCCTATCAGTGTGTGGAATGTGGAAAGAGCTTCAGTCAGAGTGCCAATCTTACTTCTCATCAAAGAATCCATACAATGGTCAGAAAAACCATTATACAGCTTTAGGAGCCAGGCAAATCTGCACCTTTTTAACCAGGCTTTTGGCTAATTCACATCTAATGCCCTTCTAATATGTGGTGTTTTTTATTGTGTGGTTTTTTTATGTTGTAATAATCCTGAGACCTGTGGGTGTAGGGAACATGCGCCAACTCTTGGTCAAATTTGAAGCTTTCCTTGTTGGGTCGAATCGCAGTTATAAAAATGAATGTATTGCCTAGAATGTTGTTTTTGTTTCAAACATTGCAAATTGTGGACAAAATGGATTGTTTCAAGAAGTGGGAGAAAGATATCTCTAGATTTGTCTGGCAGGGCAGGAAGCCCAGAATAAAATTTAAAATATTAACTGATGTAAAGGAAAGGGGGGGACTTGCCCTGCCAGACCTTAAACTTTATTATGAATCAGCAGCATTCTGCTGGTTGAAAGATTGGCTGCTCCTTGAAAACACAGATACTTTGGATCTAGAAGGATTTACTAACGCATTTGGGTGGCATGCATATTTGTGGTACAACAAGGTTAAAGTACATAAAGCATTTAAAAACCATATTGTCAGGAAAGCACTGTTTAATGTTTGGATAAGATACAAAGATCTATTGGAAAATAAAACCCCAAGGTGGTTGTCACCAATGGAAGCGAAAGCTTTCAAAAGACTCAATATGGAGTCCAAAATGGCCAAAATACTGGGAAATTTTGGAGCAAGAGGGAGACAAATGGAAACTGCAGAGCTTTGAAAAATTAAAAGATAAAGTGCGAGACTGGCTTCATTATCATCAGATAATGGAGGCTTATAAACTAGACAAGAAAATTGGATTCCAGGTGGAAAAATCGAAATTAGAAACAGAATTGTTAGAACCCAAAACCAAGATTTTGTCAAAGATGTATAACTTGCTGCTGAAATGGAACACGCAGGATGAAACGGTAAAATCTGTCATGATTAAATGGGCACAGGATGTTGGACATAATATTATGTTTGCTGACTGGGAACAGTTATGGACCACCGGTTTGAAATTTACGGCATGTAATGCCTTAAGAGAGAATATAATGAAAATGATGTATAGGTGGTACATGACCCCAGTCAAGCTTGCAAAAATTTATCATTTGCCCGATAATAAATGTTGGAAATGTAAAGAAACGGAAGGTACATTCTTTCACCTTTGGTGGACGTGCCCAAGGATTAAGGCTTTCTGGGAAATGATCTATAATGAAATGAAAAAGGTATTTAAATATACCTTCTTGAAGAAACCAGAGGCCTTTCTCCTGGGCATGGTTGGCCAGTTGGTGCCAAAGAAGGATAGAACCTTTTTTATGTATGCAACAACAGCAGCAAGAATATTGATTGCAAAATATTGGAAGACACAAGACCTACCCACTCTGGAAGAATGGCAGATGAAGATGATTGACTATATGGGACTGGCAGAAATGACCGGCAGAATCCGAGACCAGGGAAAAGAGTCGGCGGAAGAGGATTGGAAGAAATTTAAAGATTATTTGCAGAAATATTGTAAAATTAATGAATGTTAGAATGATGTTGGACAGAAATTAAGTGGTTACTAGCTGTAATGCAAAGGTTGAGCAGTAAGTTAAAATAAGTTATAAGTTACAATAAGGATTTGTTGAGTTAAGAATTTGAACTGGAATACAAAAGGGGGAGGTGAGAGGAGGTCTGGGAAACAAGGTAGTGGAAATAAGTAATGGAAATTATATTTGTTTTGTTTTTTAATTGTGTGTTTTTGTATTTTTTTGTTATTTTTTGTGCATTTTTGTTTTTTGTTGGTTTTTTGTATTAAATTGGAAATTCTAATAAATATCTTTAAAAAAGGGGGGGGGGAATAGGCGCCAACTCTTAAAGGCCTAGTGGTCTTTGCCCCACCCCCAATAAAATATTTAAGGATGCCACCCCCCAGTTTTTGTTTTTGTTTTTTTAAATTTTTTATTAAGATTTTTTAATACAATACATAAGAATAAACAGTATGACATATATCTCAGCATAGTTTCACCACTTCTTTGGACTTCCTCTCATCTCCCGCTCCTACCTTCATTCCAATAAAATTTGCCAGCAATTTATCATCTTGATTCTACTCTTATATCTAATTTTCTGGTCTCCAATCCCCTTTAACCAAATCTTAGAAATTTGACTATAATTTAATAATTATTCAAAAAATTTTAAATTATTTTAAATTGTTACATAGCTTATCTTCATTACTCCATCTAGTTTAGTGTTGCCAAATTATTTATGATCCAGCATCCTTCTTAACATTCAACCAAATTACAATGTTTTTGCAAATATATCTTGAATTTCTTCCAGTCTTCTTCCATCCTCTCCTCTCCCAGGTCTCGGATTCTGCCAGTCATTTCTGCCAGTTCCATGTAGCCTATCAGTTGCGTCTGCCATTCTTCCAGTGTGGGTAGATCTTGGGTTTTCCAGTATTTAGCGATAAGTATCCTTGCTGCCGTTGTTGCATACAGGAAAAAAGTTCGGTCCTTCTTTGCCACCCTCTGACTGATAATGCCCAAAAGGAAGGCCTCTGGTTTCTTAAGGAAGGTATACCTAAATACCTTTTTCAGCTCATTATATATCATTTCCCAAAAGGCCTTCACTTTAGGACAGGTCCACCAGAGGTGAAAGAATGTTCCTTCATTCTCTTTACATTTCCAACATTTATTATCAGACAAATGGTATATTTTTGCGAGTTTGACTGGGGTCATGTACCATCTATATATCATTTTCATAACATTTTCTTTCAAAGCATTACATGCAGTGAAATTCAACCCAGAGGTCCACAACCTTTCCCAGTCCTCAAACATGATATTATGTCCAATATCCTGTGCCCATTTAATCATGACCGATTTGACCGTTTCATCTTGTGTATTCCATTTTAACAGCAAGTTATACATTCTTGAAAGTACCTTAGTCCTAGGTTCTAACAGTTCTGTTTCCAATTTCGATTTCTCCACCTGGAATCCTAACTTTTTGTCATTTTTAAACATTTCTTTAATCTGAGCGTAATGTAACCAGTCTCTCACTTTATCCTTCATTTTCTCAAAACTCTGCAATTTCCAGTTGTCTCCATCTTTTTCTAGTATTTCCCAATATTTTGGCCATTTGGCCTCCATATTGAGTCTTTTTCGGGCCTTAGCTTCCAAAGGTGAGAGCCACCTTGGAGTTTTGTTTTCCAATAAGTCTTTATATTTTATCCAGACATTAAACACTGCCTTTCTGACAATATGGTTCTTAAAGGCCTTATTGATCTTAACCTTGTCATACCATAAGTATGCATGCCAACCAAAAGCATTGTTAAAACCTTCCAGATCCAATACGTCAGTGTCTTCGAGAAGTAGCCAGTCTTTTAGCCAGCAGAAAGCTGCTGACTCATAGTACAACCTTAGGTCTGGCAGGGCAAAGCCCCCTCTTTCTTTCGCATCAGTTAATATCTTAAACTTAATTCTGGGCTTTTTGCCCTGCCAGACAAACTTGGAAATATCTCTCTGCCACTTCCGGAAGCACTCCGCCTTGTCCACAATCTGTAATGTTTGAAATAAAAACAGCATTTTTGGCAATACATTCATCTTGATAGCAGCAATTCGGCCTAACAAAGAAAGTTTCAGTTTTGTCCAACTGTCTAAGTCTCTCTTAATTTCTGACCAACATTTATCATAATTGTCCTTAAATAGACTCAGATTTTTTGCTGTTATGTTTACCCCTAGGTACTTTACTTTTTTAACCACATTTAGTTCTGTCTCTCTCTGAAACCGTTCTGACTCTGTATCTGTCAAATTTTTTCCCAGTACCTTTGTTTTCTGTTTGTTTAATTTAAATCCCGCCACCCGACCAAAGTCTTGAATCAATTGTAATACTCTTTTCGTACTAGATTCTGGCTCCTGCAAGGTCAAAACTAGGTCATCTGCAAAAGCTTTAAGTTTATATTGTTTCACTCCGACCTGAATTCCTTCCACCAACCGGTCCCCTCTAATCATATTCAAGAGCACCTCCAGAATCGAGATAAATAACAGTGGGGAGATAGGACAGCCTTGTCGTGTTCCTTTTTCAATTTTGAACTCTTCTGTAATCACATTGTTAACTATCAGTTTAGCCTTTTGTTCTGAATAAATTGCATCAATCCCATTTTCAAAACCCCGTCCCACTCCCATCCCTTCTAAATTTCCCTTCATAAATTTCCAAAAGACATTGTCAAAGGCCTTCTCCGCATCTATAAAAATTAGCACTGCTTTTGTGTTGATGTTTGTTTGCAAGAGTTCCAAAATATCAATAATGTTCCTTGTATTAGCAAACAAATGTCTACCTGGGAGAAAGCCTGCCTGGTCCTTGTGAATTACTTCATTCAAAACTTTTTTCAGTCTACTTGCCAAAATGTCTGCAAATATTTTGTAATCCACATTTAAGAGAGAGATGGGACGGTAGTTCTTAAGTTGTGTCTTTTCAGCTTCCGATTTTGGTATCAATGTGATGAAAGCTTCTTTCCACGATTCCGGCGCCTTCTTCCCCTCCATAATTTCATTGCTAACCTCCATCAATGGTTGTATCAAGTAGTCTTTCAATGTCTTATAGTACTTGGAGGTCAGCCCATCTGGCCCTGGAGATTTGCCCAGTTTCATGTTCTGAATGGCTTGTTCAATCTCTTGGCGTGTTATTTTACAATTCAGGATTGATCTGTTTTCTTGTGACAATTTTGGCAATCCATTCTTTTTCAAAAATTGTTTAATCTCAGCCTCATCTTGAGGCCCTTGAGTATATAATTTTTTGAAGTAACTCTGGAAACACTTTCTAATGTCCACAGGGTTCTGAATATTTCTTCCTTCAATCTCCAAATTTGTTTTTGTCTCTTCTTCAACTGCCAAGCTAGCAGTTTCCCACATTTATTCGCCGATTCAAAAGTTTTTTGTTTCATTAATTTAACTTTCCACTCTATTTCCTGATTTATCAATTTAGAATATTGTGCTTGATAGAGTTTAATTTCTCTCAGGATCGGCTGTGATTTCGGATTTGATCTTAATTTCTTCTCTAATTCTTTAATTTTCTCCAAGATCTTGTCTTTTTTCTCATTTTGCATCCTTTTCTTTACGGCATTCTGTTGTATCAAAAAACCCCTCATCACAGCCTTACTTGCGTCCCAGATGATTCTTTTTTCCACCGTAGTGTTCAGATTTATCTCAAAGTAGTCCTTCAAAACTTTTTGGGCCTTCTTAATGATCTCCTGATCTCTAAACATGTTGTCATTCATCTTCCATCTAAAGGAGCCAGTTGGTAATAGTGTCATATCCATCTTTACTGCATTATGGTCGGAGCAGGTCTTTGGGCAGATTTCCACCTTTCTGGTCTTAGGTGCCAGACCTTTAGATATCCATAGTTGGTCGATTCTTGTCCATGTCAGTTGGGCTTCAGAAAAGAATGTTCCCTCTCTTCCCAAGAGGTTCTTTGTCCTCCAGATGTCAATCAAATCCATATTGTCTGTCATTTCAAAAAAAGTCTTTGGTAATCTGCCATCTTTTGTAACATTTTGGCTTTGTGACTTATCCATGTTGGTTGATACGACCCCATTCATATCTCCCATCATAACGATGTTGTTATAGTCCAGATAATCCAGCATGCTCTCGTGCAACTTCTTGTAAAATTCCGATTTCCCCTCATTTGGTGCATAGATCCCTAATATCAAAAGCTTCTCTCCTTGATGTTGTATCTCAATTGCCAAAATTCTTCCATGCTCGTCTTTGAATAAGAATTTAGGTGATAGGCTCTCTTTTGCATATATCACCACGCCTCTCTTCTTTACTCGATCCGAAGATATAAATTCTTGGCCAAGTCTTTTATTTATTAACACTTTTTTATGGAGCCTAGTCACATGCGTTTCTTGCAGGCAGATAATGTCCAATTGTTCTTTTTTTAATATGTGGAATATCTTCCTCCTTTTTTCCGGGGAGTTACAACCATTTATGTTCCAACTCAGAAGTTGCAGAGACATCCTGAATAAATCTGTTATTTTTCTAGGGGTGGTATTTTTTCCGCTGGGTCCTCAGGTTCCAAGTGTGCGGGTACAGCCGGTGCTCCAGGCCCAAAAGGTGATTCCGTTCCTTTTTGAAGGTCCTCTCCGTGTGCAATCAAAAATTTGTCTCTGTCTTCCAATGTTCTAATTTTAACCTTCTTCCCTCTGAATGTAAAGGATAATCCTTGAGGGAATTCCCACCTAAAAATAATTGAATTGCTCCTCAGCAGTCTGACCAGTTCAAGATAGGCGGATCTAAGGTCCAGCAGCTGTTTCGGGATATCTTTATAAATTTCAATTCTTTTGTCCAAGATGTCCAGTGCTTTTTCGTAGTGTAGGCCCAATATCTTGTCCCTTTCCTCCTTTGATCTCAAAGTTATCAAACAATCTCTGGGCTTCTCTTTCTTTGCAAATCTTCCAAGTCTAAAAGCTGACACAATCTTAAAGTCCTTTTCCTCTATATTCCAAAACTTGGAAAGTTCTTTAGTCAGGAACTCAGCTAGGTTACCTTCTTCAACTTCTGGTATCGACCTTATCCTTAAGTTACTCTCCCGGTTCCGCAGTTCTATCATAGAAAGATAGGTCTGATGTTCACCAACTTGTTTGCAGAGTGGTCTTACCTCTTGTTCTAAATTTTCAAGTTTTTGGCTAGTATCCTCAGCCAGTTTACGATTTTCTGCTGTAGCCTCCGTCAGCTGCCCAATTGCTTGTACGTTCTGTGAAACCTGCCCCGTTATTCTATTTAAGCATTCTGTATTTTGATCAATCTTGGCTGTTTGTTCATCCGCTTTCTTATCCAAAGATTCCACTCTCTTGTCCAAAGATTCCAATTTTTCATATTTTTTTTCTAAAATGGAAGCAGTTGCTCCTGAGGCCATATCTTCCAATTGTGGCTGCTCAGTTTCTCCCTCCCCTGCCAGTGGCAGAGTAGACACAGTTTGTTCTTCCGAAGGCAAAGTAGGTACAGATGATCCACGTGTCTGCAAGGCTGAGGTTAAAGTTGTTAAAGTTGTTTGTCTAGTTCTTGGGCCCTTTTTTCTTGCGCCACTCATTCCAAAGTTATCTAGGAGTCAAGGTCACGCTGGGTTGTTCCCATGAGAAAGCAACAACCCAGAGATAAACAGTCAAACAGGAGGTAGGGAAAAAGAAAGTAGGATGATGTCACTGCTGTAAATCCCAAATCCTCTAGGGGGAGCTTAAAATGTCTTTAGGGAAGAATCCAATTCTGATAAAATTATTAAAGTCTAATTTAATGTCCAAGGACCTCCAGCAACAGATATTAAGCAGAGTTAGTGTTGACAGCAATACATTGTTTCTGACAGTGCAGACTGGTATTTCAAATAATGTTTCAAAGTAACAGGTCCAAAAGCCCTCAGATTGTTACAAGTCCTGGTACACAGTAGCCAAGTCTGCAAAACTGACAGCTCTGTTTCTCAGGCAGCTCCAGCACCTGGGTTTCTCATTCAAATCGTAGTTCCAATAGAAGAAAGTTAGCACAGTCCAGATAAAGGAAGGAAATCATATAATTAAAGTCCTTACTTTGTTTAAAAGCAGTTTCAATGGGTGCTCAGATCGAATTAGGTTGAAAGTTTCTTCTACGCCCCCACTCCTCCAGCTCCTTGCTTTAAAGTTCAGTAAGAGCGGAAGACGGACTTCCTGTTTTTCGTCTCTCCGCTTTCAGCCAAATTCAGTGTTTTAGTCTCAAATTATAAAGGTCCTTCTTTACTCACGGGTTGCTGCTTTTTCCGAATCAGAAGTTTCCAGGAAAAGAAGTCAGCGCTCTCCGGCAGCAGCTGCGCGGCTTCACTCCACGGATTTGCGAACGACTCACAGCGCCGCGATACCCCCTCCACGTTCCGGAGCCCCTTACGGGGTTCCTTCTGCGTTTTGGGGGCCGCTTCTGGCGCCCGCCGAGTCTCAAGACCACAGGCTCTTCCTGCCTGTGGGTTTTCGATGTGGATCTCCGCTTCGCCGTAGCGGACGACCCAGTTTCCGCGGAGCTTCCCCCTCACAGAAGGAAGAGGACCGCCATTACCGATCGCGCCGCCTCCGGAAGTGTCACCCCCCAGTTTTTGGTGTGTTTTTTTCAAACACAACCTTTTATTCTTCTGCAACTTGCCATACAATTTCTCTTTCAATTTGCCCTCTTAAAAAATAATTAAAAAAAAACGCAGAAAGGTCATGAGGAAAACAAAATACAAGAAGATACAAACATGGACAGGTCCCATTTTTGTGGGCAAAATGGAAAAGATGCTTTGAAGCAGGCTTTCCCACACTTGGGTCTCCAGCTGTTTTTGGACTACAGTTCCCATCATCCCTTCCCACTGGTCCTGCTAGCTAGGGATGATGGGAGTTGTAGTCCAAAAACAGCTGGAGACCCAAGTTTGCTTTAAAGGTAAAGTTGGCTGGCCCTGTGACACCCTCTGCTGGACAAAAGCACTGCCCCAGAATGTGAACCACCCCCAGTACTGCTAACTGGAATTAATAGAGCGCAAAACTGAAGCTTGATCGGCACTTCAACCTCTAGTCAGCTTCTAGGTGCTTTCTGCACCACCTAGAGTACCCACAGAATTGTGGCTTCTACTGACAACACACATAGGAGAACAAATGAAAGACAAACACAAGGGGCAGGAAAAAACCTGGAAAGGGCCATACCAAATGGACATCCGTTGTGAAGAGGTCACTTTCCCCACTGCTGAACAATGCCACAGGTAGAGGAGATGGAATGCTAGAAGTGTCTCTGGGGCAAGGGGAGCTGCTGAGAAATTGAAGTATGGGCTCAAAGTATTACTTTTTAAAAAAGTTGCTGCTATTATAGGCATTGCCATTCTAATGGCATGCATGCTGTGGGAAGCTGCAAACAATAAAAATCTTGGCGAGTTAAGCATTTTATTCATTTCAATATTATTATCCCATTTCCATATAATTACTACTGTTATTATATGCTAAAATTACAAAAAAGTAAAAATATAAAAGGAAATCAAAAGTAAAAAAGAAAGATTACCAGTTAAACAATTTTTTCCAGATAAAAAATAAATGGACTTGACAGAACAACAGCGGATTTTTTTTAAAAAAAAATATATTAAATAATACAAAGATATTATCAAAACCACACAGATTGTTACTGGACTGGAACCTTAAGGACTAGGAGGTGAAGGAGGTGATGGTGAAATGGACACATGATTGTGGATATCCAATGAAGATGAAAAATGAGGGAAATTATGGGAATAGACTTAAAATTCACCACATGCTATTTGATTTTTAGATGGTACCTGACCCCATCCAGATCAGTCAAAATAAATAAATATCAGCAATAAGTGTTGGAGATGCATACAAAATGAGGGAACCTTATTCCACATGTGGTGGATATGTCCCCAAAGGGAAAATAAAATAAAAGAAATCTAAATCTTGGATTACATCTCTTATTCATTTCAGAGAGCCAGTGTGGTGTAGTGGTTAAGAGCGGTAGTCTCGTAATCTGGTGAACCGGGTTCGCGTCTCCGCTCCTCCACATGCAGCTGCTGGGTGACCTTGGGCCAGTCACACTTCTCTGAAGTCTCTCAGCCCCACTCACCTCACAGAGTGTTTGTTGTGGGGGAGGAAGGGAAAGGAGATTGTTAGCCGCTTTGAGACTCCTGAAGGGGAGTAAAAGGCGAGTTCCAACAAAATATTAAAATATAATAGTCCATCAAATATTAAAAGCTTCCCTAAACATAATAACAACAACCATCCATTTTCAGTCCATTGAATTAGCAATTGAGCATTTCTGGAAAGGGAAGTGGCATACATAAGAAAGTATTACTCATTTATGATGAGAATTGTTGTGACGTGGGGTTTGTGATTTCAGCTCTCTTGACATAATATGCTGGAGACAGTTCTCTAGTAACACTTCTTTATTAAAGCAACAAGACAGAGGATCCAAATACAGCAGCTTAAATGACCCAATAGTAGCTGTACCATCTGGAACCAAAAGACAGTTACTTTACCCTAATGCAAATACAGACAATAATAATACAGATATAAAATCCTTTGACTCAATACACAACACCCCTCCCCCCCTAGTGAGCACAGCAGACGTAATCTCTCAGGTACTGTGGGGTCCTACAACTTCTACTAGATCTCCTGACAACTGGTGTTGCCGGTTCTGGATTGGGTGTCACCTGTGGTAGGGGGGCTGCTATAGGGGTTTCGTCAGGAACAGATGGAGTCCCAGACATCTCAGGGTCCCCTACCTGTACCTCGTCATCCTGAGGACTAGCAGACCCTGGTTCATTTGCTGAAGCCCCTGGTGATTGCACCTCTGGGCCATTTTCACTCTGGTCTTGCAGCTCTGTGTCGTTAGCCAGGGATGAATTATCAGACTCCTCCCTGCTGAGCGCCCGGCGCCTCAGCTGATCTATATGTCTCTTCCAAACTTGTCCATTTTCCAAGGTCACATGATAGGACACAGGTCCACTAGTCCGGGTGACCACACCAGCCACCCACCGCGAACCTCGTGAATAGTTCCTCACCCAGACCAGATCTTCAGGGGCGAAATACCTTGTTGTGTCAGTCTCAGCCTGGGGGTTTGCTCTTGAATTACGGTTTGGCATTTTATCCGGGTGGACATAATCCAACACCGTTACCAATCTTCTACCCAAGAGCAGCTCAGCTGGCGACTTGCCCGTCGCAGTCCACGGCGTCGCATGCTGCAAAAATAACATTCGTGCGATGCGAGCTGACCAGTTACCCTCCATTAAGCGCGCAATGGATTCTTTGGCTGTTCTTACCATGCGCTCCGCCTGCCCATTGGAGGATGGGTGAAAGGGCGCGGATGTGACCCCTCTTATGAAGTTATCAGCCAAGAATGCCCTGAATTCTTGGGATACAAAAGCTGCCCCATTATCTGATACAATGGTCTCAGGTAACCCGTGGGTTGCAAACAGCTGCCTCAACACCTTGATTACGGCAGCTGATGCCATGCTAGGGACCATCGTCACTTCTAACCATTTGGAATATGCATCGACGATAACCAAAAAAACCTTCCCCTGGAATGGCCCAGAAAAATCTAAGTGCAGCCGGCTCCAGGGAGATCTGGACTGCTCCCACCAGTGAACTGGTGCTCTGGCCACTTCTGGCCACACCTCTTGGCATGCCTTGCATGTTTGTACCCATTGTTCTATGTTCTGGTCCATTCCAGGCCACCACACATAACATCGGGCTAGCGACTTCATCCTGACCATTCCCGGGTGTCCCATGTGAAGCGTCTCAAGAACCCTGTTTCTCAGTGGTGCTGGGATGATCACCCTATCTCCCCACAGGAGACAACCCTTATGCATGGATAACTCGTGCTGCCTTGTCGCATAAGGCCTGAATTTGTCTTCATGCGGACCACCTGGCCACCCCCTCCCCACCCAAGTGAGCACACGGGAGAGAACAGCATCTTTCCTCGTTTTCTCAGCAATATCAGTAGCCGTTACAGGAGCCCCCGGAAGTGTTTCCAGCATCATTATGTGCTCCACTGGAGCAGGATCCTCATTGCTCCCGCCAGGAAGGGGCAATCGACTCAGCGCATCAGCGTGGCACAACCGTTTCCCCGGCACATGGGTCAAGGTGTACTGGAACCCATTCAGGAATATAGACCAACGCAGCATTCTGGGGGAGAGACTTTGTGGCGTTTGTTTGTTCGGGTTGAACAACCTCAACAGTGGTTTGTGGTCCGTTTCAATGGAGAAATGACGACCGTACACATAATCATGGAACTTTTTGATTCCTGCCACAATTGCAAGCGCCTCTTTGTCAATTTGAGCATAGTTGCGCTCCATGGGCGACAACGTACGGGAATAGAAAGAGATGGGCTTTTCCGACCCATCCGGTTCCCTATGACTCAGCACCGCCCCCAGGCCGTATTGAGAGGCATCACATGCCAGGACCAGCGGCTTCGATTCATCATAATGAGCAAGGACGCTCTTTCTACTCATCATTCCTCGCAAAGAGTCAAAAGCCTTCTGCTGCTCCTGCCCCCATCGCCACACATTCTTTTTCTGCAACAGTCTATGTAATGGTTCAGCTACCGAAGCTTTCTGGGGTAAGAACGAATGATAAAAGTTAATAAGTCCCAGGAATGACTGCAACTCCGTCTTGTTCTGTGGTCGTGGTGCCTCGATGATGGCCTTAACCTTAGCATCTGTGGGGTGGATGCCTGATGCATCAATTTTAAACCCCAAGAATTCCACAGTTGGCACCCCAAAACTGCATTTTTCCTTTTTTAGTTGCAACCCCACCTCCTTGAACTTGAGCAACACTGCACGGACACGCACAACCAGTTCCTGTGGGTCTTTTCCAGCAATCAAAACGTCATCAAAAAATGGCAAGACCCCCAGCAGACCTCTTAACAGGCGTTCCATGAGCCCTTGAAAAATCGCTGGGGCCACACAAACTCCAAATTGTAATCTGTTAACTCTGAACGCCCCTTTATGTGTGACAATAGTCTGTGCTTCCGCTGATTGTGGGGTTACTGGCAGCTGTTGGTAAGCTTGCGCCAGGTCAAGTTTGGCGAACACCTTGCCCCCAGCCAGTTTAGCCAACAGATGTGATACGACTGGAATGGGGTATGAGTTTCCCCTGAGTGCCTTATTGATAGTACATTTGTAATCAGCACAGATCCTGACTTCCCCATTTGCTTTAAGGGGCATGACGATTGGAGTCTCCCACTTAGCGGAGTCCACGGGTGAGAGAACTCCCTGCTTGACCAATTTATCCAGCTCTGCTTCGATCTTGGGTTGCAGTGCAAATGGCACTCGCCTTGGTTTGAGTCAGATTGGGGCCACCCCAGGGTCCAAATCGAAGTCAACTGGGGGCCCTTTATAACAACCCAGTTTTCCATTAAAGAGACCAGCAAATTCTTTGCATAATGCCTCGCTCATCTCAGGGCAGGTTTGGATTGAATTAAGCCCTGATATACTCAGTCCCAGGGCGGGAAACCAGTCAGTGCCCAGGAGACTGGGGCGACTGCCCTTCGCAATCACCAGTTTGAGTACCGCCTGTTTGTCCCGGAACTGTACTCTCACGGCACACATTCCCATGACATGGATGCGGCCCGCTGAGTATGACTGCAAAGTTGCCGGGAAGGGCTCCAGAGGGGGCAACTTACCCCTGGGGAAGAATGTCCTCGCGGTCTGGTCCGACACGATAGTGAATCCAGATCCGGAGTCCACCTCCATGTCGCACAGCTGACCCTCAATCTTCACCTTGACGTGTGCCTTGCCTTGCGCTGGAAACTGCACGACCCTCCCGTTGATCTCCGTTACGTAGTGGCAGTCCTTTAGAACATGGTTCACTGTGGCCGATCTGCGATGCTCCAGTCTAGGTGCTCCTGTCGCTCCCAACGCCGCCGATCTACAGACCCTGGCGATGTGACCTGTCTTTCCGCACGTCCGGCACATAGCATCCCGGAAACGACAACTCTTCCGCTCATGGTTTCCGCCACAACCAGGGCACCTGCCTCGGTGATCTTTGTGCACTGTGCAGGCCTGACGCACTGACTCGACCCCACGGACTGGGCTCTGGCTCGGAGTAGCCTCTAGCTCGTCCATGGCATGCGCAACTTCTAACTGTGGCTTAGGGACCCTGCGACTGGCATCAAGCTCCTCTCTTTCATAATTCTCCGTGGCGGTGGCCTCCTTCAAGGCTGAAGCAAGGGTAACCTCTTCTTTAGCCACGATGCGTCTTCTGGCTTTCTTGCTGCTCAGACCACCGACAAACCGATCCAGGAGAGTCTCTTCCAGATCTTGGAAGTCGCAGTGCTGAGCGAGCTTCCGCAGTTCAGCTAGAAATGCAGATACAGACTCCCCAGCACGCTGCTGCCTCTTATGAAACTCCATCCGCCGGGCCATCTTGGTCTCAGTAGGCGCTAAATGGCTTGTTAGGCAGGCAAGAATATCTTTGAGAGATGTCTCACTTAGCTTCGCTGGGGCAAGCAATGCCTTGGCCAGCTTGAAGGTCTCAGGCCCACAGTAGCTCAGGAATGTGGCCCTTCTTTTGCTGGCATCGGTGATCCCTTGAGCCACTGTGAAGAACTTGAAGCGTTCGACGTAGTCTTCCCACGTGTGGGGCTCTGATGGCTGGAAGGGCTCCAATACCCTTGGACTCCCCATTGTCCTGTGGGCAGGGTCGTCTTCTCAGCTGGCCAGTGAGTCTTGTTCTTAGCTACAATCCGGACTCTGAGGCAGGGCTGCGTTTAACCGCTCCTCAGCATTCCGGATCCCATCCTCGTCGCCAGTTGTTGTGACGTGGGGTTTGTGATTTCAGCTCTCTTGACATAATATGCTGGAGACAGTTCTCTAGTAACACTTCTTTATTAAAGCAACAGGACAGAGGATCCAAATACAGCAGCTTAAATGACGCAATAGTAGCTGTACCCTCTGGAACCAAAAGACAGTTACTTTACCCTAATGCAAATACAGACAATAATAATACGGATATAAAATCCTTTGACTCAATACACAACAAGAATAGGATTTATTTATTTTGAAATTCGCTTGGTTCCTCCTTGGTAGCCAGTGTGATTGTTTCAGCAGGGCTAGAACTCAGGACCCGCTGCCTTGAGGGACATCTAAGAGCAGTTGGGCAGGGGAAAGGTCTCCCTTGGGAGGTGGGGGACTCTCCTTCCTTGGAGGTTTCTAAGCAGAGATCAGACGGCCATCTGCCATGGGTGCTTTAGCTGAGATTCCTGCATAGCTGGGGGTTGTAATAATAATTATAATAATAATTTATTATTTATACCCCGCCCATCTGGCTGGGTTTCCCCAGCCACTCTGGGCGGCTTCCAGTAAAACACTAAAATACAATAACCTATTAAACATTGAAAGCTTCCCTCAACAGGGCTGCCTGTTTAGGGAACTAGATCCGGCCCCCTCTTGCTTCGGGTTGGACTAGATGACCCTGGGATCCCTTCCTATCTCTCCACTCCGGAATTCCAGGAGGAGCTTCCTTGCCTCCTGCAAAGCCCTTTTCCCTGCAAGCTCTTCCTCTGGTTTCTGGCCAAGGGAGGGAGATGCTCAGAGTCCAGCCAAGAGCCTCACCCCCAAAAGGATATCTGGGCATGGGCCTAGCCAGGGGGGGGGGCAGCTGCCCCCCTAAATCCATAAAAAATAATAGAAATCTGAGGTTCTGCCAAGCGAGAGAGGGCTGAGCTGGAGGGACTCGGCTTGGCAAGGGTTAAAGGGAAGTGAGCTGCCTTCCTAGAGAGGCCAGGAAGCAAGAGGGGGCCAGGTCCTCCAGAGCCAAGGCCCCTCCCTCCCCAGTCCTTTCCTGCGAGGAAGGGGGGGGTGTTACTTTGGGGTCTCTCCTGCAAGGGCCGAATCGCAGCCCCCTCCTGGGATCTGGTGAGTCCATAGCTTGAAAATAAGGGATCAGCAGCCTTGAAAATAAGGGATCAGCAGCCTCACCTATCTACCAATCCGGGGTAGCAGCAGGAAGCAGCGGAAACGGCGCTGCAATAAGGGAATTTCCCGCAAAGAAAGGGAAGGTTGACAGCTATGGGCGAGTCTCCTCTCTCTCCCCCCAGAGGGTGCAGTGGGGAGACGGGGGGGGGGGCGGTCCCAGGGCTGCGGCAGGGGAGGGTGCCTGGGGGGCCAGATGTGCTCCTGCAGGAGGGGACCCCAAGTCATGGAGGAGAGGGTCCTGCCAGGGAGGGGCCAGGGCTGCAACGCTTTTCTTTCTGGAGATCAGAGGATCCCTGACTCCCACGAAATCTCCCTTTTTAAAACAAAGAAGTCCCTGGCTCTTTAACTCTGTGTGACATCGCTCAGCCTCATTGCACAACAGAGGAAACATGAGCAAATGGTTTTCCAAAGCTGGAGGAGGAGGTGGACTAGCCCCCCCCCAAAAAAAAACAACAGGCAGGAAGGAAGGAAAAGTAGGAAAGAGAGGCCAGGAATAAAGAGAGGGATCCCAGGCCATGGTCTGGCTGCTGCATTGCAAACCAGTTTGTGTTAAGCTATCTAATAGAACAACAACAAAATCAAGGGAGATGTCTTTGGCCCCGCCCACTTGGCCCTCTGGGGGTTGGCCAGATACATTCCTGGCCCTCAGAAGAGAGAAAAAGAGATCTCACCCCACAAATCTGTCTGGACAGCGGCAGAGATTGCAGAAAAGGAGACAGAAGCAGGGAGTGGAGGTGGGGTGAGGGTGGAGCTGGGGAGCAACTCCAGAGGACCCCCAGGTCAGGACCCCAAGTAGAGAAAAGCATCCATTTTTCACAAGATACAAATGACTCCCTTGTCATTCGGTTCTGACTTCATGCATTGACTAGAAGGATGGAGAAACCAGGTTGATTAATCTGACAGAAATCCCTTCAGTTGCCTCCACATTTTGCATTGCTAGAAGGCTAGAGACGTATTTCTTCTCCTCTTCCTCCTCCTCTTTCTTTTCAAAAGGATAGCTCACGGTCTGGGATGCGGTGCAGTCCAGCCCTGGTTACCAGCAAGACTCATCCATGCTTGCTCAGGGAACCATTCCCCCCCCCCCCGTCCTACAAATTCTGTAACAGAACAATGTATTTGCTTTGTAGGATTTCCTAGAGCCCCTCATTAAGACGGGCAGAACTTGTCAGAAGACCAAAGGGTTCCTTCCGATCTCTCAGAGGCTTCCTGAGAGCACAGATGGATGTGCGAGACACAGCTGGCCCCAAAGCAGGAAGAGACCATGGCAGCCAAACTGGGAGCAGTGGGGGGTTCTGGGAAAACCCAGTGCAGAAGATCCTGGGTGAGGAGGACACCCTCCGCTCAGAGGTGCAGAGCCAGCAGTTGAGGCAGTTCTGCTGCCAAGAGGCCAAAGGACCCCGAGAGGTTTGCAGCCGACTCTACCACTTTTGCCACCAGTGGCTGAAGCCAGAAAGGCACACGAAAGCTGAGATGCTGGACCTGGTGATCTTGGAGCAGTTCCTGGCTGTCCTTCCCCCGGAGATGGAGAGCTGGGTGAGGGACTGCGGAGCAGAGACCAGTTCCCAGGCGGTGGCCCTGGCCGAAGGTTTCCTCCTGAGTCAGGCAGAGGAGAGAAAGCAGGTGAGAGAGACTTTCCTCTGGATACTCCCAAGGGGCTCCAAACAGGATGGAGAACATCCCATAATGGTCTGCTGATGGCCCATCTTTTTTCTGGGAAAGCATCCATGGAATGAGATCTCACACCCTTCAAGTCTTTGTCATTCTCTTTCTAGTATTTCTCCCCATTCTCTGTTTTGAATCCTTGTTTCTTTTTCAGGGAAAGGATCTCTTTGCAGAAATGGAGCTGGATTCCTGTGAGGCAGAGAGGCCTCCGTTGGACACCAGAGAGAGGCTACTTGGTAAGGAGGAAGGTGGTTTTTCTCCATTTGGTCTCATTCTGTTGGTTTCCCAACTCATCTGAGGGTTCTTTTCATCTTGTTTTGGGGGGGAGACAGTTGGGAACAAGGGTCCAGAGGAGGGGAGATGTATTTCTGCACAACAAACATATGAAATGGGCACAAACCTCCAAATGCTCTCAGTAGGTAAGCATTTCTCAAAGGCCCATCTGCAGTTAGAGATGCCCTGTTTCACCTGTGAGAGAAGCCGGCACTCCTGGCGTCCTGCTTACCTTTTTTTTTTTGCAGGTGACAGAAGGATGCCAGCAAGACCTCCTGATCCGTCTTTTCATGGGGGCAGAAGGGAAGCAGCGGCTGTGGAACCAGATCAGGTCAGGGGAAGCTGCCTTGTGGGGACAGAGGCCGAGGGATGGAGCAATGTCATTTACTGGTTGGGCACAGAGGAATGGTGGGAGGAAGCAGCTGGGGAACCAGGAAGGGAAGATGGCTGAGAGCCCAAGAAGTGGAGGTAGAAGAAGGATGGGTGTTCAGAGGGGGAAGAGGGAGAAGCCTGGGAAGAGGAGGTGTCAGAAGCTGAAGGGGAAACAGGGCTTAGTGAGCTGGGAGAGTCTGTAGACGAATGCAGTGCAGAATCAGAGACAGAAGAGGAAGGAGGCAAGTTGGAGAGGAAAGTCGAGAGGCTGAGGTGAGCCAGGAGGAGGAGGAGCCACCGGTGGCTCCCTCTTCCTTCTGCCAGAAGCCACCCTCTCTGCTTGTCTCTCAGAGCCAGGAGACCCCCTGCAATGCAGGAATCTACTAGATCATCCAAGACAGATGGCCATCCAAAAGAGGCTTATTTTATTTCTAGATTGATAACTGAGGGCAATGAAACAATCGCTGAGATGGCTAGAGCGCCGGTGACGGATAACTCATTCTGAAGCTGACCGGACACGGGTTAGAGCTCAATGTCGAGCCTACCAAGTGGCGGTAGTGATGGCAAAGAAGACTTTCTTCGCCGCCTCTATTGCATCTGCAGAAAACAGCAGCAGGAGACTTTTTCAGGGGGTTCGCAATTTAGTGGAACCACCTGCTACATCGGGGCCCAGTATGGGCCACATGATCTCCTGCAATGATTTTGCAAAGTTTTTTGCAGATAAAGTCACTCAGATTTAGGAAGAGGTAGACTCCACCGTGGGAGCAGGGCCGGGGCGGGAGAGTGCTAGTGTCCTGTCTAGTCAAGTTGTGTGGGATCAGTTCCAATCTGTTACCTCCAAGGATGTGAACAGGCTGCTTGGACAAGTGAAACCAACCACCTGTTTCCTTGATTCTTGCCCATCTTGGCTTATAAAAGCTAGCCTGGAAGGGCTGGGAGATGGGCTTCGTGGGGTCATGAATGCTTCTCTCTGTGAGGGAGCCTTCCCAGAACCGCTGAAAAAGGCGGTTATCAAACCGCTTATTAAAGAACCATCTTTAGATGCTGTCAATATGGCTAACTACCGCCCAGTCTCAAATCTTCCATTCTTGGGCAAGGTGATTGAGCGAGTGGTTGCTGAACAACTCCAGGCACGCCTGGAAGAAGTGCACCATTTGCATCCCTTCCAGTCGGGATTCAGGCCTCACCATGGGACTGAAATTGCCTTGGTCGCACTGGTTCGATGATCGCCGGTGGACCAGGGACAAAGGTGAGAGCTGTTTCCTAGTTCTGCTGGATCTCTCAGCGGCCTTTGACACCATCGACCATAACATCCTTCTGGACCATGGTGAGGGGCTGGGAGCTGGGGGCACTGTCATACAGTGGTTCTGCTCCTTCCTCCTGGGCCGTGTCCAAAAAGTGGTGGGGGGGGATGAGTGTTCAGACCCCTGGGCTCTCACTTGTGGGGTGCCTCAGGGTTCCGTCCTCTCCCCCATGCTTTTCAACATCTACATGCAGCCACTGGGAGAGATCATCAGGGGGTTTGGGCTGGGTGTTCATCAGTATAAAGATGATACCCAGCTGTACCTCTCTTTCAAATCGGAACCAGCGAAGGCGGTAAAATTTCTGTGTGTCTAGAGGCGGTTGGAGGATGGATGGCGGCTAACAGATTGAGGTTGAATCCTGACAAGACAGAAGTACTATTTTGGGGAGACAGGAGGCGTGGTGTGGGGGACTCCATGGTCCTGAATGGGGTAACTGTGCCCCTGAAGGACCAGGTGCACAGCCTGGGAGTCATTCTGGACTCGCAGCTGTCCATGGAGGCACAGGTCAATTGTGTGTCCATGGCAGCTGTTTATCAGCTCCATCTGGTATGCAGGCTGAGACCCTCCCTGCCCGCAGACTGTCTCTCCAGAGTGGTGCGTGTTCTGGTTATCTCTCGCTTGGACTACTGCAATGCGCTCTATGTGGGGCTACCTTTGAAGGTGACCCGGAAACTACAACTAATCAAAAATGCGGCAGCTAGACTGGTGACTGGGAGCGGCCGCCGAGACCATATAACACCGGTCTTGAAAGACCTACACTGGCTCCCAGAACGTTTCTGAGCACAATTCAAAGTGTTTCTGCTGACCTTGAAAGCCCTAAACGGCCTCGGTCCAGTATACCTGAAGGAGCGTCTCCACCTCCATCGTTCTTCCCAGACACTGAGATCTAGTGCTGAGGGCATTCTGGCGGTTCCCTCGCTGCGAGAAGCCAAGTTACAGGGAACCAGGCAGAGGGCCTTCTCGGTAGTGGCACCCGCCCTGTGGAACACCCTCTCACCAGATGTCAAGGAGAAAAATAACTACCAAACTTTTAGAAGACATCTAAAGGCAGCCCTGTTTAGGGACACTTTTAATGTTTAAGAGATTATTGTCTTTTAGTGTTTTTTGGAAGCCGCCCAGAATGGCTGGGGAAACCCAGCCAGATGGGCGGGGTATAAATAATATATTATTATTATTATTATTATTATTATTATTATTATTATTATTTATTAACAGGAAGGAAACAACAGAGCATTGTGTAGCAGATCATATTTCTGCTGTCTCAGAGGAGGACATTTCCCTTTTTCTTTTAGGGTCCAGTGTGCTTTGAAGATGTCACTGTTCGTTTCACGGACGAGGAGTGGGCGTTGCTGGATCCTGACCAGAGAGCTCTGCATAAGGACGTCATGGAGGAGAATCGTGGGATATTGGCCTCTCTTGGTAAGGCTCCCTGTGGGATCGTCATATCTGCCTGGAAATTCAAAAAATACGTCTGTGGGCCAACCTCATATATTTTCACAGAGTTCAACATTGCCCCCTATAACACCTGGGAACCTAACACCCCCACAATAAACAGAAACTTACAGTTTTTTCTTTGAACAATCTTCATCAAAATATTGCTTTTTCTACCACGATTGGGCTGGTGTGAACTTCCAAGGCAATCTTCAGTGTCAGCTTCAACCTTCCACAATTTTGACCACTACTATATATCAGAGAAAACAACATTCAACAACTCTTCAGAATCTAATAATAAATATGTTGGTAAAATGACAAACAACACAGGTAATGAACACACACCCAACTTGTTTCATTTCTTCTCCATTTGTTCCTGAGGCTCTAATCCCTTTTTGTCTCCATTGCAGATTCTGATGAATTGGAAATTGAGAGCAAAGGTGACCACGATAAAATCCCCAGGGAGGAGAAGCCACATAAAAATTTGGAGTGTGGAGAAAGCTGCAGCCAGAGCTCCCATTCCACTTCCCATCAACAAAATCTCATTGGAAAGAAACTCTATCAGTGCATGGAATGTGGAAAAAGCTTCAGGAAGAGCTCCTCCCTTACTTCCCATCACAGAATTCATACAGGGGAGAAACCCTATCAGTGCGTGGAATGTGGAAAGAGCTTCACTGATAGCTCCAATCTCACTTCCCATCAAAGAATTCATACAGGGGAGAAACCCTATCAGTGCATGGAATGTGGAAAGAGTTTCACTGATAGCTCCTCTCTCACTTCCCATCATAGAATTCATACAGGGGAGAAACCCTATCAGTGCATGGAATGTGGAAAGAGCTTCACTCATAGCTCCAATTTCACTAAGCATCAGAGACATCATACAGGGGAAAAACCCTATCAGTGTGTGGAATGTGGAAAGAGCTTCACATGTAGCTCCTCTCTCACTTCCCATCAAAGAATTCATACAGGGGAGAAACCCTATCAGTGCATGGAATGTGGAAAGAGCTTCACATGTAGCTCCTCTCTCACTTCCCATCAAAGAATTCATACAGGGGAGAAACCCTATCAGTGCATGGAATGTGGAAAGAGCTTCACTGATAGCTCCTCTCTCACTTCCCATCACAGAATTCATACAGGGGAGAAACCCTATCAGTGCATGGAATGTGGAAAGAGCTTCAGTCAGAGCTCCCATCTCACTTCCCATCAAATAATTCATACAGGGGAGAAACCCTATCAGTGTGTGGAATGTGGAAAGAGCTTCTGTAAGAAGCAAAATCTTACTTCCCATCAAATAATTCATACAGGGGAGAAACCCTATCAGTGTGTGGAATGTGGAAAGAGCTTCATTCACATCCACAGTCTCACTTTCCATCAAAGAATTCATACAGGGGAGAAACCCTATCAGTGTGTGGAATGTGGAAAGAGCTTCAGGAAGAGATCCTCCCTTACTTCCCATCAAAGAATTCATACAGGGGAAAAACCCTATCAGTGTGAGGAATGTGGAAAGAGCTTCACTCAGAGCTCCTCTCTCACTTCCCATCAAAGAATTCATACAGGGGAGAAACCCTATCAGTGTGTGGAATGTGGAAAGAGCTTCACATGTAGCTCCTCTCTCACTTTCCATCAAAGAATTCATACAGGGGAGAAACCCTATCAGTGCGTGGAATGTGGAAAGAGCTTCACATGTAGCTCCAATCTCACTTCCCATCAAAGAATTCATACAGGGGAGAAACCCTATCAGTGTGGGGAATGTGGAAAGAGCTTCACATGTAGCTCCGATCTGACTTCCCATCACAGAATTCATACAGGGGAGAAACCCTATCAGTGCGTGGAATGTGGAAAGAGCTTCAGGAAGAGCTCCTCCCTTACTTCTCATCAAAGAATTCATACAGGGGAGAAACCCTATCAGTGTGTGGAATGTGGAAAGAGCTTCACATGTAGCTCCAATCTCACTTCCCATCAAAGAATTCATACAGGGGAAAAACCCTATCAGTGCATGGAATGCGGAAAGAGCTTCACTGATAGCTCCAATCTCACTTCCCATCAAAGAATTCATACAGGAGAGAAACCCTATCAGTGTGTGGAATGTGGAAAGAGCTTCAGTCAGAGTGCCAATCTTACTTCTCATCAAAGAATCCATACAATGGTCAGAAAAACCATTATACAGCTTTAGGAGCCAGGCAAATCTGCACCTTTTTAACCAGGCTTTTGGCTAATTCACATCTAATGCCCTTTTAATATGTGGTGTTTTTTATCGTTTTTTTTTAAAATTTTGTAACCATCCTGAGACCTGTGGGTGTAGGGAATAGGCGCCAACTCTTAAAGGCCTAGTGGTCTTTGCCCCACCCCCAATAAAATATTTAAGGATGCCACCCCCCAGTTTTTGCTGTGTTTTTTTCAAACACAACCTTTTATTCTTCTGCAACGTGCCATACAATTTCTCTTTCAATTTGCCCTCTTAAAAAATAAAAAAACAAACACAGAAAGTTCATGAGGAAAACAAAATACAAGAAGATACAAACGTGGACAGGTCCCATCTTTGTGGGCAAAATGGAAAAGCTGCTTTGAAGCAGGCTTTCCCACACTTGGGTCCCTAGCAGCTCCTGGACTACAGTTCCCATCATCCCTTCCCACTGGTCCTGGTAGCTAGGATGATGGGAGTTGTAGTCCAAAAACAGCTGGAGACCCAAGTTTGCTTTAAAGGGAAAGTAGGCTGGCCCTGTGACACCCTCTGCTGGCCAAAAGCACTGCCCCAGAATGTGAACCACCCCCAGTACTGCTAACTGGAATTAATAGAGCGCAAAACTGAAGTTTGATCGGCACTTCAACCTCTAGTCAGCTTCTAGGTGCTTTCTGCACCACCTAGAGTACCCACAGAATTGTGGCTTCTACAGACAACACACATAGGAGAACAAATGAAAGACAAACACAAGGGGCAGGAAAAAAACCTGGAAAGGGCCATACCAAATGGACATCCGTTGTGAAGAGGTCACTTTCCCCACTGCTGAACAATGCCACAGGTAGAGGAGATGGAATGCTAGAAGTGTCTCTGGGGCAAGGGGAGCTGCTGAGAAATTGAAGTATGGGCTCAAAGTATTACTTTTTAAAAAAGTTGCTGCTATTATAGGCATTGCCATTCTAATGGCATGCATGCTGTGAAACACAAGAGCAGTCAAGTACAACATTCCTAGAGTGAACATGTTTACACATGGGGAGGAATGTTTGTCCAGCCAGCAGGTAAACTTCCTGTTTCCTTCTGGGCTGAGACAGACTTCCTCTGCATGTAACTAGAGGTGGGTGTGGCCTCACCTGTGCAGGTAATGACAAAAGCACAGGGCAGGGCAGCCATCTCTCTCTCTCTTTCACCACATGCATCGAAGACACAACATCTACTAAGCCAGAGATGCCCTCTTGGCTTCCAGCCAAGAGAGGAAAAAGGGACTGTCTTCTTAAGGGATAGACTCCAAGTGTATGTTACTTCATTAAGCTAAGTCTGCCTTCTGGGATCTGATTGTGAACAGAATGTGAGTAAACTCTTTTTATATTTTTGTAAAAGACTGTGTCGTCTCTTCTATTTTATGAGGGAATAAGGGGAAAATACCAGAACAGTTATTTTAGAGGCTTTAGCGAGCCTGAGCAAACGCAGACGCTGCAAATTTAAAATAAAAGGGAATGTTACTCTGCTGATATTGTGGAAGTTGTTAACACAAGTTGGATAAGGATATACTCTGACAACATATCCCCTCCTGCATCCCTGAACATTCCCACACATGCATCATATGATGGATTGTGCAAGGCAGGACTTACCTGGCCCCCCACCAATATTTTATCCAAGTCAGCACCACTGGGTCATGTGGTTTCCAAATTAAAGACATAAATCTCCTTCCTTTGCACAAGTTCCAGCTTGTCAATATCCTCATTTATGCTTTTAAAAATTTATTTGCCCTTCATCTGAAGTTTTTACAATATAAACATACAGGATGAAAGCATGGCTTTCTCAATAAGAATAAGAATAAGAATAATTTATTATTTATACCCCGCCCATCTGGATGGGCCTCCCCAGCCACTCTTGGCGGCTTCCATAGAAACCAAAAATACAGTAAAATATCACATGTTAAAAACTTCCCTGAACAGGGCTGCCTTAAGATGTCTTCTGAATGTCAGGTAGTTGTTTATCACTTTGACATCTGGTGGGAGGGCGTTCCACAGGGCGGGCGCCACTACCGAGAAGGCCCTCTGCCTGCTTCCCTGTAGCTTTGCTTCTCGCAATGAGGGAACCACCAGAAGGTCCTCGGTGCTGGACCTCAGCGTCCGGGCAGAATGATGGGGGTGGAGACGCTCCTTCAGGTATACTGGACCCAGGCCGTTTAGGGCTTTAAAGGTCAGCACCAACACTTTGAATTGTGCCCGGAAACGTACTGGGAGCCAATGTAGGTCTTTCAAGACCGGTGTTATATGGTCTCGGCGGCAACCCCCAGTCACCAGTCTAGCTGCCGCATTCTGGATTAGTTGTAGTTTCCGAGTCACCTTCAAAGGTAGCCCCATGTAGAGTGCATTGCAGTAGTCCAAGCGGGAGATAACCAGAGCATGCACCACTCTGGCGAGACAGTCCGCAGGCAGATAGGGTCTCAGCCTACGTACCAGATGGAGCTGGTAAACAGCTGCCCTGGACACAGATTTGACCTGTGCCTCCATGGACAGCTATGAGTCCAAAATGACTCCCAGGCTGCGCACCTGGTCCTTCAGGGACACAGTTACCCCATTCAGGACCAAGGAATCCTCCACACCTGCCCGCCTCCTGTCCCCCCAAAACAGTACTTCTGTCTTGTCAGGATTCAACCTCAATCTGTTAGCCGCCATCCATCCTCCAACCGCCTCCAGACACTCACAGAGGACCTTCACCGCCTTCACTGTTTCTGATTTGAAAGAGAGGTAGAGCTGGGTATCATCCGCATACTGATGAACACCCAGCCCAAACCTCCTGATGATCTCTCCCAGCGGCTGCATGTAAATGTTGAAAAGCATGGGGGAGAAGACGGAACCCTGAGGCACCCCACAAGTGAGAGCCCAGGGGTCAAAAACAAGACAAGCCAGAGAAATCTCTCCTTTTCTTTTTTTCTTTTCTTGGATGGAGTTACAAACTTCGTTGATCAGTGGACTGTTGTGGAAATAGTGCATCTCGATTTCAGTAAGGCTTTTGACAGAGTCCTCTGTGATATTTATGAGAGGAAGGTGGTAAAATGAGACTGAATGAGGTAACTGTTAGGTGGATTTGACTGACCGAACCCAAAGAGGACTCCTTCATGGTTCCTCCTCATCCTGGGAAACGTGACCAGAGGGGTGCTGCAGGGTTCTGTCCTGGGCCCGTTGTTGTTCAGCGTCTTGATAAATGACATGGATGAAGGAACTGAGGGGATGCTCCTCACATTTGCAGATAACACCAAACGGATCATAATGGCGTCCTCTCTCTTCTTCAGCAACAGACAGGGAGACAAAGAACAGTGCGAAAGCACAGCAGAGTGGAAGAGATAAGACTGACTTCTGTTCTTACACTTCCCAAGCCTAGGAAAGTAAACAGGGGCATGTGACATACTAGCAACAGGGTGCTCCCCCACGCGCAGGAGAGAGGAGGAGGACGCCGAGCAATGCATGAAAGCCCCTATATAGACATTTTTAATTGCCCACCCTGGAGTCCAAGACCACCCCCAGAAACATCATACATACATCATAGAAGAGGTGTAGCCCAAGGACCCCCCCCCCAGATACATCATACCCACATCACAGAAAAGACTGTCAGTCTATATCTTTGGAAAGAGATAGCTGTGGCCACTCTGGTGGCTTTTGTTGTTGCTGCTGCAGGTAATAAATAGTCTTGTGGTCACGAGGAATTGGGCGGAGGGTTTTCCATCCTTGGGTCTGCGTTGACATCTGTAGAAAGGATATCCTGTAAATGGGAGGGTGGGGCAGGACTGTTGGGACTTAAAGAGACAGTTATAAAGGGAAGAGATAAAAGCCAAAAAGGAGAGAATCTCCTTCAGTTTTCTTGGGAAGCTGCAAACAATAAAAATCTTGGCGAGTTAAGCATTTTATTCATTTCAATATTATTATCCCATTTCCATATAATTACTACTGTTATTATATGCTAAAATTACAAAAAAGGAAAACTATAAAAGGAAATCAAAAGGAAAAAAGAAAGATTACCAATTAAACAATTTTTTCCAGATAAAAAATAAATGGACTTGACAGAACAACAGCGGATTTTTATTTTTATTTTTAAATTAAATAGGGCCGCGCGGGTGGGGCCGGGGCGATGGGGAATCTGTTCGGGCGCAAGCGGCAGAGCCGGGTCACCGAGCAAGATAAGGCCGTGCTGCAACTGAAACAGCAGCGGGACAAACTAAAGCAATATCAGAAAAGGATATCGCTGCAGCTGGAGCGGGAGAGGGCTTTTGCTCGGCAACTATTAAAAGATGGCAAGAAAGAGAAAGCAAAGTTTCTGCTGAAGAAAAAACGGTATGAAGAGCAACTGCTAGACAAGACAGAAAACCAAATTAGCAACTTGGAACGCATGGTCCAGGATATTGAATTCACACAAATTGAGATGAAAGTGATTGAGGGCCTCAAAATTGGTAATGAGTGTTTAAATAAGATGCACCAGGTTATGTCAATAGAAGAAGTGGAAAGGATCATGGATGAAACCCAGGAAGCTGTGGAATACCAGAGACAAATAGATGAAATGCTGGCTGGCAGCTTCACTGTAGAAGATGAAGATGCCATTTTAGCAGAATTAGATGCCATCACTCAGGAACAGATAGATCTTCCAGAGGTTCCATCAGAGCCTCTCCCAGAAAAGATTCCAGAAACATCGCCGGACAGAGTCAAACCAAAGCCAGAATTGGTGGCTGCATCTTAACTCCATTTCCTGGGGGATCCCTGCAGGCTATCCTGGACTCCAAGCATGCCTAGGGTGCAAGAGGCTTCCGTGGTGTCCCATTGGCTCTGAACAGCCACGCTGGAGCAGGTTTCCTGCACAGAATGGAAGCTGTAAACTGGTTAATATCCCATATCAAGATTATTTTGTAGTGTGCACACTCCTTTTTTTGTAACGTAAACTGGATTAAATGGTGACTCTCAATATATATATATATATATTAAATAATACAAAGATATTATCAAAACCACACAGATTGTTACTGGACTGGAACCTTAAGGACTAGGAGGTGAAGGAGGTGATGGTGAAATGGACACACGATTGTGGATATCCAATGAAGATGAAAAGTGAGGGAAATTATGGGAAAAGATTTAAAATTCACCACATGCTATTTGATTTTTAGATGGTACCTGACCCCATCCAAATCAGTCAAAATAAATAAATATCAGCAATAAGTGTTGGAGATGCAGACAAAATGAGGGAACCTTATTCCACATGTGGTGGATATGTCCCCAAAAGG
Organism: Podarcis cretensis; assembly: GCF_951804945.1. Classification (NCBI taxonomy): domain Eukaryota; kingdom Metazoa; phylum Chordata; class Lepidosauria; order Squamata; family Lacertidae; genus Podarcis; species Podarcis cretensis. The sequence goes on along the minus strand of NC_137173.1, from coordinate 5,757,999 downwards.
AAAATAAAATAAAAGAAATGCTATTTATTTTAAAGAAAACCAAAGCTTTCCTATTTAACATTCTAATGATAAGCATACCAAATGAAAATAAAAGAGAGTTTCTTTACACGGCAATAGTGGTTAGGATGTTAATAGCAAAATACTGGAAAATGAGTTAACATCAACAAGATGAGTGGCAATTAAAGTTGTGCTAGTACCTTGAACTAGCCACAATGACAGAACTTCCAAGAGACTGAGATCTTCTCCCAGTAATAAAAATCCTACTAGTGATCTACCCATTGTCTTTGCCCAGAGTTCTTGAGCTTTTCTCAGGGAGCAGTGACCAGAGTTGTGGATCGACCACAAGATCATCTAACAAATTAAAATTATATAAACAATTGTGCTATAATAGTACATACCATATATGAAGTATCAAGATAATAGAACTTTTAACACAGTGGTTTCTGCAGTGAACAACAACTCTTACAATGTATATAGACAGGCGCAGCATTGATTTTAGCTAGAGGTGACAGCAATCTGCAGCTGTAAGGTTTTCTTCTTAAAGTGAGCCTTTTAAAACAACAAATGAAAAACAAACTTTATCCATACACAGGTTTGTTAATTTGTTAAAATATGTTGAATTATGACATTATATTCATTTACATTACTTAGAATATGTACAACGGATGAAGCCCATGATATTGTGATAATGTCGCAGGACACCCCCCCCCCAAACATTCAGTTTGTACAAACTTCACACACTCACACACTACATACGCTACGCTTCTGTTATAAATTCATAGAAAATCAACCATACATCAGATTTACACTGTTCTACTTTTATTTTACTCCATGAAGGAAGGTCTACAAAATGGGGAAGGTTTGAAAGAGGGCAGCCATAATCCCTTGAGCATACCAATACATACACAGGAGCCCTGCCCAGTTGCTATGCCAACCCTGATGGTCCTAGACAGAAGACCATCAAGATCACAAAGAACTTGCTTATGGGCGTGGATTCAGCATGGTCTGGAAGAAAGGACAATAATCAGCTCTTCCCTCAGGAAACTGCAAACTCCCCTCTGTCACCTGGAAAGTACTCATGGGGAGGGGGAAAGGAAGAACCAGCCAGGTGACAGGACACTCAGGTTACCACCACAACCCCTCCCTCAGCCCCTCCTTTCTGTGATGTAGATGTGATGTATCTGAGGGGTGGTCTTGGGTTACACCCCTTCTGTGATGTATGTATGATGTTTATGGGGGTGGGCTTGATCTACAGGGTGGCAACTTCAAAAGTCTTTATAAGGCCTTGCACACCATTTTTCTGGGTCCTTCCTCTCTCCTGCAAGTGAGGGGAGCACCCTGTTGCAACAGCTCAAGAAAGGCCAAGCCTACAGGCTGCTGATTTGCTCCAAGTTATCCTGGTTGGTGTCTTTGTTTTTGTCCAAGGGAGCCCTCGGATTTTTCCGTTAACAATTTGGCGACCATGCTCAGGGACTCTTGGTCCTCCTGGGAAGGTGAGGGGGGAGATAGAGGGGATCTGGCGCCACTGGGCAACCTTAGCCCAGGGATCCTTTTTCCTCTCCTTGCCTCCTCTTTGCAGGCGGTAATCAATCATCACCAGAAAGCTCAACCAGGAGAGCAAAGGGAAGGTCAAGCCGGCCAAATAAAAGGATCCTGGGATCCACGAGGGACATTCAAGGATGTGAGTATGGTTTGAAGTTAGTACGGTGGGAGGGGGGTGGAAGAATAATGTCTCCACGGCAGCTGAACTTTTCTTTTTTCTCTCCTTGACATCTTCTCTCGGAGTGTGGCCGGAAGCGTCCTGGAAGTCCTTCTCTCTCTCTCTCCTGATTCTCTTCTTCAGAGTGTAGCCAAAGGGATCGTGGAAAATCTCTTTTTTCTCTCCTTGACGCCTTCTTTCGGAGCGTGGCCGGAAGGGTCATGGAAAATCTCTCTCTCTGTGTGTGTCTCATTTGCTTCCTTTCAAACCTTTGTCTTCTCGGACCCCAGTCTGGCACTGCACTGTGCAAGCGTCCAGTAGGGAGTTCCGGACATAGTCCTAAGATCAGGCAGGAGGCTGTTGTGGACGGTAGAGCGGGAGGTTCAGGAAGAAGACGGGGTCCCGCACTAGGATTAGTTTTGTGAGCAGCGCTGAGTGAATTCCGGATCCATGGTTTTTCCGGGTTAAGAGACCCATGCTTTCCAGGCTAGTTGTCTGTGGTTTAAGTTATAGGCAGGGATTCCCTTTGGATTTCTGCTAGACTTCTCCGGTCCGATCCGTCGGAGTTTTGCCCAGAAAGGGCCGAGAGGGGCACTTGAGTGTTAGACTGAATAATACTGATAGGATATTCTTCCCCCCCCCCCCTTTGTCCATCTCTTGTATCTCTGTTTATGTATCTCCTTGTGTAACTTGTTATCGAGCAACCCCCGCTTGGTATTAGAGGGAAATGGGAGCTCACTCTTCTAAACACCCTAGCTGGACTCCTCCTGACAACAAAGCTTCCATGAAGCCTTTTTGCCCCAGAGAGGATTCTAATACGCCCCTCCAGTTTGTCATCTCCAATTGGGAAAAATATATAAAATAAAATAAATTAGAGGGGCGAAATGGTCTTTACAAGTCCAAATTGTGAGACCGTTGTAACTTTTAATGGGTGGCTTAGGCCCACCACCTGGAACCCAGGACACAGCGGCCACCTCAGGGATCCTTCAACAAAATCAAGGTGTGAACCCTTAGGGAGAGCTGAGCACATCAAATTTGTGTTGTTAAACTATAACCTAAAGCTAGAACATGGAACCGTAAACTTAATGGGGCTCAGAAGGCAGTAGATATAATAATAACCCAGCCTGAGAGCCCACGCATTAGAGATCTTAGCTTCTCTATAAATGAAGAAGAAGAAGAGGAGTTTGGATTTGATATCCCGCCTTTTACTCCCCTTCAGGAGTCTCAAAGCGGCTAACAATCTCCTTTCCCTTCCTCCCCCACAACAAACACTCTGTGAGGTGAGTGGGGCTGAGAGACTTCAAAGTGTGACTGGCCCAAGGTCACCCAGCAGCTGCAGGTGGAGGAGCGGAGACCAGATTATGTGACTCTTAACCACTTACACCACACTGGCTCTCTGAAATGAATAAGAGATGTACTCCAAGATTTAGATTTAAAGGATTTGTGTTTACATTGGCTTCAGCATCCACAGACTATGCTCTTAAGTGCACATAGTTTTTAAATTTTAAATCTAAGGAAGCCATGTTGGGCCTTATCAATCTTAAACAGGACAAAAATGAGAATGAAGTGTGCAAATGTTTGTTATTTGAGAGAGGCTCCAAAGAGTCTTCCTCTGAGTGGGACAGAGGGGAGTTTGCAGTTTCCTGCCCCCAGAGGGAAGAGCTGATTATTGTCCTTTCTTCCAGACCATGCTGAATCCACTCCCATATGCAAGTTCTTTGTGATCTTGATGGTCTTCTGTCTAGGACACGGGTGTCAAACACAAGGCCCGCGGGCCGAATCCGGCCCGCCAGACCTCGTCATGTGGCCCGTGGCATCAAGGGCGAGGAAGCGAGCTTCTCGTCCTTTTTACTGGTCCCGACCCAGATTTTAGGGTCCGCACTCCGGCGGAGGCTCTCTGCCTTTCTAAAAAGTGACTCACGTGAACAGCCTTCCCTGCCTGCTTGCAGACAGGGCTCCAACCGACGCGCCCCGTAGGTGCTGCCTACCGGCCAGTCCCACAACTTTCACCTGCCTCGCAGGCCGGGCAAAGAGGCTTTCTGCTCGCTCGGTCCAGTTTGGGGCTCGCTGCGGAGGCGGCAGTCCCGCGAAGCCGAGCTCGGGCCGCAAGAAGAGGCCACTGCGGCGCTGCAGCTGGTGAGGAGATGGCCGGGGGCACGGGCAGCGGGGCCAGGGGCTGGCTGGGGGTCGCCCTGTTGGGTAAGTAGCGGGGCTGGCAGGCAGGGAAGGGAACGGCGGAGGCTCCTGTCTCCTCCCCGTTGGAGCTCCAGTCTGCCTGGAAGCCCATCTCGTCATCTTTTTAAAAAATCATTATTATTTCTTCTTCTATTCTTATTTAAAATCGTACTGGAATAAGTATATTAAATAGTGTATAGGTTCAAGACAACACACACCAGTGCCTAAGGAAAAATAACTTTGATAAAGTCCTACAGATACAACCAGCCCTTTGAGGGTGACCAAACTGCTGATGCGGCCCCTGATGAATTTGAGTTTGACACCCCTGGTCTAGGACCATCAGGGTTGGCATAGCAACTGGGCAGGGCTCCTGTGTATGTGCTGGTATGCTCAAGGGATTATGGCTGCCCTCTTTCAAACCTTCCCCATTTTGTAGTCCTTCCTTCATGGAGTAAAATAAAAGTGGAACAGTGGAAATCTGATGTATGGTTGATTTTCTATGAATTTATAACAGAAGCGTAGCGTATGTAGTGTGTGAGTGTGTGTGTGTGAAGTTTGTACAAACTGAATTGTAGCACCCTGCTTGTGGTTAACGCTTAGCTGGAATGAAATATTCAACGCAGCAATAGAGAAATTAAAATAATAATTTATTTGTCAGACAAATAAATATGAGGCACAGTGGTATATGGTTACCAAGCTCTGGCCTGGCCTCTTGCCATTCTGGCCAGCACTTATATTTCCTTAATCCAGCCCCCTTGCTCCTCCTGTGGCTGCCTCTGTCCAATCAGCCTGGTTGAAATTCCTATTGGCTGTTTGCTAGAACCAATCACAAAAGATACACCCATTTCCTTCTGCCCTTTTATGGAAATCAAAAAGCTATCTATAAATGACAAATAAGTAGTAATATATCTTACATGTGTCTCAACAAGGAATCTTAATTACCAGCTCACCTCTTGCCCTCCTTGCCCTATTGCCTTCCAAAACAGATGATTAATCTTGAATTTTTATCTTAAACATATGTCAAGGATTTTGAGTTCACATCAACATTGAGAGATCTCCTTCATTTGAAGGTTTCTAAACAAAAGGCCTGACAACCATATATCAGGAGTGCTCGATGGCGTCTCCTGTCTAGCAAGGGGGGCTGGTGGCTGATGGCCCCTGTGATCTCTTCCAACTATATGAAATAAGAATCTAGCATTTCTTAAATCCTTTGCATAATTATATTTAAGCTAATATATTTAATACATAAATAACCTTTTAAAAGGAAAAGAAATCTTAAAAGGATCTTAGTTTAAGAAAGAAACAGCTTTAGAAAAGACTTCCCAAAAATGTTCTGTTTCTGCCAGCCAGACCAGTTGCTTTTTCACTGCTCTTGACCTTCTTAACCTTAGGAAGAAGATATGGCTCATTTTACTATTTATCCACCCTTAATTTGTAGGGTCAGTGTAACCTTGGCTGTCAGCCTGTAATTCCCTTTTTACGACTTTGAGAATTGTTTTCTGCTATAAATCAGGGGGGCCGCTTGTCTAGGAGAAAAACATTTTGCCAAGGTTCTTAGGCAGCTGGTCTTCTAAGACTGGTCTTTTAAGATACAGGCCCTGATTAAACATATAAGCTTTAATAAAAATGCAAGCTTATGATTAGATGCCTCAGAATGATGGGGGGGGGGGTGTTTCCTGCGACAATAATTGTTGTTTTTTCAGAGTCTTTTACGCAGTGGAATGATTAGCAGTACGTGCCACATACTTTACTTTACTTTATTTACACTTCAATGCTGAGAGATTACAAACAAGCATCTTGCTTCTGTGAGAGCATAGAAGCAACATCCTCTCTCCTCGGAAACTCCGAGAGAACTGAGAAAAACAGGAAACCAGTGTACGTCACATCCAGTCTCCCTTTCCCGTGGGAAAACCCAACAGCAACTCTGTGGAATGTAAACATTGTCCCGTGACAAGCACTTCGCTGCACAGTGAAGAAAGCAGAAACCAACAATAATAATATATAGAAGAGTATTGTTTATGTGAATGCACAGCCGGTTACCTCTTGTGTGTTTGTCCATTCCAGGAACAGCATTCCTAGAATCATAGAATTAGAAGAGACCACAAGGGCCATCGAGTCCAACCCCCTGCCAGGTCGACCTGACCCAGATGTTCACAGGAAGTCCCTAAGATGATTCCCCTTTCAAACAGGATACGTGAACCTGTGCCAGTAGGGTCCTCCTCTCCGGCAGACAGACAACCCCTTCCCCAAAGCCCCTCCCTCCCCCACTTCCCCATCACTCATCAGGATGGCTTTGGCCGTCTCCTGCTTGGAGCAGTTCAGGGTTCAGAGCCCCCTGAGCTGAGCTATCTGGCAACCAGGATCACCTCCGGCAGGTACAGCTGATCTCCCTCCAGCAGATGAAAGGCAAAAGTCAGGCTGTCAGTTCCTCACAAAGGGAGGGTCTCTCCACATCCGAGAGTGCAGAGTGGGGGGCAAGGAGGGCAGGTCTGAGTCCCTGCTCTGGTTCTCCCCAATACTCACCTCTGAGCGACAGATGTGCAACCGCAGCACATCTGCAAAGAGAAGGACATGGGGACAGGTGAGTCCCTCCCTGAGCACCTGGCAAGGCTATTCCAAGAGTTTTCTCCTGGATTCCAAGCCCTACTGCAGGGGAGGAGGGACACCCCAAGCCTTGGGGGCCAGTCCTGGCCTCCTTCAACCAGAATGTGGCTCCCCAGGCCAGGGGTAGACAAGCTAAGGCCTGGGGGCAGGATGCAGCCCAATCGGCTTCTCAATCCGGCCCACAGACGATTCAGGAATCAGTGTGTTTTCAGATTGGTAGAATGTGTCCTTTTATTTAAAATGCATCTCTGGGTTATTTGTGGGGTATAGGAATTTGTTCATCCCCCCCCAAAAAATATAGTCTGGCCCCCCACATGGTCTGAGGGACGGTGGACCGCCTCATGGCTGAGAAAGGTTGCTGCCCCCTGCCCCAGGCTAACAAGATGGTCAATATCCGGTTCCACTCCATCCTGTTAAAATTGAAATATCAAAACAGATCCCAGCTTTCAGAGCATGTAAACGACATGAGTGGAAAGACCCCTGTGCCACTCACAGAAACAGGAGTGTACTTCCTTCTCCCACCTTTAAACGTCTACGTAATGAAACCGAATCGACCCAAGTCTGCCTTCCTCCACTAACCTGAACTTCGCTCTTCAAGCCAAAAGACAACACTTCCCCGTCCCCGGGTGAAACCCCCTGGCCTTTAATTGGTAGAGCCGCCACCACGCCAGTGGCATGTACCTCACGGGGACTGACTGAGCGGCTGGCCGAGATGCTTGGCGGGTTCTGAAATGGTCATGCAGGCCAGATTCACGATGCTGACGGGCTGGATTCGCTCCTTGCTGCTTTTGCTCCAGTTTTCGCGCTGCTTCCCTGCTTGCTTCTTAGTCGGTCTATCTTTTCACCCGCGACCCGTGCGTAGCCCTCCGAGACCACCGGGCGTGCCAGGCCGTCTGCGCACTGCCGCCTCGCCGAAGAAGCCGCTGCCGGACGCCTTTGAAAGAGCTGAAATCACGGGCAGGGTTCTGGCTGGGCTTGCGTTGCTTCGGGTCACTTTCATTTGGATCTCCTTCTGATCGCTAGCGAGCTCTCTTTTTGCCTCCGCGAGCTCTCTTTTTTGGCTCCGACCGGCAGATCGCGGCCACCAGCCAACGGGCTCCTGGCCTCGTGGCGACCAGGCGCTTGCCAGATATTTTTTTCCCCGTGTTCAGAGCTGAAATCGCTGGGGGTTTTGATTTTTAGGGTTGTTTTCGCTGCTTCTTTCCTGTTGCCGCTGGCGGAAGCGTATTCAGAGCGTGCAACGACATCGGCGTGGAAACAGCGCTCGAGGTGCTTTATCTCGGCATCACCTTCCCTTCCCCGGGCGCCTGCCTGCCGCTTCCTGGGCGGCTAAGCACCCTCCGTCTGAGGTGGTACCGTATTGGGAGCACTGCTCGGGGGCTGGATTTGTTTTGGGCGGCCCAATTGGGTTAATTGTTTAACGGGCTGCGGGACTGTCCCCCTTTCTTGTAAAGGTAAAGGTAAAGGTACCCCTGCCCGTACGGGCCAGTCTTGACAGACTCTGGGGTTGTGCGCCCATCTCACTTAAGAGGCCAGGGGCCAGCGCTGTCCGGAGACACTTCCGGGTCACGTGGCCAGCGTGACATCGCTGCTCTGGCGAGCCAGAGCCGCACACGGAAACGCCGTTTACCTTCCCGCTGGTAAGCGGTCCCTATTTATCTACTTGCACCCGGAGGTGCTTTCGAACTGCTAGGTTGGCAGGCGCTGGGACCGAGCAGCGGGAGCGCACCCCGCCGCGGGGATTCGAACCGCCCTTTCGATTGGCAAGTCCTAGGCGCTGAGGCTTTAACCCACAGCGCCACCTGCGTCCCTTTCTTGTAATGTGGTTTAATTTTTATTAAGCAGGCCTAGGTTACACGGCACAGCGTCGCTCGCTGTAGGCCCACGTGGGTGCCCCACCTGTGTGTTAGGGGGTTGATCAAGGCGGCCATTTTAAGTGTGGCAATTCCCTGCCTCAGGTTTGTCTTGCGCAGCGTTCTTCGGGCTTTGGGGCTAAATTCCCTCACGAGAAGCCAAACAGAGGGAAAAGGGGGCAGCGGCGCATTAGGGCTACCGCTGACCGATTCAAGCTGCTATATTAATTTTTCGCTTGCCAGGGTGGCACGACGCAGCATCGCCATTCTGAGTAAACCACATGGTTCCTCGGCTACGGGGATTATCGGCGCCATCTTGGGAGAGGCTAATAGACTCCACCCCTAGCTTATCGGCTTCAACTTCTCATTGCGCTTTAATTATAAGAACATAAGGACAAGGGCGGAGTTTCAGCATACGGCATTTGATTTAATTAGGTTCTGGCAAGCGCACTTTTTTGGTTCAACTGCTGTCCCAGTGGGGGGGGGGCTTGCTTGCCACGCAGCTGCTCGGGGGGGTTGTTATAAGGGCTCTTTCTCTGGGGAGTTACAAAAGTGCTAGGAATTTAGTCGTGATCAGGAGGGATTTAATATATTTTTAGTTGCTGAGGGTTAGGTTTTTCTGCGGTCAATTCCTTACTTTAATTGGTTCTTATACAAAGGGAGTTAATTTAAGGCTAAGGTTTCCTACAGTCAAATTGTGAATTTAACTGGTGTGACCGAGAGTAAGTTGATTTAAAGTGCTAGGTGCCGTGAATTCCAATTTAGCAATTACGGTTGGCTTCTAGGGCATTTTGCGTGCCAAAGTTTGGGCAGTTGGTATTGGACTTGCCTTCCTAAAATAATTGGTTTGCTGCGTGGTTAACTCCGAACTCAACTTCACGCTTCAAGCCAAAAGACAACCCTTCCCCGTCCCCGGGCAAAACCCCTGGCCTTTCATTGGTATAACCGCCACCACACTGGTGGCGTTTACCTAATAATAATAATAATAAATTTCGTGACAGCAGTCACGAAATTAAAAGACACCTGCTCCTTGGGAGAAAGGCGATGGCAAACCTAGACAGCGTCCTAGAAAGCAGAGACATCACCTTGCCAACAAAGGTCCGTATAGTTAAAGCCATGGTTTACCCAGTGGTGGTGTATGAAGTGAGAGCTGGACCATAAAGAAGGCTGATTGCCGAAGAATTGATGCTTTTGTTTTTTTTTATAATAATTTTTATTAATTTTCCACACAAATAATAAAAACAGTATAGAACAGTATAACTTCAAGCTCATCAGTTCATACCCTTCTTTCTTTGACTTCCCCATACCTCCCCATCCCTGCATCCTTGTTTAATAATTCTTTAGCAACCCTTAGGTCCATAAGAATTGATGCTTTTGAATTATGGTGCTGGAGGAGACTCTTGAGAGTCCCATGGATCAAACGCATCCATTCTTAAGGAAATCAGCCCTGAGTGCTCACTGGAAGGACAGATCCTGAAGCTGAGGCTCCAGTACTTTGGCCACCTCATGAGAAGAGAAGACTCCCTGGAAAAGACCCTAATGTTGGGAAAGATGGAGGGCACAAGAAGAAGGGGACGACAGAGGACGAGATGGTTGGATAGTGTTCTCGAAGCTACAAACATGAGTGACCAAACTACGGGAGGCAGTGGAAGACAGGAGTGCCTGGCGTGCTCTGGTCCATGGGGTCACGAAGAGTCGGATACGACTAAACGACTAAACAACAACAACAACAAAAGCAACTAATTATTATTATTATTATTATTATTATTATTATTTATTTGTACCCCGCCCATCTGGCTGGGTTTCCCCAGCCACTCTAAGCGGCTTCCACAGCAACCAAAAATACACAAAATTGTCACACATTAAAAACTTCCCTTAACAGGGCTGCCTTAAGATGTCTTCTGAATGTCAGGTAGTTGTTTATCGCTTTGACATCTGATGGGAGGGCGTTCCACAGGGCGGGGGCCACTACCGAGAAGGCCCTCTGCCTGGTTCCCTGTAGCTTTGCTTCTCGCAATGAGGGAACCGCCTAAAGGCCCTTGGAGCTGGACCTCAGTGTCCGGGCAGAACAATGGGGGTGGAGACGCTCTTTTGGGTATGCTGGGCCGAGGCCGTTTAGGGCTTTAAAGGTCAGCACCAACACTTTGAATTGTGCTCGGAAACGTAGTGGGAGCCAATGTAGGTCTTTCAAGACCGGTGTTATACCTCAGCACGGCGCAGGGACTGACTGAGCGGGTGGCGAGATGCTTTCAGCCTCGAACACTTGGTGGGTTCTGAAATGGTCGTGCAGGCCAGATTCACGACCCTGGAGGGCTGGATTCGGCCCGCGGAACATAGTTTGAGGACCCCTGGTCTACACTGACTGGCAGCAGCTCCCCAGAGTTTCAAGCAGGGATTTTGTCCAGCCCTGGCAGGAGATGTCAGGGGCTGACCCTGGGACATTCTGCATGCCAAGCAGATAATCTAGGGCTCCCCATATTTCCCGGCACTTACAACGTTATACTATTAGCAACCGTGGAGATTCCACCTGCCTCTTTTGAAAGGAGAACACTCACCTGATGAATAATAATAATAATAATAATAATAATAATAATTTATACCCCACCCATCTGGCTGGGTTTCCCCAGCCACTCTGGGTGGCTTCCAACAAAACATTAAAATACAATTGTCCATCAAATATTAAAAGCTTCCCTAAACATAATAACAACAGCCATCCATTTTCAGTCCTTTGAATTAGCAATTGAGCATTTCTGGAAAGGGAAATGCCATACTTTTGTATATTAGTATGAAAAGCATGCATAAGAAATTTTTACTCATTTACTCATTTAATTTATTACTCATTATTACTCATTTTGGCAGGGGAAAGGTCTCCCTTGGGAGGTGGTGGACTCTCCTTCCTTGGAGGTTTCTCAGCAGAGATCGGACGGCCATCTGCCATGGATGCTTCAGCAGAGATTCCTGCACTGCTGGGGGTTGGACTAGATGACCCTGGGATCCCCTCCTCTCTCTCCACTCCGGAATTCCAGGAGGAGCTTCCTTGCCTCCTGCAAAGCCCTTTTCCCTGCAGGCTCTTCCTCTGGTTTCTGGCCAAGGGAGGGAGATGCTCAGAGTCCAGCCAAGAGCCTCACCCCCCAAAGGATATCTGGGCATGGGCGGAGCCGGGGGGGGGCAGCTGCCCCCCTAAATGCATAAAAAAATAAGAATCTGAGGTTCTGCCAAGCGAGAGAAGGCTGAGCTGGAGGGACTCCGCTTTGCAAGGGTTAAAGGGAAGCGAGCTGCCTTCCTAGAGAGGCCAGGAAGCAAGAGGGGGCCAGGTCCTCCAGAGCCAAGGCCCCTCCCTCCCCAGTCCTTTCCTGCAAGGAAGGGGGGGGTGTTACTTTGGGGTCTCTCCTGCAAGGGCCGAATCGCTGCCCCCTCCTGGGATCTGGTGAGTCCATAGCTTGAAAATAAGGGATCAGCAGCCTTGAAAATAAGGGATCAGCAGCCTCACCTATCTACCAATCCGGGATAGCAGCAGGAAGCAGCGGAAACGGCGCTGCAATAAGGGAATTTCCCGCAAAGAAAGGGAAGGTTGACAGCTATGGGCGAGTCTCCTCTCTCTCCCCCCAGAGGGTGCAGTGGGGAGACGGGGGGGGGCGGTCCCAGGGCTGCGGCAGGAGAAGGTGCTTGGGGAGCCTGATCTGCTCCTCCAGGGGGGGGACCCCAAGTCAGGGAGGAGGAGAGGGTCCTGCCAGGGAGGGGCCAGGTCTGCCACGCTCTCCTTCCTGCAGATCAGAGGATCCCTGACTCCCACAAAATCTCCCTTTTTAAAACAAAGAAGTCCCTGGCTCTTTAACTCTGTGTGACATCGCTCAGCCTCATTGCACAACGGAGGACACATGTGCAAATGGTTTTCCAAAGCTGGACGAGGAGGTGGACTAGCCCCCCCCCCAAAAAAAAACAACGGGCAGGAAGGAAGGAAAAGTAGGAAAGAGAGGCCAGGAATAAAGAGAGGGATCACAGGCCATAGTCTGGCTGCTGCATTGCAAACCAGTTTGTGTTAAGCTATATAATAGAACAACAACAAAATCAAGGGAGATGTCTTTGGCCCCGCCCACTTGGCCCTCTGGGGGTTGGCCAGATACATTCCTGGCCCTCAGAAGAGAGAAAAAGAGATCTCACCCCACAAATCTGTCTGGACAGTGGCAGAGATTGCAGAAAAGGAGACAGAAGCAGGGAGTGGAGGTGGGGTGAGGGTGGGGCTGGGGAGCAACTCCAGAGGACCCCCAGGTCAGGACCCCAAGTAGAGAAAAGCATCCATTTTTCACAAGATACAAATGACTCCCTTGTCATTCGGTTCTGACTTCATGCATTGACTAGAAGGATGGAGAAACCAGGTTGATTAATCTGACAGAAATCCCTTCCGTTGCCTCCACATTTTGCATTGCTAGAAGGCTAGAGACATATTTCTTCTCCTCTTCCTCCTCCTCTTTCTTTTCAAAAAGATAGCTCACGGTCTGGGATGCAGTGCAGTCCAGCCCTGGTTCCCAGCAAGACTCATCCATGCTTGCTCAGGGAACCATTTCCCCCTCGTCCTACAAATTCTGTAACAGAACAATGTATTTGCTTTGTAGGATTTCCTAGAGCCCCTCATTAAGACGGACAGAACTTGGCAGAAGACCAAAGGGTTCCTTCCGATCTCTCAGAGGCTTCCTGAGAGCACAGATGGATGTGCGAGACACAGCTGGCCCCAAAGCAGGAAGAGACCATGGCAGCCAAACTGGGAGTAGTGGGGGGTTCTGGGAAAACTCTGTGCAGAAGATTCTGGGTGAAGAGGACACCCTCCGCTCAGAGGTGCACAGCCAACAGTTGAGGCAGTTCTGCTGCCAGGAGGCCAAAGGACCCCGAGAGGTTTGCAGCCGACTCTACCACCTTGACCAGCAGTGGCTGAAGCCAGAAAGGCACACGAAAGCTGAGATGTTGGACCTGGTGATCTTGGAGCAGTTCCTGGCTGTCCTTCCCCTGGAGATGGAGAGCTGGGTGAGGGAATGCGGAGCGGAGACCAGTTCCCAGGCGGTGGCCCTGGCCGAAGGTTTCCTCCTGAGTCAGGCAGAGGAGAGAAAGCAGGTGAGAGAGACTTTCCTCTGGATACTCCCAAGGGGCTCCAAACAGGACAGAAAACATCCCATAATGGTCTGCTGATGGCCCATCTTTTTTCTTGGAAAGCATCCATGGAATGAGATCTCACACCCTTCAAGTCTTTGTCATTCTCTTTCTAGTATTTCTCCCCATTCTCTGTTTTGAATCCTTGTTTCTTTTTCAGGGAAAGGATCTCTTTGCAGAAATGGACCTGGATTCCTGTGAGGCAGAGAGGCCTCTGTTGGACACCAGAGAGAGGCCACTGGGTAAGGAGGAAGGAGGCTTTTCTCCATTTGGTCTCGTTCTGTAGTTTTCCAACTCATCTGAGGGTTCTTTTCATCTTGTTTTGGGGGGAGACAGTTGGGAAGAAGGGTCCAGAGGAGGAGAGATGTATTTCTGCACAAACAAACATGAAATGGGCACAAACCTCCAAATGCACTCAGCGGGTGAGGCTTTCTCAAAGGCCCATCTGTAGTTAGAGATGCCCTGTTTCACCTGTGAGAGAAGCAGGCACTCCTGGCGTCCTGCTTACCTTTTTTCTTTTGCAGGTGACAGAAGGATGCCAGCAAGACCTCCTGATCCGTCTTTTCATGGGGGCAGAAGGGAAGCAGCGGCTGTGGAACCAGATCAGGTCAGGGGAAGCTGCCTTGTGGGGACAGAGGCCGAGGGATGGAGCAATGTCATTTACTGGTTGGGCACAGAGGAATGGTGGGAGGAAGCAGCTGGGGAACCAGAAAGGGAAGATGGCTGAGAGCCCAAGAAGTGGAGGTAGAAGAAGGATGGGTGTTCAGAGGGGGAAGAGGGAGAAGCCTGGGAAGAGGAGGTGTCAGAAGCTGAAGGGGAAACAGGGCTTAGTGAGCTGGGAGAGTCTGTAGAAGAATGCAGTGCAGAATCAGAGACAGAAGAGGAAGGAGGCAAGTTGGAGAGGAAAGTCGAGAGGCTGAGGTGAGCCAGGAGAAGGAGGAGCCACCGGTGGCTCCCTCTTCCTTCTGCCAGAAGCCACCCTCTCTGCTTGTCTCTCAGAGCCAGGAGACCCCCTGCAATGCAGGAATCTGCTAGATCATCCAAGACAGATGGCCATCCAAAAGAGGCTTATTTTATTTCTAGATTGATAACTGAGGGCAATGAAACAATCGCTGAGATGGCTAGAGCGCCGGTGACGGATAACTCATTCTGAAGCTGACCGGACACGGGTTAGAGCTCAATGTCGAGCCTACCAAGTGGCGGTAGTGACGGCAAAGAAGACTTTCTTCGCCGCCTCTATTGCATCTGCAGAAAACAGCAGCAGGAGACTTTTTCAGGGGGTTCGCAATTTAGTGGAACCACCTGCTACATCGGGGCCCAGTATGGGCCACATGATCTCCTGCAATGATTCTGCAAAGTTTTTTGCAGATAAAGTCACTCAGATTTAGGAAGAGGTAGACTCCACCGTGGGAGCAGGGCCGGGGTGGGAGAGTGCTAGTGTCCTGTCTAGTCAAGTTGTGTGGGATCAGTTCCAATCTGTTACCTCCGAGGATGTGGACAGGCTGCATGGACAAGTGAAACCAACCACCTGTCTCCTTGATTCTTGCCCATCCTGGCTTATAAAAGCTAGCCGGGAAGGGCTGGGAGATGGGCTTCGTGGGGTCGTGAATGCTTCTCTCTGTGAGGGAGCCTTCCCAGAACCGCTGAAAAAGGCGGTTATCAAACCGCTTATTAAAGAACCATCTTTAGATGGTGCCAATATGGCTAACTACCGCCCAGTCTCAAATCTTCCATTCTTGGGCAAGGTGATTGAGCGAGTGGTTGCTGAACAACTCCAGGCACGCCTGGAAGAAGTGCACCATTTGCATCCCTTCCAGTCGGGATTCAGGCCTCACCATGGGACTGAAACTGCCTTGGTCGCACTGGTTCGATGAACTCTGGTGGACCAGGGACAAAGGTGAGAGCTGTTTCCTAGTTCTGCTGGATCTCTCAGCGGCCTTTGACACCATCAACCATAACATCCTTCTGGACCATGGTGAGGGGCTGGGAGCTGGGGGCACTGTCATACAGTGGTTCCGCTCCTTCCTCCTGGGCCGTGTCCAAAAAGTGGTGGGGGGGATGAGTGTTCAGACCCCTGGGCTCTCACTTGTGGGGTGCCTCAGGGTTCCGTCCTCTCTCCCATGCTTTTCAACATCTACATGCAGCCGCTGGGAGAGATCATCAGGGGGTTTGGGCTGGGTGTTCATCAGTATAAAGATGATAGCCAGCTGTACCTCTCTTTCAAATCGGAACCAGTGAAGGCGGTGAAATTTCTGTGTGTCTAGAGGTGGTTGGAGGATGGATGGCGGCTAACAGATTGAGGTTGAATCCTGACAAGACAGAAGTACTATTTTGGGGAGACAGGAGGTGGGCAGGTGTGGAGGATTCCCTGGTGCTGAATGGGGTAACTGTGCCCCTGAAGGACCAGGTGCGCAGCCTGGGAGTCATTCTGGACTCGCAGCTGTCCATGGAGGCACAGGTCAATTGTGTGTCCATGGCAGCTGTTTATCAGCTCCATCTGGTATGCAGGCTGAGACCCTCCCTGCCCGCAGACTGTCTCTCCAGAGTGGTGCGTGCTCTGGTTATCTCTCGCTTGGACTACTGCAATGCGCTCTATGTGGGGCTACCTTTGAAGGTGACCCGGAAACTACAACTAATCAAAAATGCGGCAGCTAGACTGGTGACTGGGAGCGGCCGCCGAGACCATATAACACCGGTCTTGAAAGACCTACGCTGGCTCCCAGAACGTTTCTGAGCACAATTCAAAGTGTTTCTGCTGACCTTGAAAGCCCTAAACGGTGTGTAGCAGATCATATTTATGCTGTCTCAGAGGAGGACATTTCCCTTTTTCTTTTAGGGTCCAGTGTGCTTTGAAGATGTCACTGTTCGTTTCACGGACGAGGAGTGGGCGTTGCTGGATCCTGACCAGAGAGCTCTGCATAAGGACGTCATGGAGGAGAATCATGGGATATTGGCCTCTCTTGGTAAGGCTCCCTGTGGGATCGTCATATCTGCCTGGAAATCCAAAAAATACGTCTATGGGCCAACCTCATATATTTTCACAGAGTTCAACATTGCCCCCTATAACACCTGGGAACCTAACACCCCCACAATAAACAGAAACTTACAGTTTTTTCTTTGAACAATCTTCTTCAAAATATTGTTTTTCTACCACGATTGGGCTGGTGTGAAGAACTTCCCAGGCCATCTTCAGTGTCAGCTTCAACCTTCCACAATTTTGACCACTATAAATATCAGAGAAAACAACATTCAACAACTCTTCAGAATCTTATAATAAATATGTTGGTAAAATGACAAACAACACAGGTAATGAACACACACCCAACTCGTTTCATTTCTTCTCCATTTGTTCCTGAGGCTCTAATCCCTTTTTGTCTCCATTGCAGATTCTGATGAATTGGAAATTGGGAGCAAAGGTGACCACGATAAAATCCCCAGGGAGGAGAAGCCACATAAAAATTTGGAGTGTGGAGAAAGCTGCAGTCAGAGCTCCCATTCCACTTCCCATCAACAAAATGTCATAGGAAAGAAACTCTATCAGTGCATGGAATGTGGAAAAAGCTTCAGAAATAGCTCCAATCTCACTTCCCATCAAAGAATTCATACAGGGGAGAAACCCTATCAGTGTGAGGAATGTGGAAAGAGCTTCACACATAGTTCCTCTCTCATTTCCCATAAAAGAATTCATACAGGGGAGAAACCCTATCAGTGCGTGGAATGTGGAAAGAGCTTCACATGTAGCTCCTCTCTCACTTCCCATCAAAGAATTCATACAGGGGAGAAACCCTATCAGTGTGTGGAATGTGGAAAGAGCTTCACTGATAGCTCCTCTCTCACCTCCCATCAAAGGATTCATACAGGGGAGAAACCTTATCAGTGCATGAAATGTGGAAAGAGCTTCAGTCACAGCCACAATCTCACTTCCCATCAAAGAATTCATACAGGGGAGAAACCCTATCAGTGTGTCAAATGTGGAAAGAGCTTCACTGAAAGCTCCTCTCTCACTTCCCATCAAAGAATTCATACAGGGGAGAAACCCTATCAGTGTGTGGAATGTGGGAAGAGCTTCATTCACAACCACAGTCTCACTTTCCATCAAACAATTCATACAGGGGAGAAACCCTATCAGTGTGTGGAATGTGGAAAGAGCTTCAGGAAGAGCTCCTCTCTCACTTCCCATCAAAGAATTCATACAGGGGAGAAACCCTATCAGTGTGTGGAATGTGGAAAGAGCTTCACTCACAACAACAGTCTCACTTCCCATCAAAGAATTCATACAGGGGAAAAACCCTATCAGTGTGTGGAATGTGGAAAGAGCTTCACACATAGTTCCTCTCTCATTTCCCATAAAAGAATTCATACAGGGGAGAAACCCTATCAGTGTGTGGAATGTGGAAAGAGCTTCAGAAATAGCTCCTCTCTCACTTCCCATCAAAGAATTCATACAGGGGAAAAACCCTATCAGTGCGTGGAATGTGGAAAGAGCTTCAGTCACAACCAAAATCTCACTTCCCATCAAAGAATTCATACAGGGGAGAAACCCTATCAGTGTGTGGAATGTGGAAAGAGCTTCAGTCACAGTGCCAATCTTACTTCTCATCAAAGAATCCATACAATGGTCAGAAAAACCATTATACAGCTTTAGGAGCCAGGCAAATCCGCACCTTTTTAACCAGGCTTTTGGCTAATTCACATCTAATGCCCTTTTAATATGTGTTGTTTTTGTCGGTTTTTCTTACGTTGTAACCATCCTGAGACCTGTGGGTAGGGGAGTAGGGGAGGGGGGCGAAGCGGATCAGAAGAAGAGGTAGAGGAGGAAAAAGAGGACTCAGGTCACTTATAAAAGAAAGGATAACGTAAAGAAAAGCTAAGTGAAAGCTTAGCATTATGGGACTAAAAATTTGGAATTGGAATATCAATGGGATGAACGATAAAAAACGGAGAAATAAAATTGAGCAATATCTGAAAAGGAAAAATCTGGACATTATTTGTCTTCAGGAGACGCATGTAGCCAGAAGGCATAAAAAAGTGCTAATTAATAAAAGACTGGGAAACGAATTTGAATGCTCAGATAAAGAAAAGAAAAGAGGTGTGGTACTGTATATTAAAAACAAGATGGAAGCTAAAACACTATTTAAGGTGAAGAGGGGAGGGTGATAGGGGTTAGCATTAACTGGCAAGGAGAAAAACTGGTAGTAGTGGGGGTGTATGCCCCAAATGGTAGTAAAACTGAATTCTTTAAAAAACTAGAAGAGAAGCTATGGGAATATATGGATCAAAAAATAATTCTAATGGGCGACATGAATGGCGTCGTCTCGCTAGAAATGGATAGACTTAGGGATGGCGTAAACAAAGAAGGAAAATTACCAAAACCCTTCTTTTCAATGGTAGAAAACTGCAACCTGACGGACATCTGGCGCCTCAGACATCCATTGGACAAACAATTTACTTACCATTCCGAACCTAACCAATCGATGTCACGTATAGATCAGATATGGCTTTCTAGTGAATTATGTCCAAGAACTAAATTAATAGAAATAAGACCGAAAGTAATTTCGGATCACAGTCCGATAGAGCTAGAATTGGAAAGTTTAGAGACAAGATCTTTCAGATGGAGACTTAAAGACTATCTTTTAGATGATCAGAAAATTGTCGAAAATGTAAGGAAAAAACTGTCAGATTACTTTGCGGACAACTGTGACAAAGGAACAAAGATCAATGTAGTATGGGACGCAAGTAAGGCAGTAATAAGAGGATACTTTATCCAACAGAACGCAATTAAAAATAGGAATAGAGAAAAAAATAAAGAGGAAATTCTAAAACAGATAATGGTAAACGAGCAAAAACTATCCCAAAAACCTAACTGCCAGAAGGCAAAAGAAAGAATAAAAATGTTACAAACTCAGTTTGCTACTATAATAAATAGAGAGGTGGAGTGGAACATCAAAAAACTGAGACAAAAAAATTTCGAATTTTCAAATAAACCAGGTAAATGGCTTGCCTGGCAAATCAAAAAAAGGAAGGAACAAGGTACAATAAACAAAATAATAGTGGGGGGGGGGGGGGAGAAAGAACAGATCCCAAAGAAATCAGGAGTGAGTTTGTCAACTACTATAGAAGTCTGTACAAGGACAAAGAGAGAGTTGGTTTAAGGAGAATAGAAAGATTTTTGAAGGATAAAAAGGTGCAGAAAATCTTGGCAAAGGATAAGCAAAGACTGAATATACCAATTGGTAATGAGGAGATAGAAGAAATAATCAAAGATTTAAAGAGGGGCAAAGCACCAGGTCCTGACGGATTAGTGTTTTCGAGGTTACCAGCATGAGTCTGACCAAGCTGCGGGGGGCAGTGGAGGACAGGAGTGCCTGGCGTTCTCTGGTCCATGGGGTCACGAAGAGTCGGACACGACTAAACGACTAAACAACAACAACAACTATAAAGAGATGAAATCTATTTTAGTGGGACCACTGAAGGAGACTATGAATAACATCTTAAAGAAAGGAGAAATCCCTGAGACATGGAAAGAAGCATATATTGCGTTAATCCCCAAACAAGATGCAGACCCAACTCAAGTAAAAAATTATAGACCAATTTCACTGCTAAATACAGACTACAAAATATTTGCAGGAATCCTAGCAAGAAGGTTGAAAAAGTTGTTATCCGAAATTATTCATAAGGATCAGATGGGATTCCTGCCAAGGCGGCAGATGAGAAATAACACAAGAAGCATAATTAACATGTTAGAATATTTATCTGTTAGGATTGACAAACAAGTCATTATGATGTTTGTGGATGCCGAGAAGGCATTCGATAATGTGATTTGGGACTTTATGCTGAAAAATCTAGAATACATGGATGTGGGCAATGACTTCTTTAATGGGGTAAAAGCGATATATACGGAACAGAAGGCTAAATTGATTATAAATAGCATGGTGACAGAAGAGATAAGGATACAGAAGGGTACAAGACAGGGTTGCCCACTCTCCCCGCTACTATTTATAATAGTTTTAGAAGTACTCTTGAATTCAATAAGGCAAAATGGGAAAATAAATGGAGTAACACTAGGACAGAACGTGTACAAGACTAAAGCTTTTGCTGACGATGTAGTAATAATGACAGAAGAACCAATAACGGCAATAGAAGAAATATTAAAGGAAATAGAAGAATTTGGAGAAATAGCAGGCTTTAAGTTAAACAAGACAAAAACGAAAATGATAGCTAAAAATGTGGACCTAAAAACAATAGAAATCATCCAACAGCACTCACAGATAGAGATAGTCAAAAAAGTCAAATACCTTGGTATTTGGTTAACATCTAAAAATATAGACTTATTCAAAAACAATTACGAGCCGATGTGGAAGGACATAAGGAAAGATCTGGAAAAATGGGGAGGGCTGAAACTGTCATTCTGGGGAAGGATTAATACAATTAAGATGAATGTCTTACCAAGACTCATGTTCTTATTCCAAACCATCCCTATAATTAAGGGGAGCCGAATCTTTAGAGACTGGCAACGAATACTCTCAAGATACATATGGCAGGGCAAAAAACCTAGAATTCAGTTTAAATTATTGACAGATATAAAGGAAAGGGGGGGCTTTGCCCTGCCAGATTTGAAGCTGTACTACGAGGCTTCATGCCTTTGCTGGATAAAGGACTGGGTAAAGTTGGTGAACACGGAGCTACTCGATTTGGAGGGCTTCGACAATAGGTTCAGCTGGCATGCCTATTTGTGGAAGAACAAAAGGAAAGTACATAAGGGATTTGAAAATCATATTTTTAGAGGCCCGTTAATTGAAGTATGGGAAAAACACAAAAATCTGTTAGAGCCGAAAACACCACATTGGCTATCACCTCTTGAAGTAATGAGTATAAAGGCTATTAATATGAGAAGCAACTGGGCAACATATAGCCAGTTGCTAACTAAGGTTGATGGGAAATGGAAGATAAAGCCGTATGAACAAGTAAAGGAGTATGTCTATGACTGGCTACACCATATCCAGGTAAATCAGATGTGCAGTAAAGATATTAAAGAAAGAGGCTATGCAGAAAAAGATTCCAAATTCCAAACAGAGATAATAAATAATGAAGTGAAAATTATATCTAAGATGTATAGGATGCTGCTGGACTGGAACTTAGGCGATGAGGAAGTCAAATCAGTGATGATCCGCTGGGCAAGGGATGTAGGTCATAGCATACAATTTGAAGACTGGGAAGAGCTTTGGAAGGAGGGGCTAAATTTTACAGCGTGTATAACGATAAAGGAAAATGTCATGAAGATGTTTTATAGGTGGTATCTAACACCGATAAAATTATCAAAAATGTATAAGACGGATAAGAAGTGTTGGAAGTGTAAAGACGAGGAGGGCTCCTTTTACCACATGTGGTGGGAGTGTGGAAGAGTGAAACAGTTCTGGGAGAAAATATACATTGAATTAAAGAAGATTTTAAAATACACGTTCAGAAAGAAATCAGAAATTTTCCTGCTAGGGATATTAGGGCAAGAGATTAAAAAAGAAGATCGTAGAATAGTACACTATGCAGTGGCAGCAGCAAGGGTAGTACTAGCCCAAAAGTGGAAACAGCAGGAAATACCAACGGTGGAGGAGTGGAGATCTAAGCTGTTGGACTACGCAGAGCTGGATAAATTAACAGGAAAAATTAGGTATGTAAGAGACCAAGTGTTCATCAAGGATTGGGGAAAGTATGTGGATTATCTGGAATGTATTAGTGAGGGACAAACAACGCTAAAGGGATTCAGAGACGCACTGTGAAAGACTATGAGTTATTGTTTAAAGTAAATAGGAGACAGAGATAGGTTCAACGACAATATAAGCAGAGAAACGTGTGAATTTGATTACTGCTTCGAATGATTTATGGACAAGCTGGAGGAAGTCTTGAAAGGGATGGATATGTAATAATGTTAATGGGTAAATCATAAGTTTATGTATTTCTTATTTACTTTTTTCTGTAATTCTTCTTTTTCTTTATTTTTTGTATTCTGACTTTTCTATACATGTGTTAGTTTTTACTTTCTTTTATGGAATCAATTAATAAAAAGAATGATGGGGAAAAAAAAGAGACCTGTGGGTGTAGGGAATAGGCGCCAACTCTTAAAGGCCTAGTGGTCTTTGCCCCACCCCCAATAAAATATTTAAGGATGCCACCCCCCAGTTGTTGGTGTGTTTTTTTCAAACACAACCTTTTATTCTTCTGCAACTTGCCATACAATTTCTCTTTCAATTTGCCCTCTTAAAAAATAAAAAAACAAACGCAGAAAGGTCATGAGGAAAACAAAATACAAGAAGATACAAATGTGGACAGGTCCCATCTTTGTGGGCAAAATGGAAAAGATGCTTTGAAGCCGGCTTTCCCACACTTGGGTCCCCAGCAGCTCCTGGACTACAGTTCCCATCATCCCTTCCCACTGGTCCTGCTAGCTAGGGATGATGGGAGTTGTAGTCCAAAAACAGCTGGAGACCCAAGTTTGCTTTAAAGGGAAAGTAGGCTGGCCCTGTGACACCCTCTGCTGGACAAAAGCACTGCCCCAGAATGTGAACCACCCCCAGTACTGCTAACTGGAATTAATAGAGCGCAAAACTGAAGCTTGATCGGCACTTCAACCTCTAGTCAGTTTCTAGGTGCTTTCTGCACCACCTAGAGCAGTGTTTCTCAACCTTGTGCCTCCAGCTGTTTTTGAACTACAACTCCCATCATCCCTGACTAGCGAGACCAGTGGCAAGGGATGATGGGAATTGTAGTTCAAAAACAGCTGGAGGCCCAAGGTTGGGAAACACTGACCTAGAGTACCCACAGAATTGTGGCTTCTACTGACAACACAAATAGGAGAACAAATGAAAGACAAACACAAGGGGCAGGAAAAAACCTGGAAAGGGCCATACCAAATGGACATCCGTTGTGAAGAGGTCACTTTCCCCACTGCTGAACAATGCCACAGGTAGAGGAGATGGAATGCTAGAAGTGTCTCTGGGGCAAGGGGAGCTGCTGGGAAATTGAACTACGGGCTCAAAATATTACTTTTTTAAAAAGTTACTGCCATTATAGGCATTGCCATTCTAATGGCATGCATGCTGTGAAACACAAGAGCAGTCAAGTACAACATTCCTAGAGTGAACAAGTTTACACATGGGGAGGGATGTTTGTCCAGCCAGCAGGTAAACCTCCTGTTTCCTTCTGGGCTGGGACAGACTTCCTCTGCATGTAACTAGAGGTGGGTGTGGCCTCACCTGTGCAGGTAATGACAAAAGCACAGGGCAGGGCAGCCATCTCTCTCTCTCTTTCACCACATGCATCGAAGACACAACATCTACTAAGCCAGAGATGCCCTCTTGGCTTCCAGCCAAGAGAGGAAAAAGGGACTGTCTTCTTAAGGGAGAGACTCCAAGTGTATGTTACTTCATTAAGCTAAGTCTGCCTTCTGGGATCTGATTGTGAACAGAATGTGTTTAAACTCTTTTTATATTTTTGTAAAAGACTGATGGGAGGGCGTTCCACAGGGCGGGGGCCACTACCGAGAAGGCCCTCTGCCTGGTTCCCTGTAGCTTTGCTTCTCGCAATGAGGGAACCGCCTAAAGGCCCTTGGAGCTGGACCTCAGTGTCCGGGCAGAACAATGGGGGTGGAGACGCTCTTTTGGGTATGCTGGGCTGAGGCCGTTTAGGGCTTTAAAGGTCAGCACCAGCACTTTGAATTGTGCTCGGAAACGTAGTGGGAGCCAATGTAGGTCTTTCAAGACCGGTGTTATACCTCAGCACGGCGCAGGGACTGACTGAGCGGGTGGCGAGATGCTTTCAGCCTCGAACGCTTGGTGGGTTCTGAAATGGTCGTGCAGGCCAGATTCACGACCCTGGAGGGCTGGATTCGGCCCGCGGGACATAGTTTGAGGACCCCTGGTCTACACTGACTGGCAGCAGCTCCCCAGAGTTTCAGGCAGGGATTTTGTCCAGCCCTTGAAGGAGATGTCAGGGGCTGACCCTGGGACATTCTGCATGCCAAGCAGATAATCTAGGGCTCCCCATATTTCCCGGCACTTACAACGTTATACTATTAGCAACCGTGGAGATTCCACCTGCCTCTTTTGAAAGGAGAACACTCACCTGATGAATAATAATAATAATAATAATAATAATAATAATTTATACCCCACCCATCTGGCTGGGTTCCCCAGCCACTCTGGGCGGCTTCTAACAAAATATTATAATACAATAGTCCATCAAATATTAAAAGCTTCCCTAAACATAATAACAACAGCCATCCATTTTCAGTCCATTGAATTAGCAATTGAGCATTTCTGGAAAGGGAAATGGCATACTTTTGTTGCGTGCATAAGGAAGTATTACTCATTTATGATGAGAATAGGATTTATTTATTTTGAACTTCGCTTGGTTCCTCCTTGGCAGCCAGTGTGATTGTTTCAGCCGGGCTAGAACTCAGGACCCGCTGCCTTGAGGGACATCTAAGAGCAGTTGGGCAGGGGAAAGGTCTCCCTTGGGAGGTGGGGGACTCTCCTTCCTTGGAGGTTTCTAAGCAGAGATCAGACGGCCATCCACCATGGATGCTTCAGCTGAGATTCCTGCATTGCTGGGGTTGGACTAGATGACCCTGGGATCCCCTCCTCTCTCTCCACTCGGAATTCCAGGAGGAGCTTCCTTGCCTCCTGCAAAGCCCTTTTCCCTGCAAGCTCTTCCTCTGGTTTCTGGCCAAGGGAGGGAGATGCTCAGAGTCCAGCCAAGAGCCTCATCCCAAAAGGATATCTGGGCATTGGCGTAGCCGGGGGGGGGCAGCTGCCCCCCTAAATCCATAAGAAATAATAAAGATCTGAGAGAGGGCTGAGCGAGGGAGGACTCGGCTTGGCAAGGGTTAAAGGGAAGTGAGCTGCCTTCCTAGAGAGGCCAGGAAGCAAGAGGGGGCCAAGTCCTCCAGAGCCAAGGCCCCTCCCTCCCCAGTCCTTTCCTGCAAGGAAGGGGGGGGTGTTACTTTGGTGTCTCTCCTGGTGCCAAATCGCTGCCCCCTCCTGGGATCTGGTGAGTCCATAGCTGTCAACTTTCAGATTTGAAAATAAGGGATCAGCAGCCTTGAAAATAAGGGATCAGCAGCCTCACCTATCTACCAATCCGGGATAGCAGCAGGAAGCAGCGGAAACGGCGCTGCAATAAGGGAATTTCCCGCAAAGAAAGGGAAGGTTGACAGCTATGGGTGAGTCTCCTCTCTCCCCCTAGAGGGTGCAGTGGGGAGACGGGGGGGGGGGGGGTCCCAGGGCTGCAGCAGGAGAGGATGCCTAGGGGGCCTGATCTGCTCCTGCAGGGGGGGACCCCAAGTCAGGGAGGAGGAGAGGGTCCTGCCAGGGAGGGGCCAGGTCTGCCACGCTCTCCTTCCTGCAGATCAGAGGATCCCTGACTCCCACAAAATCTCCCTTCTTTAAACAAAGGAGTCACTGGGACTTTAACTCTGTGTGACATCACTCAGCCTCATTGCACAACAGAGGGAACATGTGCAAATGGTTTTTCAAAGCTGAACGAGGAGGTGGACTAGCCCCCCCCCAAAAAAAAAACAATGGGCAGGAAGGAAGGAAAAGTAGGAAAGAGAGGTCAGGAGTAAAGAGAGGGATCCCAGACCATAGTCTGGCTGCTGCATTGCAAACCAGTTTAAGCTATCTAATAGAACAACAACAAAATCAAGGGAGATGTTTTTGGCCCCGCCCACTTGGCCCTCTGGGGGTTGGCCAGATACATTCCTGGCCCTCAGAAGAGAGAAAAAGAGATCTCACCCCACGAATCTGTCTGGACAGCGGCAGAGATTACAGAAAAGGAGACAGAAGCAGGGAGTGGAGGTGGGGTGAGGGTGGGGCTGGGGAGCAACTCCAGAGGACCCCCAGGTCAGGACCCCCACCAGAGAAAAGCATCCATTTTTCACAAGATACAAATGACTCCCTTGTCATTCGGTTCTGACTTCATGCATTGACTGGAAGGATGGAGAAACCAGGTTGATTAATCTGAAAAAAATCCCTTCAGTTGCCTCCACATTCTGCATTGCTTGAAGGCTAGAGACTTATTTCTTCTCCTCTTCCTCCTCTTTCTTTTGAAAAAGATAGCTCATGGTCTGGCATGCGGTGCACTTCAGCCCTTGTTCCCAGCAAGAAGCATCATGCTTCCTCAGGGAACCATTTCCCCTCCTGTCCTACAAATTCTGTAACAGAACAATGTATTTGCTTTGTAGGATTTGCTAGAGCTTCTCATTTAGACGGACAGAACTTGGCAGAAGACCAAAGGATTTCTTCCGATCTCTCAGAGGCTTCCTGAGAGCACAGATGGATGAGCGAGACTCAGCTGGCCCTGGAACACGAAGAGGCCATGCCAGCCAAACTGGGAGCAGTGGGGGTTTCTGGGAAAACTGTGCAGAAGATCCTGGGTGAGGAGGACACCCTCTGCTCAGAGGTGCAGAGCCAGCAGGTGAGGCAGTTCTGCTGCCAGGAGGCCAAAGGACCCCGAGAGGTTTGCAGCCGACTCTACCACTTTTGCCACCACTGGCTGAAGCCAGAAAGGCACACAAAATCTGAGATGCTGGACCTGGTGATCTTGGAGCAGTTCCTGGCTGTCCTTCCCCCGGAGATGGAGAGCTGGGTGAGGGAATGCGGAGTGGAGACCAGTTCCCAGGCGGTGGCCCTGGCCGAAGGTTTCCTCCTGAGTCAGACGGCAGAGGAGAGAAAGCAGGTGAGAGAGACTTTCCTCTGGATACTGCCAAGGGGCTCCAAACAGGACAGAGAACATCCCATAATGGTCTGCTGATGGCCCATCCTTTTTCTGGGAAAGCATCCATGGAATGAGATCTCACACCCTTCAAGTCTTTGTCATTCTCTTTCTAGTTTTTCTCCCCATTCTCTGTTTTGAATCCTTGTTTCTTTCTTAGGGAAAGGATCTCTTTGCAGAAATGGACCTGGATTCCTGTGAGGCAGAGAGGCCTCCGTTGGACACCAGAGAGAGGCCACTGGGTAAGGAGGAAGGTGGTTTTTCTCCACTGGTCTCATTCTGTTGGTTTCCCAACTCATCTGAGGGTTTTTTCATCTTGTTTTGGGGGGAGACAGTTAGGAACAAGGGTCCAGAGGAGAGGAGATGTATTTCTGCACAAACAAACGTATGAAATGGGCACAAACGTCCAAATGCTCTCAGTAGGTAAGCATTTCTCAAAGGCCCATCTGCAGTTAGAGATGCCCTGTTTCACCTGTGAGAGAAGCAGGCACTCCTGGCGTCCTGCTTACCTTTTTTCTCTTGCAGATGGCAGAAGGATGCCGGCAAAACCTCCTGATCCGCCTTTTCATGGAGGCAGAAGGGAAGCAGCGGCTGTGGAACCAGATCAGGTCAGGGGAAGCTGCCTTGTGGGGACAGAGGCCGAGGGATAGAGCAATGTCATGGACTAGTTCGGCACAGAGGAATGGTGGGAGGAAGCAGCCGGGGAACCAGGAAGGGAAGATGGCTCAGAGCCGAAGGAGTGGAAATGGAGGAAGGATGAGCGGGTAGAGGGAGAAGAGGGAGAAGCCTGGGAAGAGGAGGTGTCAGAAGCTGAAGGGGTTACAGAGCTTAGTGAGCTGGGAGACTCTGTGGCAGAATGCAGTGCAGAATCAGAGGCAGAAGAGGAAGGAGGCGAGTGGGAGAGGAAGGTTGAGAGGCAGAGGTGAGTCAGGATAAGTAAGAGCCACCGGTGGCTCCCTCTCCTTTTCCCAGAAGCCACCCTCCCTGCTTGTCTCTCAGAGTCAGGAGACGAAAATAGGCTTATTTTAATTGTCTATTGATCACTGAATGCTAAAATTGTTTTCTAAGCAGTTGACAAACGAGAACAAATAGTGGCCTGGATTCACCTAACCAGCCCTATCGGATGAAAAATGGGGCCTGCCCCCCATTCCTCCCCCTCTCCATGCTGCCCTGAACCCCTTGAATTTGGCTCTAGGGCATTGGGAGGGAACCTTCCTGGAACAGCTCACTAGGAGAGGAGAAAGTGGATCCTTCCATCGGGGAAACTGGAACGCTTGCGTAGGCAGAATGACTTGGAGAACACAAGGCGGAGTAACACCTATTTGCACAAAGACAAATACCCATAATTAAAACGCAGAATAAAATAAGCACCCATAATTAAAATGTGCTGCAAAACAATCCTATTGAAACAACAACGGAATTTACAGGAAGGAAACAACAGAGCATTGTGTAGCAGATCATATTTCTGCTGTCTCAGAGGAGGACATTTCCCTTTTTCATTTAGGGTCCATTGTGCTTTGAAGATGTCGCTGTTCGTTTCACAGACGAGGAGTGGGCGTTGCTGGATCCTGACCAGAGAGCTCTGCATAAGGACGTCATGGAGGAGAATCGTGGGATCGTGGCCTCTCTTGGTAAGGCTCCCTGTGGGATTGTCCTATCTGCCTGGAAATTCAAAAAATACGTCTATAGACCAACCTAACATATTTTCACAGAGCTCAACAGTGGCCCCTATAACACCTGGGAACCTAACACCCCCACAATAAACAGTAAATTACAGTTTTCTCTTTGAACAATCTTCCTCAGATTATTCCTTTTTCTACCACGATTGGTCTGTTCTGAACTGGCCAGGCCATCTTCAATGTCAGCTTCAGAATTGTTAGGAAAGATAAGTAGTTTCAGGTTTTCTGTTTTTGTTTTTGCTCCTGTCAGTCTTGGTTTGACCCAAAGAGACGACTGACATTGGAGATGGAGGGGATGCCATGATTGGGCCAAACAAAATTCACCCCAGAGAAGAGCTGGGCTTATTGAATTTCAGGTAGAAGTAGCAGTGGTGGTGATGATGATGATGATGATATAGTGGTACCTCGGTTTACAAACTTTCCGGAACAGGACTGTTCTTAAATCAAGGTACCACTGTAGTAATAATAATAATTTTTATTTATACCCTGCCCATCTGGCTGCATTTCCCCAGCCACTCTGGGCAGCTTCCAAAACACACATATAAAAATGAAACATAAATAATAATAATCTGATCCCATATATAAAGAACTTTAACTTTAAAATGAACAACTTATACTAGTGGCCAAAATTGTTGAAACCTTTTGTGAAAAGTGTATTTCTGAGGTTTGATGGCTTATAACACCACTTTTGTGTGGAGTAATACCATAAAATTATATAGCAATGGAATGATAATTTAATGAAGAATGTAATGCAGTGAATTTTATGAAGGAGTATTTATTAGAACAGCAGTCATAAAGAAAAAATGTGAAACCTTTGGTAACCTGGTAACCTTTAGCTTTAATTACGGCCTTACAACGCCTTCCCATGAAGTGAACCAAGTTTTTAGTTCTGCAGCTGTAATAATGTGAAACCAAGACTGAATTATTGCCTCTGTTAATTGGGCTTTATTGCTGGGTTGCTTCTGAATAACAAGTTTCTTTAGTCGGCTCCAAAGATTTCTGATTGGGTTAAAGTGTGGGCTATTCAGTATGGACTAAAGTGTGGGCTATTCAGGTTGCCATCAGTATGCTGATGACACCCAACTCTATCTGTTGATGGATGGCCATCCTGACTCGGCCCCAGACACACTGACCAGATGTTTGGAAGCTGTGGCTGGATGGTTACGTGGGAGCCGGTTGAAGCTAAATCCTTCGAAGACAGAGGTCCTGTGGCTGGGACGGGACGATATGGGATTGGGGGGGCAACTCCCATCTCTTGCGGGGGCGCAATTAGTGCCAGCACTGTCTGTTAAGAGTTTGGGTGTAATCTTCAACACCTCCCTTTCCATGGAGGCGCAGATTGCAGCTATAACAAAGGCGGCATTTTTCCATCTTTGCCAAGCTAAGCAGTTGGCTCCTTACCTCTCTCGCCCTGACCTAGCCACTGTGATCCACGCGATGGTCACCTCCAGACTGGATTATTGTAACTCGCTCTACGTGGGGCTGCCCTTGAGACTGACCCAGAAACTCCAGCGGGTGCAGAATGCTGCAGCGAGACTCCTTACGGGGTCCTCGCTGCGAGATCACATTCACCCGGTGCTATACCAGCTGCACTAGCTCCCGGTGGAGTACAGGATCAGGTTTAAGGTGCTGGTTTTAACCTTTAAAGCCCTATACGACCTAGGACCCTCGTACCTACGGGACCGTCTCTCCTAGTATGTCCCACTGAGAAACTTACGGTCTTCAAATAAAAACATATTGAAGGTCCCAGGCCACAGAGAGGTTAGGGTGGCTTCAACTAGAGCCAGGGCTTTTTCGGCTGTGGCTTCGATCCGGTGGAACACTCTGTCACAAGAGACTAGGGCCCTGCAGGACTTGACATCTTTCCGCAGGGCCTGCAAGACAGAGCTGTTCCACCAGGCCTTTGGCCAAGGCACGGTCTGACCCCCTCCTTCGGCAATCTTCACGGAGCTGTGGTCCAATGGTTGCCATTGGTTTGATTTGAATTAATTTTATAATGAATGATTTTAGAGTGTTGTGTTGTACTGTTGTACTGTTTTATTGTTGTTAGCCCGGCTTCGGCTGGGGAGGGCGGGATATAAATAAAATTTATTATTATTATTATTATTATTATTATTATTATTATTATTATTCCCAGGCCATTCCAGCAGTGAAATATCATTATCTTGAATGTACCTTTTGCACACAGCAGCAACATGACATAGAGCTGAATCCTGCTGAAAATATATAAATGCTTCGGTATCTGGGAAAAGATCACCTGCGGAACACTTCAGTTTGGGCTCACGTATTTCGTTTATGCATTTTTCCGCATTTATATTCCCATTAATGACGCAAATTCTGCCCACACCTTTTGCTGCCATACAACCCCAGATCATCACACTGTCTGGGTGTTTCACAGTCGGTGTAATGCAAGTAGGATGTAAATCTTCTCTGATTCTTCTCCTCTTCTCCGATTAAAGAAACTCGCGTTTTTCATGCCATCACTACCAAGCAAGGTAGTGTCCTTTTTTAAAAAAAATAAAGTTTTTTATTTATACAACAAGAAAAAAGAAAGAAAAAACACAAATACCAAATTACACACAAATTACAAAAATAACCATAGACACATAATTTTCTTAGCAAACAATAAAATATCTATTGGTCTTAACACTAAAGACCCAACCTCCCGTCTATTCCATATTTCAAATTCATATTACTTATTGCCAATACACACTTTTATCATAATTAAACTTATTCTTAATAAATCTAATTTCATATATCTACTTTGCAACCATTACTGAAGTTCCTCGAATGCTGCGACAGAATTTAAAGTACTATATTTATTTTTCAGATATTCTTTGAAAACCTCCCATTTTGAAACAAATTCCTGTTTTGATTTATTCCTTATTTTTTCTGATAAACCATCTAATTTGGCATATTCTGTCAGCTTTTGGATCCAATCTTGTATAGAGGGGATTTCATTACTCTTCCATTTTGCTGCGATCAAAACTCTTGCTGCCGTCGTCGCATATAAAAAGATACCCTTCCTCTTTTGTGGAATATCCAAATCTGTTATTCCCAGGAGGTAGGCCTCTGGTTTTTTATTGAAAGAGATCTTTAGCATTTTTTGCAGTTCTACATGTATACTCTCCCAGAATACCTGTATTTTCCTACATATCCACCACATATGGTAGAATGTTCCTGAGTCTCCGCATCTCCAACAATTACTTGACACATTTTTATACATTTTTGAAAGTTTCCATGGTGTTAGATACCATCGATGTTGCATTTTTGAAAGTTCTCTCTAATCGTGTAACAATTTGTGAATTTCCAATTGATCTTCCATAAATTTTCCCATTGGGCCATGGTTATTGAATGGCCAAAATCCTGGGACCACCTCACCATTGCCACTGTTACCTCCTCCTCCTTGACTGTCCAGTCAAGGAGGAGTCGATAAGTTTTGGAAAGAGTTTTTCTTTTAGAATTTACAAGATCAGATTCGAATCAGGACATTTCTGTTGAGAACCCCTTTTGTTTGTCAGATTTAAATTTTTCAAATAACTGATGGTATTGGAACCAGTCTGAAATGTGTTCTCTTATTTCCTCAAAGTTTTTAATTTTATTTGGTTATCTTCATTTTTTAGAAGTATTTTATATGTTGGCCAGCTTTCCTGAGTATTTTTCTGTTTTACTGCTATGGCTTCTATTGGAGAAGTCTACCACGGGACTTTAGGCTCCATCAAAGAATCATAGAATCATAGAGTTGGAAGAGACCACAAGGGCCATTGAGTCCAACCCCCTGCCAAGCAGGAAACACCATCAGAGCACTCCTGACATATGGTTGTCAAGCCTCTGCTTAAAGACCTCCAAAGAAGGAGATTCCACCACACTCCTTGGCAGCAAATTCCACTGTCGAACAGCTCTTACTGTCAGGAAGTTCTTCCTAATGTTTAGGTGGAATCTTCTTTCTTGTAGTTTGGAACCATTGCTCCGTGTCCGCTTCTCTGGAGCAGCAGAAAACAACCTTTCTCCCTCCTCTATGTGACATCCTTTTATATATTTGAACATGGCTATCATATCATCCCTTAACCTCCTCTTCTCCAGGCTAAACATGCCCAGCTCCCTTAGCCGTTCCTCATAAGTCATCGTTTCCAGGCCTTTGACCATTTTGGTTGCCCTCCTCTGGACACGTTCCAGTTTGTCAGTATCCTTCTTGAACTGTGGTGCCCAGAACTGGACACAGTACTCCAGGTGAGGTCTGACCAGAGCAGAATACAGTGGCACTATTACTTCCCTTGATCTAGATGCTATACTCCTATTGATGCAGCCCAGAATTGCATTGGCTTTTTTAGCTGCCACGTCACACTGTTGGCTCATGTCAAGTTTGTGGTCAACCAAGACTCCTAGATCCTTTTCACATGTACTGCTCTCAAGCCAGGTGTCACCCATCTTGTATTTGTGCCTCTCATTTTTTTTTTTGTCCAAGTGCAATACTTTACATTTCTCCCTGTTAAAATTCATCTTGTTTGTTTTGGCCCAGTTCTCTAATCTGTCAAGGTTGTTTTGAAGTGTGATCCTGTCCTCTGGGGTGTTAGCCACCCCTCCCAGTTTGGTGTCATCTGCAAATTTGATCAGGATGCCCTTGAGTCCATCATCCAAGTCATTGATAAAGATGTTGAATAAGACCGGGCCCAAGACAGAACCCTGTGGCACCCCACTAGTCATTCTTCTCCAGGATGAAGAGGAACCATTGATGAGCACCCTTTGGGTTCGGTCAGTCAGCCAGTTACAAATCCACTGAGTGGTAGCATAGTCAAGACCGCATTTCACCAGCTTCTTTACAAGAATATCATGGGGCACCTTGTCAAATGCCTTGCTGAAATCAAGGTAGGCTACATCCACTGTGTTCCCTTCATCTACCAGGCTTGTAATTCTGTCAAAAAACGAGATCAGGTTGGTCTGACATGACTTATTTTTCAGAAATCCATGCTGACTATTGGTGATCACAGCATTCCTTTCTAGGTGCTCACAGAATGTTTGCTTAATGATCTGCTCCAGAATCTTCTCTGGTATTGATGTCAGACTGACTGGGCGGTAATTATTTGGGTCCCCTCTTTTCCCCTTTTTGAAAATTAGGGACAACATTTGCCCTCCTCCAGTCTGCCGGGACTTCGCCTGTTCTCCAGGAATTCTCAAAGATGACTGCCAGTGGTTCTGAGATCACATCTGCCAGTTCTTTTAATACTCTTGGATGCAATTCATCTGGCCCTGGAGACTTGAATACATCTAAACTAGCCAAGTATTCTTGTACTATCTCCTTAGTTATTCTGGGCTGTGTTTCCTCTGCTGAATTATTTGCTCCAAATTCTTCAGGTCGGGCATTGTTTTCTTTATCTGAGAAGACTGAGGCAAAGAAGGCATTGAGGAGTTCAGCCCTTTCTGTGTCCCCTGTTTGCATTTCACCATCTTCTCCTCTGAGTGACCCCACTGTTTCTTTGTTCTTCCTTTTGCTACAAACATACCTATAAAAGCCTTTTTTGTTGCTTTTAACCTCTCTAGCAAGCCTGAGTTCATTCTGTGCTTTAGCTTTTCTGACTTTGTGTCTACACGTGCTGGCTATTTGTTTCAATTCCTCTTTGGTGGTTTCCCCACTTTTCCATTTTTTGTACACATCCTTTTAAAATGGCTGTTCCTCTTGTTGCTTCTCCCACTTTCTGGACAATGAAGTTGTCTGCAAGGCCAGTGAGGAATCTGTTTGACCTTATGCTCTTGGCTGAGTTTGACATCCAACAAATATCTGGGTAATTGAAGTCCCCCATTACTACTATCTCCCTTCCTTTTGCATGCTTGGCCATCTGTTCCAGGAAGGCATCATCTATGTCCTCTGTTTGGTTTGGGGATCTATAGTAAACTCCCACAATGAGGTCACTGTTATTCTTCTCTCGCTTAATTTTGACCCAAATACTCTCACTTTGGCTTTGAGGTTCTAAATCTTGGATCTCTTCACAGGTATACACATCCCTGACATATAACGCCACTCATCCTCCTTTCTTGTCTGGTCTGTTTCTCTGAAATAGATTGTATCCCTCCATTATTATCCCTCCATCAGGTCTTTATATTTTTCCCATACAGCAAAGGGTGACTTTCTTATTATATGGTTGGTAAAATTTTTATGAATTTTCGCTTTTCCATATATCAGGTAGGCGTGCCATCCCCAACGATTGTCAAAACCTTCCAGGAGGTCCAGGAGGTCCGGATCCTGCAACGTGCACCAATCCTTTTAGCCAGGTGAAACAGGCTGCCTCGTAGTAAAGTTTTAGGTCGGGTAGGGAAAAGCCTCCTCTCTCTTTTATGTCTATTAAGATCAGGTGTTTAATCCTAGGTTTCTTCCCTTCCCACAGGAATTTGGAAATTTCTCTTTGCCATATCTTGAGACAACCTGTCAAGTAAGGTAGTGTCCCATTGTTCCGCTGTCCAGTTAACATGGGTTTCATTTTTCAACCTTTGCTTGAGAGATAACAAAGGCTTTTTCCTTAGAATTCTAACATTTAGACCAGTCCTTGCACTCAACTTCCCATTACATTGCGCCATGACATCTTGTATACACCCAGATGATTTTCTTCTGTCATGTAGGCACAGTCTCTCCACTCGTCCATCGTCACTTGCCTTTGTACACATTCCCTGCCTTAACAAGTCTGATTTTGTAGTGACTGAGTCTCCTTATAACTCTTCAAAAATATAGAAATGCCAGCTTTGGTTAAGTTTTTCCCAATCTTTCATCCTATTTCTTCATAACTGTAGCCTTGTTCACTTAATAGTACTATTTTACATTGCTTTCTGGGTGACCAGTCAACCCTTTGTGCCATTTCTATAATTTTATTATGTTTCAACCTCACTAAATGAAAGAACACACAAAACTAACCAACTTAATAGCAATCACATAACACACTGACAAAAGTCAACCTAAGCAAGTTGTGCTTTCTTTTTCTGGTTATTTGGCTATAATTTTGATAGAATACGGGTAATTGAACAAACTTTGTTGGATTGCAATCTCGATTGCATTCTTGATCGAATTATCTTTCCACTGATATATAATTTTATGACATTACTCCAAATGAAGTGGTGTTATGAGCCAGCAAACCTCTGAAATACACTTTTTTCCAAAAGTCTTCCACAATTTTGACCACTACTGTATATCAAACAAAGCAACATTCAACAACTCATCAGAATCTCATAATAAATATGTTGGTTAATGACAAAAAATACTGGTAATGAACACACACCCAACTCCCTTCAGTTCTTCTCCATTTGTTCCTGAGGCTCTAATCCCTTTTTGTCTCCATTGCAGATTGTGATGAATTGGAAATTGAGAGCAAAGGTGACAACGAAAAATTCCCCAGAGAGGAGAAGCCACACAAAAATTTGGAGTGTGGAGAAAGCTGCAGTCAGAGCTCCCATTCCACTTCCCATCAACAAAATCTCATTGAAAAGAAACTCTATAAGTGCATGGAATGTGGAAAGAGCTTCACTCATAGCTCCTCTCTCACTTATCATCAAAGAATTCATACAGGGGAGAAACCCTATCAGTGTGTGGAATGTGGAAAGAGCTTCAGGAAGAGGTCCGATCTCACTTACCATCACAGAATTCATACAGGGGAGAAACCCTATCAGTGTGTAGAATGTGGAAAGAGCTTCAGGAAGAGGTCCGATCTCACTTCCCATCACAGAATTCATACAGGGGAGAAGCCCTATCAGTGCGTAGAATGTGGAAAGAGCTTCAGTCAGAGCTCCTCTCTCACTTCCCATCACAGAATTCATACAGGGGAGAAACCCTATCAGTGTGTGGAATGTGGAAAGAGCTTCACATGTAGCTCCTCTCTCACGTCCCATCAAAGAATTCATACAGGGGAGAAACCCTATCAGTGTGTGGAATGTGGAAAGAGCTTCACTCATAGTTCCCATCTCACTTTCCATCAAAGAATTCATACAGGGGAGAAACCGTATCAGTGTGTGGAATGTGGAAAGAGCTTCACTGATAGCTCCGATCTCACTAAGCATCAAAGAATTCATACAGGGGAGAAACCCTATCAGTGTGTGGAATGTGGAAAGAGCTTCACTGATAGCTCCTCTCTCACTTGTCATCAGAGAATTCATACAGGGGAGAAACCCTATCAGTGCGTAGAATGTGGAAAGAGCTTCAGTCAGAGCTCCCATCTCACTTCCCATCAAAGAATTCATACAGGGGAGAAACCCTATCAGTGCGTAGACTGTGGAAAGAGCTTCACTCATAGCTCCAATTTCACTAAGCATCAGAGACATCATACAGGGGAGAAACCCTATCAGTGTGTGGAATGTGGAAAGAGCTTCAGTCAGAGCTCCTATCTCACTTCCCATCAAAGAATTCGTACAAAGGTCGGAAAAACCATTATATAGCTTTAGGAGCCAGGCAAATCCGCACCTTTTTAACCAGGCCTTTTTCTTATTGACATCTAATGCTATTTTAACATGTGATGTTTTGTGTTTTTATGTTGTGTTTTTATGTTCTAAGCATTCTGAGACATGTGGGTGTAGGGAATACAGCCACTCTTAAATTCCTAGGGGTCTTTGCCCCCCCTTAAAATATTTGAGGAGGCCATCCCCCAGGTTTTCTTTGTGTTTTTTCAAATGCAACCTTTTTCTTCTTCTGCTACTTGCCATACAATTTCGCTTTCAATTTGTCCTTTTAAGAATTTTGTAAAAACTGCACAAAGGTCATGAGGAAAACAAAATACAAGAAGATACAAATGTAGACAGGTCCCATCTTTGCGGGCAAAATGTAAAAGTTGCTTTGAAGGAGGCTTTCCCAAACTTGGGTCCCCAGCAGCTCCCGGACTACAGTTCCCATCGTCCCTCCCCATTGGTCCTGCTAGCTAGGCATGATGGGAGTTGTAGTCCAAAAACAGCTGGAGACCACCCAAATTTGCTTTAAAGGGAAAGTAGGCTGGCCCTGTGACACCCTCTGCTGGCCAAAAGCACTGCCCCAGAATCTGAACCACCCCCAGTACTGCTAATTGGAATTTAAAGAGCTCAAAACTGAAGTTTGATGGGCACTTCAACCTCTAGGGAGTTTCTAGGTGCTTTCTGCGCCACCAAGAGTACCCACAGAATTGTGGCTTCTACTGGCAACACACATAGGAGAACAAATGAAAGTCAAACACAATGAGCAGGCAAAAACCTGAAAAGGGCCATACCAAATGGACATCCGGTGTGAAGAGGTCACTTTCCCCACTGCTGAACAATGCCACAGGTAGAGGAGATGAAATGCTAAAAGTGTTCTCCGGGGCAAGGGGAGCTGCTGGGAAATTGAACTACGGGTGCAAAATATTACTTTTTTAGAGTCGCTGCCATTATAGACATTGCCATTCTAATGGCGTGCATGCACCATGTGATTGATAGTGCAAGGCGGGACTTACCTGGCTCCCACCAATATTTTATTCAAGTCGGCATCACTGGGTCGGGTGGTTTACAGATTAAATAAATACATAAATTGCCTCCCTTTGCAAATATTCCAGCTTGTCTATATCCTCATTTATTCTTCTTTAAAATGTATTTGCCCTTCATCTGAAGATTTTACATTATAAGCATACAGGATGAAAGCATGGCTTTCTCAAAAACAAGACAAGCCAGAGAAATCTCTTCTTTTCGTTTTTTGGATGGAGTTACAAACTTTGTTGATCAGGGGCCTGCTGTGGAAATAGTGCATCTCGATTTCAGTAAGGCTTTGGACAGAGACCTCTGTGATATTTATGTGCGGAAGCTTGTAAAATGTGGGCTGAACGAGGTATATGTCTTAGGACATCAAACTGGGAAAGAGGATTTTAAACTGACTGAAGAGGTTTTATGCCCTTGGGAATTTGGTCTCTTAAATCTACCCCTTCGCCTTCAAAATGAGACTGAATGAGGTAATTCTTAGGTGGATTTGACTGACCGAACCCAAAGAGGACTCTTTCATGGTTCCTCCTCATCCTGGGGAAAAGTGACCAGAGGGGTGCTGAAGGGTTATGTCCTGGGCCTGTTGTTGTTCAACGTCTTGATAAGTGACTTGGATGAAGGAACTGAGGGGATGCTCATCACATTTGCAGATGACACGAAACGGATCATGATGGCATATATATATATATATAAGTTCTCTTCTATTTTTATCCAACGTCCCTTCTTCCTAGTTTCGGGTTATGTCAGTCCTTTCTACCCATTAAATCCTGTCTATCAATCTGGTGTTCTAATGTCCGAGGCTCTCAGGTCTCTTCTATGCCCCCTCTGCAGGTTTTCTTGTTCCTGTTTGTGGTTACACACTTCCTTGTCCCTTGTTGGATTCTTTCGTAGTTTCTTCCCTTTCTCCTTGGGGAGTGGGTCTCCGGGGAATTCCATGCAGTAATAGTCTCCATTTTCTTTCATCAGGTTATTCCATTCCCCACAATCCCACTCCCCTATGTTAATTTTGTAATCCAAAAGATAGTTGTTCCAGAAATAATTATCAACTTGTTTCACAGTCCCACCAGAGCTAAGAACTTCCTTAACTCCTGAGACTTGCAGACACTCTCCAAATTCAATCTTCCAATGTTGCAGCTTTTGGTCATGCAAGACTTTGGATCTCTCCCTTTGTATCTTTTGAGGTGCAATCGCGGCCTCTTCCATCTTCATCTGCCCTTGGACTTGCCTTCTTGAGCCAGTTTCCTGAATTGGTTGTTGTGAGATTTCTTTGTCTTCGTTTCATGTCAGTTCATATTTACTGGCTACAGCAGTCATAAAGTCCAACTTTTCATTAATCAAGTTCATTTTCTCATGCAACTGCTGCAGCATAGCATTTATTTTGCCAAGGGCAGAGGGTAAAACTTCCTCCCTGCTCATTTCTGTTCAAGGTCAAATATCTGGTCCCACGCTGATTTTCACAGCTATTATGTCTCCCAGTGAACTGCAGCGAAGAAACTGACAAGCTCCCTCTAGGGGACACAGCTTCTATTTAACGTCCATCTTTAAAATGTATCCAACAAAGGGAAATTTACTTTCAATTTTCTAATACTTTGTTTCCTTATAATACAGAAAAGCAGAAAGCAGCATTGAAGTTAATTTGTTTCTCTTTTGTTTCTATTTGTCAAAAGTGTTCCGTTTTCAATTGATGGACAGCTCCAAGAGTTTCTGTCCTGACGTCCTGTCCCCAGGTTTGGGACGATGGAAACTTGTATTCCTTTACTCTCTCTCTGCAGGATTAGGCGGTCAAAGTTTTTTTTCCCCCTTGTCTCCTGCTGTCAAGAGGGTTTTGATAGTTATAGGTGCAGGAAATTTCAATCTTAGAATCAATTTTCCAGGCTATTTAGCTTGTACGATCTTTGCTTTAGTCTATATACAAAAAGTGGAAGGCGGACTTCCTGTTTAGACCTTCCTGCTTCGTTGCCTAATTCACAAATTTTCTTAGTCAAATCTTCCGTTTTTACTCACGGGAGAGTCCCATGGACTGCAAGAAGATCAAACCTCTCCATTCTGAAGGAAATCAGCCCTGAGTGCTCACTGGAAGGACAGATTGTGAAGCTGAGGCTCCAGTACTTTGGCCACCTCATGAGAAGAGAAGACTCCCTGGAGAAGACCCTGATGTTGGGAAAGA
Organism: Podarcis cretensis; assembly: GCF_951804945.1. Taxonomy (NCBI): domain Eukaryota; kingdom Metazoa; phylum Chordata; class Lepidosauria; order Squamata; family Lacertidae; genus Podarcis; species Podarcis cretensis. The sequence goes on along the minus strand of NC_137173.1, from coordinate 5,717,466 downwards.
TGGAGGGCACAAGGAGAAGGGGGCGACAGAGGATGAGATGGTTGGATAGTGTTTTCGAGGTTACCAGCATGAGTCTGACCAAGCTGCGGGGGGCAGTGGAGGACAGGAGTGCCTGGCGTTCTCTGGTCCATGGGGTCACGAAGAGTCGGACACGACTAAATGACTAAACAACAACAACAAAACTTGTTTAGAATCCAATTGTCTTCAGGAAAAAGTCAGCGCTGTGCGGCTTCCCTCCGTGAAAGTAGCAATCGGTTCGTTGCACCGCACTGCTCACCCCACTCCACTCCGGAGCCCCAAAAAGGGGTCTCCCCGTGAGTAGGGGAGGCGCTCTTGGTGCTCTACTGAACCCCACGTTCCCAGGCTTCGCCGTCTGGGATTTCTAGCGGACCCCCGCCTTCGCCACGGTGGGAAGATCCAGTTTCCACAGAGCCCGTTCCCCCAGTCGGAGGAACTCCGCCATTCGCCGATGGCGCTAACCCGGAAGTCACGCTAACCCGTTGTTATCTTTTTGGTTTTTGTATGGTTTTTTTTTTTGTATGTTTGGAAATCTGAATAAATATTATTTTAAAAAAACCAATTAGATATTTCAGCAAATCCTTTCCATCTTTATTTTTATCCTAATAATTTATCTTAATATACTATAATTTTGCATTCCCTTCTTTCACTAATTAACAATCCATTTTTACTTAATCCTTTATATCATTTCTGCTAAGACCACATAACTTCACTCCAACATTCTTCTAACATTCCTTAATTTTACAATATTTCTGTAGATAAACTTTGAATTTCTTCCAATCTTCTTCCACCAACTCTTCTCCTTGGTCTCAGATTCTGCCAGTCATCTCCGCCAGTTCCATATAGTCCATCACCTTCATCTGCCATTCTTCCCGGGTGGGTAGATCTTGTGTCTTCCAGTACTTTGCAATAAGTATTCTTGCTGCTGTTGTAGCATACATAAAGAAAGTTCTATCCTTCTTTGACATCAATTGGCCGACCATGCCCAGGAGAAAGGCCTCTGGTTTCTTCAGAAAGGTATATTTAAATACCTTTTTCATTTCATTATAGATCATCTCCCAGAAAGTCTTAATCCTTGCACATGTCCACCAAAGGTGAAAGAATGTACCTTCAGTCTCTTTACATTTCCAACATTTATTTTCGGGCAAATGATACATATACAAAGTTATACATTCTTGACAAGTTCTTAGTTTTGGGATCTAACAGTTCTGTTTCCAATTTTGATTTTTCCACCTGGAAGCCAATTTTCTTATCCAAATTATAAGCCTCCATTATTTGATAATAATGAAGCCAATCTCGCACTTTGTTTTTTAGTTTTTCAAAACTCTGCAGTTTTAATCTATCTCCCTCTTGTTCCAAAATTTCCCAATATTTCGGCCATTTGGCCTCCATATTGAGCTTTTACTGAGCCTTTGCTTCCATTGGTGACAACCACCTTGGAGTTTTGTTTTCAAGCAAATCCTTATATCTCATCCAGACATTAAACAGTGCTTTCCTGACAATATGGTTTTTAAACGCTTTATGTGCTTTACCTTGTCATACCACAAATATTCATGCCACCCAAAAACATTACTAAAACCTTCTAAGTCCAGAATGTCCGTGTTTTCAAGAAGCAGCCATTCTATCAGCCAACAAAATGCGGCTGATTCATAGTAAAGCTTAAGGTCTGGCAGGGCAAATCCACCTCTTTCTTTGGCATCAGTTAATATCTTAAATTTTATTCGAGGCTTCTTGCCCTGCCAGAGAAATCTAGAGATATCTCTCTGCCACTTCTTGAAACAGTCCATTTTGTCCAAAATTTGCAATGTTTGAAACAAAAACAGCATCCTTGGCAATACATTCAATTTTATCACAGCAATTCAGCCTAGCAATGATAACTTCAAATTTGACCATATTTCGAAATCCTTTTTCACTTCCGTTCAACATTTTTCATAATTATCTTTAAATAAATTCACATTCTTGGCAGTCATATTAACCCCTAGGTATTTCACTTTCTTAACCAGTGTTAATCCTGTCTCCTTCTGAAAGCTCTCTCTCTCAATCACTGTTAGATTTTTCTCTAAAACCTTAGTTTTCATCTTATTCAACTTAAATCCCGCTACCTGACCAAATTCTTGAATCAGTTCCAATACTCTTTTGGTACTAGATTCTGGCTCCTGTAATGTCAATACCAGATCATCAGCAAATGCTTTCAATTTGTACTGTTTGGCTCCGACTTGTATACCTTTAACCAATTGGTCCTTTTTAATCATATTTAGCAGAACCTCCAGGACCGATACAAAGAGCAATGGAGAGATTGGGCAACCTTGTCGTGTTCCTTTCTCAATCTTAAACTCTTCTGTGACTACATTGTTCACAATTAATTTTGCTTTCTGTTCTGAATAGATTGCACCTATACCATTTTCAAAACCTTGGCCTACCCCCATACCCTATAAATTTTTCTTCATGAAACTCCAGGAAATATTATCAAAGGCTTTCTCTGCATCCACAAATATCAAAACTGCTTTGGTATTAATATTCACTTGTAATTTTTCTAAAATGTTCATTATGTTCCTCGTATTGTCAGACAAGTGCCTGCCCGGGAGAAAGCCTGCTTGATCTTTATGTATTTCTTCTACTAAAACCTTTTTTAGTCTTTTAGCCATAATATCAGCAAAAATTTTGTAATCCACATTGAGCAAAGATATGGGGCGGTAGTTCTTAAGCTGTGTCTTCTCAGACTCTGTTTTCGGTATAAATGTAATATAAGCTTCCTTCCATGACTCTGGTGTCTCTTTCCCTTCCAATATTTCATCACAAACTTCCTTTAAAGGCTGTACTAACCATTCTTTCAAGGATCTATAATATCTTGAAGTCAAACCATCCGGCCCTGTGGATTTGCCTAATTGCATGTTCTGAATGGCTCCTTCTACCTCCTGGTCTGTTATTTTATAATTCAACATTAGCTTATTTTCTTGAGAGATTTTTTGTAATCCATTTATTTTTAAAAATCGATCAATGTCCATTTCTTTCTGGGTCTCCTGTGTATATAGTTGTTTAAAGTACCTCTGAAAGCACTTCCTGATCTCCACTGGATTCTGTATATTCTTTCCCTCCACTTTCAAATTTGTAATAGTGTTAAGTTTTTGTCTTTTTTTCATTTGCCAAGCCAGCACTTTCCTGCATTTATTTGCCGATTCAAATGTCTTTTGTCTCATCTGTTTAATTTTCCATTCTATTTCCTGGTTCATCATTTTCATATATTGTACTTGATATAACTTTATCTCTTTCAGAATCTCCTGCGACTTTGGTTTCACTCTCAGTTTCTTCTCTCCTTCCTTTATTTTCTCCAAAATCTTATCTTTTTTTTCATTTTGAGCTCTCTTCTTGACTGCATTCTGTTGTATCAAAAACCCTCTCATAACTGCTTTACTTGCGTCCCAAATTACTCTTTTTTCCACAGTGGTGTTCATATTTATCTCAAAATAGTCTCTCAAGGTTTTTTGGGCCTTCTTGGTCACTTCTTCATTCCTAAGCAAAGTGTCGTTCATCCTCCATCTAAAGGAACCAATTGGTGTTAGTTTCATTTCCATCTTCACAGCATTGTGGTCGGAGCAAGTTTTAGGACAGATTTCCACTTTTCTAGTCTTCGGGGCCAGCCCTCTAGTTACCCAAATTCTTGTCCATGTCATTTTGGCCTCAGAGAAGAAAGTTCCCTCTCTTCCCAAGGGGTTATTGGTTCTCCAAATGTCAACTAAATCCATATTGTCAGTCATGTCAAAAAAAGTTTTTGGTAGTCTTGTCAGCATCGCCCTTGAGCCAGTGTCACCAACTGGACTCATCCACTTCAGCCCCGACTGGGCTAGGCGAGCTGGGTAGCACTTCCAGAGACCACCTTTCTCACAGGAACAGGTCACAGTGCTGTGGACTCACAGGTTAGAGCTGTGAGCACCGGATTAACTTCCACAATAATACAGTCGTTGCACAGCAGAGTTTAGCAGAGTCTTGCAGAGTATAAACCACTCGGAGAGCAGCTCTGTAGAATATCTTCTTTTATTCTATAACTACAATACAAAACTATATACAGAGCTAAAAAGGCCTAAGCATAAATGAATGCTACACTGAGTGTCTGCAGCTGCTCTTAGCAGCAACCTTATCTCTACACACGATCTCTAACACTCAGTCTCTCTCTCCCCGACACACTCACTCACTCACTCACTCACTCACTGACTCTTTGATGTGGTGCTGGAGCTGAATAAGTAGAAAGCAGAACATTGCTCCTCCTCTCTGGAGAATGAGCAGACTCGTCAGGAGATTCTTGGATATGGGAGCCTGTGTAGCCTTATCACATGTGTTTCTTGTAGGCAAATCAAGTCCAATTGTTCTTTTTTTAATAAATGAAAGACTCTCCGTCTCTTTTCGGGGAATTGAGTCCATTCACATTCCAGCTTAATGCTTGCAGTGCCATGATGTAGTTACTCTGCTTCTCCTCCAACAGCACCCAATGCTTGTTCTAGTTCTGTCAGTGGTGTTAGTATCCCTCTTTTTGGTGATCTTCTGTCCAATGCTCCTGGCTCTTTTCCGAGTTCTTTCTGCAGATCTTCTCTGTGATTTTCCAAAAACTTTTCTACTGATCTTATTTTTATCTTTCTTCCTTTAAAGCTAAAGGATAGGCCTTGGGGAAATTCCCACCTGAAGATGATATTGTTCCTTCTCAGCAGGGCAACCAAATCTCCAAAATTGGACCTAAGGTCCAAAAGATGTTTCAGAGTATCTTTAAATATTTCCACTCTTGACTGCAGAATTGTCAAAGTATTCTGATAGTGCAAACTTCCAAGTCTGAAGGCCCTCATGATTTTAAATTCTTCTTGTCCCAAGTCCAACTTCCAAAACTCTGCAAACTCCTGCATCAGAAAATCTTTCAAACTGCCCTTCTCCAATTCAGGTACAGCTCTAATCCTCAAATTCGTCTGTTTTTCCTTAAGTTCAATCATAGAAAGCGTCAGCTTATGGTCCTCAAGTTGCCTCTGTAAGTCTGGGACTCTCTCTGTTTCCAGTTGTGTTATCTTAACTTCCACAGCAGCAACTTTTTCCTTAGCTTCATCTGCGGTCTGTCGGACCAAAGTAGATTCCTGCAACAATTTCTCAATAGATTCTGTATTGGTATTCACCTTTTGTCCCAAACTATTTAAGCTTTCTGTATTTAAGTCGATTTTAGTAGTTGCTGCATCTACCTTCGCATTTGTGGAATCCACTTTCACCTTTGTCTCGTCCACTATCGTCTTTGTGTCCTCAACCCTCTTATTAAGTTGCTCCAAAGATTAATTAATCTTAGCTAATGCAATCGCTAGAGCTTCTTCTGATGACATTCCACTAGGCTTAGATTGTGTTAGTACAGTCGCAGATGGGGTAGAGAGACCAGCGACTGATGGCCTTCGCTGCCAAGTCTTCCCAGACCTTGTTGTTTTGTCTGGGAGTGACGAATCTACTTTTTCTTTCCCATCTGCCATAACACTTAAACAATAAAAGAGCCAAGGTCAGTCCCCCAGCTACACAGTTTATCTTCCAAGTGGAAAATTCCCCTAGTTTCAATTTCAGAAACTTCCTCTAGGGGGAAACAGTTGCAATAGTCCAAAGTGACACCTTTTAAACTCCGACAAAAAAAATAAACAGTTCCAATTTTCTGTTACTTTTCAGTTACTTTTCCTCCCTTTTAAGAACAGAAGAGGACAGCTAACAACAATGTATCTCTCTTGCTAAGCTAGCTGTCAGCGAGTGGTCTATTCACAGTCAATACGCAATTCAAAGTACAGCAGTCTTATTGTCTATTGGTAGCCCGTTCCCAAGTTTTGAGCAGTGGATTTTAACTTCCTTCCCTCTCTCTTGCAGGTATATATGGTCCAAAACTTCCCCCCTCCTTCCCCTGCTTTCAAGGGGGGGGGTTTAATACTTTTTTGTGTTAGGAATTTAGTCCTTTCCAAACGATTTTCCAGGACTTTAGCTTGTATTCTCTTTGCTTTGATCTATTTACAAAAGTGGAAGGCGGACTTCCTGATTAAACCTCCCCGCTTCGGTGCCAAATTAAGCCTTTTTCCTCCTTTTATTCTTCCAATTTGTCCTACTCACGGGTAGTTGCTTTTAAGATCGAACTGTCACAGGAAGAAGTCAGCACTCTCCGGTAACGGCTGTGCGGCTTCGCTCCGAGGAAGAAGCAGTTGATTCACTGCACCGCGCCACTCACCCCGCTTCGCTCCAGAACCCGTAGTCGGGTTTCCCTGCGAATTGGGGGGGGCGTAAAAGGTGCCCGCCTGATCCCACGCTCACAGGCTTCACCTGCCTGTGATTTTTGAAGGGTCTCCGCTTTCGCCATAGCGGACAGACCCAATTTTCTCAAGGCAAATGCCTCCTAGTCAGAAAGAGTCCGCCATTACCGATGGCGCTAACCCGGAAGCCTCCCCTTTTGTAGGTTCTCTATTGGTAGGAGAAAATAGCAGAGACCAACCAGAGAATATTGAGAAGCAAAGCAGCTATTAAGCCTGTTCTTTATTAACTGTTGCAACAGGGTTCTCCACCCACAAGCAGGAGAGAGGAGGAGGACCCCGAGCCATGCATGCAAGCCCTTATATAGACATTTTTAATTGCCCGCCATGGAGTCCAAGACCACCCCCAGATACATCATACATACATCAGAGAAGGGGTGTAGCCCAAGACTACCCCCCAGATGCATCATACCTACATCACAGAAAAAGCGGTCTACAACAGAAATCTGAGTGCGTTGTTTTTACCTTGTCCGCCAGGTTACCTGTAAATGGTCACTTGATTGGATTACCTGGGGAGCCTGGCCATTCTTTTGTAATGATAATACTTAATTCCTGAGCCAGGTCACAGGCCCACTCTATTCACACCTTAAATGTGCCCTTAAGGCAGGATTTGTGAGGACAAAGACAACGGGGAGGTTTCTGCATTTCCTTCGACCTTGTAGAGAAATATTTGAGGTGAGTGAAAGAGTCAAAATGGCTTTAGGGCTTTTCCTGTGGGTTTTGGACATGTGGTTTATATATTTATATATGTATTTGCTTGGTACATTGAGGAACATTTATATAATATATCCTAAAAAATTATTTTAACCATTTCCCCCTTTAGGGCAATAATTTTTTTCTAAAAAATTGTTGCCCCACAAATAATAGCCTGGTTTGTTGTAAATGGATGCCTTCGTGTAAATCTTAAGAGACTTGCATGTCAGGCCTCTTGAGAGGCAGCGTGGCGTAGTGGTTCAGAGTGGTGGACATGTAATCTGGTGAACCAGGTTCACTTCCCCGCTCCTCCACATGTAGCTGCTGGGTGACCTTGGGCTAGTCACACTTCTCTGAAGTCCCTCAGCCCCACTCACCTCACAGGGTGTTTGTTGTGGGGGAAAGGAGAATGTGAGCCGCTTTGAGACTCCTTCGGGTAGTGATAAAGCGGGATATCAAATCCAAACTCCTCCTCCTCCTCCTCTTCTTCTCCTCCTCCTCCTCCTCCTCCTCCTCCTCAGGCTATTTGCACGTGTAGCAGTGCACATAGCTGGACATAGGATATCACATAAAAAAATAATACAGTTGAAGTGTAAGGTTCATAAATATGTAAGAAAAGACAGGTATATGTTCCTTTTTGTGTGTCTGTATATATGTGATTGAAACTTTAATCTATTTTACAAGATGTAATATTCTCCAGGGGTGCTTCTCCTTACCCGGGGTTTAGTTTTCTGGGAATGAAGGTTAGCAGAGACTGTGGAGTCTTCAGGATACCTGGTTTTATTTGCACATATATACAACCTGAGCATAGGATGGAGGGGCTCTTAGCACCCCCCCCTTACAGATCTTGCTTCTGCATTAGGTTTCCCATAAAGCCCCAAGCCCAGCTTTAGAGTCTGGCACAGAGCAGGAAATAATTTCAAGAGGGGCAAATCTAAGGTTCTGCACACGGAGATCAGATTCTATCCACTTCAGATTTCTTTGTGGGGCAGGTATAGGACCATGAGCACTCACCCCAATTTCTTAAAAGTCTTCCCACCACACTTTTCAATGCATTTACCCTTCATTTTCCAAACTGCAAAAAGGCCAGATTATTTTTAGTTTTTAAGTGGATTTCACAGTTGGGGATGTTTAGCCTGGAGAAGGGGAGACGGAGACATGACTTGAGAGCCGTCTTCAAATGCCCAAAGGGCTCCCACATGGAAGATGCAATAAGCTTGCGCCTGCTCCTGCTCTGGAGACAAGGACCCAAATGACTTGCGAGAAAGGAGATTCCAACTAGAGAACTGTTGTGCATCCATATGGCTATGGAAAGGGTTAATGTTTTCTAGAATTCTCAGGTGTCACCAGAAGAGGAAGCCGTTCTTTTCAGTTAGGTCTGTTATCAACTGCAGAGGATGAGTATGTTATGATATGGATGCAATGCAGCTGCAAAGTGCTAGCTGTGGGAAACAAAGGGACAGTCAATTCACAGTGCGAAGCACCGGAATTAGCTCAGTGTTATATGAGCTCTTCCATTTGTTCCTGTCCAGGAAGTACAGGAAGTGTTTGCTACTAGACTGCTGGAGCTTGAAGAGAGCAGTCATGTTTTTTGTAATGCTGCAAAGACAGAAATAAAGGAATGTAAATACGTTTCTGTCTATCTCTTTCCCCTGCCGGGGGGGCAGGAAAGAGGGGGTGTGTTCTTCTCACGTTTGAGAAGAATCGCCTATCGAGACCTCGCCTGGATCTTGCTGGGGAATGCAGCCAGGGAGGTCAACAGGGAATCATGCCAGGTGCCTGGGAGAGTTGCCAGTTTCTCCTGATAAAGGCTTGATTTCCAACAGAGTAGCCTTGGGAGCCTCTTGGGGAGATGGAAGTGATGAAAGGACTGAATCCATGAGGGAGAGCTACTTGCTCTGAGATGGGGGAACCTTCGGGCAAAGGCCAGCAGAGAAGGGATGCTGTTGGCTGCTGGTTTCTGTTCCTCCCCACTTTTCCAAAGGGCGTAACATCGGCGGTCCTGCGGGAGGAAAGAGCATCTAAGAGTCAGGGGCCAGCCTGGGCTAAAGAGGCCCCCACTGCCCCCACCACAGAGTCCCTGGCATCCCTTTATCATCTCTGATGCCATCAGGACACTTACGTTAAGCAGGAGAAGGAGGTGCAGAGCATTGGGGGTCTCTGTCAGAGCAGATGATGGAAGTGCCACTTCACTTCCATGTTCAAGCCAGCAGGTCCCCAAAGGGCAAGGAAGGAAAAGAGAGAAGAGATTTGAGTCCTGAGTGCAGTTGTGGAAGTGTGTGAAGAGGAAGAAGAAAGAGCCACGTCAAGAGAAGTCAAGACCAATGACAAACCTTCCTGTTCACCTCCTGTTCTTCCTTCAGGAGTGCCTCAAACCTCCTGCGGACTATTGCACTGCAGAGGTCGGAGGAGAAGTTTGGATTATGGGGCACTCGTCAAAACGCCCAAGGCACCCCAGGATGTCCTGGAAGAGAGCAGAGGAGGAAAGTCAGGTCCTTCCGGGGGCATCAGGAGGGTGTTGGGATTCAGAACTTACTGGGTTAATTTTGTTCTGAGTGTGCCTCCCATTCTGACGTTGTGGAAGGAGGGAGGAGCTCTACTTTTTGTTCTCTCTTTGTCTCTGAGAGAGACGGACGCCATGAATGCTAGCAGTCCAGGAGGAGCTGAGAAATGCTGAGCTGTAAATATTTGCTGCAATAAAGAACTGGATGAAATTTGGACACACAGTGCTTGGTGTGTTTGGATCTGAAGCAGACTGCAACAGTTTTGATCCGCTGTGTTTTTACTCTGCAAGGCGAAACCGGAGAAGAAGAAGGTCTGAGCAGCTTGGCTGGGAAGCGTGCCGGACCGCATTATACTGGGGCTAATTGGGGCCATAAAGTAATTAGCCAGCCAGTGCCAATTAAGATCTTATCACAGATCGTTCACAGGTTATGGGGGACCTAATTACCGCTAATAAAACTGTTGCTGAGAGTCTGCCGGTGAGCTTTGAAGTCAGCTTTGAAGAGCTGGGAGGACGCTAGACGGAGCGGAGGTCTGCGTTCTGTGTTTTGCCTGCTGCAGAGAGGCAAGAGTTGCTGAGAGCTGAGAGAGCAGCTGAAAAATCGGGTGCCGGAGGGCTGACTGGTGATACGTGAGTACAGCTGGGGCCCCGGGGAAGAGGAGAGAATGGCAGACAGCCAGGTCCTTGAGGACGTTCCGCTTGAAAAGCTCACTTTAAGAAGTTGGGCAACCTGGTCCAGAAGAGTAAGGGGTTGGTTTCTGGTTACTGGGCTTTGGGATGTAAGCCAGAAAGAGCCACGTCCCCTGAATCCAGGTCCTAAAGGGACAGACATTACAGGCCTTGAGGCTGCGTTGCCTGAAGATGGCCAGCAGAGAATGCAAAGAGAGCTTGCTATGCTGAAAGCATGTGTACACGCATCACTTTTGCCCAGTTTGGAGGGCGTAAAGTCAGCAAGGGCTGCCTGGGAGGTGCTGAGAGGTTTGTGTGAAACTTCAGCAGGAGGCCAGGGCCCTGGGCAAGTCATGAAGAGCCCGGAGATGGCTGTAGCCCCAGTCCCTGAGGTGCAAGTCGGGGGGGCTGAGAATTCCAAAGGCAAGTTTCAAAAGTTTTCCACTGTGAGTGCTGAAGTGAAACGCAGTTTCAGCGAGGGCAGGGCTGGCACAGAGGGCTCTTCTGGAAGAAGGGGGGCCAGGCCAGCTGAGAGGAGCCCTGGGCAGTATTTTTCCACTGAGGGTTGTCGTCAGCCAAAGTCTGGAAGGCTGCGAGGAGCTAGACGCTTCAAGGTCGGCCACCTGGACAAAGTGAAGATAAGGCCTAAAGAGTCGCGTGGGAACGCAGAGGCCAGGCCGGTCTCCAAGGCAACGGAGGAGGCTACTTCTACGGAAGCTGCCAAGGTCCTGAGCAAGGGGGAGTTGGTTGCCAAGACAACCAGACAGAACTGCTGCAGAAGCCCAAAGAGAGGGGGCAGCGGGACGTTTGTTGCCAGTATGGCTTTGTTTGAGAACAACTCTGAGAGACACACTAACTTTCGCTTTCTAATCGACTCAGGAGCTAACTGCAACCTGATCCCAGAGACCCCTGCAGTCGAGATGTGGAATTGCAAGGCAATTCCGGCTGGGAAAACTGTTCAGTTTGCAAGTGGGGAAAAGAAAAATGTGAATAACATTGCAAATGTATTGTTTTCTGTTTTGCAGGAGCAGATGGAAGTTTGCATTGTGCCAGGAGTGCAACACTGTATTTTATCTGTGCCTTATTTGTTGAAAAAGGGGTTTAAGGTTTGCTTTGAACACGATGTTTGTACAATCTCCAAAGGAGGGAAGCAACTGGTCAGAGTTGCAAAGTGGCAGAATGATCTCTTCATTCTTAAAACGTCTCTGGAGGGTGAGGGGAAGGTTGAGAAAGCACAAGCTCTGCGTGCTACAGTTCCCACTCATGTTTCATGTTCTTGTGCGTGGCATAAGAAGACAGCACATGCTTGTCTTGAAGAACTACAGGTGCTACCTGAGGTTTCCAAAGGCTGTAGAATTGAGGAATGTGCAAGAGTCCTAGATTGTCAGGCTTGCAGACAGGCGAAGGTAAGAGGGTGCAGTTACCCCAGGGTGGAGAGGGTAACCACAAAACCATTTGATCTTGTGCACATAGATCTGTTGGGTCCCATGAAGGAACCAAGTTTGGGAGGGGCCAGGTTTCTGCTGACGCTGCAGGATGATTTTTCGCAGAACACCTGGACACATGGTCTCAAATCCAAGGAAGATGCAGCACAGCTGATTAGTCGTTGGATTGAGGAGGTGGAACTAAGGTTCTCCACGAAGGTGCAGGAAATTGCTAGTGACAGATGCGCACAGTTTACTGGGTCTGCTTTGCAGAAGTTCTTTCACAAGAAAGGGATAAGTCACACAGTGACTTCTCCTCAACAGAGGGGGGTGGCAGAGCTAAGAAGTGAGGCTCTGGTTAAAGCTGCACAGGTGATGCTGTCAGATTCTGGGTTACCTTCAAGGTTTTGGATGGAGGCAGTTAAATATGTGAGCTTCACCTGGAATCGGTCCTACAATTCAGTGGTAGGAGACACACCATTTTTCATGCTTCACGGGAGGAAACCGCAGGTACACTTCCTCCGTGAGTTCGGATCAACGGCCTTGCTGCCGGTGCCTGAAGCTTTGCGAGGGCCAGGTGAACCCAAGTTCCAGAAAATGATCTTCTGTGGGTATGAGCCAACGGCTCGTGCATGGAGGTTTGCGTACCCGTCAGGTGATCAGAGTAAGCTGCTGATCAGTAAACACGCTGAGTTCTGTAAGCAGGAGGAAAAGTCAAAGACCCCTGCCAGACGCGATATTCTTTCAGAATGTCTTTCTGATTCAGAGCAGGAAGGTTCTGATGAGGAGGAAGGAGAGCCAGGGGCTGAGTCTGCTGATGACGATCAGCTCACTGACCAAAGTCAGGAGCAGGATGGGGCATCTCCGCAAGTTGTAAAAAGGGAGCCCAAGAGTGAGCCTAGTTCTCCTGTGAGGGTAATTCCAAAGGTTCGAAGACGCGTTAAGTCAGAGGGGGAATCCCAGGATGCAGAGGACACACCTGCTGACCACAGTGAGTCAGAGGAAGTGCCTGAGTTTGTGCCCAGGCGGTCCAGTCGCACAACGAAGGGAATTCCACCTGAGAGGTATCAGGCCACAGGTGCGTGGGTAAGTTTCGCACAGTGCGAATCTGAGAGTTGTGAGGATGTTCCACAGATGCCTGACAGGAACGCCAGGAGAGGGCGCAAGGCATTGGGGAAGGGATTGATCTCACAGAGGTCTGCAAAGGTACATCCACAGGTCTTGTCAGAATGCTTGGCAAGAGGGGGTGTTGGGATTCAGAACTTACTGGGTTAATTTTGTTCTGAGTGTGCCTCCCATTCTGACGTTGTGGAAGGAGGGAGGAGCTCTACTTTTTGTTCTCTCTTTGTCTCTGAGAGAGACGGACGCCATGAATGCTAGCAGTCCAGGAGGAGCTGAGAAATGCTGAGCTGTAAATATTTGCTGCAATAAAGAACTGGATGAAATTTGGACACACAGTGCTTGGTGTGTTTGGATCTGAAGCAGACTGCAACAGTTTTGATCCGCTGTGTTTTTACTCTGCAAGGCGAAACCGGAGAAGAAGAAGGTCTGAGCAGCTTGGCTGGGAAGCGTGCCGGACCGCATTATACTGGGGCTAATTGGGGCCATAAAGTAATTAGCCAGCCAGTGCCAATTAAGATCTTATCACAGATCGTTCACAGAGGGCACCTCTGCCATCCCCTGACAGCTCCCTCCTGGGGTCCCTCACACAACCAGAATGGACTCTGCAGTGCGATTCTTGGGCAGCTGGGTGATCCAAAGGCCCCTCAGTGCTGCTGCCTCAAAGGAAAAGTAAAGAGTGTTGGGTTGAAATAAACGACAGACGAGTGGTGGTGTCATATATGGGAGGCATCTCCCGAGCATGTCTCGGGGAGTCCCTTTTATTGAATATTACAGCATTGCCACATATGTGCTTGTTGCTGATTGGTTAACACAAGTACAAAGCAAAGGTTACATATAGGCATTAATCACCAATAGATTAAAGGCTGACAAAGGGAGCACAGAACTAGACAGGCATGAAAACCTCCTAATTAAATTATAACTAGTGATTAATATAACAAGACCTAAACAATTACTAATGATTGATAATGCAAAACTTAAAAGGACATAACAATCACGTTCCATAGACATAACAATCACGTTCCATAAATGTGATCAACTATGCATTAAGAGCAGGTCAGAATACGATGTTTTTATGAACTCAGTGTGAACTGAACATTCTAGGGTGGTGAGAAAATGTCTCAACTTAGAACGGTTTGTGCAGAATCATGTGCACTAGCAAAGCTTGCCTTCAAAAGAGGACTAAGGACAGACCTCCCTGTCCTCTCATTCTTTCCGTCTAGTTGGCCTGGAAAGTTGTATGGAGAATTGAGATGCCCATCTCTGTATTGGAGGACCCCCCCCCAGCAGGCTCTGGAAGTGCCTCTTCAGTTCCTGTGGGAAAAGAGAGAAGAGAGGTTGAGTGCTGGGTTAAATCTTGCAAGGGTGTGAGAAGAAGAAAGAGCTGAGCAAAGGGAAGTCAAGACAGAGGACATACTTCTCTGTCCTCCACCTTCTCAGCACTGCCTCAAACGTCCTGTGCAGGATGGCACTGCGCATATCGCCGTTGAACTTTGGCCTCATGATGCTCCAGAGATGAAGGGGGAAGAGGGTTAGATGCTGCCTCCTCTGAGTCTCCCTTGCCCCCTTCTCCCTCCTGCCTGCTCTTCCTCACCCGGAGCTCCCCCTGGAGTTATGCTCCCCACCCACCCCCACAACCCTGTCCATCCCCACAAAAAAACCTCACCTCAGCTGGAGGAGGGCATCCAAGGCCAGGGCCAGGCTCAGGTGCTCCAAGATGTCCTGGAATACATGGATAAAAAAATCATAATAATGGGAGACATGAATGGAGTTGTTTCACTGGAAATGGATAGGTTAAGAGAAGTAAAAAACAAAGAAGGGAAATTGCCTAAGACATTTTTTACGATGATGTAAAACTGTAATTTGATAGACATCTGGAGACTCAGACACCCACTGGAGAAGCAATTCACATATTTCTCAGAACCGAATCAGTCAATGTCAAGAATAGATCAAATATGGTTATCGAATGAATTGACTCCAAGAATCCAAAAAATTGAAATTCAAGTGAAAGTGATTTCGGATCACAGTCCGATAGAAATGGAATTAAAAGGATTCGAAGAAAGAACTTTTAGATGGAGATTGAATGATAATTTGTGGGATGATCAGAAGATAGTTGAAAAATCACAAAAGAAATTATCTGAATATTTTATGGACAACGTTAACAAAGGTACGAAAATGAGTATTGTTTGGGACGCAAGCAAAGCAGTAATGAGAGGCTTTCTTATTCAGCAAAATTCATTGAAGAAAAATAATAAGGAAAAAAAGACAAAAGAGATCTTACGACAGATTATGGACAATGAACAAAAATTGATTAAAAAACCTAACAATGTGAAGATAAAGCAGGAAATAAAGATCCTCCAAACACAGTTCGCAATGATAATAAATAAAGAAGTGGAGTGGAACATCAAAAGACTAAGACAAAAAAACTTTGAGTTTGCAAATAAATCAGGAAAATGGCTTGCGTGGCAACTTAAAAAGAGAAAGGAACAGAGCACAATTAACAAAATTAAAATAAACGGAGAAGAGACAGTTGATCCAAAAGAAATAAGGAAAGGATTCTTGGACTTTTATAAGCAACTATATAAAAACAAGGAAAGGAACAATAAAAAGAAAATAGAAAGATATCTAAGAGACAAAATGGTGCGGAAGATCCCGACAGACCAAAAAGCCCAACTAAATGCCCCAATAGAAAAAGAAGAAGTAAAAGAAGTGATAAAGGAGTTGAAGAGAGGGAAAGCCCCGGGTCCAGATGGGTTTACATCTAGCTACTATAAAGAGATGAAAGACATGCTGATGACCCCGCTGACTGAAGTCATGAACAATATTTTGAAAGGAAGAGACATTCCAGAAACATGGAAAGAAGCATATATTACACTAATCCCAAAACAAGATTCTGATTTAACCCAAGTGAAAAACTACAGGCCTATTTCATTATTGATTACGGACTATAAGATTTTTGCTGGAATTTTAGCGAAGAGATTGAAAAAGATATTAACAAGAATTATACATAAAGATCAAGCAGGCTTCCTACCAGGCAGACAAATGAGAGATAATATAAGAAATATAATTAATGTTATAGAATATCTGTCCGATAGGTGCGATAAACAAGCAATTTTAATGTTTGTGGATGCAGAAAAGGCCTTTGATAATGTGATTTGGGAGTTTATGTTGAAAAATTTAGAATATATGGAGGTGGGACAAGAATTTTTCAATGGCATAAAGGCAATCTATACTGAGCAGAGAGCAAAATTGATAATAAACAATGTGATTACCGAAGATATAAAAATATCTAAAGGAACAAGACAAGGCTGCCCATTATCGCCATTGTTATTTATAACGGTTCTGGAAGTCTTACTAAATGCTATTAGACTTAACAAGCAAATAAAAGGGGTAACAGTAGGGCTAAATGAGTATAAAGTTAAAGCCTTTGCCGATGATTTGGTAATGACTATGGAAGAGCCAACAGAAAGTATAAAGGAAGTATTGGAAGAGATGGAACAATTTGGAAAGGTGGCAGGATTCAGACTGAATAAGCAAAAGACGAAAATGATTGTAAAAAATATGGAACAAAATATGATTGAATTAATGCAGCAACAAACTGAGATAGAGGTGGTGAAAAAGGTTAAATATTTGGGAATTTGGTTATCACCTAAGAATATAGATTTGTATCAAAATAACTATACCCCGGTTTGGAAGGGAATAAAGAAAGATCTAGAGGTGTGGGCCAGAATGAAATTATCATTTTGGGGAAGAATATCCACGATAAAAATGACGGTGCTACCAAAGATGTTATTTTTGTTTCAGACTATACCCATATTAAAGGGTATAGGAATTTTTAAAGAATGGCAAAAAGCGATCTCAAGGTATATCTGGCAGGGAAAGAAGCCTAGAATAAAATTTAAGTTATTGACAGATGTTAAAGAAAGAGGAGGCTTCGCCCTGCCAGATATGAAATTGTATTATGAGGCAGCATGTTTATGCTGGATAAAAGAATGGATAAAGTTAGAAAATAATGAATTACTTGATTTAGAAGGTTTTGATAACAGATTTGGATGGCACGCGTACCTTTGGTGTGACAAAAAGAGGGTTCACAAAGGATTTGGAAATCACATCTTCAGGGGTTCTTTAATAGAGGTATGGGAAAGATACAAAAATATATTGGAACCAAAAGTTCCGTTCTGGTTGTCCCCGTTGGAGGTAATGAGTGTTAAGAAAACTAATATGAGGAAAAAATGGGGTACGTATGGTGAATTGGTGATTAACGAAGGAGGGAAATGGAAATTGAAGCCATATGAACAAGTTAAAGAGCTTATGTATGACTGGCTGCATTACCGTCAGGTAAATGAAATATTTAAAAAAGATCTGAAGGAAAAAGGTTTTGTGGAAAAGGAATCGATTTTCCAAAAAGAAATAATAAACAATGAGTATAAAATTCTGTCAAAAATGTATAAGATATTGCTGGAATGGCATACTAAGGACGAAGAGGTTAAATCGGTAATGATACAATGGGCAAAGGATTTTGGGTATAATATTCAATTTGAGGAATGGGAAAAATTGTGGAAAGAGAATATAAAATTTACGGCATGTACGTTATTGAAAGAGAATGTAATGAAAATGTTTTATAGATGGTACATGACTCCTGTAAAATTAGCGAAGATGTATAAGGTTGATAACAAATGCTGGAAATGCAAAGATAAAGAAGGGATGTTCTTTCATCAGTGGTGGGAATGCAAGAAAGTTAAAAGTTTCTGGGAAATGATATATAATGAGATGAAAAAAATATTAAGATATACTTTTGTGAAAAAACCAGAAACTTTTTCTTTTAGGTATTGTAGGAAAGGACATAAGAAGAAAGGACTATAAGCTTTTCCAATATGCCGTAACGGCAGCCAGAATCCTGTTGGCCCAGAAGTGGAAACAAGAGGAGATACCGACGATAGAAGAATGGAGATTAAAACTGATAGACTATGCGGAACTGGACAAATTAACTGGGAAAATCAGATTTACTAAAGACCAAAAGTTCATCGAGGACTGGGGAAAATTGGTGGACTATCTGAAAAACATTTGTGGTATAAATACAACGTTAGTGGGATTTCAAGAGGCACTGTAAAAATACAAATAAGTATTGTTTATTAAAAAAATGGGAGTAAGGAGGAATAATGGCAATATGAAAAAAGGGAATGTGTATTAAAGGTATAAATATGGATGATTGTCAGAGGCGCTGAAGGAAGTTCAAAACAGGTATAATATGTTGTACTCGGCTTAAAATGTATAACTGGATGAAAATCAATAAATTTATTTATTAAAAAAAAAAAAAAGATGTCCTGGAAGAGAGCAGAGGAGGAAAGCCAGCTCTTTCTGGGGGGCAGCCAGATAACTGCACTCCACACTTGCTGACCTATCACCACGGGGCTCCTCTGGCAGCTGAACAGGGCCCTGAACCGCCTGAACCTACAAGAGAGGAGCAGGGGGGAGAGAGCGACTCAGGACCCCCAGTGGGTGGGGGGTGTTTGTGTCTGTGCAGGGGGCCGAGAGAGGAAGGTGGTGGAGTCTTCCTTGGAACCAGAGAGACCCCCATGAAGGGGGAGAAGGCCGATGGCGTTGGGCAGCTGGAGAGATGCAAGATGGAGCCAGGGAGAGGGGTAGTGGTTGGAGGGCTGGACTAGGAGGACCGGGAAGAGCAGGGTTCGAATCCCCACTCAGCCATGGAGCTCCCTGGTGGACCTTGGGCCAGCCTAGCCTACTTTGCAGGGCTGCTGGGAAGATAAAAATTGGTAGCAGGGAGAACCATGAAGGCCACTTTGAGCTCCTGGGAGGAAAGTGGGCTAGGAATATCCTAATAAATGTAAATGATGAGAGGGGATAGAGACGGGGAAGGCAGGGAAAGAGTGTGGAGGAGCTGAGCTCTCTGGAGAAGACGGACCGGGTCAATTTCCAGAGAGCCAAGGCTGTGCAGGGAACCCCAGGACTCACCCCCCCCCCCCCAGGAGACCGAGAAAGGGAAATAATCCTACTTAAAGGTAAAGGTAAAGGTACCCCTGCCCATACGGGCCAGTCTTGACAGACTCTGGGGTTGTGCGCCCATCTCACTTAAGAGGCCGGGGGCCAGCGCTGTCCGGAGACACTTCCGGGTCACGTGGCCAGCGTGACATCGCTGCTCTGGCCAGAGCCAGAGCCGCACACGGAAACGCCGTTTACCTTCCCGCTGGTAAGTGGTCCCTATTTATCTACTTGCACCCGGAGGTGCTTTCGAACTGCTAGGTTGGCAGGCGCTGGGACCGAGCAGCGGGAGCGCACCCCGCCGCAGGGATTCGAACCGCCGACCTTTCGATCGGCAAGTCCTAGGCGCTGAGGCTTTAACCCACAGCGCCACCTGCGTCCCACCAATCCTACTTACTCTTAGGATATAGTTCCCTTCCACCTTAAATGGTCAGGCATGATTGTTGTGTGTCACGTGCCTGTTTACTCCCAGCACTGTTCTCTCTGGGAACTTCCGTTTTGTATATAGTTTTTGTTCTGGCTGTTTTCCTGGACACAAATGCAAGCAGTCATGTTTTTCCTTTGATCTACATTGAATAAAGCTGTAAATATGCTCTCCTGTCTGCATCTTCTGTTGTGGAGACTGCTGAAAAGGGTGTGCACGAGTCTTGGAATGTCTCTGAAGCTCGTGTCGCTAATTGACTGATGCTGTTCAACAGGAGACCGGGAGTTCGTCCGGAGACAACGTGGAGGCCTGCCTGATTCCTTCGTCTCCCTGGCAATATCCCAACACTTACAGCCTGCCCATTTCGTCTAGGAAAAAATCCCACCTTCCTCTCTAAACTAGCCAACTATCTAAAATGCCCATCCAAGCCTAACTCTGACCCCAACCGCAGCCCTAAGCCTAACCCTAACCCTAACTACCCCTCTATGTACAATATATATATATATATATATATATATATATATATATATACAAAATATATACAAAATGTGCACAAATGTACACAAAATAAAATAAAAAAATATTAAAATAAAGAACAATAAGATAAAAGTGTTAAAATACAAAACTAAAATAATAAATCAAATAAAAGTATGAAATGAAATAGGAAGCAAAATAAGAAACTGGAAAAAGAACAATAAACCGAACTCCTTTCCTGATCTCCGCCAACCGCCACCAACTCCTCTCTCCTCCACTCGCCTCACGCCTAACCCACAATGGCCTCCTGCAAGTCAGTGGCTTTTTAGGGAGAAGCAAGAGAGGTCACAAGGAGGGCCGGTCCTTGTCACCGTGGCAACCCCCTCCTACCTGGCCCCTCCCGAGAGGTGATGCTCCACCTTCAGAACTCGGAGGCCCCTGCAGTTCCGCCTGCCCCCCACCATCCAAAACCCTGGAGAGCTGCTGCCAGTCAGTGCAGGTGCTGCTGAGGTCGATGGGTCATAGTACTGACCATGTCCAAGGCAGCTTCCTAGGAATATTCCTCTTATGTTATAGAGCTGAAGAGGAGCAAGCTAAATAACTTCTGCATCAAACTGACCATCAATTCCTTTAGAAAGGGCCCACGAGTATCATGTACACTGAAACCAGCCCCATTGTAACGATGCCAATAACACTCAGCTCAATTTTTATTTTTATTTCATATAATGTATACATCACTCGTCTGTGAAGGGAGGGGACACACACTCTGAAAACTGAAAGGACCAGATCTCGCAAGCAGAGCACCTGCTTTGTAGGCAGAAGGTTCCAAGATCAATTCCTGGTGTCTTCCATTTGAAAAAGGATTCAAGAAGCAGGAGTTGGGGGGGGGGGGAGAACCCTGGAGTGTCAGAGGCAGAGGAAACACTGGGGCCCAGTAGACAAATTCCCTGACCTCCAGTGTCCAAACATGCAAGCTGGATGAGGATGGAGAAAACTTAATACATTCAAGAAGGAGATGTTCGTGGTGAGAAGCTCAGCTGGCGTGGAAGCTCCCAGGAGCAGATCTCGTCTGAAACCAATGAAAGTTCAGCTTCAGGGCTCCTAACCCTGGAGGGACCCCAGCAGTGACTTTAGGGCACAATTGTTGGGTCTTGTAGACCCCGTATTTTTCGCTCCATAAGATGAACCTGACCATAAGACACACCTAGTTTTTAGAGGAGGAAAACAAGGGGGGGAAATATTCTGAACGAAACAGTGGATGTATGATTTTTGTGGTTCATGCTGTGGCCAGAGATATGTGATCTGATGGTGAATTTGGGGTGACCCAATGCAAAAATCCTGAGGATCCATGTGGATCTGTGCTTTGTAACCACGTTTTTGCTCCATTGCGGTCCCATGCAACAGTGGGTGCATGATTTTTTTGGTGCGGGCTGTAGCCATGGACATGCTATGTGATCTGATGGTGAATTTGGGGTGATCCAATGTAAAAATCCTGAGGATCTATGGGCTTTTACCTCCCCCCTTCCTCGCAGCCTCTGCTAGTGTCCCTTATCTCTCTTCCATTTCCACCAATCAGCTGTTTCCTTTCAACACTCCCTTCCCTCTTGTTTGCCTTAGTGTCTTTTCCTTAGCTGGAGCAGGTTTTTGCTCTTCCTTTTCTTCTAATTTCTCTCCTCATTGCTTTAGTCTTCCTGCCCCCCCCCCTTTTCAAGTTTGCTGTATTTACCTCCCCTGTCCCAGGCAGCCTCCTTTATCTCTAGCGTCCCTTATCTCTCTCCCCAATCAGCAAATGATCAACGGCTTTGTTTCAACAATCCACTTCCCTCTTTCAAAAAAAAAGAAAAAGCACCATCTGCTTTTTTCCGTGGGCAATTCGGCTCCAGGGACCATGCACTCGCTCCATAAGACGCACAGACATTTCCCCTTACTTTTTAGGTAGAAAAAAGTGTGTCTTATGGAGCGAAAAATACGGTGAGTCGCAGGACTCAAGTGGATTGATTTTCTGTTGTGTATATTTCAACAATCCCAAAGTTTGAGAGTCTGTGGCACAGATGCTGTAAAGATATAGTGGCCTGTGATGGAACAAGCCCTCGGAAGAAGTTAATAGCGGTTACTCAGACATCATTGCTGATGGCAAAGGGGTCCCCATAAGAGTTCAAGATTCAGGACCCCAGAAATGTAGGTTCACCATTGGAGGCTCCACCTGTTCTAGAGGGGACCATGCCTTGGGGGATCATGGTGAGCTAGGGGTTGTTTTAGGGAGTCAGCTGTGATGAAAAGTGCCTTTCCCTGGAATTGTAGAGTTGGGAAGGGGGACCCGAGGGTCATCTAGTCCATCCCCCTCCCACAAGGCAGGAATCACAGCTAAAGGCTCCCTAGCAGTACAGTTCCTGGGGGGGATTTATAAACGATATTTAATTAAACATTGTCCACAAGTGAAAACCTGGACATATTTTGACCAAGCTCTGCAAGCTGCAAGTTAGACGAAGAATACATGAGACAAAATGAAAGCAGTGATAATAAAAGGGTGGGAGGAACCCTCAGAGCAGAGGTTGGGAGTCATATGGAGGAATTAAGAATTTGTGAATCAGGAAAAAGACTTAAACAACCTAAGTCTCTTTAAGGATTTGTATATATATTGGTATGTATTGGTTTATTTGGAAAATTGTTGTTTCTTTTGTGTTTCATTTGGAATGTATAATTTTTGTTGTGTTGGAAATCAATAAAAAGCATTAAAGGGGAGGGGTTCCCTGGCAGGTGGCCATCCAACTTCTGATTAAAAGCCTCCGAAGAAGGAGAGTCCATAACCTTCTGAACTGAGGCTGCAGGGCTGGGCCAGCTATGGCCAATCCTGGGAAAGGAGGATTCCTTCTGAACACTGAGATAGATGCCTTGCTGGTTACAGCTGGGGTTGCTGAGATCAGACACCCCGCATGGGGCTGTCTTGCTTGGCACCCCACTAGCCAATTCTCCGGAGGCTGGTTTTGTCCAAATGCAGAGTCACGAAACACAGGAGTTAAGTGGTGAATTGGCCTCTGGTCATGCCAGGGGCCTTCCCAGAGATTCATCTGCTTGGTGGGACCGTTGGAGGTGGCCTAGGTGGCCTAGGTGGCCTTTGCTCTGCTCTAGCAGCCAGGCTCTTCGAATCATAGAATCGCAGAATTGGAAGGGTCCCCCAGAGGTCCTCTAGTCCAGCCTTTCTTGGCTAACCTGGTGAGCTCCAGATCTTGTTGGACTCCAACTCCCATCTGCCCCACCAAGCATGGCCCAATGGGAGCTGGAGTCCAATGAACGCAGCGCAGAGCACAGGTTCCCCCGGTTAGCAGCCTAACACAGACCCTCCAACATTTCTCCAATGAAAAGAGGGGTGCCCTGTTCCATAATAATAATAACAATAACATTTATACCCCGGCTCCTAACACATATAAAAAACATCAAGCATTAAAAATCTTCCCTAGACAGGGCTACCTTCAGATGTCTTCCAAAGGTTGTCTAGTTACTTATCTCCTTGGTTCGGGGGTCACATGACTCCATACCCTCCAACATTTTGCTGATGAGAATAGGGACATCCTAAGGGAAAGTGCTAGACAGCATCTTAAAAAGCAGAGACATCACTTTGCCGGCAAAGGTCCATATAGTTAAAGCTATGGTTTTCCCAGTAGTGATGTATGGAAGTGAGAGCTGGACCATAAAGAAGGCTGGTCGCCGAAAAATGGATGCTTTTGAATTATTGTGCTGGAGGAGACTCTTGAGAGTCCCATGGACTGCAAGGAGATCAAACCTCTCCATTCTTAAGGAAATCAGCCCTGAGTGCTCACTGGAATGACAGATCCTGAAGCTGAGGCTCCAAGACTTTGGCCACCTCATGAGAAGAGAAGACTCCCTGGAAAAGACCCTGATGTTGGGAAAGATGGAGGGCACAAGGGGATGACAGAGGACGAGATGGTTGGACAGTGTTCTCGAAGCTTCCAGCATGAGTTTGAACAAAGAGCGGGAGGCAGTGGAAGACAGGAGTGCCTGGCGTGCTCTAGTCCAGGGGGTCACGAAGAGTCGGACATGGCTAAATGCCTAAACAACAACAACAAAGGGAAAGTGGGACATTCCGGGATCAAATCATAAACCGGGACGTCTGCTGTAAATCCAAGACTGTTCCTAGAAAATAGGGGTTATTGGAGGGTCTGTTAACGCCATTTACATAAATTGCTACTGCAACAGCAAAGGGATAATGGGGTGAGATGCCATGGAGCTCTTGCCAGCAACACACTCTGGGTTTAGAAAGCGCTTATTTGCAGCCGCCGACCTGCTTGGCTCTTAACTCAAGCAAAGACTAACGTTCGCTATCAACCGCACTCGATTTGCTCCTGTTTTGCTTCCCCAGAACCGGACCATGCGAAGGGTGGAGGAGAAGCAGAGGTTTGATCCTGGAGATCAGAGGAGGTCTGGGGGTCCCAGGGTGCCAACAAGGAGGAGGGAACCCCAGAGAAAGAAGGACATTTGGACACTGGCAGAGAGATGGCTCTGACTTGCACCTGTCAATATAAGAAAAAAAGGAGGGGACTTTAGCATACTTTTAATAGCATGAGTGTCTGGGGTGGGGGGTGGGGAGAGAATTATCAGCTACTCCCTCACCTGAACTGGTCCGGCACCTTGGGGGCTTGCACTTTTTCTCTGCAAAGAGCAAAGCAAAGATAGTTATAAGCAAGTCATTCATAGAATCATAGCATTGTAGAGTTGAAGGGGACTCCTCAGGGTCATCTAGTCCAGTCCCCTTGCAATGCAGGAATCTCGACTAAAAATCCCCCGACAGAGGGGCATCCGACCTCTGCTTAACAACTTCCAAGGAAGGAGAGTCCACCTTCATTATTCAGAACAGAGGTTCGCACAACCCACCAAGGAGGATAGCAACACAATAAAATGCAAAACAGCAACAATTAATTGCACAGTTTTGCAAAATCCATTTAGCATGGTTTAGTTTGATTAAGTCAACAAAATGCACAAGCTTGATCCAGGGGTACCAGCTTGTCAAAGTCTGATAGTTCATTTACACCTCCAGCAGACACCCCAGCCACCTCCTTCCCTCTAAGAGCCCAGCTAGGTAATATTTGGGAATCACTGGTCTAGTGTTCCTCAAACAAGGACAGTTACCTGCTTTCTGGAAACACTGACATTACAAAACATCATGAGTGTCATTACTGAGCAGCTCAAGAAATTTAGACTGGGACACAGAATATGTCCCTCTTCCCCACCCCGCAGAGCAGATAATAACATGTTTAGTGCCTCTCTAAGGGAGGGGTAGGGACGCGGGTGGCGCTGTGGGTAAAACCTCAGTGCCTAGGACTTGCCGATCGCATGGACGGCGGTTCGAATCCCCGCGGCGGGGTGAGCTCCCGTCTTTCAGTCCCAGCTAGCAGTTCGAAAGCACCCCTAAGTGCAAGTAGATAAATAGGTACCACTTTATAGCGGGAAGGTAAACGGCGTTTCCGTGTGCTGTGCTGGTGCTGGCTCACCAGAGCAGCTTTGTCATGCTGGCCACGTGACCCGGAAGTGTCTCCGGACAGCGCTGGGCCCCGGCCTCTTAAGTGAGATGGGCGCACAACCCTAGAGTCGGACACGACTGGCCCGTATGGGCAGGGGTACCTTTACCTTTACCTTTAAGGGAGGGGTTACCAAGGCATTGGATGGCTAAGGATAAAATGCTCCCCCTGCGATTTCATCATGGTTGGCACGTTGTAGAGTTCAGCTGTGGTCTTCCCCCAAATTTTGACTGGATCATCTGAATAGGTTTGTACACATCCAGGCACTCAAGGGTTGTGATATCTGCAATCCAAAATCCCCACTCCCTTTTGATTGGCTTGCTGAATGACCTGGAGGTTTCCTTTTTTTCTTTTGTTCCAGATGCAGCTTGGCTGGCTGTCTTGAGCCACCTGCTCTGTTTGGATTACATAGAAAGGAGAATGTGGCGACCTTGCACATCTATGGGTGCTATATAGGGGGTTATTATTTTTTTAACTCTGTTGCTCCCCAGCAACAGGACTGTTACCTTTCACAAAGACACAGTTGTGGACGCTGGAGTCTTCGAGGGAGAGGAGCTGGATGTAAGTCGTCTCCTTGGCTTTGGTGAAGTTGGCCACCTTGAACTTCTCAAAGGGGGGGATGAGGACCTCTTCCTCGCCAGGGAAGAAGGAGAAGTTCTTGATGTTGACCCCATAGCAGGTCTCGATGGTGAAGAAGGTGTCCGTGCCAAACTGCAGGGCGCTCTCGTTCTTCAGCGACGAGGACGTGAAGTGACCAAAGCGGACTGCCTTGAGGCGCTCGGAGATGAAGCGGACGTTTCGCACCCCGCGGTACACCTTTTGGCACCTGGGGTGAGAGATGGTCCCCAAGGCGTGGAGGGCCCTGGTCAGGAGGAAGTGAAGGGTCTTGAAGTTGAAGTTGTTGAGGTAAGAGTCTCTCGTGCGCCCGGCTTCCCTCACGGCTGCGTTGAAATCCCTGTGGAGGCGCCCTTGGATGGTGTAAGCCATGATGGCGATGACGTACTCAGGCTTGAGCCCTGCGGGCAAAGGGGTTTTCCTCCCCTCCCACTGGGAGGAGGCCTCTTCCCAGGCCTCGGCGTAGACTCTGTTTTGGGCGAACTCCGTGCGGTTCAGCTCGGCCAGCTCAGCCTCCATCTGCTCCGCACATCCCTTGTACTGGTCATCGAAAGAGGTCAAGGCCATGTCGAGTGGGGACACTTTGATGGGGAAGAGGTCTCTCCTTTGGATGGGGAAACAGAGGACCTGGAGCAGAAAGAAACGTTAATTGTTTAATTTACATCAAAATGGAAAATAGCTCTTATGTGTATTGCTAAAGGGAACATGGAAAATTCCATTGAAGCTAAGTAAGATATCTCTGGTACCTAACAGGTTGATAATCAGCTGAGAATGTCTTTCTGCTACTCTCTCACATGTTTAACTTTAGACCACACGAGTAAGATATTCAGTTGCAAATCTCCATTTTGAGGGAGTGGTCTTTGTTCTCAAACCACCAAAACAAAAGGTTGTACTAGTGATGATTCTTTCTAGGAGGGAACAGCCTCAGGCTGGAATGGAGTCTGTGTGGAGTGAAAGAGTTTTGATTCCAGTTCTGTTTGGAGTAATTTTACATTTCTAAGGAGCTGAACCCGGGCTTGAAAAGCACATGGTTTTGTGCAACTATTTGGATGTATCACTATTGTTTTAAGTCTGCTTTGAAGAAAGTTCTGTGAGTAAAGCTTTGAAGCCATATTTTTGGTCTAGTTCATATTTTATTTCCAAGAAGAGTCGGTTTTTATTCATTCTATTGCTTCCATAGGTGCAATACTTATAACCACAGTAAGGAATAGACGAGGAGATGGCTTGAGGAGGCTGATGGGTGGAAGTGTGTGTGTATCTTGATTTTTAATTCCCACTGCTTGCACCCTCCTCATACCTGAAGGTCTCCTGGGAATATTCCCACCAGGTGAAGCAGCAGGATCACAGAGAAAGAGGCCATCTTCACCGCCCTCTCCTTTGAAAACAAAACAAAAGAAGCAAGTTTTTCTCTCCAGCCTGGATATCTCACAGCCGTGTCTTGACCCTTTGAAAACAGACCTGGGGGTTCACAGATCTGGTGAATTCAAGGTAAGGTTCAAGCTTTTGATTTGCATCAAAACAAAAACAAACTTTGTCTTCCTCCCCAACCACAAAGCCGGGGGGGCACCCCAAATTACAAGCCTAAAAGTATGTTTCGTTAACTTTGGCTGTTGAGGTATTGCAGCCAATATTTTCAGTCCTTTATATAGCACAATTGCCAAGGGAGGAGAGGAAAAGCAACAGGCAGATTGTTTCGTGAAGCAAACTTGGTTTCTGCTGCTCCAGAGGGTAGGAACTGAGCTACTGGATTCAAATGGCAAAGAGTCTGACTGAGCACTAGAAATAATTTCTGAGATCTCATCCACATTTCTGCTCAAAGTATACTTCTTAGGCCTGGGTCTGAGAGGTTCTCCTTTTGCCTTGCTGCTTTCCCCAGGAAAACCTACTGTTTCCTTCTGAATCATAACAAAGTTCAGCTGGGTTTTCTGCAGTTTGACATTTGTTCCGATTCCGTGGTAAACAGCAGATTTTCTCAGGGAAAGTGGTAGATCAGAAGTGAAACCTCTCAGATCCGTGCCTAAGAAAGTACAGAAGTGTGGTTGAATCCCAAGTGATGTTCATGTTGGGAGCAGACTCCAAAAAAGTGTTTTTTAAAGGATTGCCACCTGTCAGGGATCCTTGAGTTGCGATTCCTGCCTTGCAGGGCGCTGGACTAGATGACCCTTGATATCCCTTCCAACTCTGCAGCTCTGTGATTCTAGGCTGCTCAATCTGCTCCCAGTAGAAGCAGTTATGTAGGAAAGGCTTCAGAGATTTTGCCCCCATGATGCCCCCAAAGAGCAAGGTCATTGGTTAGAATTTCTATTCTGTAATTAAGGTAAAGGGACCCCTGACCATTAGGTCCAGTCGTGGCTGACTCTGGGGTTGCAGCACTCATCTCACTTTACTGGCCGAGGGAGCCAGCGTACAGCTTCCGGGTCATGTGGCCAGAATGACTAAGCCGCTTCTGGCGAACCAGAGCAGTGCACAGAAATGCCATTTACCTTCCTGCTGGAGAGGTACCTATTTATCTACTTGCACTTTGACGTGCTTTCAAACTGCTAGGCTGGCAGGAGCAGGGACCGAGCAACGGGAGCTCACCCCGTCACAGGGATTCGAACCGCTGACCTTCAGATCGGCAAGCCCTAGGCTCTGTGGTTTAACCCACAGCATATGCAAATAGAAGTGTGCAGGGAAACAATTCAGAAGCAGAGAATTGCAGCTCCTGACAGAGGTGCCTCTGGGCTCAGTATCCTGCAGGAGGGACTCAAGTGCATACCAGAAAAACAACAAATCCACTTCTTCTTTTTTGCAATTTGGAAAGCAATGGGGTAAATGTACTGAGATCAACAAATGGCACGCCGGAAGGCAGGTAGACATTCTGCAAGCAACCCAAGATGAATGCAGAGTGAATGCTCATGGTTGTTATAACTGCCTTGCCAAGAAATCAGAACAAATGCTCTGTAAGAAATCAATAAATCTGGATATAATCTAACTTCCATGTGAGCATTGGGCAGAAGTATCAGGATGAAGGTTCAGTAAACAGCTCATCTGAAATAACCTGCAGCGTCATCCACCCAGTTTTAAAGAGTTCAGGGCAGGGATGAATCATAAAATTGTAGAGCTGGAAGGAACCCCGAGGGCATCTAGCCCAACCCGCTGCAAGGCCGGAAGCTCGGCTTCAAAGAGCAAGAAATTGTTCTTACACTGGGTTCAAAGAAGCAGCAATCCCTTGACTTCTCTCTCTCTCACCATCAGAAAATAAAATGGTCAGACTTATCTGTGGCCCTGTTCCCTCTCTGCAGCCGCTTCTCACGCCTGGGTGGCTCCTCTCAGCTGTGGGACGCCATTCTCTGGACGTGACAGGTGGCAAAGGGGCTTTTTATAGAACCCACTGGAAATCCCCGCCAGCGCTGCTCACCCTTGAGCTATTAATATTCAAGAGCCCTCCAACAATTTTGCTCGCATTGAATGCATTGGGTGGTATTCATAGAACTGTGGCATGGGCAGGGGGACACTGAGAGTAATCTAGTCCAGTCCCTGACAATGCAGGAATCTCAGCTCAAGGATCCCTGGCAGAATCAACAGAGTTTTACTCAGAGCAAATGAATGGACCTGAACTTCATTAATTTTGGTGGGTCTACCCTGAGTAAAACAGAGTTGAATACCAAAGGTAAATAATATAGTCAGGCATCCCTCTCGAATACAGGGCAGGGTAAAAGGTAAAGGTAAAGGACCCTTGGATGGTTAAGTCCAGTCAAAGGCGACTATGGGGTTGCGACGCTCATGTCGCTTTCAGGCAGAAGGAGCCAGCGTTTGTCCACAGACAGCTTTCCGGGTCATGTGGCCAGCAGGACTAAACCGCTTCTGGTGCAATGAAACACTGTGACAGAAACCAGAGCGCACGGAAACACCGTTTACCTTCCCGCCGGAGCGGTACCTATTTATTTACTTGCACTGGTGTGCTTTTGAACTGCTAGGTTGGCAGGAGCTGGGACAGAGCAATGGGAGCTCACCACTGTCGCACAGATTCCAACCACTGACCTTCCGATCAGCAAGCCCAAGAGGCTCAGTGGTTTAGACCACAGAGCCACCCACCTCCGCTACAGGGCAGGGGCTCCTGCTGGGTCAACATGTTGAGAGAAAGTCCTGGATCAACCAGCTGGTTGGCATCTGTCTGTGTCGGGAGACAATGGAGGAGTGAGCCTTGCAGGTGAAGTCAAATTGCTGGAGAGTTGCAGCACCTGCTGTGGCTGTAGAAACCGATACGGGAGAGAGAAGAAGAAGAAGAATTTGGATTTGATATCCCGCCTTTCACTCCCCTTCAGGAGTCTCAAAGCGGCTCACATTCTCCTTTCCCTTCCTCCCCCACAACAAACACTCTGTGAGGTGAGTGGGGCTGAGAGACTTCAGAGAAGTGTGACTGGCCCAAGGTCACCCAGCAGCTGCATGTGGAGGAGCGGAGACGCGAACCCGGTTCACCAGATTACGTGACTACCGCTCTTAACCTCTACACCACACTGGCTCTCAGAGAGAGATGTTTTATTGCAGCTGGAGCAGATGGAGGTGTCCGATTGTGCTGCTGCAGATGCGGCAGGGGGTTTCTCCTCTCTTCACTCCCCCCAGAGGTCATTCCTCCTCCAGTCACTGTTGTGGGTTGACCGGGAGCTGCCCAACTTAAGGGTAGCTGACCAGTGAGACAGGATGATCTCTCCCACCAACGAAGGCAACCCGCAGCATTCACACTGGAGGCCAATCAGCTTGCACTTATAACTCATTTTTGCAGCTTTAACAGCACCCTCTGGGGCACAAACCTGGGCAGTGTGTCTGGAGGTCCTGGCTGCCAACCCCCTAATTACACAAGAGCTACACAGGCAAACTAGAGAGCTCAGCAGATCCTTGATCACTGAGATCCTCTGACGGGGGGCTTCTGGTGGTTCCTCATGCAGCCCCTGAGGTTCACTTGGCCTCCACTAGGACCAAACCTTTAACATGGCAGGCTGTGTCCTGTGGAACTCCCTGCCAATAGACCTTCAGCAAGAAACATTCTTGTCTTTCTTCAGATGCCTTCTGAAAACTGTACAGGCCTTCACCGCATGAATTTTTCTTTAAACCAATCAGAATTTACCAGTGTTTTAAATTACCGTACGTTTTGTTGTATTTTGTCTGCTGAGCCACCTCTTTTTTTTTAATGAAAGAGCGGATTGCAAATTTCCAGATAAATAAATTAAAAGCAGGTGATGTGATGAACTGTCACAAGACAGAGGGCACCAGGTAAGCCTCAGAATCTCCTGACACAAAACCCCACACGTTAACCAGCTAAAAGAATATAGGTTTCACCATGCCAACCCCCTCTCGCCACCCCTTCTTTGCTTCCCCAACCTTAACACTAACATCCCACAACAAATGCAGCTGATCTGTAGAAAACACAGCCTGAAAAAAAGAGACAATGCACGTATTTTTGTAAACCAAGAAAATCTTTAACAAAGGTTGTTTTAACAAAGAACCACCTCCAGGGGGAATCTTGCACCCCGTAACACACAACCTTAGCCAAGCCAGTACCCTCCAGATATTTAGGACTATGACTTCCACCAGCCCCAGCCAGTTTGAGGGAGGCTGTCCCAGGACAATGAAGCTGCCCTGACCCGGGAAGAATTTTGAAGGGAGACTCGAGTGTGAAGCCACTGGGCAGGAATCTGACACACTGGAACTCGGCTTCAACAAATTCTGGGAATAGTTGGCTCGCCACCCAAAGGGCTCACCCACACTTTCTCTTCACCCCTATTTGAATGGTCTTGCTCCCCAATTAATTCCCCCAGGTCCAAAGGCTTTTCTTGATGTTGCCTTGCAAAAATCTGATCTTACCCACTGAACTGAAGCTCAGTTAAGCAAAATCTCTCTTTGCATCTTTTGCGCATCTGATAAGATCCGATTCAGCAGGCAAGGTCGAATATTCGCAAGGAAATGAGAAAAGCTCTCAGAGCCTGGGAAATCAACTGAGACATGACAGGATCAAACCAAAGAGAAAGTGGGGATGAAATATACTCCCGAGTCGTGTAGTGATTTCATGCTCTTTGCTGCAGCTTGTAAACAGTGAATGAATTTTCCCCAAAAACCTCTGGCTTTATATACATTATTTATGCAATGGGTCCCATGTGATTGGCTATCTCTGCTTCCCTCCTGGAGCCTGATTGGGCTGCTCCTGCAGGCCAATCAGGTTGTTGCATTCTGGGATCCTACCTGCCTATTTTCCTAGGATCCAAGCTCAGTACATAACAGGGGATGAGTCCAAAGTTATTTTCTCTCTTGTGGGGCTTGTTCTACTATTGCTTTTGCTTCATCCGCCTGGTGATTAATCAAGAGATTTGTCTCTCCTCTAAAGGAACAGTGATCCTGCCAATGTTTATGTGACCCAGGAAATCTTGCTGGAGGGGTGGGATCAGCATTCAGGAAACAGAGCCCCCCATTTTGACCCAGTCCTATAAAAACATCTGTGCCGTGTAGCATGGCCCAACTTTCCCAACATATTGGCTAAGAATCACCGGACCACAGGAGTACTCACTACCCATAAAAGATTTATTAAGTTTAGTTAATAACATCCATTTACTTGATTAACAAATTTAATGTAAGAAAGCTGGAGGCACACACACTGTATAATCTGTGCACAAAGTTGAAGCTATTGTAGAGCAATTTTGGGGGGTGGCTGCTCTCCCCCCCCCAAAAAAAATTGGTGACTGTTTGGGGAACTTCTGGCCCCAGTGATTCTCCGGCCGCTGGCTTGTGGCATGGCTAAATCAGACTGTTTCTTGCAGTGCCACCTGTTCTGCCACCCAAGCTCCACCCCCAAAGCACAACAGAAATCAATGTGGGTTGAAGGCTTGGTCAACTGCCAATAGCAGGAGCCTGGCTCTAAGAATCATGTGCCTGTATTAAGTAACTCTTCACTGCCTTCCCATTCCTCTCAGTAAAAAGCCCTTTTGCCAGCTGGATGAATTACACATTATCTCTCCTTGCCAAAGGATGTTGGCATAAGAAAGGACACTGTGTTGTCCTGTGTGTGCACCCTGTACATCTCAGATAACGGGGCAGATTCTACAAGCATGACTTCCCCCTAGGCTGCTAAGGAAATGCCACCCTGAACTCTACAGCGGATCCCGGCTGAGAATGAAACAGATCGCTCCTCTTTGGAGGAAAGGCGGCTCAGGTCTCTGGCTCTCCTAAAGGGTTCTCTTCTGGTGCCAGATCTATCACCACCTCTGGCACCCTCAGCTCCACCTGGGGTGGCCTCTCCTCAGCTTCCACCTCCAGCGGTCTCTCTTCAGCCTCCACCCCAGGCTGTCTCTCCTCCGCTTCCACCTGGGGCGGCCCTTCCTCAGCTTCCGCCTTTTGTCCCTCAGAGGGTTCCTGAGGCAACAGCGTTGCGTCCTCTTCAGCAATGGCCCCATCCTGGTGCACGACAGCTTCCACAGGGGACCCCTCCCCAGAGCTGCCTGTATCGTTGTCATAGCCCTGGAAGCTGCTGCGCACCTTCATGATGTACTTGTGGAGGACGCTGGCCCCGTCCAAGGGGTTGGCCGCTGTTCCGTTGGCGGTCACGGTGTGGCGCAGATGTTTCATCTCCGAGTGGAGGCGCACCACGGACTTGTTCAGCTCCGTCAAGCGGTTCCCCAGATCTGCGGACATTGACAATAGAGAGAATTTTTTTTAAAGACTGGGAACCGTTTAGGCTGTATCTACAGAAACACTGTAAAGCATGGGTAGGCAAACTAAGGCCCAGGGTCCGGATCCAGCCCAATCGCCTTCTCAATCCGCCCCACAGACGGTTCAGGAATCAGCATGGTTTTACGTGAGTAGAATGTGTCCTTTTATTTAAAATGCATCTCTGGGTTATTTGTGGGGCATAAGAATTCATTTATATATTTTGTTCAAAATATAGTCCGGCCCCGCACAAGGTCCGAGAGAAGAATCATAAACATTCAGCTTTCTCAGGATGAATGCATGAGAAACAGTTGCCCAAGAATGCAGCTTCTGCAGAAGACAGGTGTTGAATAGTGGGAAAGATGGACGAAGGGCACAGCTCTCTATTGCAGCAGTTAGAACTGCTCCTGGAATCAGACTGACTGCAGCCTAACTGGCTGCTTTATATAATACGAAGTACAGTGGTACCTCAGGTTAAGTACTTAATTCGTTCTGGAGGTCTGTACTTAACCTGAAACTGTTCTTAACCTGAAGCACCACTTTAGCTAATGGGGCCTCCTGCTGCTGCCACGCCGCCGGAGCCCGATTTCTGTTCTCATCCTGAAGCAAAGTTCTTAACCTGAATAACCTGAATTTTATTTCTAGCTACGCAGACAGAAAAGAATAGACATCCTCTCTCTGTGAAAGCAGAGAGGCAACTGGTACAAAGAAACAGGAAACCAGTAATATCAACATCTGTCTCCCGTGAGACTTCCAGCAGTCTGGAATCTCTGGAATGTAAACAGAGTCTTGTGACTCCAAAGCACTGCACAGTGGCACAAACAGAAACCCAACACCCAGTTACAGAAGTGTGGCAGGGAGGGTGGTGGGCAAGCCCTTCTGGACATGGCACCCCATCAGGATCCCCCTTCCGAGGCAACACTGCTTACCTTTCCTGCGGCTCTCCTCAAACTCCCGCCGGGCCGTGTCGATGTAGCGCTGCACCAGCGCCTTCAGCACTTGGTGCCGGTAGGCAGCGCGGCCCTCCATACGCTGGCCGCCCTCATCCGTGCAGGGGTTAGACTGGGGGGGCAGAAGGGCAGAGTCAGGGGGTGACAGGGTTCCCAAACGAGACATAGTAGGAGGGGGTAACACCTCCTGGAAGCACCCTGGGGGGAGGCCTACATCTGGAGGCTAGCAGGCAGGTGGTTGTGGCTACAAAGCACTCTGCGCATGCTTCAGCGTGCCCAGAGAGGCATGGCCTCTGAAATAATTAGTTGAAAAGCAAACAGATGCAAACAGATCCTTTATTACTGCACTTTGCTTCACCTAGGTCGAGCTAAGATTATAATACTTCAGAATTTTTGGGAGTTCTACCCCCTTTTTAGAATTTTGGTCATTTAAGGTTTATTTTTCTATTTCTTTCTGAGGAAACTGAATGGTTCAGTGAAACGAGGTTTGTAGCCGGTATCCTGTTAAGGCTTTGTTCAGTTTTAGGTTTTTCTAATTGTTTCCTTAAACTTTATGATTTTTATTATTTAGTTTATTTCCATAAGATAATGTTTCTAGTTGATTACATCTTGTTTCAGGGATTTTCACGGTATTTCATTTGTTTTGTGCAATTATTTGAAAAGCAGAAGACGACAGGACATTATGGCACTAGGAGCACAGGCTTGTTGGTGCAGCATGGAAGCAACTTGGCCTATAAACTATTTTTTAATTGATGCAACAGTCTTTCATAAGTGTCACCGAATGGAGCACAAGGGGCACTGAAACTGAAGCCGCAGGTTCCCGGCCCCAGTCTCCCCACTGCCTCCCCCTCCCTCTGTCCCTCCTCGCAGGCAGCAGTGGCTGCCCTGCCAAAAGCACTTCTAATGTGCTAGCTAGATGGTCTTCTCCCTCGCCACTCCCAGCACAAATCCAAAGGCTGAGGAAGAGAGCGCGACAGCCCACTGCAAGCAGAGTCCTCGGTGCAAGGAACAACCCCTTGAAACAGCCCCAAAGGGAACTTACGATGGTTGAGATGGGGGGGTATTTCTGCTGGCGCTTTGGTTTGTAACAGCACAGGAAGCGGAAGAGGCCCCTGGGAGAAGACGGGGGAAGAAAGAGGTGAGCCGAGAGGCCCGTGAACAAGGCTGACTGTGATGTTTATTATTATTATTACTAATTTAACAAAATTTACATGCTGATTACTTGACAAAAAACCTCAAGTGTTTTGCAAAGGACAAACGTTTGCTTCTGTCTTGCCTAGAAAGCAAGTGTTCCTATTTTCTAGGGACAGTCCCGGATTTACAGAAGCCGTCCTGGTTTCTGACCTGATTTTGGAATGTCCCACTTTTCCTTAGGACGTCCCGATTTTCATTGGAGAAATGTTGGAGTGTATGGAGTCATGTGTCCACCCTGAGCCAAGGAGATCAGTAACTATGCAACCTTTAGAAGACACCTGAAGGCAGCCCTTTATAGGGAAGTTTTTTATGTTTAATGTTTAATGATGTTCTTATATAAGTTGGAAGCCCCACAGAGCAGCAGCTGGGGCAACCCAGTCAGATGGGCAAGGTATAAATGTTGTTGTTGTTGTTAAATAGGATGTCCCTATTTTCACTGGAGAAATGTTGGGGGAGGTATGCAAGTCTAAGAGGTTTCCTACTTCATCTGCACCTTCTAGGCAGAGGTCTGAGCACTTTCCCCCTTCCTCCTCTCCTTTCCAAGGGAAAACATGCACATGCTTAGCGATAGATTGGAACCAATGGCAATCTGGGGAAGACGTAAATTGCCACTTGCTCTGATTGAGCACTAAGCAACATCTTCCTCCCAGGGGAAAGCAGCAGGAACAAGAGGAAGTGTGGATAAGCCCTCAAGTATTGCTTAATAACTGGGACGCAGGTGGCGCTGTGGGTTAAAGCCTCAACGCCTAGGACTTGCCGATCGAAAGGTCGGCGGTTCGAATCCCTGCGGCGGGGTGCGCTCCCGCTGCTCGGTCCCAGCGCCTGCCAACCTAGCAGTTCGAAAGCACCTCCGGGTGCAAGTAGATAAATAGGGACCGCTTACCAGCGGGAAGGTAAACGGCGTTTCCGTGTGCGGCTCTGGCTCGCCAGAGCAGCTATGTCACGCTGGCCACGTGACCCGGAAGTGTCTCGGGACAGCGCTGGCCCCTGGCTTCTTAAGTGAGATGGGCGCACAACCCCAGAGTCTGTCAAGACTGGCCCATACGGGCAGGGGTACCTTTACCTTTACCTTTTATTGCTTAATAATATTTTGAAGAATGGATTAGAAACAAATTTAACATGTAAACAGAAATACAGTCAGCAATCTTAAAACAATTACACAAACTAAAGTTCATTTTAAAATAACATAACTAAACCACCGAGCCTCTTGGGCTTGCTGATCAGAAGGTCGGCGGTTCGAATCCCCGCGACAGGGTGAGCTCCCGTTGCTTGGTCCCTGCTCCTGCCAACCTAGCAGTTCAAAAGCACTTCAAAGTGCATGTAGATAAATAGGTACTGCTCCGGCGGGAAGGTAAACGGCATTTCTGTGCGCTGCTCTGGTTCGCCAGAAGCGGCTTAGTCATGCTGGCCACATGACCCAGAAAAACTGTCTGCTGACAAACATCGGCTCCCTCGGCCAGCAAAGCGAGATGAGCGCCGCAACCCCAGAGTCGTTTGTGACTGGACTTAACTGTCAGGGGTCCCTTTACCTTTTTTAATTAAAAAAAAAAGTTTGGGTGGGTTCCAAAAATAATACAATGATGGTGGCCTCCTATTATGGGCTGTCAAATTCAAGGACTGGTTCCTGGCAAATGCAGAAGGAGCATTATGCTTGTATAGAACATGCCATTTCATAAAGTAAGCTAGTCCTCTGCTGCCGAGGGCTAAGTTTAACCCAGAACTACCAGAGTCTCCCCACCTCAAGGGTCCCAGGAGCAGCCTGACAAATTACCTGACAGCGTAGAAGATGGACTTTGGTGACGGGATGATGTTGAAGGGCACCGGCAGCGTCAAGCCTTCTCTGAAGAAAGACAAGTAGAGCTTGGAGCGGGCAAACTTCCACTCCACGTCGGCATCGTTCTGAAGAGCACAGGAGAGAAGAGGCGGCAATGAAGACTCCGGTAAATACGAGAGGTGGTATGCCCCATGGAGGACCTTAAGGTCCATATATAGCAGCACCCTAGAGGTCCCAGGCCCTAAGGAAGTCAGATTAGCCTCAACCAGAGCCAGGACCTTTTCAGCACTGGCCCCAACTTGGTGGAACGCTCTGCCTCACAAGACCAGGGCCCTGCAGGATCTGATTTCTTTCCGCAGGGCCTGTAAGACAGAGTTGTCCCACCTGGCCTTTGGCTTGGAATCAACTCGATCCCCTTCCCCTCTTTCCTCTTTCCTTCTTCTTTTCTCCTTCTGTGATGGAACTCCTATTTGGGGACTTCCCTGTCTTTTTTCTGGCCCACGGAGGACCAGTCTGGATAGTTGGCCTTGGTGAAGATTTGACGTTTTCATCCCCAAAAAGTTTATGATTTAAGTTTCTACTGAAATGAGGCTGCATTTTAATGTTGTATTTTAATCTTGTTTTTAAGTTGTATTTTAATCAATTGTTTTTATACCTGGTGTCAGCTGCCCTGAGCCCGGTCTTGGCTGGGGAAGGCGGGGTATAAATAAAATTTATTATTATTATTATTATTATTATTATTATTATTATTATTATTATTAGTCTCTATCTATCTATCTATCTATCTATCTATCTATCTATCATCCATCCATCCATCTATCTATCTAGAGCATCTTTGCCCTGCTCTTTGGTCCAAAAAGATCATTTAGAAAAGAAAACAAACCCCCAGTCCTTGCCTGCAGGCTTACATAGGAACACAGGCAAGTTGTCAGACAATTGGTCCATCTGGCAATTGTTCTCCAGGGTTTCAGATGGGGGGGGGGCATTACTAGCCCTGCCTGGAGCTGCCATTGGAGCCTGAACCTTTTGCACGCAAGCAGGTGTGCTACCTCTGAACTGTGGGTCTTCCCTGAAGCCACAGGAACGCAAGGAGCTACTTCATTCTGAGCCAGCCCTTTGAGCCCAT
Organism: Podarcis cretensis; assembly: GCF_951804945.1. NCBI lineage: Eukaryota > Metazoa > Chordata > Lepidosauria > Squamata > Lacertidae > Podarcis > Podarcis cretensis. Next base: position 5,678,973 of record NC_137173.1, on the reverse strand, counting down.
CAACTCAGGGTTTCCCAAACTTGGGTCTCCAGCTGTTTTTGGACTACAACTCACATCATCCCTAGCTAGCGGGACCAGATGTGAACAGTAGTCCAAAAACAGTTGGAGACCCAAGTCTGCGAAACCCTGAGCTAGCTTAATGGCTGGCAGTAACTCTCCAGAGGGGGTGTGGTGGGTGCGTGTCTTGCCTAGTCCTAGTTGGAGATTGAGCCTGCGACTCTCTGCGTGCAGAGCAATTGCTGTACCATTTTGCAATCCAGAAACACGGAATGGACAGCAAAGACCAACAGCAGCTGTGTCTCCCGGGAGTAGCAGCATCGCCTGGAGACCAGCAGTGCAAGGGGGAGGCCCCAGTGAATCTGACCGAATAGCAATAGAGAGCCATTGTGCACCACCCAGAAACATGGTGGATATGGTACACTGAGCTGCCTCTGTTGGCTACAAGTAGGGATGTGTCAGAGGAGCCCGTTGAAAATGCAAATGGGAGTGGAAACCCCACACAATGGAATGGAAACCACCACACAAAGAAACACAAGTGGACATTTGCTCTCTTTTTTTCTTCTAGTCTATCTACTGCAGACATAGGCAAACTCGGCCCTCCAGATGTTTTGGGACTACAACTCCCATCATCCCTAGCTAACAGGACCAGTAGTCAGGGAGGATGGGAGTTGTAGTCCCAAAACATCTGGAGGGCCGAGTTTGCCTATGTCTGATCTGCTGTATTGTTTTTGATGTTACCTTTCCACTTGGAATTAATTACCTAAGTACAGGCCACAGCAGACAGCAAGAGGAAGCTGAATTGTAGTGGAATGGAAACAGCCCTGAGTTGTGATGAACCCAGCACAAGACTAAAGTGCTGCCTCCTCCCGTCTCTAGCTGCAAGTCCCTGGAGAATGTAGAGCAGCCTTTCTCAACCTGTGGGTCCCCAGATGTTGTTGAACTACAACTCCCATCAACCCCTAGCTAGCAAGGCCAGAGCTCAGGGTTGATGGGAGTTGTAGTCCAACATCTGGGGACCCACAGGTTGAGAACCGCTGATGTAGAGTGTGGATCTGGATCTGGAAATCCATCTCACTGTTCCACACTTCCCAAACCCCGGTCCAATTCCAGTAGACGTAAGATGCCATGCAAAGGATAAGGCGGGGTCCCTCTTACTCGCCTCCTGGTTCAGCACTCACCTCGATTTTCTGGAAGGACCTTGTAATCATGGCAATGAGCATGTTGAGGAGGACGACCACCATGACGATGGTGAAGACCCCGTACAGCACCCTCCCCACCAGCTGAGCTACGAAGAAATTGGGCATGTCCACCACATCGTGTTTCTCCATCCCAAGCATGGTCCAGAAGAGGAACTGAAATGTCTCGTTGAAGCTGCAGGGGAGAAGGGATAGCAAGCTGAAACAGCTGGGGGTTTCGGGTCAGGGTACCCTCACCCACCAGGCTTCCTCCAGGGGACATTCTCGTTCAATGTTTATTTCAACTTTCATCCTGATCTGCTTGCACAAAGCTTATGTAGAGGTTAGATTACTATATCCAGTCTTCATTGACCTTTCATTCTGATTTGCTTGTGGGGCAGTTATAGGACAAAGAGCATCCTGATACATGTGGGGTATTTACACATCTTCCTCAGTGCTGGTTTACATATAAGCTAAACAAGCTCTAGCTTAGGGCCCCACTCTCTTGGGCGCCCCAAAAAAATTTAAAAGGAAAAAAACTGGATGTACATTTGCAAAATATAAGATAAGAAACAAATAAAATAAAACCTACATACAGCAACAGTGTTTTGTTTTGTTTTGTGTTGTGTAGGCTCCTGTGATGTAAGTCATGGGCCCCGCCTGCTCCCTAAAATATCCCTGCTTTGCTCCTTTCTATATATAGGGTGCCTACATTCTGCTATTTATCATTATTAGTACTTTGCATCATATCTTTACACCTATTATTATTTCATGTTATAGCAAGTTTCTAGAGACTAGATTATGAGCCTTGGTAAATTGTGTTTCTAAAGGAACTTTTGTTGTTGCCAAATGCGAATGTGTTCGCATTATTAAGTTTGTTATGAATAAAAAATCATTTTAAGTTAGAGCTTAATAATTATTTCACTATTAATATACTTCTTCTTAATTGGTTTTCAGTTCAACAATTACTTTGATAAAATACATATTCTGTTATGTGCAAGTGGCTTTAGATACCTACTGGGTTCATAAACTACCATATAGCATATATTCAACACCAAAAACAGCAACAATTTGTTGTTGACAAAGGACAACTGGACATAGAAAGGGCCCCATTACCTCCAGTAGCTGAGGGCCTCATCAAACCTCAATCCGGCCCTGGTCTTCCTGCTACTGCAATTAAAGCTACTGCTTTCGCTGAGACACCTCTGTACTACAGGGGTTGGACTAGATGACCCTTGTGTCCCTTCAGGCTCTAAGATTCTATTATTCCATTATTTCCCTGCCACTTTCCAATCTGTAAAAAGCCACTTTCTTTCTCTTTTAAGTGGACAACAGAGCCCCTCAATTCATTCTAATTGTGCGCACCTGAAGTTCCAGCACACGCTTGAATCCCTCTCGTGAAATATTGACAGTCTGGGGGTGCCCACAGGCAACTCACCGGTTTTGCCATTTGAGCAGGTGGTGACACTGGATTTTGGGTTTTCTCCTGAGACCCAAACAGCTGAATTGCATTCAGCCTTATTTTTTATACTATGCTGATTTTGTGTAAGCTGATTTCTTACTTTTGTGGAATATAAATTATGTAAATAACAATAAATGGGTATCTTGGACCCCTCCTGAGGCAGCCATAGAGCTGCTACCTGACAACTGCTTCCTGCTATAGACGCAAAGAGACTGAGTGCCAAGATCAGGTCTAGGTAACCATCTTCAGCTCAAGAGCTTCTTTCCCTCGTGGGGACCATTCTCAGGGGCTGAATTCCCATGGTGGGCAGAGCTGGAGGCAAATGTAGGTGGAGCAATGGGTTTTGCTCCTATCTTTGTTTAGTGGGGGCCATACAAACATGGGGTTCCTGGGTGGTCTCCCACTTTGAGTACTGATCAGGTTCAGAACCTGTTTGGCAAGGATGTCAAAACACTGGACTTTGAGCCAGCACCCTGGACAAGCTCCTAGCTGTCCAATCTCATCCTTTTTGGCCACCCTTGATGCCTCCAAGCCAGCTGCCATACCTCCCCAGCTTCTCAGAGTCTTGGTAGTGGACGTAGACGTTGTTCATCCCACACAGGAAGGCGGTCAAGATGATCACCATGATGAACATGAACCTGAAGAGGAGAAGCACAAGCCAAAAAGCTAAAGAAAAGCAGGTCACCTGTTGTTATAAGAATTCAAAGGTCCCAAATATAAAATAAGCGTTCATAAATGTACAAGGCAAACACATACATAAGTATATAAACCATGTGTCTGATATAGTACCAGAGAGCAATCCTGAAACCATTTTGACTCTCCCAAAGGAGGGAGGAAATGGGGAAAGCCTTCCCTTTGTCTTTTTGCTTACAAATCCTGTCTTAAGGCCGTGTATTTGTGCATGAATAGGGTGAGCCTATGACCTGGGACTCAGGAACTGAAGTATTTACCATCACAAAAGAACGGCCAGGCTGCCCAGGTAAAGCAATCAGTGACCATTATCAGGTATCCTGGCAGACAGGATTTCTGCTGTAGACCGCCTCCTTCTGTGATGTATTTCTGCTGTAGACCTGCCTCCTCCTGTGATGTATGCATGATATTTTTAGGGGTGGTCTTGAGCAACAGGGTGGGCAGTTTCAAAAGTCTATATAAGGGTTTGTGCACCATTGTTCTGGGTTCCTCCTCCCTCCTGTGTGTGGTGAGTGGGGACCCTGTTGCAAGAGTTTAATAAAGATCGGGCTCACTAGTCACTTTGCTTCACAATATTCTCTGGTTGGCCTCTGTTATTTTCTCCTATCGACAGGGAACCTATTTAAGGACTCTATGCAGGTTCTTGGATACCCCATAAGGCAAAAGGAGCAGGGCTTTTCCTATAACAGCTATTCTTGTTCTCGATTAGATTTCTTTACAAATACAACATTAAAACCAGCAAAACAAAGTCAAGAGGCCAGGGCAGCATCCCACACACACACACACACACCTGATCATGTCGTCAATCATCTTGCCAATGGAGATCTGCAGGGTCCCCAAAGTTTCGTGGGCGGGCAAGATGTAAGCCATACGGGTGAAGCTCAGCATGCTGGTCACTGCAAAGAGCACCTCGGCCATGAACTGGGGGTCTTCGGTGTGCCACTCCTGACGGTCTGGGTCACAAAAGGGAGGGGGATGAGTGCCAGGTGACGTCTGTGTCAGGTGGTGCACACCTTTTGCAAGTCAGCTTCCCTGCTCCATTGTCTCCTTGGGCCAAAGGTTTCTGTTGGCCACAGCCCTTCCTTGTACGTTCCTGTACCAATGTCTGAAGCCTTTTCCTTTACCTTCTAAAGCAGGGGTCAGCAAACTTACCGCGCCTTCAGTCTTCAGCACCGATCACGCGGTGGGCCAGAGAGCAGGGGAGCGCGTGCACATACGCGTGTGCACATGCTGTTTCTGGCGCACTTCCGGGTCGGAGGAGCACCGGAAATAGCTTGTGCGCATGTGCACGGGCCTCCTCCGACGCGGATGTGCACCGGAAATAACGCTTGTGTATGCGCAAATAACTCTTGCGCATGCGCACAAGCTAATTCCGGTGCTCCTCCGACCCGGAAGTGGGCAGCCGTGCAGCGCAGCACCACTAAGCGGAGGTGACAGCAGCGGGTGGCGGGGGTCGCCGCAGGCCAGATAAATGAGTCCCTCGGGCCTTATCCAGCCCGCAGGCCTTAGTTTGGGGACCCCTGTTCTAAAGGCTGCCTTCCCCAACTCCCGTCAGCCCCTGCCAGAGTGGCCATATTTTTCTTGGGCTGATGGGAGATGCAGCCCAAAATGTCTGGAGGGCAGCAGGGGGGGGCAAGGCTGGGCGAAGGTCAGTGGGGACCTGGATCGTGTTTAATCATGTGACAGCAATTCCCAGTTTGTATCATCCTCTCCCAAAGGAAAAACAAACAAATCTTTCCCATTTGCACGGCAATATTATTTCAACAACGTGCAGGTGTGCATATGCTTACCTGTCTTGGAGCCAGGATTTCTCTAAATTAATGAAGAATTTTAAAAATGGCCGGAATTTCACGTCTCTCACATTTGTGACAAGCAAGAACTGAATTTAAGATGTAAAGAGAATGAAGAATTTTAGAAATCTTAGAAGAAACTGGCCGTGGGATCAGGCCAAAGGCCCATCTAGTCCAGCACCCTGTTCTGACAGTGGCCAATCAGATTTCCCAAAGGGAAACTCAATAGCAGGAACCACCTGAGTCTCCAAGCCCTGGGACTTCACACAGTGGAAGTGAAACATAGCCATTGTGGTTAATTGAAACTCACATGGTCTCATGCAATCTAATGTCAAAGGGAAATGTGAATTTTACTTCCCCTATGCTGAACTTTAAAACAGGTGCACCAATGGAGCCAGTAAAAGGTCAAAAGGTAAAGGACCCCTGGACGGCTAAGTCCAGTCAAAGGCGACTCTGGGGTTGTGGCGCTCATCTCACTTTCAGGCCGAGGGAGCCAGCGTTTGTCCACAGACAGCTTTCCGGGTCATGTGGCCAGCAGGACTAAACCACTTCTTCTTCTTCTTTGTGTATATAATTTTTATTAAACTTTTTGCTTTACAATTTAAAGAACTCATTTTTACATCCTTAAGATATCAATGACTTGACTTCTTCTCTTTCCATGGTTCATTTTACATATCACAAATCCCTGCATAATTTACAAAAACTATACCATTCAGTATTCCATTATTGCACCCATCAAAACTGATTTACACTGCTGAATTTATCTTAATGCTTCCAGCATTTTCAGCTGTACACCATTATTTCCCATATATTCAATAAACGTTTCCCAATCTTCTCTAGATTAGAGAAGATTAGAGAAGATGACTAAACCGCTTCTGATGCAATGGGACCCCGTGACGGAAGCCAGAGCTCACGGAATCGCAACACAGAAGAAGGAACGAGGTCCCAGCTTGTGGGAGGTGCTCACCCGCTTTTGTGTAGTAACGGCATTCTGCAGACTCCTTGTTATCCAGACAGAAAACACGGCCCTGGAAGAATATCAGGAGCCTGAGGACAAAGGAGGCCAAGTACATGCTGAGCATGACAATGTCCAGGAAGTTCCACCAGTCCAAGAGGTAGCTGCGGAAGCCCTCGATCCAAACCTCTTTGCACTCAAACCAGAAGAAACCTGGAGGAGGAAAGCACAGGGGATCAAAACCCACCACTGGGCACAGCTGGAAGAGGGGCAACCTTGGCTGGTCATTGCCCTGGCCCAGGGCTCTGGTTCCCCATCCTTGGGGGAAGAGGCCATGGGTTCAGGGGTCATCTTGGGCCGCGAGGAGGAGTGCCACTGCCAGTCTGACCTGGGCCACACAGACCTGCCACCCATATCATGTGCAGCGAAGTCTCCCAGAAGTCCTGGTTCCGCCCCGAAAAAGTCTCGTTGTTGTACTCCAGCACCAGCGACTCTGCCAGCAGGAAGACCAGGAACCAGACATACGAGGCCGAATGCAGAAGGAACTTGATCACTGGGATCTTCAGTATCTTGGCAGGCTGATGAGAGAAGTGGCACACAGCATGTTAGGAGAGGGCATGCGCCCCATAGATGCACATCAGCCTGCCTTAACCTGCTGCCTTCCAGGTGTTTCGGACTATAACACCCACCAGCCCCAACCAGCTATGGTGATGTGCAAGTCTGGCATGGGTAATGTCACAAAGGCCATTTCCGTTCCATCAAAAATATTAAGAAATCTGCATTTCTAAAAAAAACCAGAAGCATTTTTTACTTGGCATTATAGGTGAGGATATTAATAGACAGGATGTAAAATTGTTTTTATATGCAACAACAGCGGCAAGAGTATTGTTAGCCCAGAAATGGAAGCAAGAAGAAATTTCAACGAAAGAAGAATGACAGACAAAATTAATGGACTACGCAGAATTAGATAAAATGACAGGAAGGATTCGAAACCTGCGGGACCAGAGATTTACAGAAGATTGGAAGAAATATACAAACTATTTGAAGAGCAACTGTAATCAACAAATTACGCTAGTAGGACTACAAGAAGTTTTGTAAGGAGAAATATATGAAATATTGCAAAGAAGAGAAAGAAGAGAGACATTAGTTATGAGATTTAAATGTAATAGTGAAAATAAGAAGTGTATATTAAGAGATAAGATTGGAAAATTTTCAGGTGTGATTGATGGAAGTCAAAAAAAACTGGATAAGATATAAAAGTATGTTTAATAACTGTTGAAAATGATATGATAAAAAACTAATAAAAAATTTATGTTTAAAGAAAAGAAATCTGCATAAATAGCAATTAACTACAGTAGGTGGCGTGGGACGCAGGTGGCGTGGGACGCAGGTGGCGTGGGACGCAGGTGGCACTGTGGGTTAAAGCCTCAGCGCCTAGGACTTGCCGATTGAAAGGTTCGAATCCCTGCGGCGGGGTGCGCTCCCGCTGCTCGGTCCCAGCGCCTGCCAACCTAGCAGTTCGAAAGCACCTCCGGGTGCAAGTAGATAAATAGGGACCGCTTACCAGCGGGAAGGTAAACGGCGTTTCCGTGTGCGGCTCTGGCTCGCCAGAGCAGCGATGTCACGCTGGCCACGTGACCTGGAAGTGTCTCCGGACAGCGCTGGCCCCTGGCCTCTTAAGTGAGATGGGCGCACAACCCCAGAGTCTGTCAAGACTGGCCCGTACGGGCAGGGGTACCTTTACCTTTACCTTACAGTAGTCTTTCAGGGGTTTACAATACAGACTGCAAAAAATTAAAAAAAGCATGCTGGAATAAGTATTCAATAGGCACCAGGAGATCAACAAGGAGGTCCCCCAAGCTGCCTACGGGCTGAAGAGGCCAAGACCACGTTGGCTGGGAAGAGGGCGGTGCGTTATGCTTGACACAAACCACCCACCTTGGATCTGGGGGCCACGTAGTAGAGGAGGCACAGGAACGGCATCCCCATGAAGATGGAGCTGGAGATGAAGACCTTCCAGAGATTGGTGCTGCCCCTCCAGCTCTGCAGGCTCCCACACCAGATGGACGACAGCACTTGCTGGCAGATGGGGTGGGCGACAAACTGGGGGGGAAATAAGGTGGAAAGGTCTCTCCTGGATCAAAGCAAAGGTTTGGCACCCTGTGCAGGAGAACAGCCCACACTGCCTTAAATCCAGCACTTTGTGGCTTAGGGCCCTCGTATTTACGGCACCGCCTCTCCTGGTCTGCCCCGCAGAGGACCTTAAGGTCCATGAATAATCATAGTTTAGAGGTCCCGGGCCCTAAGGAAGTCAGATTATCCTCCACCAGGGCCTTCTCAGTGATGGCTCCGACCTGGTGGAATGCTCTGTCCCAGGAGACTAGGGCCCTGTAGGATTTAACTTCCTTCTGCAGGGCCTGTAAGACAGAGCTATTCTGCCTGGCTTTCAATCTGAATTTAGCCTGGTCTTTTATTCCCCTTCCTTCCCTCCCCCTTTTTATGAAGATTCCCCACTCTGAGACCCCAAAGCTAATTCTCCCCTGGTCTCCTTGCTGGCCCAAGTAGGACCAATTCAGCCAGCTAGCCCTGGTGATCATCTAATGTTTATTAGATGGATTTCCCCCCTAAATTGATATTTGAATTCTGAATTTATTATTCACGTTTTATACTGTATTTTATGCTGGTCTTTTGTTGCATCAATGAAGTGTTTTAAATCTGTTGTTAGCCGCCCTGAGCCTGGTTTTCTGAACGGGGAAGGGCGGGATATAAATAAAAAGCCCACCTGCTTCTGGTTGTAGTTGACAGCCAGGCGAAGCCTTGCCAAGTTGGGGATGCCCTCCTCGAAGGCCTGGTCATCGAGGTCCTCCTCTTCCTCGTCATTCGAGGAATCCGCCACGTCATTCAAGATGGCCGTCACCTCGCTCTGGTTGCGGCACATTCCCAGCAGCTCAAAGGCAAACTCCTGGCACAGCTGCTCCAGGGCCAGGTACTCGGGCTGGACGGGAGGACAAGGACAAGGCAGGGTCAAGGAAGGAAGGGTCTGGCTCCGACTCGGAAGGGCAGCACAAGGTCCCACCCCAATTCTGAAGAGAACGGCTTTTCTGTGTGCAGAATCTGAATTGCCTAGATGCACAGCGTGGTCTACATGGACTCCCCACCCCAACTCCTTCCTCTAAAAAGAGTTAGGCTTCTGATGTGAATATTGTGGAATTAAAATGCAACGTCGATGTCAGGGCTGAGGAACAACCGGTGGCCTTCCAGTTGTCGTTGGACTCCCAGCCCACATGGCCAATGTTCAGGGATGATGGGAATTGTGGTCCACCAGTACCTGGAGGGCCGTAGATGTTCCCCACCTTGACCTACATGCTTGGTGTGGCAAGAGACAGACCTTGAATTCGGGCTCCTTCTTGGAGAGGCGCTTGAGCTCTCGGCTGAGCTTGAAGGCCGTCAGCATGGCGTCTTCGCTGGCGATGGAGAGGTGCGCCCGGCTGGCAATGCCCTTGTAAGTGTTGATGCGAGAAAGCGAGAACTTGAGCAGGTCAAACTTGCGGCCGTTGGAGCACTCGAGGCAGGAGCACGAGACCTTGTGCGGCCCCGGGATGGCGTGGCCTTTCTTCATCAGCATGTCCACGATTTCGTAGAGGTCCTTCTCGCAAGCCAAGGTGAGGGGCGTCACGCCCGGGGCAAAGCGGGAGTTGTCGATGGAGTTGTCAAACAAGGCCGAGGAGAAGGACTTGATGTCCATCTTGCGGCCTTTCTCCTGGTCCAGGCGGTCCAGCAGCAGCTTGACCACGGTGGGCTGGTTGGTATCCACGGCAACCAGCAAGGCCTCGTGGATCTGACGGAAGTCAAACTTGACAATGCGCAGCAGCGTCTTGGTGATCTCCTCGCCGCCCGTGCGGATGGCCAGGTTGAGAGCCTCTCGCCACGCCCGGTCCTCGGCCTCATCCAGCTGCCTCAGGATCCCGTCGCTCACCTGCAGCAGCTGCTGGACCTTCATCAGCTGCCCGTCTTGGATGGCGTTGAGGAGGCCTTCCGGGAACTTCAACTTCTTGTTCACGATTTCTTTCCAATCGGGTTGCTAAGGGGGTGGATGGAAAGACAACAAGGGTCATTCTCAAAGCTGTGGGCTGTTGTTTGGGTTTTCTAAAATGTACTTGAGAAATGCAAGATGTTTCTGCCCTTAGGGAATCTAGGTTTGCAAGGTGATAGAAGGATCTGCATTGCAGTCTGCAAAAGGATTTTGAGAGCAATGAAGAACATTGACGCCTCTTGCAGGGATTGGCTGAGCTGCCCTAAGGGCAGGAGGGCAAGGCAGGATTCTACCAGGTACCACTGGAAAGGAGCAGGTCTGGAAGCAGAGGGGCTGAGGGATGAATTCAGCAGAATCCTGTTTCCACACCATTTGTGCTGCTTGTGTGGCTCTGCTCATCTAGAGCGCCAGTGGCTGCCTTCAGAAGCGCTTTGCTTGTTTAGCCATTGCCATCCCTGTTCTCTTCAAATTCCCCCTGGGCAAAGCAACTCTTTATTATTTACTGGTTAGATTCCCGTCACACTCCTCCTATCTATTGGTTTCAAAACAGTTTGCAGCAGTTTCCTCGAATGCAACCTACAAATTCCCCAGGGGAGTTGGCAGGCAAAGGGAGTGGGGTGCTTGCTAACAGCTACTCAGAAAAGCTACAGCTGCAAAGCTGAATTGACTGTGGCACCTCCCTTCCTATGCAGGTTGGGCTGAGGGGCTCTTGAGGGTGGAGCAGAGCAAGGGAGAAAGCTGCCTCTATATCAGGGTTTGCGTTGCTTCAAGCCCTTTCACACCCAGAGAGTATCCAGCAGCACCCACTGGCCTGTTTCGTTAGCAATACATTCTTCATGAAACAGATAAGGTTTAAGAAAAGCCTTCCAGAAGTTTCTGCAATGTGTGGGAGTGGCACTCCAGGCTTAATTGGTGTCAGGAAGGAAGATGAGTTTGCAATTTTGAGGGGGCAAGAGGAGAGCACACATTCTAAAGAGCTTGTAAATATTAGTACAGTAGACGCTCGGGTTGCGAATGGGATCCGTGCGGGATGCACATTCGCAACCCGCAGCATTTGCAACCCGCAGCAGCGCGTCTGTGCACGCACAAGTTGTAATTCAGGGCTTCTGCACATGCGCAAAGCACGATTTAGCGCTTCTGTGCATGTGCCACCCCCGAAACCCAGAAGTAACCCGTTCCGGTACTTCCGGGTTTTGGCGGGTCCGAAAAAACCTGAAGCATCTGTAACCCGAGGTATGACTGTAGCTTAAATGCTTGTATACTCAAATGCTTGCATAATGTAATTTCTTAACAGTGCATTCGAGTGTGACTACAGTTCTTGTCGTCTGCCACCAGGGAAGCTGTGCTAGGCACTTTGGGAAGTGGTTATAGTCAGTAACCTCTAAAGTATTAAGTTCAGGCGTCAATACTCATGTTCTGGGGCAGCAACATTGCACAAGTGTAGCACCCTGCTTGTGGTTAACGCTTATCTGGAATGAAATATTCAACGCAGCAATAGAGAAATTAAAATAATAATTTATTTGTCAGACAAATAAATGAGAGGCACAGTGGTATATGGTTACCAAGCTCTGGCCTGGCCTCTTGCCATTCTGGCCAGCACTTATATTTCCTTAATCCAGCCCCCTTGCTCCTCCTGTGGCTGCCTCTGTCCAATCAGCCTAGTTGAAATTCCTATTGGCTGTTTGCTAGAACCAATCACAAAAGATACACCCATTTCCTCTTGTCCTTTTATGGGAATCAAAAAGCTATATATTCTTCTATCTATAAATGACAAATAAGTAGTAATATATCTTACATGTGTCTCAACAAGGAACCTTAATTACCAGCTCACCTCGCCCTATTGCCCTCCAAAACAAATGGTTTAATCTCAAATTTTTATCTTAAACAGATGTCAAGGATCATCATTGAAAGATCTCCTTCCTTTGGAGGTCTCTAAACAAAAGCTTGACAACCATATGTATGCTCTAATGATGTTTCCTGCTTGACAGGGGGGGCCGGGCTGGTGGCTGATGGCCCCTGTGATCTCTTCCAACTACACGAAATAAGAATCTAGCATAAGGATTTAACATTTCTTAGCTTCTAATTCCTTTGCATAATTACATTTAAGCCAATATATTTAATACATAACATAAATAACCTTTTAAAAGGAAAAGAAATCTTAAAAGGATCTCAGTTTAAGAAAGAAACAACTTTAGAAAAAGACTTCCCAAAATACTCTCTTCTCCAGCCAAGCCAGTTGCCTTTTTCACTGCTCTTGACCTTTCAACCTTAGGAAAATATGGCTCAAGTTTAATGGGAGGCACATGGTTTTATTTTACTATTTATCAACTCTTAATTATGTTTATCTCTGCTTTTTTATCTTCTGTAATATGTAGGGTCAGTGTCCTCGCTCTCAGCCTGTAATTCCCTTTTTGACTTTGAGAATTGTTTTCTGCTATAAATCAGGGGGCCCTCTTGTCTAGGAGGAAAAACATTGCCAAGATTCTTAGGCAGCTGCTCTTCTGCCTGGCATGAAACATTTGAAGATCTTTAAGCTCATTTTAAGATACAGGCCCTAATCAAGCCTTAATAAAAATGCAGGCTATGATTAGATGCCTCACAAGTGCATGGAGGAACATAGCCAGAGTATCACATGTGCACAAGCCCCACCGAATGGTCACTTTCAGCTTTGACTTTTTATTTTTTTAAAAAATAGTATTGAATCACTGACGGGCTGCAAAAGGGACACCTGAAAGGGGTGGATCATCAGAAAAGGAAGGGTCGTTCTATCATATGTGGTGGGAATGTAAGAAGGTGAAGGGCTTCTGAGAAATGATATACAATGAGTTGAAAAAGATGTTTAAATATACATTTGTGAAGGAACCAGAAGCTTTTCTGTTAGGAATTACAGGAAGAGAAATTAACAAAAGTGATTATAAACTTTTTCAATATGCAGTGACTGCGGCAAGAATCCTAATGGCCCAAAAATGGAAACAAGAGGAACTACCGACATTGGAAGAGTGGAGGCTGAAACTAACGGACTTTGCAGAATTAGATAAAATGACTGGAAAAATTAGATACCAGAAAGATCACAAGTTCACTCAGGACTGGAAAAAGTTTACGATTTATCTGGAAAATATTTGTGATGAACAGACAACGCTAGTTGGATTTAAAGAGGCTTTGTGATGAGAGAGGGTATTGTAAAGAGAAAATGAGATGTAAGGATATTAAAAACTGGCAATATATTATAAAGGAAATGCGGAACAAATATAAAAAAAAATGAGGATTGGGGGAGGAGCCGGTGGAAGTCAAAAACTTGTAAATTGTTGAATATGGTTGTGTTTGAACAATTTGTAAAAGAAAAATCTTTAAAAAATTAATGAAAGGGGTGGATCATCTGTGGTGGTGGAGACTAGGAGCAGAGACAAGGGGGGGGGGAGCAGGAAGCTGTCAGGTATGGTAGCTAAAAAAAATGAGGCTGCAGGACCCCGTGACTCTCACTCAGAACCTAAAGACAGAAGGAGCCTTTGGCTGACGCAGGAGGTGGGCAGGAAGCTGCCTCCTCTTTTATTGAAAGTCTCCAGGAAATAAATTTATCAATAATTCCATGTATTACCACCAACTGAAGACTGCAGCAGCAGCAGCCCAGCTCCCTTCTGGCTGGTTCGTTTTCCGCCCTGCGCCCTCGAGAGGGCTGAGATCTTTCCCTGCTGGGGCAAAATGTAAGCTTGCCTCTCAGCAGTTCAGAAAATCTAGCAGAGATTTATTTTTATCACATGTGGTGGGATTGTAGTGAAATTAAAAAATTCTGGGAAATGATATACAATGAATTGAAGAAAATGTTCCAATTAACATTTGTAAGAAAACCTGAAGCATTTTTGTTAGGGATTGTTGGAAAAGACCTGCCAAGGAAACTGAAGAACATATTCATGTATGTGACAACGGCAGCAAGAGTCTTAATAGTAGAAGGATGGGAGAATGAAGAAATCCCGACCAAAGAACTGTGGCAAGGGAAATGGATGGACTATATCAAACTGGCGAAATTGACACACAAACTCCGTGATAAGGACAACTGTGACTTTAAAGAAGAATAGGAACCTTTTACAAAGTACTTTATTTTGAAACAACAAAATGAACTGGACTCCTTGGCAGGTTTTGAATAAACAAAAACAAATTTATTATTGGTAACATATAGACAGATAATTTAAAGATCTTTACAATTTTATAATATGCAGAGAATAACATGTGCTGAAAAACCAGATAGAGGAGCTGAGGGAAGTCTGGGCACGGGTGGGAGGGTGTTATTTTCTTGGGGAGGGGGGAGGGAAAAACAGGGAGGGTGAGGATGATCTGTCTTTGATAAATTGTTATGCTGAAATTCTTAATGTTTTTTTTTTTTTAAAAAAAAAAGGTAGGAAAGAAAATCTAGCAGAGAAGAAGCAGCTGACAGTAGAGAAAGTCACCCAAACCAAAAGGGCATATTTATCAATCTGTCTATATGTCTATCACATCGTGGAGCCCCCCTCCCTGCTCTGCACTCACCGCGATTCCATCGAACTCCAGTGCCATCTTGCCCAGGGCAGAAGTGCCAGCTCCTTACAGGTGTGTCTGGCAAAGGATGCTCCAGGTCCTTCTCCTTCCAGCAGAACGAAACCGGGGAAGGCCTGGCTGAAAAGGTGGCGTCCTGCTTCTCCTCCAGGCTTTCCTTTCCAGCCCTCTGCCTGTGCGGATCTCTTGTTTTTCCCTGGCCGGGGCAGGAGCAGGCAGGAGCGCAGTGGGGCCCACCTGCCAACCCCCCAGGGGGCTGGGTTGCCACATGAACGCCATGGGCAGCCTCCAGCAAGGCCTCACCCTGTTCCCCCAGGAGCCTGGGCTGTTTGTCACCGCAGCCGGTTCCTGCTCTCAGCTCCCTCCTCCCTCCCTGCCTAGGCTCTCCCTTTGCACATCTGCCCTGATAGCCTCCTTCCTTCTCTCAGGCCAACATGGAAAGGAACTGGGGTGGCAGAAAGGAGAACAGCTGGGGAATGGAGCGTTGAATGGATGGCACAATTCTCTCCTTTCGTGATTTCCTTTCCAGGTAAATCACCAGGTGGGTTCTCTTTTGGAACTTGGTGTATCGCACTGTCAGAAACTCTGCGCTCCGTAGCTCGAACTATGAGGATCTCCAGAGGAATGGTCCTCCCACATCAATTAAAAGCTCTTTTTAATGTTGGTCTGGTCTAGTAGACAGCAAATTGGTGGCAACTTACTCCTAAAATCCCCGCTCAGCAGTTTCATGGGGGATAACATTGAACCCTAAGGAACCTGATAGTGAAGGATCCATGGGGCCAAGCATCACTCTCCGGAAATGACCATCCAAGTAGGACCAGAAGAACCGCAAAGCGATGCCACCCACCCTTAACTCAGACAGCTGCTCCAGAAGGTTGCCATGGTCGTTGGCATCAAAAGCCACTGAGAGATCGAGGACATATTTCTCTTGCCTCTCTCCCTCTTTAATTCTTTATTAGTTTTAAAAACAAAACAAAGACTTATAAGATTTATGATTATTTGGTTTTATGTTTTCAAGAGTATCCATCAAGAGTGCCTATTTTGTGACTTTCAGAGATTTGTAAGATTTCTCTTTATTTGGTTTTGCAGCGAGTGCATATTTCATATATTTCATACCGTTCAATGTTCTGTATAGATTATATAAAGAGTTCATATTGACATCGCATTGTTGTACTTGGTCATCGTGTTGCCTTGGATATTACTGATAATTGTTTGCAACACAGGGGTTTAATTGTGTGGTTACTAATTCTAACACGACTTCCAATAACCCACAATATTATTATTATTATTATTATTATTATTATTATTATTATTATTTACTTAGACCCCGCCCATCTGGGCCACTCTGGGCGGCTTCCAAAAGGAGATTAAAAATACATTAAAATTTCAGTCATTAAAAAACTTCCCTAAACAGGGCTGTCTTCAGATGTCTTCTAAAAGTCAGATAGTCTTATTTCCTTGATATCTGATGGGAGGGCGTTCCACAGGGCAGGTGCCACTACCGAGAAGGCCCTCTGCCTGGTTCCCTGTAACCTTACTTCTCACAATGAGGGAACCACCAGAAGGCCCTCAGTGTTGGACCTTGGTGTCCGGGCTGAACGATGGGGGTGGAGACACTCCTTCAGGTCTACTGGGCTGAGGCCATTTAGGGCTTGAAAGGTCAGCACCAATACTTTGAACTGTGATCAGAAATGTCCCGGGAGCCAATGTCGTTTCTAAGGGAAAGGAAGACCCGGAACTTTTGCCGCTTAAGGCAAAGCAGGTGGTGTTGCCACCCCACAGCTGTCCCCCCACCCGACCCCCGCAGTGGGGGAGAGAAAAGGAGGCCAGAGAAGAGGAGGCAGCAGGAAATAAATGCAGAATGCGGCCTCTTTGGGGTCTGGATATGCCGTCCTTCCCAACCGTCTCCCAGCCTGCCACATATAAGGTCACTGCTTATATGGTGTAGTGGTTAAGAGCGGTAGTCTCGTAATCTGGGGAACCGGGTTCGCTTCCCCGCTCCTCCACATGCAGCTGCTGGGTGACCCTGGGCCAGTCACACTTCTCTGAAGTCTCTCAGCCCCACTCACCTCACAGAGTGTTTGTTGTGGGGGAGGAAGGGAAAGGAGAATGTTAGCCGCTTTGAGACTCCTTAGGGTAGTGATAAAGCGCGATATCAAATCCAAAGTCCTCCTCCTCCTCCCCCTCCTCCTCTTCTTCTTTTTCTTCTTCCTCACCCCGTCTCATGGGCATTTCATTTCATACATTTCAAATTCAGATGAACAAAATGCTCTTCCCCCATCAAATTGCGAAAATTGACTTTGATGATGTGTTGCTGCTTTTATTTTTCAACACTCTATGCTCTCTATTTAGAAAATACAGTCTTTGTACCTGCTTCTTGTTTTGTAACTCCCATGTTTTCCTTTTGTTTGTTTGTCTGTACTTTTGATTTTACATTAATAAAAAAATATATTAGCTAAACAAACACCGGACCACAGGAGTGCATATTACCCATAGCATATTTATTAAGTTTAGTTAATAACATCCATTTACTTGATTAATAAATTTAATGTAAAGAAGCTGGATACACACACACTGCATAATCTGCGCACAAACATGCAGTTATTGTACTACAATTTTTTTGGGGGGGAGGCACTCCTCTTAGTGACTGTTTGGGGGAACCTCTGGCCCCAATGAGACCTAAAAGCATTTTGTGGCAGTCAAGGAATCTGAGGAAGAATCCCTGCATCTCTCCAACTCTCTGGTTGCTGGCTTGTGGAGGACGGTCAGGGACTGCCAGAGTAGGACTGGTGTTTTGCAACTGCCACCTCCCTTCCCGTCTTCACTGTGCTGATTCTAACCCCATCCTGCGTAGGCTTCCTCCATTTCACCACCACCCCGACCCAGGTGGGCCCCAGATACTGGGGGCAGCCGTTACTGTGGCCTCGTGGAATCTTACGAACCTCCATCTCAAATCTTAAGCAGAACAGAATTCAAAGTGCGTTGAAGGTTTGGTAAAATGCCAACAGCAGGAGTCCAGCTTTTGTTGGCTTTATAAAGTACAGTGGTACCTCGGGTTAGGGACGCAGGTGGCGCTGTGGGTTTAAAGCCTCAGCGCCTAGGGCTTGCCGATCGAAAGGTCGGCGGTTCGAATCCCTGCGGCGGGGTGCGCTCCCGCTGCTCGGTCCCAGCACCTGCCAACCTAGCAGTTCGAAAGCACCTCCGGGTGCAAGTAGATAAATAGGGACCGCTTACCAGCGGGAAGGTAAACGGCGTTTCCGTGTGCGGCTCTGGCTCTGGCTCTGGCTCTGGCCAGAGCAGCGATGTCACGCTGGCCACGTGACCCGGAAGTGTCTCCGGACAGCCCCTGGCCTCTTAAGTGAGATGGGCGCACAACCCCAGAGTCTGTCAAGACTGGCCCGTACGGGCAGGGGTACCTTTACCTTTACCTTTTTACCTCGGGTTAAGTACTTAATTCGTTCCGGAGGTCCGTTCTTAACCTGAAACTGTTCTTAACCTGAAGCACCACTTTAGCTAATGGGGCTTCCCGCTGCTGCCGCTATGCCACCAGAGCACAATTTCTGTTCTCATCCTGAAGCAAAGTTCTTAACCTGAGGTACTATTTCTGGGTTAGCAGAGTCTGTAACCTGAAGCGTATGTAACCTGAAGCGTATGTAACCCAAGGTACCACTGTAGCTCTTCACAGTCTTCCCGTTCTGCTCATAGCTGTCAACATTCGGATTTGAAAATAAGGGATCAGCAGCCTCGAAAATAAGGGATCAGCAGCCTCACCTCTCCCACGGAAAGTCTACGGGATATCTAACAATCTGGGATAGCAGCAGGAAGCAGCGGGAAACAGCACTGAAATAAGGGAATTTCCCGCAAAAAAGGTTCACAGCTATGGTTCTGCTCAGTAAGGAGCCGTCATGCCAGATAAGTGAAATACACATTCTCTCGCTTGGCAAAGGATGTTGGCTTAAGAAAGGACACTGCGTTGCCCCCTGGACATGTCAGAAACGGGGCAGACTCTACAAGCATGACTCCTCCCTAGGCTGCTATGGAAACACCACCCTCTACAGTGGATCCCGGCTGAGAATGAAACAGATCCCTTGTCTTTGGAGAGAAGGCAGATCAAGTCTCTGGCTCTCCTACGGGGTTCTCTTCAATTGCCACTTCTACTTCCACTTGGGGTGGCCTCTCCTCAGCTTCCACCTCCAGCGGCCTCTCCTCAGCCTCCACCCCAGGATGTCTCTCCTCGGCTTCCACCTGGGGCGGCCCTTCCTCAGCTTCCTCCTGTCCCTCAGAGAGTTCCTGAGGCAACGGCGTTGCGTCCTCGTTGGCAACGGCGCCATCCTGGGGCAAGGCCGCGTCCGTGGGGGCTGCCTGCACAGAGCCGCCTGCTCCATTGTCATAGCTCTGGAAGCTGCTGTGCACCTTCATGATGTACTTGTGCAGGACGCTGGTCCCGTTCAAGGGGTTGTCCGCCGTGCCGCTGTCGGCCACGGTGTGGCGCAGCTGCTTCATGTCAGAGAGGAGGCGCAGCACAGACTTGTTCAGCTCTGTCAGGCGGTTCCCCAGATCTGCGGGCAAAAAGTGCGGGATGTGATCCGTGAGAGGCAGTCAGGTACAACATTCCTTGTAATGCTAGAGAAGACATTCGAGGGAATGTTTGGTTCAGCCAGTCGAAACTTCCTGTTCCTCCTGGCTGGAGCATCCTTCCTTTCGCATGTGATAGAAGGTGGGCGTGACCTAACCTGTCCAGGTAACAAAAGGACGTGTCATGCAGCACACCTCTCTCTGTTTCATTTCCTTCTTCATTTGACCAGCTTCTAGCTAGGACTGCTCTGCCAGCTCTCAGCTAGCAGAAGCACTGGGATTATTCCCCATATGGGGTAGATCTACAGGTACATATTTGTAACTAAGTCTGCCTTCAGGAATCCAGCTGTGAACTGATGTGAGTAAACTTATTTTATTGACTTTGAATAAGAGTGTCGCGTCTTTCACTGGCAGAGGAATGGGGGTGTGGAGGGAGCAGTTCACCCCCGGCATCACTATTCCAGTAGGGTGCCATCACAGCACCCCTCCCAGACATATGCTGCACCGCCCCCGCCCCGCCCCCCCGTGCGCCAGGTGGCACATCACGCCCCAGAATGTGAGTCACACCCCTTCGGGAGGTGCGCCATGCCCTTGTGGGCAGCATACCATGCCCCCAGGATGGGCGCCATGCCCCCAGGGGGCGCCAGCCACACCCCGCCTGCTCTCCGCCCCCGGTAGCGGGGCAAGTAGTTTTGCCACTGGCGTCTTTATTCTTTTAAGAGGTATTCAAGTGAACTTACCAGGAACGTACAATTCAATCATAGACAGGCTGAATTATATAATAGTGAGAGGCTCACACGAGCCTGCAACCAGCTATCCGCTGTGCATGTAAAAAGGGGGATGTAAACTCTGCTAAGTAAAGGAACTAGAGAGCGCAAAGTGGGGAGGATATTAATAAACAATATATCCTCTCCTGCCACCCTGAACATTCCCACCAAAAGGACACAAAAGAGGGAACCCTCGTGGGAGTGCGCTTCTGCCCAGGCCCCATGGAAATTCCAGTCACTTAGCAATCCTATTAAGGGACGCAGGTGGCGCTGTGGGTTAAAGCCTCAGCGCCTAGGGCTTGCCGATCGAAAGGTCGGCGGTTCGAATCCCTGCGGCGGGGTGCGCTCCCGCTGCTCGGTCCCAGCGCCTGCCAACCTAGCAGTTCGAAAGCACCTCCGGGTGCAAGTAGATAAATAGGGACCACTTACTAGTGGGAAGGTAAACGGCGTTTCCGTGTGCGGCTCTGGCTCGCCAGAGCCCGATGTCACACTGGCCACGTGACCCGGAAGTGTCTCCGGACAGCGCTGGCCCCTGGCCTCTTAAGTGAGATGGGTGCACAACCCCAGAGTCTGTCAAGACTGGCCCGTACGGGCAGGGGTACCTTTACCTTACCTTAGCAATCCTATTGTTTCCCCTCATCTAGGCTTTGGAGACAGCTCCTCCATGAGGAGCACTAATCTGTAGGGATGTTTGATATTGTGGATTATCTACTGAGCCTTCATTCCGATTTGCTTGCAGGAAGGTTAGACGATGCTGCGTCAAAGCAAGCATCCTCCCACACTTTCCAGGGCATTATCCCACCATGTTCCTTAGGGCAAAAAGAGAGAGCATTTGGGGAAGTGGGTTTGTTGCACAAGACTGCCCAATCAGCTCTCAATGTGCAACCTGAATCTGGTGTTTCTGACTGAATCCCACCCAAAGTGGGAGAGACAGTAAGCCTTGAGGGGTAGCAAAGCATCAAGCTGTGGGGGCAACCGGGGTGGGGGCACCAAGAAGAACCAGGGTGGCTGCAGGAAGCAGGACAGATGGGTTGCAAAGCAGGGACCGTAGGGGCAATGGGGGTTGGAAGAGACAGAGGCCTCACAGAAAGAGATACGGGAACCAAGCAGAAAGGGAGCGGGGAATGCCCGCCAGTTGGTTTGGACTCCCAGAACCTACACCAGAGCTGACTGGGGCTGATGGAGCTGTGGTTGAGACAGCTGAGGGCACCTGGTTGCAGAAGTCTGGCAGGGAGGGTGGTGGGCAAGCCCTTCTGGACATGGCACCCCATTAGGATCCCCCTTCCGAGGCAACACTGCTTACCTTTCCTGCGGCTCTCCTCAAACTCCCGCCGGGCCGTGTCGATGTAGCGCTGCACCAGCGCCTTGAGCACTTGGCGCCGGTAGGCAGCGCGGCCCTCCATACGCTGGCCGCCCTCATCCGTGGAGGGGTTAGACTGGGGGGGAAGAAGGGCAGAGTCAGGGGGTGACAGGGTTCCCAAACGAAACATGGCAGAAGGGGGTCACACCTCCTAGAAGGGCCCTGGGGGGGGGGAGGCCTACATCTGGAGGCTAGCAGGCAGGAGGTTGTGGCTGCAAAGCACTCTGCGCATGCTTCAGCGTGCCCAGAAAGGCGTGGCTTCCAAAATAATTAGTCAAAAAACAAACAGATGCAATTATTTGAAAAGCAGTAGACAGCAGGACATTATAACCAAATACTTGCAGATTAAGTTACATCGTGCAAGAGAGTGTATTCAGAAAGAACTCATTCAGGTGCCCTAAATGCCAGGAAACAAAATTCCTGCAGATCTGTTGTCTAAGGTTGTTAACAAAGAACAGCTTGAGGTCTGTGTACAGCAGCTGCAATTGGGTTGAACCACAGGTGATACAGGTTAGACGGAAAGGGGGAGGATGTTATGCTATTCCGTTCCACCTTAGCAGATGTGTGGACTTTTATGTCACATGTCTATTTACATTCCAGCACAGCTTGCTGGGAACTTCTGTTGTGTGTATAGCTTTTGCTTATGCTGCTTGCTTGGACACAAAGGGGAGAAGACTTGTTTTTCCCTTTGTCCTGATGCTGAATAAAATGTCTGTAAATACGTTTCACACAGCCTCTATCTGCCCTTCTGTTGCGAAGAGTTCTTTTACTCTGCTGGCTTGCGTGCTCAGCTTCTGAAGGTTTCTGAAGCTCGAGTCGCAGTTACACGCTGATCCAAGGACTGGAGATCGCCCGGCTACCGGCCGGTGGGCTGGAGCTAGTGGGGGGCCTGCCAATTGCCCCCGTTTCCTTGGACGCATCCCAACAATTATGGCACCAGGAGTGCACAGGCTTGTTGGTGCAGCACAGAAGCACTTGGCCTAGCTGCTTTTAATTGATGCAACAGTCTTTTATAAATGTCACTGAATGGAGGAAAATGGGTGCAACAGGTAGTGCGTGGAGGAGTTGTGGGGAGGTATGGACCTGACCTCCTGGCAACAGAGTTGCTGCTGTTTACTGGGAGGAAGAGTGCAAGGGGCAAGTCAATGGGGAGGTCATTCCTGTGCGAACTCACCAGCAGGAGCCCCCCCCCCCCACACACACGCTGGGAGGTCAGGTAAGCCACCCTAACCCAAGGTCCATTGTTGTCAATTCAAGAGGGCCTGTGATGTCACCAGTGTAATAATAAAATTTAAGGTCTTATATATATAAATAATAAATGTTCATAAATGTACCAACCAAGCACATACATAGATCAGCACAGGAAGACCGACCTGAAACCATTTTTACTCCCAAGCTGACCAAATGTTTTTCTGCAAGGAGGGAGGAAAAAACCTTCCTTGTTACAGGAATTGGGGAATCAAAGGAATGGCCAGACTACCAGGAAAGGCAATCAGATAAGGCATTATCTGATAACCTGGCAGACAGGAAAAACAACAACATTCAAATTTCTGTTGTAGACCACCTTTTCTGTGATGCAGGTATGATGTTTGTGGGGGGTGGTCTTGGGTTATATCCCTTTCTGTGATGTATGTATGATGTATGGAGGGGTGGTCTTGAGCTCCAGGGCAGGGAATTTAAAATGTCTATATAAGGCCTTGCGCGCCATTGTTCTGGGTTCCTCCTCCTTTCCTGCGTGTGAGGGGAGCACCCTGTTGCAACTGATCAATAAAGATCAGGCTTACTAGCTGCTTTGCTTCTCAATATTCTCTGGTTGGCCTGTTATTTTCTTCTGCCAATAGGGAACCCACGTAAGGACTCTATATGGGCTCTTGGATACCCCATAAGGGAAAAAGGGCAAATTTTGTTTACAACATCAGGGATGCAGGACTCCCACACCACCCTCTCAACTGCTACTGCCAAGAGGCACTCGTGGGGCGGGGAATGGGCATCTCTCCCCCAATCTCCCCAAAAGTTTAGGAAGGGAGCGTGACAACCCACTGCAAGCAGAGTCCTTGGTGCAAGGAACACCCCCTTGAAACAGCCCCAAAGGGAACTTACGATGGTTGAGATGGGGGGGTATTTCTGCTGGCGCTTTGGTTTGTAACAGCACAGGAAGCGGAAGAGGCCCCTGGGAGAAGACGGGGAAAGAAAGAGGTGAGCCGAGAGGCCCGTGAGCAAGGCTGACTGTAATATTTATTATTATTAATAATAAATTTAACTAAATTTACATACTGTTTATTTGAAAAAATATATATCCTGTTTTGCAAAAGAGAAACTATTCATCAAGATATTTCAATAACAGCCAGGATTAAAAACATACTCAGCATCAAAATATAAACAAAATCAGAAATCTTTTTTATTGATTTTATTGACTTATTGAATTTATATATCTCCCTATACCTGGGGGTCTCAGGTTGGTTCACAGAATAAAATCAAGATAAAAAAAAACCACAAAATACCTAATAAAAAATAAAAGCAGTAAACCAATATGCCCCCCCCAAAAAACCATTTTAAAAGGGCATAGGATCTTGAAAGCATTAAACATAATAAAAGTTCATTTTAAAATAACATGACTGAATAGCCTTGCCTGGGGCGGGGGGGGGAGTTTGGGGTGGGTTCCAGAAATAATGCAATGATGGTGCCCTGCTATTATGGGCTGTCACATTCAAGGACTGGTTCCCGGCAAATGCAGAATAATAATAATAATAATAATAATAATGATAATAATGACAATAATGACAATAATAATTTATTTACACCCCACCCATCTGTCTGGGTTTCCCCAGCCACTCTGGAAGGCTTTCAACAGAATATTAAAATACAATAGTCTATTAAACATTAAAAGCTTCCCTAAACAGGGCTACCTTCAGATGTCTTCTAAAATTCTGGTATTTGTTGTTCTCTTTGACATTTGGTGGGAGGGCGTTCCACAGGGCTGGCGCCACCACCGAGAAGGCCCTGTGCCTGGTTCCCTGTGACTTGGCTTCTCACAGCGAGGGAACTGCCAGAAGGCCCTCGGAGCTGGAACTCAGTGTCCGGGCAGAACGACGGGGCATTGTGCTTGTAAAAGCAACAGTTTTGCAGAGTCTGCCAATCCTTAAACCAGTCCTCTGCTGCCGAGGGCTAAATTTAACCCAGAACTACCAGAGTCTCCCCACCTCAAGGGTCCCAGGAGCAGCCTGACAAATTACCTGACGGCGTAGAAGATGGACTTTGGTGACGGGATGATGTTGAAGGGCACCGGCAGCGTCAAGCCTTCTCTGAAGAAAGACAAGTAGAGCTTGGAGCGGGCAAACTTCCACTCCACGTCGGCATCGTTCTGAAGAGCACAGGAGAGAAGAGGCGGCAATGAAGACTCCGGTAAATACGAAGGGAGCTCTTTATTTATCTAGAGCATCTTTGCCTTGCTCTTCAGCTCCACAAAAAGTCTCCCAGAGGACCTTACAGAAGATCAATAGAACTATCAAGAAACAAGACAGTGCTTGCCCGCAGGAATGTGAGAATAGAAGAAGCTAGGGTATCCCTAAAAATATAACTAACAATATCAATAAATGCTGATTGGTTCCACACGCAAAAATCCTGTTACAAAGACCTGCCTAAACTATATAGTTTTCCAAAAACCAAAAACATCTGAAATATAGCAGGGATGGTTTCTGGTGAACCTCTACTGGCAGGGAGTTCCACAGGGCACTAAAGTGATGGCCAACCAAATGTCAGAGGGTTTCAGGGAACCATCAAACCCATCAGAGGATCGTGGTGATCTCAGTGGAGAACACTGAATCCGTCTAAAGCCACTTTTGGCCTGAGTTGTTTAGGGCTTTGTGAACTAACACAAGTACTTTGAAATTGGCCCAGTAGCAAATTGACCATCGGCCTGGCTCTCTCAGCAGTGGAGTAGCACGTTGCCAGCGATCGGCTCCTGTAAGCAGTCTGGCTGCTGCAATTTGCACGTGCTGAAGCTTCTGGACCCAACACAGGGGCAGCCCCATGGAAAGTGTGTTTCCGTAACCAAGTCTTCAGGTCACCAATGCAAGGACCACCGTGGTTAGGCTGGCACAGCCCAGGAATGGCTGAAGATGATGTATACTAGGGGTGGCATACATAGCCAGGATTCGGGTAGAAATCACTGAAGTGCCTGGGGAAATCCGTACATATAGCAACCCATGCTGGAAGTGTAGATTTTGGCGTGTTTCCTTAAAAATAGCTCAAAACTTCATTATTATTTTTGTGTGATTTTTTTTGTGTGTCCAGATTTTTCACTTTTTGAAATATGGCAACCCTAACTTATACCAGGTGGTGCTGTGGGTTAAACCACTGAGCCTAGGACTTGCTAACCAGAAGGTTGGCGGTTCGAATCCCCGCCATGGGGTGAGCTCCCGTTGCTCGGTCCCTGCTCCTGCCAACCTAGCAGTTCGAAAGCACGTCAAAGTGCAAGTAGATAAATAGGTACTGCTCCGGCGGGAAGGTAAACAGCGTTTCCGTGTGCTGCTCTGGTTCACCAGAAGCAGCTTGGTCATGCTGGCCACATGACCCGGAAGCTGTACGCTGGCTCCCTCGGCCAGTAAAGCAAGATGAGCGCCGCAACCCCAGAGTCGGTCACAACTGGACCTAATGGTCAGGAGTCCCTTTACCTTTACTTTAACTTATACCAAGCCTGACCAATAGCAGGAAAGGGCCATTACTGCTGGTGGATATGCAATTAGAGATGTTTGGAGAATTCCATCAAAAATGGAAACCCCTGCCGTCCGCATACCTGTCAGTAGCCTGAAAATGTTACAGGCGTAATTATTTACAGCACTGACACTTCCCTTCCTTTGAAATATATCAAATAATGAAGGAATGTAAGTTTCAGCCACAGCAGATAGCAGGACGAATAGCACAGGGTTTAGTGGAAGCTGAACTGTAGCGGAACAGAACTGATTTTTGACAAATGCCGAATAGGAGAGAAATCACAGCCTCCTTACATCCCTAGCGGCAAGTGGGGCATTCACCTGTCCCTTTGTACCCCCCAGTTCCCGTTCCAGTGCACCTTAAACAGCACTCACCTCAATTTTCTGGAAGCAGTTGGTGATCATGGCGATGAGCATGTTGAGGAGGACGACCACCATGACGATGGTGAAGACCCCATACAGCACCCTCCCCACCAGCTGAGCCATGAGGAACCGGGGCATGTCCACCACATCGTGTTCTTCCATCCCAAGCATGGTCCAGAAGAGGAACTGGAATGTCTCGTTGAAGCTGCAGGGGAGAAGGGATAGCAAGCTGAAAGAGCTGGGGCAGGGGGAGGGTGACTCCCCCCTACAGCGTTGCTTCTTTACTGCATTTATATTGTGATAATAATTTTAAGGTCTTAGACATATAATAAATGTTCATAAATGTACCAACCAAGCACGTACATAGATCAATCAGCACAGGAAGACTGACCTGAAACCAATTTGACTCCCAAACTGACCAAATGTTTTCTCTGCAAGGAGGGAGGGGCTCAGGGAGCCTTCCCATTGTCTCAGGAATTGAGTAATCACCATTTCAAAGGGTGACAGACTATCAGGAAAGGCAATCAGATAAGGCATTATCAGAAAACCTGCCAGACAGGAAAAACAACAACACTCAAATTTCTGTTGTAGACCACCTTTTCTGTGATGTATGTATGATGTATGGAGGGGTGGTCTGGAGCTCCAGGGCAAAGAACTTAAAATGTCTATATAAGGGCAGGCACACCTTTGTTCGGGTTCCTCCTCCTTTCCTGAGTGTGAGGGGAGCACCCTGTTGCAACAGATCAAAAAAGATCAGGCTTATGAGCTGCTTTGATTCTCAATATTCTCTGGTTGGCCTCTGTTATTTTCTCCTACCAATAGAGAACCTACAAAAGGACTCTATATGGGCTCTCGGGAACCCCATAAGGGAAAAGCAGCAGGTTTTTTCTTATAACGTTCAGAAAACCTCTTTATTCAATATTTATTCAACGTGCATCCTGATCTACTTGCTCAAAGCTTATGCGGAAGTTTGATTATATCCAGTCTTTGCTGAGCGTTCCTTATTATTTGTTGATTATGGCATGCTTATAGGAGAATGAGCATCCCGATTTGCTTGTGGGGTGTTTACATGTCTTCCTGTTAATCATTCATTCATCCCACATGTTTCAATGCATTCTGCTATCACATTCCAGACTGTGGATTTGTCGCACTAGAACAACAGAGCTCCTGAATTCATTTTAATTCTGCAAACCTAAAGTTCCAGCACACGCTCAAATCCTTCTTGAAAAATACTAATAGCCTGGGCGATTCACCAGTTGCCTCTGGCAAAGTTTTGCGATTTGCACATGGTGGTGGCACTGACATTTGATTCTGGATTTTCTCCTGAGACCAAAAAAAGAAGGACTGCAGCCAACCTTGTTTTTCGTACTACAGTTGTACCGTGGAAATCGAACGGAATCCATTCCGGAAGTCCATTTGACTTCCAAAACATTCGAAAACCAAACCACGGCTTCTGATTGGCTGCAGGAATCTCCTGCAGCCAATCGGAAGCCACAGAAGCCCCGTGGGATGTTCGGCTTCCAAAAATAGTTTGCAAACCGGAACAGTCACTTCCGGGTTTGCGGCATTCGGGAGCCAAAACATCTGGGAACTAAGTTGTTTGACTTCCAAGGTGTGACTGTATATTGATTTCATGTGAGCTGATTGTGCTTTCTGTAGAAAGTACAAGCAGGTTGGCGTACCTCCCCAGCTTTTCAGACTCTTGGTAGTGGACGTAGATGTTGTTCATCCCACACAAGAAAGCAGTCAAGATGATCATCATGATGAACATGAACCTAGAGAGGGGAAGAAGCACAACCCAAAAAGCTAATAAAAAGACCTAAAACCATCTAAAACAAAGTCAAGAAGAGTGGGCTTAAAATATGTATCTCGGGTGTCCATGGCCCAGGTGAAGAGGTGTGCCTTTAGCATATGATGGAAGCTATTCAATGAGGATACTAGACACACCTCCATGGGGAAGGAATTCCCTGGGGTAGAGTCTGCCCCAGATAAAGCCCACTTCCCAGGGTGCCAAACTTCTGAGGGCAATGGAACTACCAAGAGTGGCCTTTCTGCCCATCTTAATGGTAGGGAAGGAGGTGGTCTATCCTATACTTGGGGTCATTTGAGTCATTCAGGACAACTATCTCATGTCACAGACACAGGCTGCTGCCCCATTCCTCCCAGCTGGGCTTGAGCTTGCTACTCTGGCCTCCTTGCCAAAACAGGTCTCCGCTTCAAGGCAAGAACTAGTCATGTCCTATATCGGGACTGCATTCAGGGGCCAAGGTGATGCCCCAGAGACTTGGGAGACATGGGATTCACTGAGAGAGAGAGAAGGCTCAGTGCACTGCAGAGCCAACAAGGATGATGGCAGGGAAAGAGCCTGATTCCCCCACCCCACCCCCCAAAAAACCTGATCATGTCGTCAATCATCTTGCCAATGGAGATCTGCAGGGTCCCCAAGGTTTCGTGGGCGGGCAAGATGGAAGCCAGGCGGGTGAAGCTCAGCATGCTGGTCACGGCAAACAGCACCTCAGCGATGAACTGGGGGTCTTCAGTGTGCCACTCCTGACGGTCTGGGTCAGAAAGGGGAGGAAGGGTCAGAGAAAAGCAAGGGGCATCTGTGCTGGGTGTGTGGCGCACATCATGCAAGACAGCCTCTCATGGGGCAAGGTTTATGTTGGTCACAGCCCTGTACCCATGTCTGAAGCCTTTACATTCCAAAGTGTGTCTTCCGCAAGCTGGGACCCTCCAGACAATCTGAGCTCCCATCAGCCCCAGTCCATTTATTATTATTATATTATATAATTTTTATTCATTTTCAATTAACCAAATTACAATGCCAATTCAAATACAAATCAACCACATAGCCAATTATAAAATTTACATGGCCCCTCATGCTTCAAGGTCTAATAATTCGGTTTAATTCTGCTTCCAAACTATTGCTCAGTCCAATTAGAATCCAGTCTTGATAAAATCCCTTATACCACAGCTACAATGATTTAACTTCAATTCGTATTAAGACATTTAATAATTTATAAGTTCGCTAGTGAAGTTCTCCTTTCTTCTTCCTGTGTGAGGTACAGTGGTTCCTCGGGTTAAGAACTTAATTCGTTCCGGAGGTCCGTTCTTAACCTGAAACTGTTCTTAACCTGAAGCACCACTTTAGCTAATGGGGCCTCCCGCTGCCGCCGCACAATTTCTGTTCTCATCCTGAAGCAAAGTTCTTAGCCCAAGGTACTATTTCTAGGTTAGCGGAGTCTGTAACCTGAAGCATCTGTAACCTGAAGTGTCTGTAACCCGAGGTACCACTGTATTAGTTTTAATCAATTGATCCTTTATGCCTAAAATTATTACTATTATATTTTCCTCACACAGTTCTGTTTGTCATTGCAATCCATATCTATACTCCCGACTCCCTTCATCTTCACTTGCTGTATGAATTATTAGTAGTAGTAGTACAGATCGTGTAGCTGAGGCTCCAGTACTTTGGCCACCTCATGAGTAGAGAAGACTCCCTGGAAAAGACCCTGATGTTGGGAAAGACGGAGGGCGCAAGGAGAAGGGGACGGCAGAGGACGAGATGGTTGGACAGTGTTCTCAAAGCTACCAACATGAGTTTGACCAAACTGTGGGAGGCAGTGGAAGACAGAAGGGCCTGGCATGCTCTGGTCCAGGGGGTCACCAAGGGTCGAACACAACTAAAAGACTAAAGAACAACAACAAAGTAGTATTCTCAGGGGGTTGCCAAGTCATTAATAAAGCCATTGGCTCCCCCCCCCCCCGCCACACACACATACAGTCCTTTAGATCAAATGAAGTCTTCTTTCCGATTTAAATCTGTACAGCCTTGTAGCTTTTCAATTCGGCAGTTTTTGATCTTGTCCCATCATTACCAGCAGGTGTCTGTACAATAATCCTAATTAAATTCTCAATGAACAGAAGAACCACTGCTTCTTAATGGCAGCATTGGAGGGTTACCAACAGTCGAAGTGCTTTTGCACTCAGCGCTTCCCTGCCTCCAGCACCATGTCAGAGAGAAAGCCGGGTATTATCTATCTATATCTATCTATCTATCTATCTATCTATCTATCTATCTATCTATCATGTTCTATCGAACTCACAAGCCGATGCACCTATGGAGTCAGTGCCCAATGCAGAAGAAGGAACGAGGTCCCAGCTTGTGGGAGGTGCTCACCCGCTTTTGTGTAGTAACGGCATTCTGCAGACTCCTTGTTATCCAGACAGAAAACACGGCCCTGGAAGAATATCAGGAGCCTGAGGACAAAGGAGGCTAAGTACATGCTGAGCATGACGATGTCCAGAAAGTTCCACCAGTCCAAGAGGTAGCTGCGGAAGCCCTCGATCCAAACCTCTTTGCACTCAAACCAGAAGAAACCTGGAGGAAGAAAGCACAGGGGATCAAAACCCACCACTGGGCACAGCTGGAAGAGGGGCAACCTTGGCTGGTCATTGCCATGGCCCAGGGCTCTGGTTCCCCATCCTTGGGGGAAGAGGCCATGGGTTCAGGGGACATATTGGGCTGCGAGGAGGAGTGTGTGTCCTGTAAGCTAGTCTTTTGACATCTCGGGCTCCTGAGAAGTTCCAGCACCAGGTGGTCTGTGATGCCAGTCCCTCCCTGGCCTGAAGAGGAGGCCATAGTGGAGACCCAGCCTCAAGAGCTCCTAAAACAGGCTGTCTTTTCAGAGGCTTTGCCCAACAAGGATGGGATGCTCAGAGGAAGCTGCAGTCCTCTTTGAGGCTCCACCTGGGTTGTTCAGCTGCTGAAGCAACATTCAAGCCTGCCTTGTCCAACTTCCAGCCTAGGCTCCCCTGAAAACTATCCAGAGGGCAACCTACCTTGCTTCTTTGCCTTTTTGGTTTTGACCTCTGCCTTGCCTGATATTGCTTATTTGGGATGACACTCTGCTTGGTCTGACTTTGCCCTGCTGGAACCTGACCTGACTCTGTTTCTTGAACCTGGAAGTGGTCCCAGTGGTATGTGAACTGGTGTCCCTGACTTGGCCAGAACTCCATCACCCAGCTGGGACTACTGCCAGGGGCAGAACATCTGTCAACCTCTGATGCCTCTTCTCAATCTCTTTTTCTCCACTTAAGCTTACCCTCTTTGTCTCCGTTTGCCCATAATGCTAAGGTCACGGCTTCTTCAGACTAACGATGGTTTGTCTGAATGGGAATACCCAGCCCTGAATGTGGGAACCCAGCCCAATCCATGACTTGTTTCCTGGCAGCAAACCACAATGTGAAGTTATTTTTTGTTGGCCTATAAACCATAGCTTGTTAATCTGTGGCTTTTAAAATAATATTCATCAGCTGGTCTGTTCTGTGTGGCATACAGAAGGGATGTCCAACCGGTCGAAAGCGATCGACAGGTTGATCCCCAGGTGATAGTGGTCGATAGCAGGCTCATTTTCCTCCGTGGGGGGGGGGCGGACATCCGGCCCTACCCCCTCGCTCTGTCCTTCATTTGCGCACAACTGCAAAAACGGAAGACAAAGTTATCGCTGCGTGCTTTATTTTTTTGTGAGCGATTTATGGCCTAGCTCCTGCCCTCCAAAGCAAAATAACCTTGGCACCCCCTACAAGTTTTTTATTCTGGGAGTAGATTGCAGTTTCTTGGGAGTTGGACATCCGTGGCATACAGGAATTGGGTCTTTAGTGTGGTGACCTATCCTCTGCAACTTGAACCTGACACACATCTGGTAGGTGCCATTTCTATTGTTTTTTTTTTTTCAGTGCCTGCTGAATGCTTTCCTTTTACAAGAAGAAGGAGAAGAAGAGGAGGAGGAGGAGTTTGGATTTGATATCCCGCCTTTCACTACCCGAAGGAGTCTCAAAGCGGCTCACATTCTCCTTTCCCTTCCTCCCCCACAGCAAACACTCTGTGAAGTGAGTGGGGCTGCAAGACTTCAGAGAAGTGTGACTGGCCCAAGGTCACCCAGCAGCTGCATGTGGAGGAGCGGAGACACGAACCCGGTTCACCAGATTACAAGTCTACCGCTCTTAACCACTACACCACACTGGCTCTTTTAAGCGGAGATCTTTACCTGGACGACACATAATAGCCCACACAGAGTGTGGGACTGAGGGATCCGGGTGTCAGGAGCTCGTCCTACACTCGAGTAGGACCCTGGCAGATACACATGCCTAACTGGTATGTTCCCTCCCTCCTGGTTGATTGTTATAAGATTTCTTCAGCCCAAACATCACAGCGACCGATGCCAACAGACATCAGCACACTTAAGGATCTGTGGAGTCTTTGCAGCTTGCGTGACAGACCTCAGCAACTCAGCATTTCGGCTAATCTACTTTATTTACATATAAACACACATGGAGCTCTGCAACATGGCTCCCTCTCTCTTTAGCATCAGACAGCAAAGAGACAAAGGACAATAGTTCTACTTCATAGAACACAGTGACACAAACAGCCGGTCTCCATCACTTGCCACTCTGTGGAGTCAAAACATATACAGACATGTGATAGACATCAATCCCATGACTGCAATCATGGAGCAGGAATTCTAACACAGGGTTGCCCTCAAGGTGGTAGTGGAGAATTATCTCCTGCCCACATCCTTGCCCTCCCCTGCCTTTCTGCCCTGGGCCACAGACCTGCCACCCATATCATGTGCAGCGAGGTCTCCCACATGTCCTGGTTCCGCCCCGAAAAAGTCTCGCTGTTGTGCTCCAGCACCAGGGACTCTGCCAGCAGGAAGACCAGGAACCAGACATACGAGGCCGAATGCAGAAGGAACTTGATAACGGGGATTTTCAGCATTTTGCCAAACTGAGGAGGAATGAGAAAACACACAGCGAGTTGCACACAGTGTTTTAAAGAGGGGGCACACACACCATGGTCGTACATCAGCACCCCCAAAACCTGATGCCCCTAGGTGTTTTGGGAATTGTAGTCTAAATTTTAATGTATTTTTAATTTTAATGTATTTTAATCTTTTGTTGGAAGCCGCCCAGATTGGCTGGGGAAACCCAGCCAGATGGGCGGGGTATAAATAATAAAGCTGATCTGTCTGTTGTGGAGGCCAAGAAAGGAGCCCGGCCACGAACCCCTCACCTTGGATTTGGGGGCCACGTAGTAGACGAGGCACAGGAACGGCATCCCCATGAAGATGGAACAGGAGACGAAGACCTTCCAAAGCGAGGTGCTGCCTCTCCAGCTCTGAAGGCTCCCACACCAGATGGACGACAGCACTTGCTGGCAAATGGGGTGGGCGACAAACTGCGGGGGGGGGGGAATTGTCAGATTGCATTTCTTAGTGCAGAAAGTATTGATCTGATGTGCAGAGATCTCTCCTATTCTAATTAATTCCTTTTTAAAAAAAATTATTCAATTTCCTTTTTCATTCATTACATACATCTCATATCCATGACATTTACTATACATTCCTCCCTCCCTCCCCTCCTAGGCTTCCCCCAACTTCCGCTTCTGATTTGTTTCACCCACTTTGCTACCTCCTAAAAGAAAAATTACTAATAACATATTTATACAATAACATCTAACCTAAAAACATAAAGATGAAAATAAGTACACAATATTTCTCTATCTTCTGCACATTTTCTAATACTGATGATGTGAATGTTTATTTAAATCCTGCCATCAAGTCTATAGACTTTCTTTGTTTCTGCAAATATAATATACCGGGTAAGTGGTTCCCATTCTTTTTCAAAGTCACTGTTGTCTTTTTCTCGTAGTCTGTCTGTCATTTTTGCCAGTTCTGCAGAACTGGTGTATTCTAATTAATTCAAGAGGGTTCTGCCAGCTTCTCTGTGTGAAAGAAACAAGTAGAAGGTGCATCGTGTTTGGGTTATTCCTTCAGAGAAGCTGTGAATACAGCTGGCTTAAACTGGTTCTCTTATCTCTTCTGTTAAGGTGATGCTGGCTATAAAAGTAAGGCCAGTAGGAGCCTGGGTTTCACTTTCTCTTTCTATATCTTTTCCTTCTGGCGTGCTATTCTGAACACAGTATGCTTAGTGTTAAATTTTAGTATCTTATTATAAGTTGTTGTAAGTTTGTTAAGTCTGCTGCAACTGGATTTCTTACGGACAGTGCCAATCCTGAATGTATTGGATTTGTGACCATTATGCTCATTTGCCTTCAGTAGCAGTAAAGCTCTGCTAGATGAAATATAATTGCTTCTGGTCTGTTTTTTTTGGGGGGGGGGGGGGATCCTGCAACGTGTTTGAAGTTTTTACTCTGCTAACTATACATTGGAGTTCTGCTCTGGATCAGTATATTGAGTAGAATTCATGACAGAAATAAGATGGAAAGGTCTCTCCTGGTTCAAAGCCAGGGGTAGGCAACCTAAGGCCTGGGGGCCAGATGCGGCCCAATTGCCTTCTCAATCCAGCCCACAGACGGTCCAGGAATCAACGTGTTTTTACATGGGTAGAATGTGTCTTTTTATTTAAAATGCATCTCTGGGTTATTTGTGGGACATAGGAATTCGTTCATTAATTTATCCCCCAAAATATATTCCAGCCCACCACAAGGTCTGAGGGATGGTGGACCGGCCCATGGCTGAAAAAGGTTGCTGACCTGCTCAAAAAGCAAAGGCCTGCCTGGTGGTCTCAGGACTACCTGCCCCACTGCTGTTTAGGGTCTCATTAAGAATGGCTCTGAAAAACCCTTAATGGTTTACAGTGGAACCTCAGCTTAAGTACAGCCCTGTTTACGAACGATTCGGTTTACGAACTCCGCAAAACCGGAAGTAGGGTCCCAGTTTGTGAATCTTACCTCGGTCTAAGAACGGAAATCGAACAGTGGAAGGGCAGTGGTGGCGGGAGGCCTCATTAGGGAAAGCACGCCTTGGTTTAAGAATGGACTTCCAGAATGGATTAAGTTCATAAACCTAGGTACCACTGTATATGGCCGGTATAAGCGTGAGATGGACACAACACAAGAGGCAGGATGGACTTTTGAACAAGGTTGTTGGTTTATGAAAGGCAAGACAGGCAGATATACTGGGGTCTTAAAGGTACTTGGGGCAGTTTCTGAAGACTTCTCCACTGTGGCCAACCAGTTGAAGCTAGGAAACCATGAGAAGATTACAAGCAACAGCTCTCTCAAACCTGATTCCGCACATTTCGGCAACCCCTCCTGGATCAGGTCGATGGTCCAGCATCCTGTTCTCACAGTGGCCAAACAAAGGGTGCCCCCAAAGGAAAGTCCACAACCAGAACACAAGTGCCATGGCATCTTTGACAATGGGAAATGCTGCTGGCCATTATGGCTGGCAGTATGTGAGACCCCCTGCCCACTGCAAGACCTTCCTTCCACCAGCAGCAGGCTTTGGTAATATGGTGCCCTGAGGACAAAATTTGGCGCCCTCCCCCCTCTCCATTCTGTGCATACTCTCAAGCGTGCTACGTCATAGCTTGGCACCCTCTTGGCTCAGTGCCCTGTGCAAGAGAACGGCCCACACTGCCTTAAATCCAGCACTGCTCCCATCTGCCCCCGGACCATTTTCCTCTAACAAGCTCACCCGCTTCTGGTTGTAGTTGACAGCCAGGCGAAGCCTCGCCAAGTTGGGGATGCCCTCCTCGAAGGCCTGGTCATCGAGGTCCTCCTCTTCCTCGTCATTCGAGGAATCCGCAACATCATTCAAGACAGCCGTCACCTCGCTCTGGTTGCGGCACATTCCCAGCAGCTCAAAGGCAAACTCCTGGCACAGCTGCTCCAGGGCCAGGTACTCGGGCTGGACGGGAGGACAAGGACAAGGCAGGGTCAAGGAAGGAAGGGTCTGGCTCCGACTCGGAAGGGCAGCACAAGGTCCCACCCCAATTCTGAAGAGAACGGCTTTTCTGTGTGCAGAATCTGAATTGCCTAGATGCACAGCGTGGTCTACATGGACTCCCCACCCCAACTCCTTCCTCTAAAAGAATTAGGTTTGTGATGTGAATATTGTGGAATTAAAATGCAACGTCGATGTCAGGGCTGAGGAACAACCGGTGGCCTTCCAGTTGTTGTTGGGCTCCCAGCCCACATGGCCAATGTTCAGGGATGATGGGAATTGTGGTCCACCAGTACCTGGAGGGCTGTAGATGTTCCCCACCTTGACCTACTGTCAGGCTTTGGGGAATCAGATCCCTCCCTCGGTGGCAGTAAATAAGCAGATCAAGCGAAAAGAGCGATTCCGGCGTATTAGGTGACTGGGTGTATAAAACGACCCCCCGGATTGGCAGCTGCCAATTGGGCGGGTCAACTTATACACCCAGTCTTATGCGATGCTAAGCCAGCTTCGCTGGACGGCTTCCTCCCGGCGTGGAGCCCACTGGCCGCTGCCCAGCAAACCCATACCCGGCATATAAGACGACCCCCGACTTTTTAGAGGATTTTCCAGGGTAAAAAAGTCATCTTATACGCCAGAATCTATGGTATTTAATAATCACAGCAAGTGACAAAGGAAGGCATATCTTTCTAGAAATGGCGTGCCTTCCAGTAGAGGCTCACCCCCTCCGTCCGCATTAATCTACATCACTCCAACACTGGGTAATCTGAGCTTGTTGCCACTGTGCTCTCTGTTCTATCGCTCTCAAGCCCGTCTAGTTTTGGGTGAAGGGGGGTCAGGAATGCCATCCAAGGACACTGAATCTGCCAGCTATCTCTCTCCTGGTGTTTCCTCTTCTAGCTGTTCTAGCTCTTCTAGCTATTTCCCAGATTTCCCCCTCTGGACTATGCCCCTCTGCAAACCGCTTGTGATGGCCTGGGATTCGGACTCGGAGGCTGAACCTGAGGAATCCCAGCCTGCACAGGAGTCCCCGCCTCCAGAACCAGCTGAGCCAGGGCTGGGGCTTGAGCCTGAGGGGTCCTCACCTGTGCTGGATCCTCAGGTGCAGGCACCAGCTGAGTCTGCTCTGGCTCCTGAGGTGATGGAGGACCCATTGCCTGCAGGTGCTCCTCTCCCAGCCCTGTCAGGGGAAGCTGAGGTTGCTTCTGGGTCCAGTAACCCTCCAGCCTCTCCTGAGCTGCAGAGGCTCAGGGCAGAGAGGCGGAGGGAACTGAGTTCCCGCAGGAGGAGTGCTCACCGTCAGGCCAGGAGAGGCGAGTCACCTGTAGACCGGGGCCGCCCTATACCTCCGGGCAGATAAAAGCCAGCCAGCCCAAGTCCCAAGTTGTGGGAGCAACATTGTTGGTAACTCACCCTGTCCTGCTTTCCTGCTGGAACTCCTGACCTCACCCAACTCCCTGCCTTGGACCCAGCTTCAGCTTTGACGGGCTGCCTCCCTACTGCACCCTCGAGCTTGGACTGGACTTGGACCTCGCCTCACGGTTACCCACGGGACCAGCACACCGCTATTCTAAATCAATACTGTCCTCCTGCCCTTCGGAAGGTTCGGAGGGGGGGCATCCCCCACCATTCCTCCTCAGTCCAGTCCCTGAGACCTACACGGTGTGCGGCCAGAGACCGACCTTGAATTCGGGCTCCTTCTTGGAGAGGCGCTTGAGCTCTCGGCTGAGCTTGAAGGCCGTCAACATGGCGTCTTCGCTGGCGATGGAGAGGTGCGCCCGGCTGGCGATGCCCTTGTAAGTGTTGATGCGAGAAAGCGAGAACTTGAGCAGGTCAAACTTGCGGCCGTTGGAGCACTCAAGGCAGGAGCACGAGACCTTGTGCGGCCCCGGGATGGCGTGGCCTTTCTTCATCAGCATGTCCACGATTTCGTAGAGGTCCTTCTCACAAGCCAAGGTGAGGGGCGTCACGCCCGGGGCAAAGCGGGAGTTGTCGATGGAGTTGTCAAACAAGGCCGAGGAGAAGGACTTGATGTCCATCTTGCGGCCTTTCTCCTGGTCCAGGCGGTCCAGCAGCAGCTTGACCACGGTGGGCTGGTTGGTATCCACGGCAACCAGCAAGGCCTCGTGGATCTGACGGAAGTCAAACTTGACAATGCGCAGCAGCGTCTTGGTGATCTCCTCGCCGCCCGTGCGGATGGCCAGGTTGAGAGCCTCTCGCCACGCCCGGTCCTCGGCCTCATCCAGCTGCCTCAGGATCCCGTCGCTCACCTGCAGCAGCTGCTGGACCTTCATCAGCTGCCCGTCTTGGATGGCGTTGAGAAGGCCTTCCGGGAACTTCAACTTCTTGTTCACGATTTCTTTCCAATCGGGTTGCTAAGGGGGTGGATGGAAAGACAACAAGGGTCAATCTCTTTTTTCCCCATTTATTTATTTATACTTTTCAAGTTTATACATTTCACTAATTTTATAGATTTCACTAATTTTACAATCATTTTGCCATTTTAAAACTTAACTTCCTTCACCCTCTTTCTGCGGTTTCTTAATTTTATTTTTAATATCTTCTGCATATCCAAATTAACTTAATTTGCTCATTTATTTCATCTTCTTTAAATATATAGAATATGTGAATTCGCTAATGTTATCTATTCCTTCAACCAACAAAGACAGGGGGAAAACCTCCTCTTTCTTTTGCATCTATCAATATTATATTTTTTATTCTCGTTTTTTTCCCTTGCCAAATATATTAAGAAATATCTTTTTGCCATGCATTGAAACAATCTGTCTTGCCAATCACCGGAATTGATTGAAACAAAAATAACATTCTTGGTAATACAGTCATCTTTATAGTCAACACTCTACCTAATAGTGAAAGATTTTTAGCTCAAGACAACCACCCCCCAATCCATCATACATACATCACTGAAGAGGCAGTCTACAGCACAAAACCTGTCTGCCAGGTTACCTGAGAATGATCACTGATTGCATTATTTGGGCAGTCTGGTGATTCCTTTGTGATGATAAATACTCAGTTCCTGAATCCAGGTCACAGGCTCAGCCTATTCACACACAGATACGCCCTTTATTGAGGCATCTAATCATAAGCCTGCATTTTTATCAAGCTTATATTTTTTGATCAAGGTTGTATCTTAAAAATGAGTTCAAATTCACAAATGTTTCATGCCAGGCAGGAACTAGGCTGGCTAAGATTTTGGCAGATGTTCATCCTCTTGGCCAGAGAGGCCCTCTGGTTTATTGCGGTCATAAAAGGCTGAGAGCGAGGTCACTGACCTTGCATGTTGCAGAGTACAATTAAGCTACAATTAAGTTGGTAAATAGTAAGAATTATTGTGCCTCCCGTTAGAGACTTGAGCCACATTTTCCTAAGGGCAAGAGCTAATGGAAATAGGGAAAGAAAGTGTTTTTAAGTTTTTTCTTACTTTGAAAACGTCTTTGCTTATAAAAAAAATTATATATGTTATGTATTAAATATAGGTAAAGGTAAAGGTACCCCTGCCCGTACGGGCCAGTCTTGCCAGACTCTGGGGTTGTGCGCCCATCTCACTTAAGAGGCCAGGGGCCAGCGCTGTCCGGAGACACTTCCGGGTCACGTGGCCAGCGTGACATCGCTGCTCTGGCCAGAGCCAGAGCCGCACACGGAAACGCCGTTTACCTTCCCACCAGTAAGTGGTCCCTATTTATCTACTTGCACCCGGAGGTGCTTTCGAACTGCTAGGTTGGCAGGCGCTGGGACCGAGCAGCGGGAGCGCACCCCGCCGCAGGGATTCGAACCGCCGACCTTTCGATCGGCAAGTCCTAGGCGCTGAGGCTTTAACCCACAGCGCCACCTGCGTCCCATTAAATATATTGGCTTAAATGTAATTATGCAAAGGATTTAAGAAATGTTGGATTCTTATTTCATATAGTTGTAAGAGTTGTAACTATCCTGAAATTAAGTCAGCCATCAGCCCAGCCCCCCTGTCGGGCAGGAAAGCACCATCAGAGCACTCTAGACCAGTGTTTCCCAACCTTTTTTGGGCAAAGGCACACTTGTTTCATGAAAAAAATCTCGAGGCACACCACCATTAGAAAATGTTTAAAAAATTAACTCTGTGCCTATATTGACTATATATAAAGTAACTCTCTTTAATAGGAATCAAATAAACACAAAGAAAGTATTTTATAATTACTTTATTATGAAATAGTAAGTAAACAGAAATATGAAAAATTATAAAATACTTTATTCAGTGCGCCTATTGTCCCTCTCCTCGAAATGCTCCAACTCAATGTTCCTCCGCGGGCTGGCCATTGGAGAGCCGTGTCGCCCACACCGCAGCCCAATACAATATGAACCCTCCCCTCGCAAGCGGCAACCCCTCCACACTCCCCACCTTAAGCCTCCACACGCGCCCTGCCCAAAGAGATGCCCGCCCGCGCGTGAGGGGATCCTTTACCTCAGCATCCCGCCAAAAAAAAAAAAAAAAAAGAGGGCAGGAGACTGCGGTCCCTCAGAGGCTGGGCGTTAGGAAGAAGCAGCCGCCTTCATCCAAACAGGAGCAGCAGCAGCTGTAGCTGTAGTAGCGCCAAGCTGTGCCGGGGACTCCGTGCCCATGAGGGGAGGGAGGGGAGAGAGAGGAGAGGCAGCAGGTCGCCCTCTTAAGTCACGCGCGTGCAGGCACCACCACGCATCCCTCGCGCCCTCTCGCAGAGCCCCTGCTCAGCACCTCCCGCCTCGGGGACGCCCGTCATGAGCCGCTGAGAGGCCGCCAAGCCTCCAGGCTGCTCCCATTCAGCCTTAGGCGCGCGCCCGCCTCGGGAAAAGCGGTGCTGGGAGGCGGAGAGAGAGAGAGAGAGGACGCCGCTGGCCGCGTCCCACCCTCAGTCAGTCGGCTTGGAGCTACAGAGGAGAGGGAGGTGGGGACGACGGCGCGTCTGTTCCGCTCGGGGCCAGCGCGCCCCCGCCCCCCTCTCCAGAATCCCCAACTAAATACGATGCGCTAAGGGAGGGGGGAGAACCCACCCACAAAGAGGACGCCTTTCTGCAGGGCGCCTAAGGCCTCTCGCCGCCCGACTCGCCCGCCTCCCTCCCACGGCACACCAGGCAACGTCTCGCGGCACACTAGTGTGCCGCGGAACACTGGTTGGGAAACACTGCTCTAGACAGATGGTTGTCAGGTTTTTGTTTAAAGGAACCTCCAATGAAGGAGATCTTTCATTGATGATGCGTACAAAAGATCTTTGATACCTGTTTAAAATAGAATTAGCCACCATCTGTTTTAGCCATCTGCTCTATTTTAGAATTAAGGGGGCAAAGGTGATTTGGTAATTAAGGTGCCTTGTAGAGGTTAATGGCTACTTGTTTGCCAATTATAAATATAGCTTTTATTTCCCATAAAAGGCAATAGGAAATGGTTGTATCTTTTGTGATTGGTTCTAGCAAACAGCCAATAGGAATTTCAACCAGGCTGATTGGACAGAGGCAGCCAAAGGAGGAGCAAGGGGGCTGGGTTAAGGAAATATAAGTGCTGGCCAGAATGGCAGGAGGCCAGGCCAGAGCTTGGTAACCATATACCACTGTGCCTCTCATTTATTTGTCTGACAAATAAATTATTATTTTAATTTCTCTATTGCTGCGTTGAATATTTCATTCCAGCTAAGCGTTAACCACAAGCAGGGTGCTACATTATGAGCACAGAGACAACTGGGAGGTTTTCCCATTTCCTTTGTCCTTGCAGAAAAACATTTGAAGTCAATTTGGGAGAGGCAAAATGGTTTCAGGACTTTTCCTGTACTGATTCAGACATGTGGCTTATATATTCATGTATGCGTTTGCCTGCTACATTTATTTTATATCTTAGGCCTTATAATTCTCATAACACTGGGAAGGAGCAGGTCTGGAAGCAGAGGGGCTGAGGGATGAAGGCAGAAGCAGGGGGCTGGGTGAGGGGTGTCCTCACCCAGGGAACAAGGAAAAGAGGAGGTGGTCTAGCCCATGCTGCACCCTTAGCACCCCAGAAGTGGCCTGCATGGAAGGCCAGAGGGGACAAAGGCACTCACTTGGCCATTGCCATCCCTGGCAGGAGCTGTTCTATTTAAACTCCCCCTGGGCAAAGCAACTCTATTATCATAAAAAGGTAAAGGTACCCCTGCCCGTACGGGCCAGTCTTGACAGACTCTGGGGTTGTGCGCCCATCTCACTTAAGAGGCCAGGGGCCAGCGCTGTCCGGAGACACTTCCGGGTCACGTGGCCAGCGTGACATCGCTGCTCTGGCAAGCCAGAGCCGCACACGGAAACGCCGTTTACCTTCCCGCTGGTAAGCGGTCCCTATTTATCTACTTGCACCCGGAGGTGCTTTCGAACTGCTAGGTTGGCAGGCGCTGGGACCGAGCAGCGGGAGCGCACCCCGCCGCAGGGATTCGAACCACTGACCTTTCGATCGGCAAGTCCTAGGCGCTGAGGCTTTAACCCACAGCGCCACCTGCGTCCCTTGGCCCAAATATAAGCCACACTTTTTTTCCAAATTCCCATTGTGCGGCTTATATTCGCCACCCTACAGTATTGCTGCTGAAACTGGTCCCACAAGGGCCGTCGGGGGTGCGGGACGGCACCCATCTCGACTGCATCTCCCAAGCCCCCCCCCCCAAGCCACCGTAAGGAAGGGGGGAGGCCGCCAGCAAAGCACCCCCACCCCCAGGAAGCAGCCTGGGAACATGGGGCAAAGGTGTGCAGCCCACCGGCCACTCCCAAGCCTCCCCCAGCGCTGGCTTGGGGAGGTAGTAGTGTTGGGAAGCGGGCTGCAAGAAGACCCATGGACTGTAAGAAGATCAAACGCACCCATTCTGAAGGAAATCAGCCCTGAGTGCTCACTGGAAGGACAGATCGTGAAGCTGAGGCTCCAATACTTTGGCCACCTCATGAGAAGAGAAGACTCCCTGGAAAAGACCCTGATGTTGGGAAAGATGGAGGGCACAAGGAGAAGGGGATGACAGAGGAAGAGATGGTTGGACAGTGTTCTCGACGCTACCAGCATGAGTTTGACCAAACTGCGGGAGGCAGTGGAAGACAGGAGGGCCTGGCGTGCTCTGGTCCAGGGGGTCACGAAGAGTGGGGCACAACTAAACAACAACAAAACTGCCTTGGCTGATATAGAAAGGTAGCATACAATTTAAAAGTGAAATGAAAAAACGTAACACGGCTCTCAGAAGGGACGGAAGCGTGGGGAAGAGGGTGGAGAGCAGAGCAGATGGTTGGAGATTTCACAGCGAGGGGAACTGATGCTGACATCTGGATCTTGAGTCAGACCTTTTCGGCACTTAGATGGCACTTAGAACAAACCTTTTCTGGACAGATGTCCAGCCTGCCAGCTAGGTGTTATCGGCACCCGGTTGGCAAAAGCTGCATTAGGGGGCCGTGTTTATTTGCTGCAATTGCTCGCATCACAAAAGGCGATGGAAAGAACCAACCCGGCCCAGGTGGTTTCCCTGCCTCCCCAGAGCCCCAGCTCATTACCTCTTCTGTAATTAAGTCCCTCGCTTTCCAAGTGCCATTTCCACTTCCCCTCTTAGCTGCGCCCGATTGAATTCGCAAGCAGTTGCCTTGGCACAGGAGGGCCAAATGGATTTGAAAATGAGTCCTTGGGGAAGCTGCTTGTTGAGGAAGAAGGCGGGGGGGGGGGGCTTGCTGACAGCCACTCGGAAAAGGCCCAGGTAACAAAGCTAAGGCGGCTGCATCTGGAGTGGAGCACCTCCCTTGCTATCCAAAGAGGCCTGCAGGCTGCCCAAGATGCATTATCCGGGTGAGGGATACCAAAGGATACAGAAGGTTGCCGCATCAGGTGGAATGAAGTTATGTGGTTTTAGCAGTAATGCTATAAAGGAGTATTTAAAGATGGATTGTTAATAGGTGAGAATGTAAAGTTATAATATATTAAGATAAATTATTAAGATAAAAGCAAAAATGGAAAGGATTTGCTGAAATAACTAATTGAACTAGAATACAAAAAAGGGAGGTGCAAGGAGGTCAGGGAAACAAGTAAATGAAAGTCAAGACATGGAAAGGTTGATTTGTTTTTAATTGTTTTTACTTTTTTGTGTTTTGTATTTTTTGCTTCTTCTTTTTTCTTCTTCTTTTATTCTTGTAACTTTTTTGAAACTTTAATAAATATTATTTAAAAAAGAAAAAAAAGAAGGTTGCCGCATCAGGGTTTGCATTGCTGCCGGCCATTTAGCACCCGAGAGTAAATGGCAGTGCAATGGAGAGGGAG
The DNA here is from genome assembly GCF_951804945.1 of Podarcis cretensis. Lineage (NCBI taxonomy): Eukaryota > Metazoa > Chordata > Lepidosauria > Squamata > Lacertidae > Podarcis > Podarcis cretensis. Next base: position 5,634,552 of record NC_137173.1, on the reverse strand, counting down.
CTTTCGTGCAGGATGGCTAAAAAGCGAGGCTGCAGGACCTCTGTGACTCTCTCTCTTTTTAAAAAATATATGTATATATTGAATGATTTTATACTACAAAAAATAATACAACCATACTACCACAAAATATAATTGAGAAATAAAAATTACGTACATCAATACTTTGGTATTTGTTATTTACCGTCTTATTTCCTCTCAAACATCCCATACAAAACACACACACACACACACACACACACACAAAATAATGATAATGATGAAAATAAATATTTTCCCCCTTTTATCTTACAAAATCTTTTCTTCAATTCTGACTTCCTTTCAAGTCCCATCGCATATGTTTTATCTTATAACTGAATGTGGATAACAAGGATTTATTGTTTTCTGAATATATTGGAAATTTTATATAGAAAGGTTTATTGCTTTGTGCACATTCAAAGGACCTCTGTGACTCTCACCCAGAGCCCCAGGGCAGGAGAGACAGGCAAGGGAGCAACTAATTTTTGCTACAGAAACAACTGTGAGAATAATTCCTTGGATTGGCACCAAGGTCTGCAGTAGTTGCAGTCCAGCAACTACTGGACAAGTAGTTCAGACAATCTTAGTAGAGAAGCCGACAACAAGGAAGCATACATGTCTGTATGTACACACATGAAAAGTCTTGGGGAGCCCCCCCTCCCTGCTCTGCACTCACCGCGATTCCATCGAACTCCAGTGCCATCTTGCCCAGGGCAGAAGTGCCAGCTCCTTACAGGTGTGTCTGGCAAAGGATGCTCCAGGTCCGTCTCCTTCCAGCAGAACGAAACCACGGAAGGCCTGGCTGAAAAGGTGGCGTCCTGCTTCTCCTCCAGGCTTTCCTTTCCAGCCCTCTGCCTGTGCAGATCTCTTGTTTTTCCCTGGCCGGGGCAGGAGCAGGCAGGAGCGCAGTGGGGCCCACCTGCCAACCCCCCAGGGGGCTGGGTTGCCACATGAACACCATGGGCAGCCTCCAGCAAGGCCTCACCCTGCTCCCCCAGGAGCCTGGGCTGTTTGTCACCGCAGCCGGTTCCTGCTCTCAGCTCCCTCCTCCCTCCCTGCCTAGGCCCTCCCTTTGCACATCTGCCCTGATAGCCCCCAGCCCCTTCCTTCTCTCAGGCCAACATGGAAAGGAACTGGGGTGGCAGAAAGGGGGACGGCTGGGGAATGGAGCCTTGAATGGATGGCGCAATTCTCTCATTTTGTGAGTTCCCTTTCCAGGTAATTCACTGGGTGGGTTGAGGACAATTCAGCTTCTGTTCAGTTTCCCTCGCCCCGCCCCCCAGTCATTTGGGGCTTGCTTTATTAAAGAGAAAGGGACGCGGGTGGCGCTGTGGGTAAAAGCCTCCGCGCCTAGGGCTTGCCGATCGAAAGGTCGGCGGTTCGAATCCCCGCGGCGGGGTGCGCTCCCGCTGCTCGGTCCCAGCACCTGCCAACGTCGCAGTTCGAAAGCACCTCCGGGTACAAGTAGATAAATAGGGACCGCTTACTGGTGGGAAGGTAAACGGCGTTTCCGTGTGCTGCGCTGGCTCGCCAGATGCAGCTTTGTCACGCTGGCCACGTGACCCGGAAGTGTCTCCGGACAGCGCTGGCCCCCGGCCTCTTGAGTGAGATGGGCGCACAACCCCAGAGTCTGTCAAGACTGGCCCGTACGGGCAGGGGTATCTTTACCTTTACCTTATTAAAGAGAGCGGCACAGGTGGCACTGTGGTGTAAACCACTGAGCCTAGGACTTGCCGATCAGAAGGTCAGCGGTTCGAATCCCCGCGACGGGGTGAGCTCCCATTGCTCGGTCCCTGCTGCTGCCAACCTAGCAGTTCAAAAGCACGTCAAAGTGCAAGTAGATCAATAGGTACTGCTCTGGTGGGAAGGTAAACAGTGTTTCCGTGCACTGCTCTGGTTCGTCAGAAGCAGCTTAGTCATACTGGCCACATGACCCGGAAATACTGTCTGCGGACAAATGTCGGCTCCCTCGGCCAGTAAAGCGAGAGGAGCACTGCAACCCCAGAGTCCGCCACGACTGGACCTTTATTAAAGAGAAGAGTGTGTGCTTCATCAAGCACCATGGCTAGTGTTACAAGAATTCTAAGTTCTCAAACATAAAATAAATGCTCATAAACGTACGAGGCAATCACATACGTAAGTATATAAACCACGTGTCTGAAATAGTACAGGAGAGCAGTCCTGAAGCCATTTTGACTCTCCCAAACCATTTTGACTCTCCCAAATTGACCTCAAATATTTCTCTGCAAGGAGGAAGGAAATGGGAAAGTTTTCCCATTGTCTTTTGCTTAGCTGTCTGGAGGGCGTATGCGTATATGAAAAGGGTGAGCCTGTGACCCGGTTTCAGGAACTAATTTCCCATCACAAAAGAATGGCCAGGCTGCCTAGGTAAAGCAATCAGTGACCATTATCAGTTATCCTGGCAGATTTCTGCTGTAGATGTGATGTATGTATGATGTTTTCGGGGTGGTCCTGAGCGACAGGGTGGGCAAATTCAAAAGTCTATATAGGGGCTGGCTCACCATTGTTCTGGGTCCCTCCTGCCTCCTGTGTGTGGTGAGTGAGCTCCCTGTTGCAACAGTTAATAAAGATCAGGCTTACTAGCTGCCTTGCTTCTCAATATACCGTATATACTCAAGTATAAGCCGACCCGAATATAAGCCGAGGCACCTAATTTTAGCACAAAAAACTGGGAAACCTTATTGACCCAAGTATAACCACACCACAAACCTGGTGGTGGCTGCAGCGGCGGAGGGAGAAGAAGCAGCCCGAAACGGCTGCTTTTGGGCTGCTTGTTCCTCTGCCGCCACCGACAGCGGCAAAGGCGGAGGAAGAGGAAGGAGCAGCCCGAAAGGGCTCCTTTTGGGCTGCTCATCCCTCCTCCACTGCCTCTGCCGCTCGCAAGAGCAGGCATAGGAGCCGCAGTTGGGAGAGGCACAGTGCAGCGCAGTGCCTCTCCCAACCGCGGCTCCTATGCCTGCCCTTGTGAGAGGCGGGCGGAGGCAGGACCAGTGGCGAGAAAGGGCTCCTTTCAGGCCGCTCATCCCTCTGCCGGCTTCGCCCGCCTCATTCTAGTATAAGCCATGGGGGCTTTTCCAGTATAAAAAAATGTGCTGAAAAAGTCAGCTTATACTCGAGTATATACGGTACTCAATAAACTCTGGTTGACTTCCTACTGATAGGGAACCTACTTAAGGACTCCATATGCGCTCTTGGATACCCCACAAGGGAAAAGGAGCAGGCATTTTCTATATCAGCTAGGTTCGATTGCTACTGCCTGAGGCTGCCGTGCCTCTGAATAGCACTTGCTGGGAGACAGGAGTGTTTGCAGGCTTCCCACGCAGAAGCAGAGTCCAAGTGGCCCCAGCCCAACAGCACGTGGCCGTTGATGCAGGCGGCATACAAGAGGAGTGGTCTGCTGTTGCAATAGCAGAATATCATTCAAAACATTAACCAAGGAGAACAGCCAAAGTGCCATTCAGCATTTTGGAATGAAATCTGGACCATCTGGGGCAACTGGAACAGGGCTGGGGGACCTTTTCCACCCCAAGGACCGCCTTCCCTTCTCCAGTGGTGGGTGGGGCCAGAGCTAAAAGTGGGCGGAGCAATGAGGGCAGCCGCTTTTCTTTCCTTTTAAAGAGGTAGCTCACAAATAATAGCAGTGGGTCACTAAGATACCATTACGGTGGGGCATTTCTGCAACAACAGAAAGTATCAGAAAGAGAGGTTGCACGTGCCCTGCCAGGGGAAGGGGAAGAAGCATAAAGTTCCCCACTAAATTGTAGCGCAGGACAGGGGTTCCCTTTGAAATATTGGTGCCTATGAATGTGCAGAGGAAAATTCAAAAAAAGGACAATCGGTCCGTTCAGTGACACACAACACAACTTTTCAGAAAAAAACCCCCAATTTTTAACAACAAAGATTGTCACCGGCACATTCCTAGAACTGGCCCCTTGGTCCAAATGGTCCTGAACCTGCAGCCTCCACATGTTGCAGAACTTACAGCTCCCAGCAGCCCCAGCCAAGGGGCACAGGAGTTTGGCAAGTCTTGCAAACATTTAATTCAGTCTTCGTTTTTTGTGCTGCTGGTCTGCCTGCCCCTCAGCTTCCTTGAGGGAGAGGAGAAGGTGAGCGGGGAAGAATGCCGCCTTTCCAAGGAATCTTTCCGACAGTCTTGGCTGTGAACTACAGCAACAAGTCAGGATGAGCCCCAGCGCTCTGGCGTGTGCTGATGTTGATGAGAAGAATCAGACCAGAGGGAGAGTAAGGGGTGTTGGCACTGCAACCCAAAGAACATGTTCCTCGCTCCGATTACTGGAGTTCTTACTCTCTTCTCGTTAGTCTCACTTCCAACCCTGTGGCAGCACTGTGTGTCCTTTGTGGGCTCCTTGTTCTGGCTACATCCTGATCCCAGCTGATCACCAAACGTGCGACTGAATGGTTAAAGACTTGACCAGCGACGGCCGCCTGCCCCGGGGCACTTGACCCAATCTACTCGCTCTGTTCTGCCCAAAGCCAGGAGGGCTCATTCACCAAGGCCTCAGTCAGCTCCCCGCAGTTGCTGGCGTGTCTCTCTATCTCAGCAGCGGGGAAACTGAACTGGCAGATGGGGCAGTGGACGCAGTCTGCAACAAGCTCTTCCCACAAAGATGGAGACGAGGAGGAAGATCTCGTTTCAAAATCCTCTTCTCCACAGCTGGAGGCATGAGCTGGTAAGAGATTGCTGGGGAAATGGCCTGCGGAAGGAGGCAACAGGGTCTGACAAGAGCCATCAGAAGCTAGAACCTCCCTTCTCTCCCACCCCTGTCTCTGGCCACAATCCACTCTGAGATTGCCAGTTGAGGTTAGAATACTACTGCGACCCCATTACGTGCAACCCTCCTGCACGTTGCAAATACGAGGCCAATCCCTTTAGCGTGGTGCAAATGACGCGCTCTCTCCCCCAATCAGCAGGGTGCAAACAAAACGCTATCTTCTCCCAACAATTTCTCCCCGCCAAATAGTGCCACGTGTTGCAAATCGAAGACGGGAAACATCACGCAAACAAACACAAAGAAAGCATCATTGAAAAATAAATGGCTACTCACCGATTGACTGCAGATAGCAGAGCTGGCCCAAGACATTTTGCTGCCAGAGGCAAAGGACAAGATGGTGCGACCCCTTCCATGTTCAGAAGGTGACAACAGGACAGCAGCATCCCCCAGCACACCTGAGGGCTGCCGGCTAGTTTAGGGGGTGTCGTGCACCTCCGCTTCTGTCCTCTAACAGAGGGGAACAGCCAAGGAGGTGGTACTGCTACCGCCCCTCAGCTCATCTGTCTTCTGAGGCAGCTGCCTCCCTCTGCCCAATGGTCGCACCGGTCCTGGCAGGCGGCTTATTTGAATTTGCCATCTGTTACTAGCGACATGCTTTTTCAAGCCCCGAGTCCTCGTCATGTTTCCTCTTTTAGCTATTCTTTCCATTCTATTACTCACCTGCACAGATGGGGCACACACCCAACCCCACTGCTCTCTTTCTAGGCCACCTCTCTTCCTCTTCATCTTCACATTCCATGTTCCTCAGTCTTCCCTCCTGGCCTGCGGCTCTTCGCTCCCTTTGAGAATTACCCCTACGCTTGACAGAAGAAGCTGCTGCAGACCTGTGGAGAAGGTTGTTGCTCATTTAAAAGTCTCCTTTTTTAAAAAAAGGTAAAGGTACCCCTGACCATTAGGTCCAATCACGGACAACTCTGGGGTTGCGATGCTCATTTCACTTCATTCTGGAGCCCCGTTCGCATCCTGAATGGAATGCAAGACGCAACAGCACATCTGCGGGTCGCGTTTTGCCGCTTCTGCGCATGCATGTGACATCATTTTGAGCATCTGCGCATGCGCGAGCGGCAAAACCTGGAAGTAACGTGCTCCATTACTTCCGGGTCGCCACGGAGCACAACCCGAAAATATTTAAGCTGAAGCATATTCATCCTGAGGTATGAATGTACTTCGTCTTTTATCTTCAGGGAGGTAACAAATAAGACTGCGTTAATTTTCCTCATTATAACAGCTGCATTCAGGTCATTCCGCCAGTATCACACCCTTTAGGAGTCCTGAAACACTATCTTTTTTTGCTGGGTTAAAGGAAGCTGCAGGATGCAGAGATGGCCACAGATTTGCTCAGGGAAACCACCACCTTGAACCCTGAGCTGCATCCGAAGGGCAGCTGACTGGGACTGAACAGGAAGGAAATTCCCCACACAGCCAAATCACCTTGTCAGGTTGCTGCATGATGCCCGTCTTCGACTCGTTTTCGTGCCCCCTCTTCTGGCAAACGATTCCCGCTTGGGCCCTGCAAGATGAACCAAGTCAGCAACATTAGTCATGCAGGGGTGGTGTGTCTGGTAAGACTAACCTGTGGGGCTGACTGCTCCACAGCAAATGAGATCCCACAGAGAGAGATGGAAACAAAGGATCACCAAAGAGAGGATCTTGCCCAAAGATCCCCTCCTCCACAAGGCAGGACTGTTCACCCACTGAGGGAAACCCTTATTCCACAGTGGCTGGGGAAACCCAGCCAGATGGGAGGGATATACATTATTATTATTATTATTATTATTATTATTATTATTATTATTATTATTCTGCCATGCTGTACCCAGTGGCAGAGCTACCTGCTCTGGTACCAGGAGCAGTGTACATCCAGGGGCATGGCGCGCTTTGGGAGGGGTGAGCGGCGAGCCCCTGCCTTTGTCCACCATTGTCTGTACCCCAAGCAGACATCCACTGTCACACATAGTGGGCAGAGGTGGGGACTTCAGCTGAGGAGACCAGAGCTCAAAGTTGTCAACTTTTTATTGGTTTTATGTTCTAACAACAACAACAACAATTTATTTCTACACCATCTGGCTAGGTTTCCCCAGCCACTCTGGGCAGCTCCCAACAGAGTATTAAAAACACAATAAAACATCAAACGTTAAAAACTTCCCTAAACAGGGCTGCCTTCAGATGTCTTCTAAAAGTCAGATAGTTGTTTATTTCCTTGACATCTGATGGGAGGACGTTCCACAGGGTGGGCGCCACCACCAAGAAGGCCCTCTGTCTGGTTTTTATTTCTGTAAACAACTTTAGATATAGATATAGATATAGATATAGATATAGATATAGATATATAGATATAGATATATAGATATAGATATAGATATAGATATAGATATAGATATAGATATAGATATAGATATAGATATAGAGATATAGAGATATAGATATAGATATAGATAGCTATAGATATGTTAATGATACAGCAGTATACAAATATTTTTTAAACAAATAATTAAAATCGCCACAGCTCAAAAAAGCCATTGGATATGTCTTGGAGAGTCTTGGTGGACTGAGCCGGAGACTCACAAGCAGGATCTCAACCCAGCAGTCACTAGGTGGGGGAACGGGGGGCGGGGGGAGTATGCTACGGCACTTGAGGAGGCTTTTTTTTTTTTAAAAAAAAAAAAAACCCTCCCTCCTGTGCTGTTTTAGTGGAAGGTGCCATTCACAGGCCACCTGCATCACATCTTGGTTTGTCAACAGACCAACCTGTACAGGGTTACTCTGAGGATGAAAACAGAATAACAGAGGCTTGACAACCATATGTCAGGAGTGCTCTGATGGTGTTTCCTGCTTGGCAGGGGGTTGGACTCGATGGCCCTTGTGGTCTCTTCCAACTCTATGATTCTATGATTCTATGACTCTATGATTCCAGCCAGTCCATCCTGATTAGAGAGTGCTATTGTCCCCCCCCTCCCTGTTTATCCTTCTAAGCTAAACAGTCTAAATTATTTTCATCTTTGCAGGCAGGATAAGATTGAAGCTGATCTACTCTGCAGCTAGAAGACAGCAGGGAAGAACTGACTGGCCAGAGACTCCATAATGATTCTCTTCCTCCCTCTAGTGGCTCATAGTAGGCTGTGAGGGAGGTCTATAGTTCTCTTCAGTGGCTTAGGCACCAAGCGATGCTTCCAAACCATTTTCAAAGGCATCCCCACATAAAGCACATCACAATCGTGTCAGTATATGGAAACATCACCGCTGCAGCCAGCCAGTTTGTTGACATCACATGATGCACCTATCTGTGGGAAAGAAGAATTTCCCAGGACGTTCACAGGCTGGATAAGTCTTTGTGAAGAGTGTAATTTGAAACCTTCCATCTGCGCATGTTCAGGAAGTTTGTCAGACTTGCTGGAAGAACTGAACTGAAAGGACGTGTCTTTCTTTAGTGCTGTAATGTCAGAAATAAACATCATGTAAATAGATTTCTGACTTGTTTTCTTTCCCCTGCGGAAGCAGGAGGGAGGGGTTGTGCATTTTACCCACGCTTGGGAAAATGTCGCCTATCAAAATCTCCCTGGTCTGTCTGGATATCAGCCAGAGGAGGTTACCAGTATGCAAGCTCCGAGGACAGTGAGAGGGGCCAGCCTCTATGGAGGGGGCTTGCAAACCAACAAATAGTTCAGTCTTGAGATTCCCAGAGCATTGATGATTGATTGACTGATTGATGATGATGATGATTACCCCACCCACTCTGGGTAGCATCAGAACATACTAAAACATCAGTCTTTAAAAACTTCCCTAAACAGGGCTGCCTTCAGATGTCTTCTAAAAGTCAGATAGCTGCTTATTTCCTTGGCATCTGGTGGGAGAGTGTTCCACAGGGCAGGCACCACCACCGAGAAGGCCCTCTGCCTGGTTCCTTGCAACTTGGCTTCTCGCAGTGAGGGAACCACCAGAAGGCCCTCGGCACTGGACCTCAGTGTTTGGGCAGAACGATGGGGGTGGAGACGCTCCTACAGGTCTACTGGGCCGAGGCCGTTTAGGGTTTGAAAGGTCAGCACCAACATTTTGAATTGTGCTCAGAAATGTAAAAAGGTAAAGGTAAAGGTACCCCTGGCCGTACGGGCCAGTCTTGACAGACTCTAGGGTTGTGCGCTCATCTCACTCTAGAGGCCAGGAGCCAGCGCTGTCCGCAGACACTTCCGGGTCAGGTGGCCAGCGTGACGAAGCTGCTCTGGCGAACCGGCACCAGAGCAGCACACGGAAACGTCGTTTACCTTCCCGCTATAAAGCGGTACCTATTTATCTACTTGCACTTAAGGGTGCTTTCGAACTGCTAGGTGGGCAGGAGCTGGGACCGAATGACGGGAGCTCACCCCGCCGTGGGGATTCAAACCGCTGACCATGCGATCGGCAAGTCCTAGGCGCTGAGGTTTTACCCACAGCGCCACCCGCGTCCCTTGCTCAGAAATGTACTGGGAGCCAATGTAGGTCTTTCAGGACTGGTGTTATATGGTGTCGGCGGCCGCTCCCAGTCACCAGTCTGGCTGCCGCATTCTGAATTAGTTGTAGTTTCCAGGTCACCTTCAAAGGTAGCCCCACGTAGAGCGCATTGCAGTAGTCCAAGCGAGAGATAACCAGAGCATGCACCACTCTGGCAAGACAGTCTGCAGACAGGGAGGGTCTCATCCTGCGTACCAGATGGAGCTGGTAGGCAACTGCCCTGGACACAGAATTGACCTGCGCCTCCATGGACAGCGGTGAGTCCAAAATGACTCCCAGGCTGCACACCTGATAACTGAAGTCAAGCTATCCCTGTCCAGAAAGGGTCATAGTTGGGCCACACGCCTAATCTGGTAGAATGCACTCTTTGCCACCAAGGCCGCCTGCACCTCTAGACGCAACTAAGGATCCAGGAAAAAACCCCCAATCAGCAGCACAGATCCATCAGGACTCCCCTGCTCAGTGCCTGGGGGCCCCAGTCCTGCCACTCAACACCTGGCCCAGGGCTCTACACCTGATGGGCTCTATAAAGGACTGCTGCCACTGCTGCCGCTGGGCAGAGAGGGCTCCGTTTTGTTTTGTTTTTGTTTAAATTGCTGTTATTTTTTAACTATGTCATTTTAAACTGTGATATTAACGCTGTACTGTATTCTTAGTTTTAGATTTTGATTAATGTGGAAATGGTTTCCCATTTGGTTGTGCATTTTTTATGTGGTTTATTTATTGTTTTTGATTTTTGTAATTATGTAAATCTTGTTATATAATAATAATAATTTATTATTTATACCCCGCCCATCTGGCTGGGTCCCCCCAGCCACTCCGGGCGGCTTCCAACAAAACACTAAAATGCAATAATCTATTAAACATTAAAAGCTTCCCTAAACAGGGCTGCCTTTAGATGTCTTCTAAAAGTTTAAGTTATTTTTCTCTTTGACACCTGATGGGAGTGCGTTCCACAGGGCGGGTGCCACCACCAAGAAGGCCCTCTGCCTGGTTCCCTGTAACCTCACTTCCCGCAGGGAGGGAACCGCCAGAAGGCCCTCGGAGCTGGAGCTCAGTGTCCGGGCTGGACGATGTGGGTGGAGATGCTCCTTCAGGTATACTGGGCCTTTGAAGCTGTTTAGGGCTTTAAAGGTCATGCTGTAAGCCACCTTGAGCATTGTTTTTTTAACTATGGAAAGGCGGCATGCAAATAAAAAATGAAATGAAATGAAAAAGGAATCTGGCTTAGTCAGTCCAAGGTTTTAAGATTTTGTTGGGCACTATCCCAGTGTGCTCAAGCCGTCCTCTCTGACACGGGCTGGGAATATTCATAAGACCAGCTCAACACATCAAACGTAGTTTGAATTGCCCCTTGTGGATCTGCCCCCATTCTGGTGCTTGGAGGAGTAGCTTATTGGCAGACAGAAGTGTCCCCATCTCTCTGCACCCCTCCACATCCCCAATACTCACGCGACGCAACTGGCTCCTGATCTTCCCGCTGGCTCTGCCCGTCCTCTTTGCTCTCTGCAGAAGGAGGGCTGGGGCCAGGCACCAGGGGAAAGGCTCTTTTGCGGGCACAGGCCCCCTGCAGCACCATCCTGGCCGGGCGGCTCATACAGGTGCCAGGGTTGGAGGCTGGGTCCAGCTGCTGCAGCTGGCTTTTTAGCACCGCTTCCTGCTCGGTGCTCCTGCAAAGAGAAACCCAACAGCTGCTTCCTCAAGAGGCCATTGCAGAACCAAGACTCCAATGCTGCTACCAAGAGACGAGCGTGAGCAAAAGAACCACAAGAACAGAGTCAGAAACTGGAAAAGGACTGTCTGTTCTCCATTGCTGCAAGCTGCCCCGTCCAAAAATGGAATGTATTGCACATAAAGCAGTCCAGCCTTATCGTGAAGACCTCCAGAAGTTTCAAACTAACATTGTTTCAGGCTAAGGCCTGCATTCCCTTCTGTCCATCCTTCTGGGGGTCCTGTGCCAGAGGTGGGTGGGTGCGAGCAATGGATGCACACATGCAGGTACTTACGATGGCATCTCTGGGAAGAACGTCCTGCAGAAGGCTGCATTGGAGAGCCATGGGCTGCTGCTGGACTCGGAAGGAGCCTGTGGGCAACAAATAGGATGAAAGAAGAGAAGTAACATTTGAGAGATCAATAATTAGAGCAATAATTAGCAAACTGAGGAAGTCCTGTGTAAGATACTAGACAAACTCCTTTTGTCTACCGCTTCTATAGCTCAGCTCAAATACAAAAAAAAACAACAGATTTTGCTCATCAGTATCAGAATGACCATTCTGGGCTTGAACAACAGCTCACCTGGCTCAGTATCCTGCCAATCAAAGGCCTCAGGGATGTTCACAAGCAGGGCATCCCTGCCAGCGTCTGGCAGGCAAAGCAAGGTAGAACAAGGTCACTGTGCTTCTGAATAATGGTGGCTGCTAGGAACAGTAGACCTTCAAAAATCCCTCGAGTGATTTCATATTGCAGGGAACATAAGAACCACCTGCTGGATCAGGCCAAAGCCCAGCATCCTCTTCTCGTAACCAGATCCCTGTGGGAACCCAGCAAGCAGGACCTGAGCACTACAGGACTCTCACCTCCCGCAATTCCCAGCAACTGGTATTCAGAAGCCTTACTGCCCCTGGCAGTAGAAGTGGAACATACAATGGCTAGTAGCCATTGAGAGCTTTATAGCCCATGAATTTGTCTAACCTTTTGAAGCCATCTAGGCAGGTGGCAATCACTGCCTCCTGCGAACAAGTACCGTAATTTAACTATGCGATGCGTAAAACACTTTCTTTATCTGCCCTGAATCTTCAGCTTCACTGGATGTCGAAAAGTTCTAGTGTTCTAGTTCTAGTATTTTCTCTATTCACTTCCTCCATGGATAATTTTATGGACTTCCTGGGGGAGAGGGTGGCTTTTGAGCAGACAAACAGCAGAACTGGCAGCCTCCCAATTACAGTGGTACCTCGGGTTACAGACGCTTCAAGTTACATACGCTTCAGGTTACGGACTGCGCTAACCCAGAAATAGTAACTCGGGTTAAGAACTTTGCTTCAGGATGAGAATAGAAATTGTGCAGCAGCGGCACGGCGGCAGCGAGAGGCCCCATTAGCTAAAGTGGTGCTTCAGGTTAAGAACAATTTCAGGTTAAGAACAGACCTCCAGAATGAATTAAGTTCTTAACCAGAGGTACCACTGTATTTTAATTTGAAAAAAATAAATACATGGGGAGCTTGTGCACACTTTATTTTGGTATTTTAGTATTTTAGTATTTAGTATTTTATTTACATTGGGACGCAGGTGGCACTGTGGGTTAAAGCCTCAGCGCCTAGGGCTTGCCGATCGAAAGGTCGGCGGTTCGAATCCCCGCGGCGGGGTGCGCTCCCGCTGCTCGGTCCCAGCGCCTGCCAACCTAGCAGTTCGAAAGCACCTCCGGGTGCAAGTAGATAAATAGGGACCGCTTACCAGCGGGAAGGTAAACGGCGTTTCCGTGTGCGGCTCTGGCTCTGGCTCTGGCTCGCCAGAGCAGCGATGTCACGCTGGCCACGTGACCCGGAAGTGTCTCTGGACAGCGCTGGCCCCTGGCCTCTTAAGTGAGATGGGCGCACTAACCCCAGAGTCTGTCAAGACTGGCCCGTACGGGCAGGGGTACCTTTACCTTTATTTTATTTACACAAACAACTTCACTAGTTTAACGCCCAGTTTGTGCACAATATTCTTTACTTTCTGGATTTTGGCCCCTATGCTTGCGTAAAATTGCCGGATAGCTACCCATGACCCATGGATCTGTACCTGGCTAGGAACTGAGACTGGGCCTGACTTGCTGTCGTCTACGTCCTGTGGAGTGCGGATTCGGATGAAGGAGAGACCGAACTGGGTGCGCTTGTTGAAGGGCTGGCTACAAGTGAGTCTGACACGATCCCACTTCTCGCCTAGAGCTGAAGCCAGAAAGTCTCCTGTGGGGCACAGAGAGGGAGATGCCGAGCAAATACAATCCAGGCCATTTACAGTCCTCAGGTGGCTCCACGTGGCTGAAGAGTGCCCACCTTCTTACCTTCTTTAAACATCCGGACCGCAGAACGATTCTTATCCAGCTTTGCATCGGCAGGCATCATCAAGGCTGTGGTGGGCAACAGAGTGAGGTAGCTCTGGTCTAGAGGCCAGGAGGATCGCCCCACGTCTATCTGAAGAAAGGCAGAGCCACAGTTCCCTGAAGAGCACAAACAGAACATCAAGTTCTGCACCAAAGAACTTGCACTTTGACTATCAGACGTCTGAAAGTTGTCTCCTGCTGGCGCTGCCTGCCTTCCCCACTCAATTTAGTTGAGTTGCAGTGCACTCATATGGGGTTCAGAGCCCTGCAGCCCGCCCTAGTCTCCTGCTCCTTTTGTTTTTTTAAAAAAAACTCATTTATTATTTTTTCACTTTTTTAATTTATTATTTCGGTCACAGACCAGTTCCAGCCCACAAACAATAACAAGGAAGTTATAAAACACAATAGGGATACATTTGAATTTGCAATCAGGTAAAACAGGGACAATACAGATATAAAGGTAAAGGGACCCCTGACCATTAGGTGCACTCGTGGCTGACTCTGGGGTTGCGGCGCTCATCTCGCTTTACTGGCCGAGGGAGCCGGCGTACAGCGTCATGTGGCCAGCAGGACTAAGCCACTTCTGGCGAACCAGAGCAGCGCACGGAAACGCCGTTTACCTTCCCTCCTGAGCGGTACCTATTTATCTACTTGCACCTTGACATGCTTTCGAACTGCTAGGTTGGCAGGAGCAGGGACCGAGCAATGGGAGCTCACCCCGTCACAGGGATTCGAACCGCCGACCTTCTGATCAGCAAGTCCTAGGCTCTGTGGTTGAACCCACAGCGTCACCCGCGTCCCAATACAAATATAGCAACAGTTAAAAAATATATAAATTCAAACTTAAAACTGTATTGAAGAGCCATGGACTCAGCTACCCAGCCATCACCTGGACACAAACCTACACTGCAATACATTTGCTCAGAATGCCAAAACCTCATTGAAGAACATGCTGTCTTAACATATTTTAAATTTAAAGCAGTGTGTCACTTGCTCTGTGCTTGTAATCCTGCCTTGCAGTTACAACATCAGCCCTTAAGAACACAAGAAGGGCCTCCTGGATCAAGCCTTTCTAGTCCAGCATCTTGTTCTCACAGGGGCCAACCAGATGCCCATGATGTGAAAATTGCAAGCAGGATAGAAGCACGAGAGCAACACCCTCCCCTCCTGTGGTTCCCAGCATCTGGTATTCAGAATCACTGCTGCCTCCAACCACAGAGGCAAAGCAATCATGGTTAGTAGCTACTGGTAAGCCTTCTCCTCCATGAATTTGTCTAAACCTCTTTCAAAACCATCCAGGTTGGTGGCCATCACTGTCTCCTGTGGGAGGGAGTTCCACAGTTTAACTCTGTGCTGCGTGAATTAATTATTATTATTATTATTATTTATTTATTTATATCCCGCTCATCTGGCTGGGTTTCCCCAGCCACTCTGGGCGGCTTCCAACATAATATTAAAATAAAGTAATGCACCAAACATTAAAAGCTTCCCTAAACAGGGTTGCCTTAAGATGTCTTCTGAATGTCAGGCAGTTGTTTATCTCTTTGACATCAGATGGGAGGGCGTTCCACAGGGCGGGCGCCACTACCGAGAAGGCCCTCTGCCTGGTTCCCTATAGCTTTGCTTCTCGCAATGAGGGAACTGCCAGAAGGCCCTCGGAGCTGGACCTCAGGAGCAGAACAATGGGGGTGGAGATGCTCCTTCAGATATACTGGGCCGAGGCCGTTTAGGGCTTTAAAGGTCAACACCAACACTTTGAATTGTGCTCGGAAACGTACTTTAATGTTTGCTGAATCTCTCAACATTCAGTTGGTTGGATTTCAACAAGTTCCAGTGTTGTGAGAGAGGGATAAAAACTTCTCTCTATCCCTTTGGATCCCGGAGGGGGGGTTCCTTTGCTACCTCCTCCCACATGCTTACCCACATCAATGTAGCCAATGTGGCTTGCGTGTTCCAACTGCAGCTCTGCTTTCAGTTGCCTGCTCCGGTCCTGGGGAGAGCTAAGCCAGGGCCGAACCCCTTCTTCAAGCAGCAGGTTCTCCACCGGGGACTTGGGATCCTGCCCCAGAAAAGGAGCGAGAAGGAACAACTGAGAAGCACAGCACACAACTCTTACTTTTGTATATTCTCAGGGCGGTATTTATCCCTCTGCACGCTGCAGAACTGCACAGTCCACTATTTGGCACTGGAATTGGCATCTCAAGATGCTCAGATCTCTTTTCCTGCAAGTTTATAGTCCTTAATTTGAAAATGCATATGCCAGAAGGTCCTAGAGTCAGAAGAGGGCGAGAACTAATAGTGGAGAGACTCTGGGTCTAAGCTCCCCATTGCACTGCTAGTAAAATAATAAAATCAACTGATTACCATTTGGAACACAAAAAGAGCCAGTTATATGATGAATTAGTGACATGATATTAACTGGTATTTTTTATTTTTTTTAAAAAATCAACATTTAAAGCTTTTTACTATTTTTAAATAGCCGTTTGCCTACTAATATACTGGATGTTTTGAGCTCAGCTTGTTTTGTAACTCCCTATTTCCCTTAATTTAAAAGAACATGGATGTTACCTGAAATGTGAAAGACACAACGTATTTGATTTTGATTGGAGCCATTTCCAAGGATTCAGTGAGTCACCCTCATTTGCTCAGGTTTTCATTTCCGCTTATGGGGCTTTCCCATCCCGAGTCGCACCTGGTTTGGGGGGAAGAGAGATGGGTTTCTTTTTTTTCTTTTCCGCTTCTTCCTCCCTCGGGATGAGATGCCCGGGGCCTTCACTTCTGTTCCATAGGTGAGGACGCAGCCCAGCCACAATTCACCCCCAACCTGGGAGGGGGGGCGCTCAAATCCTCCCCTCCCTCTCAGCCACAGAGCTCAATGCCTGCAACCCTGTGGCGGGTGGATTGGGAAGAACACCACGGCCTCCTCTCGGCCCTGTCCTACCTCGCAGGGAGGTTGTGTCGGGGATTAAACAAGGAGGCACAATAACAATGTAATAACTGCACTAAATACAGTCAAACCTCGGGTTACAGACGCTTCAGGTTCCTTTTTTGGGGGGTTGCGGACTGCCGAAACCCAGAAGTACCAGTGTTGCAGGTGAGCGTGAGCAGGAACTCACTAGGTGCAAAATAAGGATCAGGCAGACTCAGTAATAGGAGAAAAAGAAGGTGAAATTTATTGCCAGGCAATAAGGACCCAGTTGGAATCTCTTCCAAAAGAAATGGGACCCCGATTGACAGAAATCCAGAGGTCTTTATACCTGAGTAGATCACAGCAAATCATACATCATGAGACAATCACGATATTGTCAGCAAGGAATAACCAATTAGCAAGCTTCTGGCCATGAGTCCAGCACCTGGTCAAGCACTGGTCAAACACCGAGTTCAAGTTCTGCTTTCCGATGCCTGTAGTGACGCTCTGTCTAACCTCTCTCCTAGTTATGACAGGACAGGGAGTTTGGAGTTTTTGTGGTTTTGCTCTTCCTGTTCTGTGGACTAATTTAGCCTGTATCTGAGGGGGTTTTGTACCAGAATCTCTGATTCACGTCTTCCCCATGTCCAGGGTTCACAGAAGTAGTAGGGGAAAGGTCGGTTCTAAATCTTGCTGTTCCAAGCAATATGCAGTTAGCTAAGGCACAGCTTCCCTTTGATTCAAAATGGATTTTCAAACACTGTAAGCCTTGATTATGTGTGAGCATATATGAATATATTGATTTCTGATAACTGATTATATGAATAGCATAGGGGTAGCCCTCCTTCCTTGCCTCACCAGAACGGGTTACGAGTTTCGGCGGTCACACATGTGCAGAAGCGCTAAATCGTGCTTTGCGCATGTGCAGAAGTGCCGAATAGCAACCTACGCATCCGCAGATGTGGGTTGCGAACACTGCGGGTTGCGTACGTGCATCCCGCACGGATCACGTTCGCAACCCGAGCGTCCACTTTACAGTTTACAGAAAATAAGGACGCTTGGAGGGTCTGCAGGAATGAACAGCTCAAGAATCCCTGACCGAGACCCACCTCCCACTGTTGAACATCTCTTCCTGTCAGAAGTTGCTTCCTGCTGCTGAGTCGGAATCTCCTTCCTTGCCATTTGGATCCCTTGGTTCTGATCCCTCCCTCTGGAGCAGCAGAAATCTAGCTTGCTCCATCTTCCCCCTGGAAGGCGTCTGAAGATGTCTCTCCTGCCTCCTCTCCGTCTCCTCCATTCCAGGCTCAGCATCCCCAGCTCCCTCAACTGTTCCTCACAAGGCTTGGTTTCCCTCACAGAACTACAGTTCCCAGCCCCCTTTGCAAACCACAGTTCCCAGGATTCTTCAGGGAAGTTGGGCTTTGAAGGTGCGCAGCCTCGGTTTGAAGTGTACAGACTTAGAAAGTTCCCCTTGGACCTGCAGCTGCTTCCTCCCTCTTTCCGGTGCCACTGAAGGGGCACATCTGTGTGGGCGCAGATGGCGCCACTGAGGCTGCAGAGAGTGTGGCTAAGAAGCCTTGGCAGAGGCGGCGGAGGCGGCTGGCTCCCTACCTGTGGCTGAAGACATCCTCTTCGTCCTCTTCGAAAGGGGGGTGTCTGAGCGGAGGGAGAAGGAAGAGCTTTATATATCTGGTTCCTGACTCACAGGAAAGCCCTGCCCCCAGCAGCCAAAACAAAACAAAACAAAATGAGTGAATGATTTCCCCCCAAATAATTTCACACAGCAAACTTAAAAAGGATAAATTGATCTTACATTACATATACATTACATTCTCGCTGCAAGAAGCTAAGTTACAGGGAACCAGGCAGAGGGCCTTCTCAGTAGTGGCACCCGCCCTGGGGAACGCCCTCCCACCAGATGTCAAAGAGAAAAACAACTACCAGACTTTAAGAAGACACCTGAAGGCAGCCCTGTTTAGGGAAGCTTTTAATGTTTAATAGACTATTGTATTTTAATATTCTGTTGGAAGCCGCCCAGAGTGGCTGGGGAAACCCAGACAGATGGGTGGGGTGTAAATAATAAATTATCATCATTATTAGACTAAGATAAATGTTACAAAGTGCATAGTAAAAATATTTAGGGATCTCAGATAAATAATATAGCACTTAAAAAGAAAAAGGGGAGGGGAGACAAGACCAGAAAAAACAATAACCAAAACTAAACGACAAAAACTAAAATATACCAAAAGTGAAAATATACAGCCGGGATCGCAGCACTTACCTCTTTCTCTTCCCGAGGGGGCTTCTCTCAGCCCCCGCGGGACCCGGGAATTAACATATGCAAATGAGGTACTCTCTCCCCGCCCCAGGGATCCCGGGAGCGCCTTCCTGAGTTTCCCGGGGTTTCTCAATCTCCCGCCAATACGGCCCGCCCCTTGACCCTCGACGCTGATTGGCTGGCTGCTCGTCTCTCCTCGTGACGTCACCGACTGGTTTTTTTTTTTTTAAGTTTTTAAAATAAATAAGTGCTTTCTACTACATGGCAGAGCCAACTTCGTTTCGAATCACGACGCTAAATTTGTTCCTTATTTTTTTAAAACAGGGAACTCTGACAGGAGAGGCCGCAAAGCATGCTGGGAACCGTAGTCCTTCCTCCCGCCAGCCTCGAAAGCGCCGCGCGCAGCTGGATTTAAGGGGCGGGGCAGACGCCAGGGAGCGTCCCTCAATTTCCTGCTGGCGTAAGAAACGTAGAAAGTGCCCGGCCATCCCGTGAAGTCTGTTGCGGCGGTTGCCAGAAAATGCCTGTGAAAACGCAGCCTGCCGGGACTCGGTCCCTGAGCGCCTTGTCGGCCAGACAGGACTTTTTGCGCCCGCCTACGAAGCTGCCACATGTCGGACGCTCCCTCGCCAGCTTTGACAGGCGCCTTTGGCCAGCTCGGACCCGCCCCCCGGACCCGCCTCCTCCAATCGGCCCCTCCGGCGGCGGCTCGCGCGCCGGGCGATAGGCCGAGCGGGAACCGGCAGTGAGCGGCGATTGGCGGGCTCCGGCGGAAGCGAGGGGGCCACCTGGCCGCGGCGCTGGAGGGAGGGAGAGGGGGCAAGATGGCGGCGGTGGTGGAAGTGGAGGTTGGGGGCCCCCTGAACCGCGACGTGGACGTGGACGAGGTGAGGGCGGGGCTTGCTGCCCCACGGCGGCGGTGGGAGGGGCCTGTGTGGGGGAGGGGTGTGGGGGGCGGAGGTTGGGGGGCTCCGGAGGGGGAGGGGCAGCATCCTAGCCGCCGGTAGTATTATTACTCTTAGTACTATTATTACTGTTGCCACATCATTAACAGCATCATTGTCATTTTTCTTAATTAAATATAATCTCAGGGGACCTCAGCCTTTGCCACTTAATGCTCGGTTTAACCTCCACTCGCTTCTTAGGTTAAACTCATTTTATTTTATTTTATTTTATTTTATTTTATTTTATTTTATTATTTTATTTTATTTTATTTTATTTTATTTTATCAATGGTAGCACCTTATCCCTTTTGGTTTCTCCATTGCATTTCCTTCCCCTGACAGACAAAATCCTCTCCCTTTCCTCATAATAATAATAATAATAATTTATTATTTATACCCCGCCCATCTGGCTGAGCCTCCCCAGCCACTCCCCAGCCTCAGAGGCATCTGCGTATCCCCCTCGCCCCCACCCACCCCCCAGCTCCATTCCTCCCCCGGGCCGATCTCAATTTGCCCTCACAACAACCCTGCCAGGTAGGCTGGGCTGCGGCCGGCCCAAGGTCGCCCAGGGAGCGCCGTGGCTGCCGCCCAAGTCTGGACCCCAAGACTTTGCCATCTCTCTCTCTCTCTCTCACCATCCCTCCTCTCAGACCAAAGAATCATAAAGTCGGAACGGGACCCCTGCGGGTCATCTAGTCCAACCCGCTGCAAGGCAGAAATCTCAGCAACAGCATCCATGACAGCATCCAACCTCTGCTTCGGCCACCTTCTGAGGGAGTCCATTCCACTGCTGAACGGCTCTTACCATCAGAAATTTAGTCAGAATCTCCTTTCTTGCAACTTGAAGCCATTGCTTTCGGTCCTAGCCTCTGAAACAGTAGAAAACAAGCTTGTTCCCTCCTCCAGCACATACTGTGTTTTTATATGTGCCGGAAGCCCCCCAGAGTGGCTGGGGCGAACCCAGTCAGATGGGTGGGGTACAAATAAATTATTATAGCCATGTGACAGCCCTTGAGATATTTGAAGACAGCTTTTCTATCTCCTCTCAGTCTTATCTTTTACAGGCTAAACATGCCCAGCTTTTTCAACTGTTCCTCATCAGGCTTGGTTTCCAGACCCTTGTTCCTCTTGGTCATTCTCCTCTGCACACAGCTTGTCAATACCCTTTTTAAACCAGGGTGTCCAGAACAGGACACAGAGCTCCAGGTGTGCTATGAAATTAGCTGTGATTCCTTCTTTTGCTGGGGGTTGAGCTACTAGGATCCTCTGAGTCCCTTCCAACTCTATAATTCTGTTGTTTTAAATCCAGTGTCACATTCCTTGCCCAATACCCAGAGTAATCACACCTTTTTGCTGCTGCTGCTGCTGCTGCTGCTACAGTTGCTGTTGCACATATAGTGTGATTGCCAGTGAGTGGGGCTTGAATATACAGCTTAAGCAAAGAAGCTGGTCCCTGCCCCAAGGAACATTTGTTGTTGTTTAGTCGTTTAGTCATGTCCAACTCTTCGTGCCCCCCTGGACCAGAGCACGCCAGGCACTCCTGTCTTCCACTGCCTCCCACAGTTTGGTCAGACTCATGTTTGTAGCTTCCAGAACACTGTCCCACCATCTCGTCCTCTGTCGTCCCCTTCTCCGTGTGCCCTCCATCTTTCCCAACATCAGGGTCTTTTCCAGGGAGTCTTCTCTTCTCATGAGGTGGCCAAAGTATTGGAGCCTCAGCTTCATGATCTGTCCTTCCAGTGAGCACTCAGGGCTAATTTCCTTAAGAATGGATGCGTTTGATCTTCTTGCAGTCCATGGGACTCTCAAGAGTCTCCTCCAGCACCATAATTCAAAAGCATCCATTCTTCGGCAATCAGCCTTCTTTATGGTCCAGCTCTCACTTCCATCCAAGGAACATACAGTGTTAAAAATGTTACAGAGGCAGGGGAAGAGTAACAAGGCCCTGGTTGCTAGATCAGATCAAAGGGCGTCCATCTAGGCCATCATCAATTGTATTATTATTATTATTATTATTATTATTATTATTTGAATTTGAATTTGAATTTGTATACTGCCCTGTACCTCAGGGCAGTTCACAACATAAAATCACAATAGAAAAGACACAAAATCTCTCTCCCCCCAATGGGAAGCCCAGAGGCCAGGACATGAAGGCAACAGCGCACTTTCCTCTACTTGGATACCCTGGTGGCTGGTATTCAGAAAGACATCACACCTTTAGTGGAGCCAGCCCAGTAGGGCAAATGGGGCATTGCCCCACCAAGCTCAGTCTGCCCTCCGCGGACCTTCACGTGCCTTCTTACAACAGTCCAACAGGTGGCCCCGCCTACCAGCTTCCTCCTCTGCCTCTGTGTCGCACTGGATGAACTCAGCAGGATGGAGACAAAACTAGAAGCCGTTGGCATAGGCTTGCCTACTGCTTGCCTCCCTGCCTTCCACCTCACCAGGCCCAGTGGGCACCAGCCATCACTGGCTGCCTCTCATATCAGAAGTTTTTTTAAAATATAATTTGTATACCGCGTAACTGCAGTAGTTTCTACACAGCGTACAAAGATGCAATACAAAATAAAAATAAGTTAAAACTATAAAATCAAGCTTCTGTTAAAATGCCTACTGATATTTTTTAAAAACCCCCACTTTATTTATTTGAATATTTATGAAGTGCACTGTATTTTAAATGAAAACCATTTTTAAAAGTCAGACATATCAGTAAAACCTGGTTGCCATCCTGGCTGGTTGCTGTTGATAGCCTTATTGCTCAGTTCAGTTCTGCGTACCTAGGATTGTTTTCCAAGAGACATAAGATTGAGAGCGAGGCAGAGATTGCATGTGTTCATTTAAAAACTTTTAGTTCCTGACTTGTGTGTCTAAGATAAGGTGGAGAGATGGATGGCTCCCAGTCACACCAGTGTGAAATTAGACAAAGGAAGCTCCTGGTTTCTTGAGCAGTCTAGGATGTGGTATTTGAGGGAAAGCTTCCATGGATTCTCCTTTTTTAGAAACAAGAAGTTAGTTACATAATTTCTGCAAACTGCAAAGTTAAGAAATCCTATATTTCAGAATAAGTGAATATGCAATCCTTCTCCTGTTAATACTTGGATATTCCAGTAATTTGGGGGCTAATAGGAAGACAGAAGTCAGCAAACTGCAATAAGAGGAGCTGGGGTTAGACAGGGAAGGAAGCAGAGCAGAGTCATGCAGTGCTTTTCTCCTCATTTCTGCCTGCAGATGGAGTTGCTGATAGATAATAATTCTGCTGTACTTTTCCTACACAAGGAACATTGGTGCACGGGGATCCATGGCAGTGGCAGTGCTTGCATGGCGAGCCCTGGGCATGTGGGCAGGACCCGTGTGTGGCTGCCTCCAATGTTGGCACTATGGGGCACCTACAGCAATGCGGGGGAAGCCCATGTCAATGTGTCCCTCTGAGCAAGAAACCGTGTTTACTTGAGTAGGTTGCTGGCAGTCACTTCCGGCACCTTCAACTGCAGACACCTCAGAGCTTCTCATTTGACATTAAGAGATCTGGTGAGCGGGTGTATTGCTGGACTTCTTTCCCTCTTGCATGGAAAAAGGTTGTTTTCCTGCCCTGCTTGTTGGCTGGGCAGAGAGACTCCTGCTGCAGGATCAGCCTTCTTCGTTAGCTGAGTTGGTGAGAGAGTTGGCCCACTTTCCCCCGGTGTGGCAGTAAACAGCAAGATCTGCTCTGCCTGCTGCCTCGTGTTGCAAGCAGCTGCTTAAGTCATGATTACTCTTGCCTCCTCTTTCCTCCTTGCTTGTCCTTTTGCCCTCTGTAAGGTAAGCCCCGGCGCAGGCTACCTGTTGCCACGTACAGCCAGGGTGGGGCTGATGCTCGGTCTGTTTTTTGTTATTCACATCCCTGCGATCCACCAGCTGCATCTTAAATTTACGGTGCGAGAGGGGGCCTTAGTGGTCTCTTGACCTTTAAGGAGCATGACTCAGTGTGTGTCTGGTGATCCTAAATATGCACACGCTTGCTAGCTGGAGGAGTCCTCAGAGTCCAGCACTTGTTGCAAGAATCCGGAAGTTGGCCTTGGTCCACCGGCAGATTGAAATTCTACCTCTTGCCTTAAAATATTTTGCTGTGCCAGGGTGGACTAAAGCAGGTCTCCTAAAGACCGTACACGTTTCTCATGACCAAAAGGCCCTTGTTGTAAAATTCTGAGCGTTTTTGATTCTCGTGGTTTTAAAGGGAGATGGCTCAATTTTTCAAGAGTGCGGAGAAAAATCAGAAACAAGGAGAAACCACAACGGTGTCTCATCTGTAAAATCTGCTGGTCTTTTAGGAGCTAATATATGACTGTGCATAGTAGCTGGGTAGATGCATTTTGCTTCAGGTTCTTGATCTTTTCAGATTATCACTTAGTCTAAACCTTATTGCATGCTTACACAGGAGTAAGGTCCTCTGAACTCAATCTGAGACGGCGTATATAAGATTTCACTGTTAAAGATGTTTATTCTCCCCCCCCCCCGCCACAACCTTTGGGAAATCCTTGAAGTTGTGTTTTTTTAAATAGTATAATCTTTCCAGATAATCTTCTGGCCATCATTCAACCTCATTTTAAATTATTGAGCTCCAGACAGGCAGCTCCTTTCTGCAAAAGAAACAGCTGCCTCCCTTCAGCCTTGCAAAGAAACTTGGGAGGCGATGAGCTACACACAGGAGCCCCATCAGACTCTCACACCACCCCAGAGTCAAAATTAGATTGTAATCTCTTTGGGGATAGGGACCTGCCATTTTGGTTATGTTACTCTGTAAAAAGTGCAGCGGGGCATAGATGGTGCCGACAAAATTCCAATCGACCCCCAAGGAAGCGGGTGTGTGTGTGTTTGGCACTTACTTCTCTAAGAATCTTCCCTAGCCTCTCCTAGAAGGTGACCTAACAATACAGGTGGAATCTGTTGGGCTGCAAAGGTTCTGTATGTTTCTCAGTGTAGTGGGGGGGGGGGGGTTGGAAGGCCGATTGGCATTTCACAGAGGCTGAGTTTGCGGAAGGGAGTCGAAGGTCAGCCATGCTTGTCTGCTTTGAAGAGTTAAGATGGCTGTCCTAAAGGTGAGTGGCGTGGTTGATGGCAAGTCTCTCTATAGCTATGCCTGTCTTGCACTAAAGCAGAGAAGCCATGGCGACAGCAAATAGATTCTTCAAGATGCCACAAGTACTTTGTGCTGCAGCAACACAGCTACCCCTGGGTAACTTGAGGGAGACTTCCAGATAGGGGTTGGATGATCTCAGTGCCTGGATCCCTCGGAAAACGCAGTGGATGAATCAGTTTATGCATGTGTATTCCTGTGTCATTTACCAGCGTGTGACAATGAGGTTTCGCACTCCCTGGGATTCCATGCTGGCAAAAGAGTACATGGAATCTGCCCAGAATGGAGGGAATAATTGAATATTGTTGGTGCAGCACTAAATCCCTTTTGGGATCCTGGCATTCCTGCATGAAGCGCTGCTTAACACTTGGCTGGGGCAACTCAGTCAGATGGGCGGGGTACAAATAATAATAAATTATTATTCTTATTGTTGCTGTTACTGCTTAAGGGTTCTGGAGACGCAGGTGGCACTGTGGTCTAAACCACTGAGCCTAGGACTTGCCAATCAGAAGGTCAGCGGTTCAAATCCCCGCCATGGGGTGAGCTCCCATTGCTCGGTCCCTGCTCCTGCCAACCTAGCAGTTCGAAAGCACATCAAAGTGCAAGTAGATAAATAGGTACCACACCGGCGGGAAGGTTAGCAGTGTTTCCGTGCGCTGCTCTGGTTCACCAGAAGTGGCTTAGTCATGCTGGCCACATGACCCGGAAGCTGTATGCCGGCTCCCTCGGCCAATAAAGTGAGAGGAGCGCCGCAACCCCAGAGTCGGCCACGACTGGACCTAATGGTCAGGGGTCCCTTTACCTTTACCTTTAATGGCTTAATTTTGAAATGAAATCTCATTTCAATTAGATGTGGTTCATTTTTATGTATGGCAGGGATAACCAA
Source organism: Podarcis cretensis (assembly GCF_951804945.1). Taxonomy (NCBI): domain Eukaryota; kingdom Metazoa; phylum Chordata; class Lepidosauria; order Squamata; family Lacertidae; genus Podarcis; species Podarcis cretensis. The sequence continues at coordinate 5,609,032 of NC_137173.1, read as the reverse complement.
TGTCATACCTTGCAGACGTCTTGGAGTCCAACCCCCATTAGCCCCTCTTGTGCCTATGCTGGCGTGAACTGATGGGAGCTGTAGTCCAACCCCTCTGGAGGGCGCCAGGTTGGGCAAGGCTGCTCATGGGGTGGCTCGGTGCAGGGTGCATGCGAAATGAGAGAATGTCATGTTTTTATTCCAGGGTCTTAAGTTCACACTTTTAATTTAAGAAAAGTATTTTGAAAGAAAACCACTTGGCGCTCGTGGAGCACCTCAAGCTTCTATCAAACTTTGCTTTGCATTCCAGAGAGATCAGGGGCCAAATCAGTTATGCCTCCTTGCCGATTCTAAAGTGTGTTTGGTGGGAGGGCTTGCCTTCTTTCCACCAAAGAGCTGGAAGCAGGAGAGTGTTGGGGAAGGAGGGGGTTTAGCTCCCCTCCTCTGGACATGACTTTTGATGTATGTATGCCCCTCTCTCTCCCTGGTTTGTAGCCAAAGGTCTGTTAAATACAGGCATGCACAGACACACCTTGGGCCATCCCTTGAACCCTGCCCCGTGGCACGTGGAAGAATCCAGGAGCAGTTTTTGTGCTTGGTTCTTGCTCAAGCTAGAGATTGTCGCTCTCTCTCTCTCTCTCTCTCTCTCTCTCTCTCCCAGGCTTATGCTGTAACTGCTTGTTCTTGTCTCCCACAGGTTGATTTATCGCATTTGGCTCCCGAGGAGAGATGGAGGTGAGTGAAGAGCCTGCCTGCCTGCCTGCAAGGTTCATGGACTTGTCAGATGACACCTGTATTCTCTTCTATTGGGTCCTTAAAGACCAAGTTCCCTGCCTGGTGCAGATTTCTTTATGGCTGGTGCACAAAGCACTTGTGGAAATGTGAAATTATGCAGTTTGCATGTGCCTCTCAAGAGAATTTCCTGTCTCCTCCCTCTGTTTTATAACAACAGTCTTTGCAGGAGAGCCGAATAGCTGCTTTATTTTGGGGTCATTTAAAACTTGACAGATCCTGTATTAAGATGGTATCTGGCAGAGCAGCAGGTCTGGACCTCAAACAGTTGATACATTTGGATGGTGGCTCCTTTAAAAGGGTCCTACTCCCCTCCCTTGTTTTGACTGAGGGAGGCTGCCATAGTTCAGCTTAGCTCCAGATGCCCCCGGCGCTTGAGCCCACCGTTGGGCTGTGCAACCTCATCACCTGTGCCAAACGCCGCCCAGCTTTGCAACCTGGACAAATAGCGCCAGCCAGCCTGTTTCCATTGCTTTTTTCCAATACATTGTTATGCATCTGCTACTTACTCTGTGTAATTTTTATTCACTTCGTAGCTCCTTTCCATCCTTATTTGTGTTCAAGGTGCCAAAGATCATATTGGTCTGGCATTTCGCTTCATAGAATCATAGAATCATAGAGTTGGAAGAGACCACAAGGGCCATCGAGTCCAACCCCCTGCCAAGCAGGAAACACCATCAGAGCACTCCTGACATATGGTTGTCAAGCCTCTGCTTAAAGACCTCCAAAGAAGGAGACTCCACCACACTCCTTGGCAGCAAATTCCACTGTCTTCCTAGAGGGACCAATTCAGGAACCTTCCTCCATTTTAAGAACCCTAACCTATTGCAAAAAAAAGAAACAAAAAACTGTTCAGCTCTCTGCCTTGCTTGATTTAACTCATGCAGTTTCAGTAAGCCTCCCTCCAACCACGTACGGTTGAAACGGCAAGAAGTTAAATGTGTGCAATCGTACTGTACCAAACTCCATGTTTCCTGCAGCCCACGACCCCCCCCCACACACACCTGCTTCCATGTCTTCTTGCAGAGTCCAGTTTGCCATGCAGGTGTGATGCTGGCAAGTACCCTCTGTGCTTACGTGAGATGCAAGAGCTGCAAAGACCATGAGTGTGTGAGAGACTGACTTGCTCTGCTCTCGTTCCAGGGTCGAACACGCTCGGATGCATGCCAAGCACCGCGGCCACGAGGCCATGCACGCCGAGATGGTCCTCATCCTGATCGCCACCCTGGTGGTGGCTCAGCTCCTCCTGGTGCAGTGGAAGCAGAGGCACCCCCGCTCCTATAACGTAAGCTGCCCCCTCCCCAGGGTACATGTTCTCGAGACCCCTCCACCATCCTCACAGGGGTGCCACCTATGGAAACCCCACCTGAAAGGGGATGAGGCTGCATTCTGTAGGTGGGGCTGGGCTTTGTGGCTATGACTTCTCTCTTTGGGCAGAAGGCCCACTCACATGGTATCCCACTGGGCAAGCAGCAAAAAACCCCAGTGCAAATAGTACACTAGAAAATGTGAATGGACCCAGCTTGCATTCTGTGTTTGGCAGTGGTATAGTTTGCTCCATCTTCCATCCTGGAGATATTTGAAGATGGTGACCATATCTCCTCTCAGTCTGCTCTTTTCTAGGTTAAACATCCCCGACTCCCTCAATCGTTCCTCCTAAGGCTTGGATTCCAGACCCTGGATCATCTTGGTCCCCGTCCTCTGCACTCGCTCCAGCTTGTTGACAACCTCCTTAAATTGCGTTGCCCAGAACTCTTTCCTTCTCTTCCCTTGCTGCAGATGGTGACCCTCTTCCAGATGTGGGTCGTGCCCCTCTACTTCACAGTGAAGCTGCACTGGTGGCGGTTCCTGGTGATCTGGGTCTTCTTCTCGGTCGTCACAGCTTTCGTCACGTTCAGAGCAACACGCAAACCTCTCGTCCAGACGACTCCCAGGTGAGCAGAAACCTCTTGGCTCTTACATACGAACGCAGGAGCCAATGGCACACCAGACCCAGCTTCCCGTTCTCTCAGTGCTCAACCAGACGCCCAAAAGGGAAACCTGCAAACAAGTTTTGAGCAGTAGAGCAACTCTCTCTCCTCCTGCATTGCTGCTCCCAGCCGTGGAGGCAGAGCAGAGCCATCCTGGCCAGGAGCCATCAATAGCCCTCTCCTCCTCTGTGAATTTGTCCTATCCTCTTTCAAAGCCATCCAGATTGGGGGCCAGCCCTGCCTCCTGCCGGAAGGAGTTCCACAGTTTAACTCTGCGCTCCATGAAGGACTTCCTTTTCTCTGCCCTGAATCTGTCTTCCCGCTTCTCTCTTTTGCACATAGGTTGGTGTACAAGTGGTTTCTGCTAATATACAAGATCAGCTACGCCACGGGAATTCTGGGCTACATGGCTGTGATGTTCACGCTCTTTGGGCTTAACCTATTATTCAGGTGAGAGAACCCCTCTGTTTTTGTTTTTGTTTTTTTTAAATAATTTTTATTCGTTTTTCAAACAGATAACAAAAACAATACAAAACAATATAGTTTCCAACTCATCATTTCATACCCTTCTTTCTTTTGACTTCCCCATACCTCCCCATCCCTGCATCCTTGTTTAATGGTTCTTTAGCAACCCTTAGGTCCATTATCTTAATTCCCTTTCATAAAAATTCCTTTAGTTTTTTGATTACTGCTGCAATTCTTTACCTCTTACCCCCTGACATCTTAACATTCCTCAATTTTACAATTATTTTTAAGATATATTTTGAATTTCTTCCAGTCCTCTTCCACTGTCTCTTTCCCCTGGTCACGGATTCTGCCCGTCATCTCGGCCAGTCCCATAAAGTCAATCACCTTTGTTTGCCATTCTTCCCCTCTGTTTTTGGCATTACAAGAGATCTAGCTTTCAAGTCTCCCACTAGCTGCAGAAACTGCCCTCTTCATAGATGTGTCCTTGTCTTAGTACATGGCGTATTAGAAGAATAGTTTGGGGAAGTGGGACGGGCAGTCAAATGGGCACAAATCTGGCAGCGCAGAGCGAGACATGAGGGGTGCGGGGCTATGAGATGTCCAGCACTCGTAACCACTGCATCCCGCTGGCTCTGCTCTACCCCTGCGAAATGCTTAGAAATCAGAAAAGGAGACATTTTCCCAGCGTCATCCTGTGATCTGAGAGGCATGCCCCAGGAATAGGGACCAAGGATCCCAGGGAGAGGGATTTGGAAGGCTGCGCTTTAGCGATATTATTCACAGGGTGCACCTTTTGTATCTCATGCTGCCTCAGAGCACCTTTTACTGTCCAAATGAACAGTCAAGCCAGCCCTAAATTAAGCAGGTGTGGTGCAGTTGCCACAGAAGATGCCCAGCCCCAAGAGGGTGTTCCCACACTCTCCCTTCTGCCCCCTCCTGCTTCACTGTTGAATTGGGGAGTCTGGATGCTGAGCGTGACCCAGAAGAGAGACAAACCCCAGGCAAAACTCTCAGTTCCCCTCACAGTCTGTCTCATGAATGTGGTCAGTGGATCTGAGCATGATCTGTGCCAGAAAGAGACCCAAATCATCCAGCATTGGGGGACAAAAGGCAAAGAGGAATGGAGAGGAACATAGGAAGCAGCAGCAGCCAGGAGGGGGCGACGTGCAGCTCCTCCCCACTTAAATACAGGAAGGCTTGCTCCATGTTTACTTCCTGACTTCTAGGAATCCCACTCTCCTGGGAGACACAAGCCCCTTTCTCTGTAAAAAGGAAGAAATGCTAGCTGATGTGTTCAGGGCACCAGTTCCGTGCCAGATCCTTGATTCTGCATTAGCGCTGAGAAACGCTGGGTGTGCAGAAGACATCGGGCCTCATTCAGAGAGTGCAGCACGGGGCAAAGCGAGGTGAAATTAAGCGGGTGTGAGAGAACCTGCAGCGTGGCTTCTGCGTGGTGTGTTCAGTAAAGGCCCTAGCAGTTGCCCTGAGCTGTCTGTCAGTGTGGGACTTACGAAAGGCTGTTCCCTTCGATAGAATCAAGCCAGAAGATGGAATGGACTTTGGGATTTCTCTCCTCTTCTATGGCCTCTATTACGGAGTACTGGAACGAGACTTTGCCGAAATGTGTGCTGACTACATGGCCTCCACTATAGGGGTAAGATTCATGCAGGGCAAGCTGCTTTTTAAAGAAAAGGGTTAACGTAACCTTGGGAAACAAAATAACAAACATAAATTTAGGAAAGCCAAGTAACGCTGTCCCATCTGACACGGGAGTAGGCAAAACTTTGAGAAACCAACAAATAATCAGTGTTGATGAATTCTAGGTTTTATACAGTGGTGCCTCGCAAGACGAAATTAATCCGTTCCGCGAGTCTCTTCGTCTAGCGGTTTTTTCGTCTTGCGAAGCACGGCTATTAGCGGCTTTAAGAAAAAGGAAAAAGAACTCGCAAGAACTCGCAAGACATTTTGTCTTGCGAAGCAAGCCCATAGGGAAATTCGTCTTGCGGAACGACTCAAAAAACGGAAAACTCTTTCGTCTAGCGAGTTTTTCGTCTTGCGAGGCATTCGTCTTGCGGGGCACCACTGTACACTGGTGCAGATAAAAGAGCGCTGTAAATTGTCAGCGTTGGCATTTGTGATAAATGCCCTCTTGAGTTTCTGCATCCTCAGATCCTTTTTTCATCTCCTCTGATATGGCCAAGTCCCAGACATTAGCATACCCCAAACAAGTATTTAGGTTTTGTAATACTTTTCCCCTTTCAAGCAATGGATAATCTGGCAGCATCCAGCAGCACAAGTCAGTCCTTTGGCCGAATGTCCACCTTCAGATCCTTAAAAACGGGCTGCAGAGATAGTTGGGGAGCTCCCTTGATAGGGTCCCAAGTAATTTTAGAAATTTATTGATGTGCTTCAGTCCAAAAGTTACAAACAAAGAGGGGTGGGGTGGGGGGAGTTGCTTATAATCCGATCTTGTCGGTCACCAAGGGCTCACCCACACTTTCACTTGGCCCGTATTTTGGTCATATTGTGTCCCGATTAATTCCCCACCCCACCCCCGGGTTCGAGAGCTTTTCTGGTCATTCTGCAAAAATCCAGTCTCACCCGCTGAACCAGAGATTTTGCTCAATCAAGTTTCAGTTCAGTGGGAAAGATGGGATTTTTGCAAGGCACAGAACAAGAATGGAAGCGAGGGCTGAGAGGCATGAAGATGGTGCCTGGCGGTGTTCCTGCCCCACCTGCCTTGAGGCTGCTCTTCCTGGGCAGCATCCTGCTTCTGTGAGCAGCTCTGCCCTGAGCTTGGGTGGCGGCTGAATTCTGAGTGTGAAAGCCGCCTTTCACTTGGGTTTTCAGCTAAGCCAAGCGCCAGGTATTAGACTAGTATTTTACAATGGGAGGGGGGGAGGCTTTCGCCTGGGCAAGGAGGGTTTTAACGCCACAGCTGATCTCAGTACAGTGGTGCCTCGCAAGACAAAAAGAATCCGTTCCACGAGTCTCTTCGTCTAGCGGTTTTTTCGTCTTGCGAAGCAAGCCCATTGACGGCTTAGCGGATTAGCGCTATTAGAGGCTTTTAGCGGCTTATCGGCTTAGCGGATAAGCAGATAAGCGGCTTAGCGGCTTAGAAAAAGGGGGGAGAAAGGAAAAAAAAACCCGCAGGAACTCACAAGACATTTTCGTCTTGCAAAGCAAGCCCATAGGAAATTCGTTTTGCGAAGCACCTCCAAAACGGAAAACCCTTTCGTCTAGCGGGTTTTCCGTCTTGCGAGGCGTTCGTCTTGCGGGGCACCACTGTACCAGGAGGATGGGCTGGCAAGTCATACTGTGATTACAGTGAGAGAGGGGTGTCTCTCTCTGCCTCCGTGATAAACTTCGGCCACCAGTCGGTGCCAGAGAGCTTCTTTGAGAAGCACTCTTCATAATAGCCTCAGGATGCAAAGTGCAGCCACACGGGGCAAACTATGCCCTCGGTTTCCAGAGGGAAGCATTCAGAGATGTGCGCATGACAGCCACGCTTGACATATTCAAGGGTGATCAGATTTGTAGCCCCGAACCATCTGGAGCAGGGGTCCTCAAACTACGGCCTGTGGGCTAGATCCGGCCCGCCTGGCAGATCGCTCCTGACTGCCCCCCCCACCAGCAAGGCCCGAGGCTCAGAAGGGGCTGGGCGGGAAGAGTCCTGAGGTAAAAGCATGCGTGTGTAACAAAGCCTTGGTAATGCGGTAGCTACTGCCACCACCAGCTGCTTGGTAACGGCGTGCTGCCCCTTTAAGTCAGCGGAGGATGGGACAGTGGCAAAGGAACCCCTTCCATGCCAGCCCTTCCCCTCCTCCCTTCCCCTCAGGCCGGCTCCGTACCCACCGGAGCCATGCCTTGCCGGCCGGTTGCCTCCTTATCGCACTTGCGGATCCCATGCGGCAGCCTTGGCAACCTTAAAAGTTAGGGAAGCACCAAAAACACAGGCAAGATATGCAAAATAGAATTAGCAAGAAGAGAAGTCTGAATCACAACAGTTTATTGTACAAGGGAATCTCCATGTAAATAGTGGAGGATTAACCTTTCAAATAGAGCTCTCCACCCACACTTCCCCAAGTTTGAAAATAAACTTCAGTGCAGAGAAAGTCACATGCTTGAAGAACGACAACATCAAAAATAACCCAGAAGAAATGAAGTATAAAAGTGACTCACAGCGCCTACATCAAACTAGAAACAGAGTACCAAGTTTTAACCTCCTTAATAATACGTAGTAATAATAATTTATTATATGTGCAGTGTGCATAGGAATTCGTTCATATTTTTTTCAAACTATAGTCCGGCCCCCAACAGTGTCTGAGGGACAGTGAACTGGCCCCCTGTTTAAAAAGTTTGAGGACCCCTGGTCTGGAGCGAGGGAGCCAGACTGGAGGAAGTCTCGTGTCAACCTCTCTCATTTCATTTATTACACTTATTAGTCACTTGTGACCCAAAAGTCTCCATTAAGAAAGATACACAATACAGAATGTCATGGTTGGTGGAGAGGGAATCATATAATACATGAATGTTTCATATAGCAAACTGTTGGGAGAGGAAACATACCAGCTGTATAAATAGTAGTGAACAACATTAACAACACAGTGATACCTTGGTTGTCAAACTTAATCTGTTCTGGAAGTCCATTCGACTCCTGGAACAGTTCGAAAACCAAGGCGTGGCTTCCGATTGGCTGCAGGAGCTTCCTGCACTCAAGCAGAAGTCGCGCCGGACGTTCGGCTTCTGAAAAACTTTCAAAAACCGGAACACTTACTTCCAAGTTTGTGGCATTCAGGAGCTGATTTGCTCAGGAGCCAAGCCATTTGACAACCAAGGTACCACTATGCTAAAATAATAAACACAGCAATCAAAGGGTGACAAAGTATCACCCCCTGACCCTTTTGCAGCCAGCCTCAGCTCCCTGGATGAGGTCTTGCTTCTCGGATGGGGGGTCATCTCATGGCTAAGGTTTTGTGTGCGGTTGCCACCTGGCTGCGGTTACTCTGCGCTCTCGCCGCAGCCTTCATCATCACTGTAGTTCATTCCTGAGCCGCTTTTCCACAGTTGTAGCCCTGCTCAAGGCAGCTTGCAAGACAAGAAGTTCACGTAATAATGAAAACGTAACAAAAGTAGTCGTAAGCAGCAAATAAATACATTTGAAGGCACCTGGAACAAAATTAAGCAATCCCCGGGAAAGATCTAAAATTAAAGAAACGGGAAATTTATGACAGTAACAGTGAAAGTTAAATCATGACCCAAACTAAACCCCCTAAAGTGAGTCTGCAGATCCTGAGAAGCAGGTCTTGAAGGACTCGCATCCAAGGTGGTCTCTGGGGCTAGTTTGCTGGTATTCCCCCCAGGAGGGAGCCTGAGTTGAGATGCCTCCACTCACCCGGGTCCTCTGTGTCTTCCTCCCGGCCTCTCGGCACCTCCGGAGCAGTTCTACAGCGCGTCAGGGATGCCCACCAAGCACCTCTCGGACAGTGTCTGTGCCGTCTGTGGCCAGCAGATCTTTGTGGACGTCAACGAAGAAGGGATCATCGAGAACACATACAGGCTGTCCTGCAATCACGTGTATCCTTTGGCGGGGGTGCTGTCTGTAATTCTGGCATCGCGGAGGGTGGGGTGGAACAGGTGGTTCTTGGGGGCTCCTTCCAACCCGACAATTCTGTGATTCCACGGCCTCTGAATACAGTGGGCTGTCCGTCATTGGAGGTTTCTATGCAGAGGTTGGCTGGCCAACTCTCAAGGATGGTGTAGTTGAGATTCCTGCATTGCGGGGGGGGGGGGGGGTTGGACTGGATGAGCCTTGGGGGTCCCTTTCCAACTCTATACAGTTCTACAATTCTAAGTGCTGACGTTCTCATTCTTCAGAGGGCCAAGCCCCTTCTCCTGGAAGCCGTGACTTTGCAGGGGTGCCGTCATCCCCATGTGTGTTCGCCCACACCGCAGCCAGGGGAAGCGTTGAGGCCCTGACTAAATTCACGACTGCCTCCCCGGCCCAGTTTCTGTGACGCTGCCTCCCTGCGGCTGGGAGGTTGTTTGTGGCTTCCTCCATGTGCGCCGGGGGAGCAAGACTCCTTGCGGCTTGTGCTGAAATGTCATGACTTGTGGCCGCTGGTTTCAGCCGGAAACATTTCGTACCTCTGCACTCTTTCATAGGGAGGCTTGAGCGGAAAGCGAGCAAAGAGCGAGGGAGAAAATCCTTTGCTGCGTAGCAGCCTTTCCCAGCATGGTACCAGCTGGCTGTTTCAGACTACGACTCCCAGCAGCCCCGGGCAGCACAGTTGTTAGAGCACGAGACTCTTAATCCCAAGGTTGTGGGTTCGAGCTCCACATTGCATGAAAGAGTCCTGCGTTCCGGGGGTGGGCTAGAGGACCTTCGGGTTTCCCTTCCGACTCCACATTTCCGTGATTCTAGGGATCCTGAGCGCAGCCTTGGAGCTTTGTGACGGGAGTCCTGGTTAGTGACGCAGCAGAGCCCTTGCGGCTCCCTAGTGTGTGGTTGTGGTTGGAGAAAGAGGAACCAGGAGTGACACATGAAGGCAGAGGCGTGGAACTGGCAAGCGTCTGTCACAAGCGCTGGGGGATCCTCGTGTGTTTGTTTTTCTTCCCTGTTACTATGACAGTTCGGTGTCCGGTCATGGCTGGAATCTATGTACATGCGTACGTTTCCCTACATGAATTTCGCAGGCTTCTCTTTCAAAGGCAGGAGAGCGCCCAACTAGCCAATGGCTGCATTGGGCTTGGATTCAGTTTGATTTGTTGCATTGCTATTCCGCTTTCCATTTGAATGTATCCGCGTACAGGCAATGAATCACAAAGACAGCATCACAAGTATGGTCACATATTATATACATGGAACCATTCTTCTTCTTCTTTAGTGATCCCTCGTAGCCGAGTAAGATTGTCTTACATGAACATGGTTTTATCAATGAGTCTGTAAGTGACTGTGGAGGCCAATTCTGGACCCACACGTCCTTCCACGGTGGGGACATAGGTTTCCGGGCGGGAGTTGATCACAGCGTGGATTTGCCAAGCGTGCCTTCCTCTTAGCACGTTTCTCCCTTGCGTCCTGAGTTCAAGTGTCTTCAAAGCCTATGGCGCCTTCGCTAAAGGCTGTTCTCCAATTGGAGCCCTCTGCCTAAGCACAGGAGCTCCGCCAGGTCCTTTGGAACCATAGAACTGGACTCAGAAGCGGCCCAGAAAGTCATCTAGTCTAACCCCCTGCAGTGCAGGAATCTCAGTGAACAAGAAGTCCAGCTGCAGCCAGGGCAAGTCGGAGGCAGCAGGTGCTTCTGATGGACATTGGGGGGGGGCTCTCTGTCCCTCCTCTCCCCCATTTCACAGGGTGAAACCTGAACCCACCCCACCCCACCCCCGTAGGCAGCCAGCAGCAGACCATCATGTTGTTGCCTTTTCTGCGCTTGGCTCCCTCGGCCAGATCTCTCTGCTGCCTCCCGGAGTCTGCGTGTGCGTGGGTGTGCCTGGTTTTTCTCTCTCCTCCCCCCGCTGCCCTTAACTCGCTGCCCCTTCCAGCTTCCACGAGTTCTGCATCCGCGGCTGGTGCATCGTTGGGAAGAAGCAGACCTGCCCCTACTGCAAAGAGAAAGTGGACCTGAAGAGGATGTTCAGCAACCCGTATCCTTCAAGGAAGGGGGTCTGCAGGAGAGGGGAGGAAGGGTGGCTCACGAAGCTCGGAAGCCTCTGCAGCCAGAACAGGCACACCAAGCAGCTCCTTTGACTGAAAAACAGCAGCCTATGGCTGGGCGCCGGCTGGAGAGGAGCAGCAGCTTCTGCCCAGTCCCTCAGAGGTTGCAGCCATGGCAGGGCAGTAGTACCTTGGCTCTCAAACTTAATCCGTTCCAGAAGCCCGTTCCAAAAGCAAGGCATGCTTTCCCATAGAAAGTACAGTGGTACCTCGGGTTACAGACGATTCAGGTTACAGACTCCGCTAATCCAGAAATATTACCCGGGTTAAGAACTTTGCTTTAGGATGAGAACAGAAATTGTGCAGCGGCAGTGGGAGGCCCCATTAGCTAAAGTGCTACCTCAGGTTAAGAACTGTTTCAGGTTAAGAACAGACCTCCAGAACTAATTACCGTAATTTTCACTCCAAAACACGCGCTTTTTTGCTCCTAGAAAGTAAGGGGAAATGCCTGTGCGTGTTACGGAGCGAATGCACTCGACCGGAGCCATGGCTGCCGTCAGTCAAGCAAAGCGGGAGCCGCTTGCAGGGCGGAGGAGGGGGAGGAGCCGAGGAGGAGGGAGGGAAGGAGAGCCATGGCAGCAAAGCGGGCAGCAGCCGCTTACACGCGAGGAGGGACAGACGGGAGCCATAGCGAGCCGGAAAAAGCGCCTCGTAGCCAGCAACAGCTGCTGCAGCCTCAGCTAGCAAAGGTCCGCGCGCTCTCTAAACGGAGCAATGAGGCTGCAGAGGGACGGCAGGGCACAGGAGGGCTCTGAGCCACAAGCGCAGTGAAAACCAGTAAAAAAGTTTTTAAAAAGGCTGCTGGGGACAGGAGGGCACGGGATGAGGGAGAGGGGGAAATTACGATTCTCCCAGCATCTCAGCTGATCCGCTGAGCGGGACTTGGGTTGCAGGGGATTCGCCATTAGCTGTGTAAAGCAGCAAAGAGGGAGAGAAGGAGCAAAGCGGGAGAGGAAAGGAGCTGCTTACACTGCTGTAAGTGGCTGCTGTCCGGTTGGCTCCTTTAAAGCAACAGTGCTCTTTCCCTCCCCCCCTCCCCGCTCAGCTCACCAAAAAGCTCCTTTTCCACACACCCCACCGAGCTCCTTCTCCCTTTAAACCCCTCGCCTGCATTATTAGGCGCATCCTTCTCCACACACCCCACGCATGTTCCTTCTCCCCTTAAACCCCTCTTCTGCATGGATCCACATGGATCCTCAGGATTTTTGCATTGGGCTACCCCAAACTCACCGTCAATCACGTCTGTGGCCACAGCATGAACCACAAAAATCATACATCCACTGTTTCGTTTAGAATATTTTTTTTCTTGTTTTCCTCCTCTAAAAACTACGTGCGTGTTATGGTCAGGTGCGTCTTATAGAGCGAAAAATACGGTAAGTTCTTAACCTGAGGTACCACTGTAATGCAAAATGGATTAATCTGTTCTAAGCTTTTAAAAACAACCCCTAAAACAGCAACTTAACATGGATTTTACTATCTAACGAGACCATTGATCCATAAAATGAAAGCAATAATCAACGTACTGCAGTCACACAATCATTCAATCAGTAGCAGAACTGGGTTCCACACAGTCGCAAAAACAAAAACGCAAAATAGTGAAAACAGGCAGACCTCAGCGTAACACTCAAAACAGAGCACGTTTGGCTTCCGAAAAAAGTTCGCAAACCGGGACACTTACTTCCAGGTTTGCTGTGTTTAGGTTCCAAGTTGCTTGAATAGCAAGGCGTTTGAGAACCAAGGTACCACTGTAGTGCCTGAAATGATACATGGTCTGGCAAAGGGACAGGCAGAGAAAAGTTTCCTTTCCTCTGTCATCACCCCGGATCTCGCGGGCATCCAGCGGAGATAAAAAGAAAGGACACACAGTTAACCTATGGAACTCCCTCCCACATGAGGCTAGATGGCTTTAAAGGAGGACTGGGCAGATTCATGGAGGAGAGGAAGGGATTAGCCCTGGGCTTAACGTCAGAAGAGCCTGCTGGATCAGGCCAATCTGGTCCTGCATCCTCTTCTCCCAGTGGCCAGCCTGTGGGAAACCATCACGCAGGAGCCGACCACAAGAGTCCTCTCCTCTCCTGTGGTTTCCAGCAACTGGTGTTCAGAAGCACGGAGGCAGAGCTAGCAGCCGTCAACAGCCCTCCATGAATTTGTCCAATCCTCTAGGTTGGCTGCCACCACTTTCCTCCAGCAGAGAGCTCCACAGTTTTAACTACCATATTTTTCGCACCATAAGACGCACCTAGTTTTTAGAGGGGGAATGCAAGAAAAAAAAATTTTTTTAAGGGAGTGCTGAGCAGAGCCTGTATGCATCCCAGGCTCTGCTCAGCGCTCCCTTTCAGGAGCCGCGTGGAGCATGTGTGCGGTGCTTGCAGACTTTCCTCGGGGGGGGGGGGAGCATCCAAGCAGCTCGTGAAAGGGAGTGCGGCTCTTGGGGGCTTTTCCGGGGAGGTGGGGCTGCCCTCTGTCCCTTCCCCCACCTCCCACAAGAGCCAGCAAGAGCCGTGCGCTCTTTAAAGGGTGTGTGGCTCTTGGGGGCTTTTCTGCCTGCCTCCCGCCTGCATTCACTCCATAAGATGCACACACATTTCCCTTTACTTTTTAGGAGGGAAAAAGTGTGTGGAGCGAAAAATACGGTATGTTCCTCTGGAAGAACCTTCTCCCTGCAGCTGCCAAAGCTTTGGACCTGCAGGGGTCTGAAACTCATTACTCGTTAATTTGGGCAATTCTAAGCGGGAGGAGCAGCTATCCCACCGGCTTTGGGCCCCCCTGGTTTTTGCACCTCGTGTTTCCTTTTAACTCTTTCCGCCGCAGCTGGGAACGGCCGCACGTCATGTACGGGCAGCTCCTCGACTGGCTCCGCTACCTGGTGGCCTGGCAGCCGGTCATCATCGGACTGGTCCAAGGAATCAACTACATCCTGGGCTTGGAGTAACCCCGCTCTCCCTCCCCCCGCCGGCTCCCTCCTCCCACCTCTGTCCAGGTCGCGTCTGGGGAGTTGCAGCCCCCGAGCTGCGTGTGGCGGAGGGCGGCGCTGAGGACACCCAAAGGAGGAGATGCGTTTTGAATCACTGACCTCTCAGGATCGCGGCCTCTTGCTCAGCAGCTGCTGCGACAGCTGGAATTTGGGGGGGGTGGGAAGGACTTTGCACAAAAGGGGGTGTCGCCGCCGCTTGGGTTGGGAGGGAGAGGAATCTTTTTTTAAGAAAAAAAAGAGAGAAAAGAAAAGAATTATTTTAATGAGCATATTTAAAACCTTTTTATTGCTGATGCGAAAGGAAACAGAACCTTTGGGGGGGGGGCTCCCCTGCCGTACCAACTCGCTCGTCCTTAGTTATTATGGTTGCCATAGAGCAAAAGAAATAAGCAGAGAGAATCTGTTCTGCAGCAGCAGCACTGTCAGCCCCAGACCTGCCCTTGCTGGCCAGCCCTGCCCCATCCCTTGTGGGGGATCAGGATTCGCACTGGGGTCCCCTCCTAGCCAGCACATCAGTTCTGAGAAGCAAGACTTGGCTGTGGGATGCAGCTGGGCTGCCCAAATGAGGCCTGGGAGTCTCTGCCTGCCACCCCATCACCATCCTGATACAGGAGAGGGGCTGGCAAATTGAGACCAGCTGCCCAGGAACGGCCTGGAGGGGGGGGGGGGTAGCAGCAATAATGTGCATTTTGTTGGAGGGAGAGGATCCTCTTTGAGTGTTCCAGCTCGGAGCAGCCTTTTCCCAACTTTCTTCACATATCTTGCCTTGCTGAAAGTAGTAACCACCCCCTGGCTTGCCTTAGGTTTATAAACCTGGGCTGGTTCAGAAAAATCTTCTCTCTCTTTCTCTTTCTCTCTCTGTATTTTTGCACTATTTTTCCTCTTACAACATCCCTGCTGGTAGCCGGGCATTTTTTTGTACAGTGAGTTCCTTTTCTACGAGAGCACGTCTCGCTGGTCTCTTGTTAGAAGAGGCAGGGCCCGCCAGCTCTCGACAAACAGGAGCTGCGAATCGGGGCCTGCCATGCCGACTCTTCCCTTCTCCCCGAAAAGGACAAGCCGGCCGCCTTGGATCCCGTGGGACGATTTCTGCCTGCAACCTTTCCGTGTTTGGACATAACTGCAGGAAGGCATGCGGGTGTTTCTCCCGAAAGCACGTTGATGACGAACTACAGAGAAGAGGGAGCTCGCCCAAGCAGCCCCACGGAAAGTATGGGCCTGTGTGTGCAATAGGGTGCTGCTCAGCAGGGAATTGGCAAGCAAGGGTGCCACAACCCTGAGCCAGTGAGAGGCTGTGTCTGTCCTGCTGCTCGCCTGCTGCCCACACCACCGGCCATCTTTGGTTGACGAGAACCAGCTTCTCCAGAATGTTGGGAGCATCGTGATGGGAAACAGGCCGGGCTGGACCCTCCTGGGGCAAGATGGGCAATCACCCCTTGGCCTCCAAGCCTTCCTTGTGCAGCCTGGCGTCACCCCACGAAGCCAAAACTCCCAGGGGAGAGTGATGGCACCGTCCGTCCGATTCCAGTGCAGTTGGGGCAACTCAGACGTAGGAAGTCCACGGGAAATGGCACCACCATTGGAATCGTCAGCCTCCCTTTGCCCCTGGGACTCTCCTGATCTTTTGGACCACAAATCCCATCAGCCCCGGGATTTGCAAGGCCTCTGGGTAGGGGAAGCTGTGGGCAACGCCGCTTGCGGCTAGGCCAGTTGGGTATATTGTGGATGGATGAGAGAGAGGGGGTCTCTCGAGCCTTGCATTTTGCCCCCTGCCCTGTGGCAACTGCTGAATTGCTCTCCAGAGCTGCAGCTGAGGATTGCCGCCATCTCTGACTTGTTCCTGGACTTTTGATCAAAAGTAGGATCTTCATGTGAACATCCTGTTCTGCACTGTTTTGATGCTGGGAGTCCAAAGGCAGGTGCATGTGTGATAGAGGGTGAAAAAGCCCTAGTGCATTGGGAGGGATCTTTCCTGGGGCGAGAGGGAGGTGTCTCCAAGGGCTGAAATAAACCTTCCTAGGCAGCTGGACCCACCCGCCCCACTTTTCCTGGGGGCACCTTCCTGGTTCTGCGCTAAGCTTCAAGTGGGATGTCGGACGGGGGAAGTTCCGAGGGTGGCAGATATAACGTTCTGCATGTTGCAAGAATTTCCTCGCCCCAATGCATGCCAGTATTTGGGGGTTCTGTTGGGCAGCCAGTGGGGCAGAGGGTCAAAATGTGTCGCTGGATCCCTTGTGGAGTGACCTCGCTATCCAAAAAGGTACGGTGCAATTTGGGGAGAGTAAGGGTGCAGAGGCTTCAATGGGGCTGAGCCACACTCTGCACCCGTTTGCCACCCCCCTAATAAGCATATTTAGTTATGCACACTGAGGAGGTCTGGTTTGACTCTGTGTCTGCACTGTGTAATCCACAAACCAGACATTTGCAATCTGATATCTCTTCTGCGAAAAGATCTTTTGAAAGGCATAGCGTGGCTTAATTCTTTTTCTCCCCTAAACAAATGTGTAATAAATTCTGCCGAACTGCGTGCTCCTTGTATTCCCAAGAAGTTCCTTGTTTGGCTGGGAGGGCCTTGCGCGTCAGACGAGGTTTGAAAGGCATTTTGAATGGATTTCTTTTCCTATTTAACCAAGGAGGCCATCATTTCCTCTCTTAGTTGGTATTATATAATGAGTGTCCCTTGTAGCCAAAGCAGCGCCATCCACATTCAAGAGGAAGGCCCTTGCAGTCCCCAGGGAGGAACTTTGCAGAAGGGGGGGGGGGGGCAGGCATTTTGAAGAAATAGCTAAAAGTGGTGATAGGCACACTATGCATTGAAAGCAGGATCACACCACTTTAAGCAATTCCAGTTACCAGGAAGCTTGGGAACTGTAGCTCTGCAAAGGGGACAGGACCTCCGAAAAGTCTCAGCGCCCTTAGAAAACAAGAGTTCCCAGGGTTCTTTGGGAGAAACCCTGGATGCCTGAAAGTGGCGTTATAGTGCTTTCAATGCACAGTGCGGGTGGTCTCCTGACTGTTGAGAGGGAACTGAATGGAGTATCGTACAGCTGAACATCAGGGGAGAGGCCGTGACTGGCTGGAGCTGTGAACAGGAGCCCTGTGCTGCAACATTTTATTGCAGGTCCTACCTGCCCTTTTCAAAAGCAAAGCTTTATTTATGCTCCCCACCCAAATGCACTTGAGCAGTTTATGGTTGTTTCAGCTCCCATCCCAGTGGTGTCTGGGCTGTCTAGGAATGGTTTGCCTGAACCGTGCGCTGGAGCAGTTTGGGTCAGGGGAGAGAAAGACGGAAGGGTTCCTGTTTCTTTTCTCAAATGGTACTCTGTACATGAAAACACGTCAGGGTTCCTTGAAAGGAAAATAAAGCAAAATAATTCTGATGACTTGCTGTGACTCAGACTTTTGACATTAATTTACACTGTGCTGACTTTGCAGGGGAAAAAACATGTCCATTTTGACTCGGTTAACAGAGCAGCACTCTGGGCTGTAGTAAATTTCCATCATCATTGGAACGTGGTGCTTAACATATCTCAGAAGCAGAAATAAAACGGCAGGTCCCTGCCTTCACAGAGCATACAGGAATCTAAATTTTGATTGCAAGGAGGAAGAAGAGAGAAGCAGGGGTGGTTTTGACCCTGTCCTCCTGCTGTAGAAGAATTGGGGCTTGGCTTCTGCTGCCCAACTCCCCAAGGGATTCTGCACCCCCTAAGTCCATGATCTGTCAGAGAAGAATGGATGGAGGCAAGATCCCGTGAAAGCAAGGAGATCTTTCATTTTTTGTTGCAATAGAGTCCCCCCCACCCCCACCCCCCACCTTGCAAAGAGGTAAGAGAGACCAAGAATAAAGTTTGCAGGAACCTTTGAAGACTTTTGACACTGTCCAATACATTTTAAAGACTGTAAAAGAAAGACAAAAAATTAAACAAAACAAAACAATACAATGCAAAAACAAAAACACCACACAACACCAACCCCCAAACATTAAATTAACAAAACCAAACAAACACAATTTAAAACACATCTAATAAGTTCAGTATCTCAACTTTCATATACTTGTTTCAACGACCTCCTCACACCTCCCTTTTTGTATTCCACTTTAATTAACTGTTTCAGCAATTCCTTTCCATCTTCCTCTGTTTTCTGTCCTGTAATTTATCTTAACATATTCTAACCTTATTTTTCCCTTTAATATATAATTGTCTTAACATATTTTAACTTTATTATCCCTTTAATACTCTAATAATCTATTTGTACTTAATTCCTTGTAACATTTCTACTAAAGCCATATAGCTCCTTTCCAACATTTTTCTAACACTCATTAATTTTACAATATTTTTATAGTCTTTAAACTTTTTTCAATCTTCTTCCACCGACTCTTCTCCCTGGTCCCAGATTCTGCCAGTCATATCCGCCAATTCCCTATAGTCCATCAACCTGGTGATCTTCTGTCCGATGCTCTTAACTCTGTTCCAAGTCCCTTCTGCGAGTCTTCTTCATATTTATACATGAACTTTACTTTGTCTTCCACTGATCTTATTTTCATTTTCCTTCCTTTGAGGCTAAAGAGTAGATCTCGGGGAAACTCCCACCTAAAGATGATTTTATTCCTTCTCGACAGGGCAACCAAATCTCCGTAGTTAAATCTAAGATCCGAAAGGTATTTCAGGATGTCTTTCAAAATTTCCACTCTTGACTGTTGTTCTTCTAAGTTCCTCTGGTATTTCCAACAGTCTCTTATTTTATTCTTCTCTTTTTTCCCTCCTCTTCCAAGTCCGAGAGCCCTCACAGTTTTAACCTCTTCTTGACCCAAGTCCCGGTCCCAAAAGTCATCAAATTCCTGTGTAAGGAAATCTATCAAACTTTCCTTCTCCAGTTCAGGTAGGGCTCTGATCCTCAAAATCTGATTTTCTTTAAATTCAATCATAGCAGGCATCAACTTTTGATCATCAAATTGCATCTGTAAGGCTGGGACTCTCTCTCTCCAATTGTGTTACTTTAGGTTCAACGGCAATAACTTTCTCCCTAGCCTTCTCCGCAGTTTGCCATGTCAAAGTAGATTCCTGTGTCAGTTTCTGAATAGTTTCTATATTGGTGTTCACTTTTTGTCCCAAATTGTCAATTTTGGTGGTTACCACATCCACCTTTTTGTGAAGCTGTTCCAGTGAGTCACTTATCTTACATAATACAACCACTAAGGCCTCTTCTGTCAACATTCTTAACTGATTCAAGGTCCCCAGAATCTCACAGGTTTTTATCTTGCAGCTGGAGATTCCCCCAGCTCAACTCTTGTGACAGTTTCAAAAGCGTCCTCTAGAGGGAAACAGTTTCTATTTGTATTAGTCCTTTTAAACTCAATTCAAACAATAAAGTTGGTTTCAATTTTCTGTTACTTTTACTCCTTTTTAAACGCAGACGGAGACCATGGAAACAATGTATTCCTCTTATTTAACTAACTGTCAGTGAATGTTCTAATCACGGCAGTCCTGTTGGCAGCCCGTTTCCAGGATCAGAGTGGTGGTATATTAACTCTGTTCGCTCTCTCCTGCAGGTATACTCAGTCCAAAACTTTCCCCCCTCTTCTCCTACCACCAAGGGGGGTTTAGTATTTTTTACTGATGGAAATTTAGTCCTTTACAATAGACTTTCCGAGACTTCAGCTTGCATCCTCATTGCTTCAATCTATTTACAAAAGGGGAAGGTGGACTTCCTGTGTTAGACCTCCCCGTTTCGACACCAAATTAAGACGTTTAAAAATCCAATTCTCAGCTCTACTCACGGGTAGTTGCTTTAAGACCAAAATGTCCACAGGAAAAAGTCAGGGCTCTCCGGCAACAGCTATGCAGCTTCGCTCCATGGAAGAAGCAGTCAATTCGAAGCACCGCGCCGCTCACCCCACGTCGCTCCGGATCCCCGAAACCGGGTCTCCCCGCGAGTAGGGGAGGCGCAAAGGGTGCCAGCCAAATCCCACGTTCACAGGCTTCACCCGCCTGTGATTTCTAGTGGGTCTCCGCTTTCGCCGTGGCGGCCAGACCCAGATTTCCACGAGGCAAATTCCACGAGGCAAATTCAGAGGAATTCAGCCATTACTGGAGGCGCTAACCCGGAAGTCCCCGACATTGTCCAATCCTTTAGACAAAGACTACCCTGAAAGCACGTGGGTCTAAACCACTGAGCCTAGGGCTTGCCGATCGGAAGGTCAGCGGTTCGAATCCCCGCAACAGGGTGAGCTCCCATTGCTCAGTCCCTGCTCCTGCCAACCTAGCAGTTCAAAAGCACGTCAAAGTGCAAGTAGATAAATAGGTACTACTCCGGTGGGAAGGTAAACGCCGTTTCTGTGCGCTGCTCTGGTTTCGCCAGAAGCGGCTTAGTCCTGCTGGCCACATGACCCGGAAAATCTGCAGACAAACGTCAGCTCCCTTGGCCAGTAAATCGAGATGAGCACCGCAATCCCAGAGTCATCCGCAACTGGACCTAATGGTCAGGGGTCCCTTTACCTTTACCCTAAAAGCACAAAAAGAGGTGGTCTGTATGGTTTCTCTCCTCTCTGCCAAGATACCTGATAATGTTTTAATGGTTGCGTTACCTGGGCAGCCTAGCCATTCTTTTGAGGTGGGAAATACTTTAGTTCTTGAATCCAGGTCACAGGCCCATCCTATTCATACACCAAATATGCCCTTAAGACAGGATTTGAAGGATTTGTAAGTGGAAAGAGCTATTGGGAAAGCTTTCTTCAATATACTGTATTTTTCGCCCTATAGGGCGCACCGGCCCATAGGGCGGACCTAGTTTTTTTTGGGGGGGGGGATAAAGAAAAAAAAATTCCCCCCCAGGCGTGGGGCTGGGGTGGGGGAAGCCTGAGCTCTCCCCGACCCCAGCCCCCAGAACAGACTGCTATCTGCAAGCCTTGGGAGCCCAGCGGGAAGTCGCGCCGGGCTCCGCAGGCTTGCGGATAGCTGCCTGAAGCCTGGAGAGCGAGAGGGATCGGTGCACACCGACCCCTCTCGCTCCCCAGGCTTCAGCGAAAGCCTGCATTCACCCCATAGCACGCACACACATTTCCCCTTCATTTTTGGAGGGGGGAAAGTGTGTCCTATAGGGTGAAAAACACGGTATTTCCCTTCTGCAGAAGGCTTTTTGGGATTGCTCTGTGCACTAAAATAAGGTGTAATTTTCTCAGGCAATATTTCCTAAATTTTGCAGGGTGAAGGATTGGTTTTCTGTGGCGTGCACAACTGCTATGTGTGCGCACCTTAAAATTTTATAACACTCCAGAAGTGTTGCAATTGCAGTGGGTTTTTGTCGCCTTTAAGCATCCTGCTACTGCTCTAACATAGGGCGAGGGTAGTGCTGTGGGTTAAACTACAGAGCCTAGGGCTTGCCAATCAGAAGGTCGGCAGTTCGAATCCCCGTGACGGGGTGAGCTCCCATTGCTCGGTCCCTGCTCCTGCCAACCTAGCAGTTCGAAAGCATGTCAAAGTGCAAGTAGATAAATAGGCGGGAAGGTAAACGACATTTCCGTGCGCTGCTCTGGTTCGCCAGAAGCGGCTTAGTCCTGCTGGCCACATGACCCAGAAGCTGTATGCCGGCTCCCTTGCCAGTAAAGCGAGATGAGTGCCACAACCCCAGAGTCGGCCACAACTGGACCTAATGGTCAGGGGTCCCTTACTGCTCTAGCATATGGCACCTCACCTCAGAGGAGCCCAAATCCCTCACAGGCACTTTGCCAAGGAGCAGGTTTGGTTTCATGTTCACCCCTAGTTCCCAGGGCAAGTGAAATTAGTCACATCTTCACAAGCAAGTCCATGTGGGACACGGGCACAATTTGGATGGTTTTAAATTGCTTGCAGATATTTCCAGTTGCATTGTTTTAACATTTTGATGTTTTCTGCTCTGGGATCCTTTGGGGAGGACAGGATACAAGTTTAATAAAATAAACCTGTCTCGCGCACACTCACACTCTGTGATTATTCATGGTGATTTTGTGGTGTGATTGGCTGAAGCGCAAGCCCTAGGATGTGTAATGGAAACTACTTGTGGGCTCCTCAGGATCATGCCCCCTTGCTGACCAAAATTGCAACAACTCCCTATTTGAAGGCCAAAGTTCGGCCGTGGAATAATTTCACCCTTTTTGACTCAAATCTGTCATGAGTTCGAGTCACTGAGCATGTCTGATGGTCAAGCACCAGTCTCTGAATCAAAGTGGGTAACCGCCTCTTGTTCCTCTTCCTGTTTTATTATTATTATTGTTTTAGGCAGTGCCTATTTCTGGAGTTGTGGGACTCACTCAGAGCTTCCTAGTACTTTGGAGAAATGGGAAGAGAGAGATTATCATTATCAGTTTTGCAATTATTGGGAATCTGGATTAACTCAAACTCATCGTGACTGTGCTTTTCAGGCAAACTGGACAATTTGAGTCCCAGTTCCTCTAACTGGTATGCGTTCTAAGGCTCACCGATGCAGATCAAGACTGAGGGGACCTGGGTGCAAATTCCGCTCTCCCCCATGGAACTCACTGGGCTGCCTTGGGACAGCTCCTGTCTCTTGGCCTGACCTACCTCACAGGGCCATTGTGAGGGTAAAGCTGCTGGCGATCGGAAGAACCACCCATGTCACCCTGAATTCCTTGCAAGAAGAGCCAGGCAAAAGTGTAAAAAATAAATTAAACAGGCTTCAAACTGGTGCATTCAGTCACTCTACCATCTGTCTCAGTAGCCAATGGAGGAGAAGACTTCACCTTTGGGTGTGAAGTCAAACCATTGGGGAGTTACAGTGCCTGCTGTGGCTGTAGAGACTGATGGGGAGAGACATGTTTTGTTGCAGCTGGGGCAAATGAAGGTGTCTGTCTGTTTGTGCAGATGCACCAGGCATTTCATCTCTCTGTTCTCCTCCCAGCAGCCATGATGAACCTATGCTGAGCTTCCTCAGAGTGCGCTGTCAAGGCTGCATCATCTGCAAGCAACATCTCTCAGATAGGAATCTGCCACACTTTTTTTTTAAATGATATTTTATTGAATTTTAACAATAAAAAATTATAAAACAAACAGTAAAGAAAACACAAGAAAAAATACAAAAACACAAAAATACCAAATACAAAAAATACAGACAATTAACATAAAAACACAAAAAAGAACAGAAAAACAAAAATCCCTCTTTTTTATCTTCTCCTCTTTAGTTAACTTATTTTCCTGACTTCCTCACGCCTCCCTTTTTTGTATTCCACTTAAAATTTAATTCAGCAAATTCATTAACTTCAAGCATTCAACTACCATCAGATCTTTTACCTTGTTACTAGAACCCCTTCATTTCATTTCAATGTCATCAACATTCAAAAATTTTACAATGTTTCCGTAAATAGATTTTAAATTTCCTCCAATCTTCTTCCACCAACTCTTCTCCCTGGTCTCGGATTCTGCCAGTCATTTCCGCCATTTCCATATAGTCCATTACTTGCATCTGCCATTCTTCCAGGGTGGGTAGATCTTGTGTCTTCCAATGCTTTGCGATGAGTATTCTTGCTGCTGCTTTCGTCTGGGCATGGAGACTTGCAGAGTGAGCAGACCCCTGTCTCTCCTTGTATGGATGTACACACTCTTATAAGAATTTAAGGTCTCAAAAATAAATTAAACATTCATAAATTTACAAGGCAAACACATAAGTATATAAAACATGTGTCTGAAATAGTACAATCCTGAAGCCATTTTG
Source organism: Podarcis cretensis (assembly GCF_951804945.1). Lineage (NCBI taxonomy): Eukaryota > Metazoa > Chordata > Lepidosauria > Squamata > Lacertidae > Podarcis > Podarcis cretensis. The sequence continues at coordinate 5,585,433 of NC_137173.1, read as the reverse complement.
ACTCCCAGTGGCCTCAAATATTCCTCTGCAGTAGGGAGGAAAATGGGGAAAGCCTTCCCTTTGTCTTTTTGCTTGCAAATCCTGCCTTAAAGGCGTATTTGTGTATGACCAGGGTGAGCCTGTAACCTGGATTCAGGAACTAAACTATTAACCATCACAAAAGAATGGCCAGGCTGCCCAGGTAAAGCAATCAGTGACCATTATTAGGTATCCTGGCAGACAGGATTTCTGCTGTAGACCGCCTCCTTCTGTGATGTATGTATGTTGTTGTTGTTGTTTTTTTGGGGGGGTCTTGGGATACAGGATGGGCAATTTCAATATTTTCTGGTTGGCCTCTGTTATTTTCTCCTCCTGAAAGGAAACCTACTTAAGGACTAGATGGGCTCTTGGATACCTCATAAGGGAAAAGGAGCAGTTTTTTCCTATAATGGCACTATCATCAGTTGAGCTGAAGGCACAGGAGAGCAACAGGGAGAACAAAGTGCCAAAGAGCATTGGGGAGAGAACACAGCCCTGTTTCACACCACTTTTCCAAGGAAGGCATCCGAGGCTACTGGATGGCATGATAATGGGGGGCACTCTGTCGTGTTGAGCAGCGTGAAAAGTCCCTTTCGACTGATGAGGTCCAAGGCCTTTGTTGTGGGATGTGATACATAAGTGTTGTTGTTGTTTACTCATTTAGTCGTGTCCGACTCTTCGTGACCCCCTGGATCAGAGCACGCCAGGCACTCCTGTCTTCCGCTGCCTCCCCCAGATTGGTCAAACTCATGCTGGTAGCTCTGAGAACACTGTCCCACCATCTCGTCCTCTGTCGTCCCCTTCTCCTTGTGCCCTCCATCTTCCCCAACATCAGGGTCTTTTCCAGGAAGTCTTCTCTTCTCATGAGGTGGCAAAAGTCTTGGAGCCTCAGCTTCACAATCTGTCCTTCCAGTGAGCACTCAGGGCTGATTTCCTTCAGAATGGAGAGGTTTGAACTTCTTGCAGTCCATGGGACTCTCAAGAGTCTCCTCCAGCACCAGAATTCAAAAGCATCAATTCTTCGGCGATCAGCCTTCTTTATGGTCCAGCTCTCACTTCCATACATCACTACGGGGGAAACTATAGCTTTAACTATACGGACCTTTGTTGGCAAGGTGATGTCTAGCAGTCAAGTACAACATTCCTTGTTTTCCTAGAGTGGACATGCGGGGGAATGTTTGGTGCAGCCAGTTGAAAATTTCCTGTTTCCTCCTGGCTGGGGCACACTTCATTTGCATGTGACTAGAGGCGGGCGTGACCTAACCTGTCCAGGTAATAAAAGGACGAGTCACACAGCACTCTCTCTCTCTCTTTGACTTCCTCCGTCATTGGAGCAGCGTTTTAGCTAGAGATGCTCTGTTAGCTTGCAGCCAGCAGAGGACACTGGGATTATCCCCATACGGGATAGATCCACATGTAACTAAGTCTGCCTTCAGGGATTCAACTGTTAACTGATGATGTGAGTAAACTTCTTTTATATACTTTAAACAAGATTGTGGCATGTTTATTCTTTTAAGAGGGATAGACGGGAACTTACCAGGAACTAATAGTGAGAGGCTTACACAAGTCTGCAACCAGCTATCTGCTGTGCGTTTAAAAGGGGAATGTGAAACTCTGCTAAGTAAAGGAACTTGTTAGCGCAAGTCAGGAAGGATATTAACAAACGATATATCTTCTCCTGCCTCCCTGAACATTCCCACATTTGTCAGGTCTACGAAGGCGAGGTATACAAAGGCGAGGGCATCCCTGCTCTTGTTATGCCATACTAAAATGTCAAGTTCCCACAAATGTGGAAGCGATCTTAGGTGGAGCTTGTAACCCGGCCAGTTCTGCTGGTGAGGCATTTATGGGTTGAGGTGATGTTGCAGGTATTATGTATTCCTCGAGATACTGAGGGCCACATGGAGGCTTCTCGAGGCCAAAAATAGGGCCTTGAGTCCCGTTCAGAAGAAACAAACTGCAGAACCAATTGTGTCACTTTAGAACAGGCTGTCATTTAGAACAGCAGCTTATGTTTCCAGAGGGCAGCGCCAAATCCTTTGCAGTCACCTCACCTAGTGCTAAAAGTTGCAAAGGGCCACTTCAGTGAGGCTATTGCTGCAGCTAACAGTCAACCTCAGAAAACTCAGACCCTGCATAATTTCAAATTTTGCATGGCTGTCCTAGACAAAGCATGCAAACGGGTCCTTTAGAAAAACCACCTGATTTCCATATAAATTGCTGTGCAAATCACACGGCTGGTTTGAAGGCCAAAGTTCGACCGTGGAATAATTTTGCTCTTTTTGACTCAAATCTGTCATGAGTTCAAGTCACTGAGCATGTCTGACTGTCAAGCACCAGTCTCTGAATCAAAGTGGGTAACCGCCTCTTGTTTCTCTTCCTGTTTTTTTATTTTATTTTAGGCTTTTCATCTTCAAAAGGGCTGAAGTGGTGGCCTCATTTGTATGTCAAACTTTCTTCCTTTAAAAGCAAACATAATTTTCCAGGTGCATTTGTCAAGGCACTTGCTAGCAAGGATGGAGATTGTTAATTCCCCCTCTAGGTTTCAAGCCAGAGCTGCAGGGGGAAATGAAATACATTTAGTTTGTATCAGAAAACCCCTGATTTTCGTAGATGTAGATATTGCCCTGACCATAATTCGTCAGAACCATAATTCCCTCAGAAGGTAAAGATCAAATCAAAAGAACTCTTGATATTTTTGCGGCTCATAACTCATTTCGTGATTGTCCAAATCAGAAAACTTTATTGGACATCACATTCGTGGAACGGCATCTAGGACATTGCCTTACAAGAAAATGTAAAATGGAACATGGGATTTTTATCTTGAAAAAACTAACTGGACTCTTTTGTGGCGCTTTGATGGGACTTTATTCAATCTACCAATGATGAGCACCTAAATCAATTCCTCTCACTGGGTTTGTTTGTTTGTTTTTTAAATATAATTTTTATTTGTTTTCCATTTAACATTATACATTTACATCATCTTTATCCACTATACTGCCTTGGCTCTTAGAGCCTATCGCCTTCCTTCCCTACCACCTCCTGGCTTTCAAAATTAACCTTTATATCATTGCAATTTATACATTTTCCAATCACACTCATTGCAAAATATCTCAAAAATTTAAAGAAAGATAGTAAGATAGAAAATTTCTCATTACAAGTCTTCAGACAACCCTGCTAGTGATGCTGATTGCTTACAATGATCTTTCAAATATTGTATGAATTTACTCCTGTCATCTTGGAATACTTGTTCATGCTGGTTTCGGATTTTTCCTGTCAGCTTCGCCAGTTCTGCAAAGTCTGTCATCTTCATCTGCCACTCTTCTCTTCTGACTGGTTTTGAGAGAAATATGGGTGTGATAAGAGTTTCTTCCTGGACTTATTCCTATTCAACGATATATGTATTTTCCAGATTAGTCAATTGCCTTGGAGATAGGCCCTCAGTCCTCTGCCTGCTATGTTTTTTGTCTTTGCCTTATTTTGTATTTGTTACATCTGTCTATCTGTTGTAATACTGAAAACCTTAATAAAAAAATCATCACAGAAAAATCTTCCGAACGTTTAGTCAGGATCTCCTTTCTTCCCATGTCCATCAGTCCAGGTCCTGCCTTCTGGAGCAGGAGAAAACAAGCATGCTCTTTCGTCCACAGGGCAGTCCTCGAGACATTTGAAAATGGCTCTCATATCCCTTCGGACGCTTCTTCTCCAGGCTAAACGTAACCCAATTCCTTCAACTGTCAGGCCATTTGCGAAGAAATCCCCATGGCCATCCATGAGTGAAATATACTCGGAGTCGAGAGTGGATTTCCTGCTCTTTATTCAGCTCATAGTGGTGAGGAGGAATGGAAGTTCCTCCACAATATCTGCTTTATATACATCATTTACACAATGGGCCCCACGTGATTGGCTAATTCCGGGATTCTCCTGTAGGCCAATCAGGTTGTGGGTTCACTTCCACCTGGAGCTGGATTGGGTGGCTCCTGCGGACCAATCAGACTGCTGCATTGTTCTAGGACCAATCAGACTGCTGCATTCTGAATCCTATTGTTCTAGGACCAATCAGACTGCTGCATTTTGGATCCTATTCAACTCAGTACATAACAATGGGGCTTGGGGGCTTCCCTTCCCATCCCTCTGCATTGGGAGAGAGAACTCCACAGCTGGCTTCCATCATTAACTGATTCAAAGCAGGTGGGCAATGGGCAGCAGCGTGGCTGAGCTATGAAGTCACTCTCACCCCAGACTAGGGAAGAGCCAGTGACCCACTGTTGGCGGCACCTGAACTGTGTTTCCCAGAAGGAGGCGGAGGAGGCGGAGGAAGGAAGGAAGGATCAGTGGGTGGGTGGGCAGATGGCTGGACAGAGTGTTCCAATGGGCACAATTTGGGCAGAGACATTAAGTGCCCAGCAATGCGGACGTGTTAAGGATACAAAGGCAGGCGGTTGACTGCACATTCCCAGAGGTTAATTATTAAGGCGACAAAAGAAATTAAACCCGTAGTATTGCAGCCTGTGCCAACCTAAAGGTTAGGAAGTTGGTATGATTTAAAAAAAAACCATTTTAGAATATTTCCTTTTCCTATTTTTTTATTATTATTTTTAATTTAAACCACAGAGCCTAGGACTTGCTGATCAGAAGGTCGGCGGTTCGAATCCCCGCGACAGGGTGAGCTCCCGTTGCTCAGTCCCTGCTCCTGCCAACCTAGCAGTTCAAAAGCACATCAAAGAGCAAGTAGATAAATAGGTACTGCTCCAGCGGGAAGGTAAACGCCGTTTCCATGCGCTGCTCTGGTTCGCCAGAAGCGGCTTAGTGCTGCTGGCCAGATGACCCAGAAGCTGTACGCCAGCTCCCTCGGCCAGTAAAGCGAGATGAGCGCCGCAACCCCAGAGTCGGTCACAATTGGACCTAATGGTCAGGGGTCCCTTTACCTTTACCTTACACCTATGACTACACCTTTTTAACAAGATTTCCCCACCTCTCCTCCCCCTACTTCTCTTTTTTCTTTTAAATGAAAAATTATTGGCATTTTCAAGTTTATACAAAATACAAAAACAAAAAGAGTAACAAACAAAAGAAAAAAAATACAAAAGTACAAAGCTCAAAAACAATTAAAAACACATAAAATTTCAATTGCTTACTTTTCTTTATCTTTTTTCTCAGACCTCCTCACCCTCCCCTCTCTGTATTCCAATTCAAGTTGTTAACTCAGCAAGTCCCCACACCTACTTCTCACCACTGTCTTGGGAGACAACGAAGGAGTGCACCTTCAGGGGGTCAAGTCAAATCATTGGGGAGTTATAGCACCTGCTGTGGCTGTAGTAGAAACTGAAAAGCGAGAGACATGTTTGGTTGCAGCTGGGGCAGATGAAGGTGTCCAGTTTCACTAAGGCAGACGCACCAGGGCATTCCATCTCTCTGTGCTCCTCCCAATGGCCATTCCTCCTCTGGTCACTGCTAGATTCACACCATTTGAATGGCAATGCCCATCAACTTTTTTGGGGGGACGGCCCCCTCAAATATTTTATGGGGGGGAGAAAACCCCTTGACTCCTAGGGTTGGCAGGTGGGAATCTGAACAGTTACCCAGAGTCAGTGCAGGGAACTCCAGCTCCAGGTCAGTTGTGGACTTAAGGGCTTTATTTCGGACAAAAGCACTTTCTGCAGTCCGGAGCTCAAGAATGAAACCAGAACTCCTGGCAAGGAGGGCAGTGAGTGAGAAAGGGCTTATCTAAAGAAAACAGAAAGCCTTTGCACCAGAAGCTCACGTGGCGCTAAATCTAAAGGTAAAGGTAAAGATACCCCTGCCCATACGGGCCAGTCTTGACAGACTCTGGGGTTGTGCGCCCATCTCACTCAAGAGGCCGGGGGCCAGTGCTGTCCGGAGACACTTCCGGGTCACGTGGCCAGCGTGACATCGCTGCTCTGGCGAGCCAGAGCCGCACACGGAAACGCCGTTTACCTTCCCGCTGGTAAGCGGTCCCTATTTATCTACTTGCACCCGGAGGTGCTTTCGAACTGCTAGGTTGGCAGGCGCTGGGACCGAGCAGCGGGAGCGCACCCCGCCGCAGGGATTCGAACCGCCGACCTTTCGATTGGCAAGTCCTAGGCGCTGAGGCTTTAACCCACAGCGCCACCTGCGTCCCCTTGGCGCTAAATCTAGCTCAGCACAAAAGTTGAGAAAGAGCCAGCGTTCTTTCCCACCAGACATCACATTCATTCTGAGCTTGTGCAGGGTTTTCCCCCCTACACCACCTAGGGCTGAGATTTTTCAGATTATTAGTGTAATCTGTGTCTTCAAATGGGTTTCCCATGACTTAGCAATGCCAGCGGAAATGTAAAGCAAAACTGAGAGGCGCAGAAGTGGTGTTGCGCTGCCGCTTCCAGGAAAGGGGGAAGTCCAAGTTGGCTTTTGAAGGATCAGCAATCCACAAAATGTTCCTGGAAGTCCTTGAAAGAACGAACATCAGGTTTGTCTGGTCCTTTTTTGACTTACTGGTGCATCGTGGGGGTTTTGGGATACTGGGCAGACAGGGGCATCAGGCAGGCCCCCAGCTGGCTCCAGCCACCGGCCAGCAGCCGGGCGATCACCAGTCTCCCTTGGAACAGCATCAAACAGTGACACAAGCCTCAGACACGTTTAGAGGCCGTGCACGCTCTATCAGCAGAGTGAACAAATCTTTGCACTGTGGAAGAGGCGGACAGAGCCATGTGTAAGCAGTATTTACAAGCGTTTATTCAGCATAGTTCAGGAACAAAGGAAAGAACATGTCTGCTTCCCTTCGTCTCCAGCAAAACAGCAACAACAAACGCTATATACAAACGGAAGTTCCCAGCAGACTGTGCTGGAAATAAACAGGCAGGTGACACACAACAGTCATGCCTGCACCCTTTTAAGGTGGAATGGAACTATATCCTAACAGGGGGCAGAGAGGCTGGAACGCAGACATGCTGCGCTGACCCCTGAAGCACCCACCTCTGCAACCCACTTGCTTCTCCATGCAAGGATACCTTTTCCCCCAACTCTCTTTCAGCCCTCTTTTTGAGTGGAGACATTGAGAAAGGGCAAGCCTGGATGTTACATATTTACAGAAACAGACGAAACTCACAAAACAGTAGAAAACAAACTGGACTTCGGAAAAGGGCAACTGAAATGATCCAGACAGGGTTTTCCTCCCCACCCTCTCAGGTGGGCGCCATTGCCAGTCTAAGAGAACAAGGGAGGCATTCAGGGAGAGTTTTGGCACCGCTTTCTCTTGAAGAATAGCACTGGAATCCCAGGGACTGCCCTGCGAAGAAAGGTTGCAGCATTTGGGACTTTTTGGTTTTGAGTAAGGTTACCAGACGTTCCCGTTTCCTGGCGACAGTCCCCGGATTTACAAATCAGTCCCCTGACAAAATCTATCTATTTAATAGGAAGTTGAAAAGTGTCCCCGGATTCATTGAAAAAACAAACTGGTAATTTTAGTTTAGAGAAGAGGCACATGATAGGAAGTTGGCAAATTATGCATGGAATGGAGAGAGAGGTTGGAGAAAATCTTTCCCCCCTCTCTTGTGGACCACCAGAACTTGTGGACATCCCAAGAAGCCAAATGTTCGAAGATTCAGGGCAGAGGAAAGAGAGGACTTTTTCACGCATGGAACTCCCTCCCACAGGCGACAACCTAGGCCACCAAATTGGACGGTCTTAAAGAAATTCACAGAGGAAATTAATAATAATAATAATAATAATAATAATAATAATAATAATAATAATAATTCATTATTTATACCCCGCCCATCTGGCTGGGTTTCCCCAGCCACTCTGGGCAGCTTCCAACCGAATATTAAAAACAACACAGTGTCAGACATTAAAAACTTCCCTAAACAGCTCCTAGCCTGGAGGGCTCTGCTCTGCCTCGCCAGTCAGAGGCAGCGATGCTTCCGCATGCCAGTTCCCAGAAATCACGGGAGGGCCAGGTGCTCTCGTGCTCATGTTCTGCTGGGAAAGGGACAAACCACGTCTTACGAGAAGTTGTCAGGTTTCCTGGAAGTATTAAAGAGTTTTTAGTTAAAAACAGGTGCTGCAGATCTTATGGGTACCTCTAGGCCATGCATAGGTAGGCAAACTAAGGCCCAGGGGACAGATCTAGCCCAATCGCCTTCTCAATCCAGCCCATGGACAGTCCAGGAATCAGCATGTTTTTACATGAGTAGAATGTGTCCTTTTATTTAAAATGCATCTCTGGGTTATTTGTGGGGCATAGGAATTTGTTCATTTCCCCCTCCAAAAAAATATAGTCCGGCCCCCCACAAGGTCTGAGGGACAGTGGACCGGCCCCTGCTGAAAAAGTTTGCTGACCCCTGCTCTAAACCATGCTTAAAAAACAATTTAAAATATTTGGTGAAGAATGTGGCATTTTGTTTTGCTTTGTTTCGGCTGCTGGGGGCATGTGGGTGGGAGGCAGGGCTTTCCTTTGTGACTCAGGAACCAGATGTATAAAGCTCTTCCTTCTTCCTCCGCTCCGACACCCCCCTTTCGAAGAGGACGAAGAGGATGTCTTCAGCCACAGGTAGGGAGCCAGCCACCTCCACCGCCTCTGCCAAGGCTTCTTAGCCACACTCTCTGCAGCCTCAGTGGCGCCATCTGCGCCCACACAGATGTGCCCCTTCAGTGGCACCGGAAAGAGGGAGGAAGCAGCTGCAGGTCCAAGGGGAACTTTCTAAGTCTGTACACTTCAAACTGAGGCTGCGCACCTTCAAAGCCCAACTTCCCTGAAGAATCCTGGGAACTGTGGTTTGCAAAGGGGGCTGGGAACTGTAGTTCTGTGAGGGAAACCAAGCCTTGTGAGGAACAGTAGAGGGAGCTGGGGATGCTGAGCCTGGAATGGAGGAGACGGAGAGGAGGCAGGAGAGACATCTTCAGACGCCTTCCAGGGGGAAGATGGAGCAAGCTAGATTTCTGCTGCTCCAGAGGGAGGGATCAGAACCAAGGGATCCAAATGGCAAGGAAGGAGATTCCAACTCAGCAGCAGGAAGCAACTTCTAACAGGAAGAGATGTTCAGCAGTGGGAGGTGGGTCTCGGTCAGGGATTCTTGAGCTGTTCGTTCCTGCAGACCCTCCAAGCGTCCTTATTTTCCAGGGACGTCCCTGATTTAGAGAAGCTGTCCTGGTTTCTGATTTCATCCCAGAGTGTCCCACTTTTCCTTAGGGTGTCTCTATTTTCATTGGAGGAATGTTGGAAGGTATGGAGTTATCTGACTCCCGAGCCATCTGAAGGCAATCCTGTATAGGGAAGGGTTTTTTAAAATGTTTTAATGTGTTTTTATATATGTTGGAGGCTGCCCAGAGTGTCTGGGGTAACCCAGTAAGATGTGCAGGTATGAACAGTAAAATCATCCTTCTCTATTTTCATCAGGGAAATGTTAGAGGGTATGTTCCTGCATTGCGGTCCCTTACAATTTTGTTCTATGGGGGCATTTGTGAACGGCCATTTTCAACATGGTGTAGTAGCGATAAAGATAATGATTTGTCCATTCATTTTATGCCGGCATTTACTCGTTTATTCATTCCTTGCACTTCCACCTTGCCTTTCTGCCAAGGTGCTACACAAAGTTAAAATGCACACATCCATGAATGGCTGGAGGACGTACAGCTGGCCCAGTGGTGGCCTTGGGGACAGTGTGACGGGGGATACCCTGGGCTCCTCTTGGCCTGATCGCCCCCCTTTGAGGGAGAGGAAGGAATCCCTTGCTGGGAACTAAGCGCTTGGTCACTTTTCGCATTTTATTACGTCTTAGGACCTCTGGCACTCATGCTTTGCTTTTGTTTTGCATTTGCCGTATGTCACCTTGAGACCTTTGTGGTTGTTGTTGTTGTTGTTTAGTCGTTTCTGCCTCTTCGTGACCCCCTGGATCAGAGCATGCCAGGCACTCCTGTCTTCCACTGCCTCCCGCAGTTTGGTCAAACTCATGCTGGTAGCTTCGAGAACACTGTCCCACCATCTCGTCCTCTGTCGTCCCCTTCTCCTTGTGCCCTCCCATCTTTCCCAACATCAGGGTCTCTTCTCATGAGGTGGCCAAAGTATTGGAGCCTCAGCTTCAGGATCTGTCCTTCCAGTGAGCACTCAGGGCTGATTTCCTTCAGAATGGAGAGGTTTGATCTTCTTGCAGTCCATGGGATTCTCTAGAGTCTCCTCCAGCACCAGAATTCAAAAGCATCAATTCTTTGGCGATCAGCCTTCTTTATGGTCCAGCTCTCACTTCCATACATCACTACGGGGAAAACTATAGCTTTAACTATACGGACCTTTGTTGGCAAGGTGATGTCTCTGCTTTTTAGGATGCTGTCTAGGTTTGTCATTGCTGACCTCTGTGGTACAAGGAGGCTAACGGGCAAAGGAATGGAAAGAAGCAGATCTTTGCAGGCAGGCATTTTAGATGCCTCAAAGCAGCACTTTTGCTGCTCAGCCCCAACCTGTGCTCCAGCCACTGCCATTCGGCAACCAGGCACATGGCTAGACCACCTCCTTTCTCTCTTAACCTGTCAAAGCCATCTAAGCTAGTGGCCACTGCAGCATCCTGCAGCAGGCAGTTCCCAAGGTTCACAACGTGCAAAGGAGCGCTTTGCACCTTGTGAGCTGGGGAGAGGTTCCCTTGGGGTCCGGGGGCTCCGGGGCCAAGCAATGAGCTGGTTGAGACTCTTGCTGGCTGCCCATGCTAACTGTCTCTCTCTCTCTCCCCCCCTCTATTTCCAGGCCTCCGCCCCCAGGCAGGCTGCCTGCTCTTGGCCCTGATCTGCAGCGGCGCCTCCTTCCAAGGTAAGGCAAAGCGGCCAGTGGGAGGAGATAACCCTCTAACAACACCCCCTTCCCTTTAAAAAAACCCCATTGGCCTTTTAAAAGTGAGTGATTAGCAGTCAGGGATCAGCTGCCCCACAGTGTTCACAGCCAGACCTTTCCAGAGGGTCTCCATCACCTTTGGCAACATCTTGGTCTGGAAACCCAGCCTGGTGAGGAACGGTTGAAGGAGTTGGGCATGTTTAGCCTGGAGAAGAATGACAGGCGATGTGATAGCTGTCCCAGACATCTGAAGGCAGCCCTGTTTAGGGAAGCCTTTAATGTTTAACAGACTATTGTATTTCAATGTTTTGTTGGAAGCCGCCCAGAGTGGCTGGGGAAACCAGATGGGAGGGGTAGAAATAATAAATTATTATTATTATTATTATTATCAGGAAGAATTTTCTGGTGGTAAAAGCTGTTCAAATGTGGAGCGGACTCCCTTGGAAGGTGGTGGACTCTCCTTCACTGGAGAGTTTAAAGCAGAGGTGGGGGGGGGTGTATGGATCTGCCAGGGATTCTTTAGCTGAGATTCCTGCCTTGCAAGACTGGATGACCCTTGGGAGCCCCTTCCAACCCTACAATTCTTTTTTTTTTTTAATATTTTTATTAAATTTTCACATTTTATAAAGACAAACATACACACACAGAGACAAAGACAACACATATAAAAATTTCATAACCTTACTTTCCTAACCCCAGTTCTTGACCTCCCCCCATCCCCCCTTCATACATCCTAGTTCAGTTACATTAACTCAGCAAATTCAAATCTCTCATCCATTGCGTATTATTACTATATCTATATATCTATGTTTTTTTTTTAAAAAAAAAAAACCATTTACTTGGCCAGATTTTACTTATCCAATTTTCTTATAAAACATTAAAGCCTTTTCTAAGGTCGTCTCGAGTTCCTTCCACGAATTTCCCTTTAATCTTAAAAATAGGTCATAATAATCAAACACAAAAGTCATAAAGATTTAAAAACAAATTCTCCTTTCCCCCCCCCCCAGCCCCGGTTTCTGTCCCTTCCAAATGTCCCCCCATCCATAACAACAGTTTTTAGCCTGGGTTCCTCACATCTGAGGCCTTTAAGTCCTTGTCAGTCTCTCTTTGCCGATCTTGTTGGTAACCCTCCTCATTGGTCCTCAGGTTTCGGGGAAATTTCAGCTCAGTCTCATCAGAATTTCTTCCATCCAAAGTACTTGACACCAGCTGCTGCAGAAGATCAACCAGTCCATACTCAGTCCAACCCTACAATTCTACCCAGAACAAAGAGCCCGTTGGCTCTTTGGCAGGGCTGAGGCAGGGGCCTAATCCACAGACTCCAGAGCCAACAGCGGGTGCGACACCAGAGCATGGAACTCTGAAACAGATGTTAAATGCAAAGGGAGAGGCAAGCAGAAACAGTCTGCAAATCCCTGAGCAGACTGTTCCGCAGGCTTTCGTGGCACAGGGCTTGCCAGCGCTTGGGAACCAGAGAGTAAGGGGCAGTGGTGGTCTACCAAGATGCTCAGGAGTCATAGAATCATAGAATCATAGAGTTGGAAGAGACCACAAGGGCCATCGAGTCCAACCCCCTGCTAAGCAGGAAACACCATCAGAGCACTCCTGACATATGGTTGTCAAGCCTCTGCTTAAAGACCTCCAAAGAAGGAGACTCCACCACACTCCTTGGCAGCAAATTCCACTGTCAAACAGCTCTTACTGTCAGGAAGTTCTTCCTAATGTTTAGGTGGAATCTTCTTTCTTGTAGTTTGGAGCCATTGCTCCGTGTCCGCTTCTCTGGAGCAGCAGAAAACAACCTTTCTCCCTCCTCTATGTGACATCCTTTTATATATTTGAACATGGCTATCATATCACCCCTTAACCTCCTCTTCTCCAGGCTAAACATGCCCAGCTCCCTTAGCCGTTCCTCATAAGGCATCGTTTCCAGGCCTTTGACCATTTTGGTTGCCCTCCTCTGGACACGTTCCATATGATGTCCATATGATGCCTTCAAGGGGTGTGTGGCCTGAATGCCTTTGCACTTTTTGGAAAGCCTTCTCTTTTTTGCAACACAATAAGCAGGTCAAGCCGTGCTTCTCCATCTGAAACTCCACACCAGTCATATCGGGAAGGTTAGGAGGTCATCCGTCTGCACCAGAAGAAAAGGCTTACCAAGGGTCCCAGGGCACCTCTTCAAGAATTTTCTCTTTTCAGATGCAGCCGCAAATGTGCAGCCACACATTTCTTCTGACCTTGTCGTGCAGAAACCTTCCTGTGGTAAGTCCCGCCCGCTTTGCACAAGCAAGTCAGACCAGCTTGAGAGGGGTGCTGGGGGTCCGAAGGAACTATTGGTCCATGGAGGGACGATAGCCAATGAAGCCTAGCTTTGGGAACCTTCCCCCCCCCCGAACATGAAGGTTGCCCCTCCAAGAGCCACCAGGAGCAGCTGGAGTCGTCCTTAGTATAGAGCGCAAGACTTGTCAGGAAGAATCGGTCAGCCTCTCCTTGGAGAACTCCCAATATTTAGATGCAGAAGGATTAAAGCCCCTACAGGGAATTATTTCTTTGCACAAGGAATATTGCCTCAAATTCAGCAAAGCAGCAAGCTCGTGGGTACCCAATGAAGCTGGATGTTGGGAGACTCAGGGGAGAGAGAAGAAAGGACTTCTTTATGAAGCACGTAGTTAAACTGTGGAACTCCCTGCCACAGGAGGCAGTGATGGCCACCAACTTGAATGGCTTTAAAGCAGGATTAGATGAACTTATGGAGGAGGAGAGGGCTATTGATGGCTCCTAGTCAGGCTGGCTTTGCTCTGGCTCCCCTGCAGGGGGCATCAATGCTTCTGAAGGAGGAGAGGGGGTTCTTGTGTTCGAATCCTGTCTGTGTGTTTCCCATCAGGGCACCTGGTTGGCCACTGTGAGAAGAGGATGCTGGAACAGATGGGCTGTTGGCCTGATCCAGCACCCTCTTATATATTTGCCCACACCTGGGCAGCCATTTGGAACTTGTATTCCAGAGGGTGGGGGAAGCTGGGAGAGCCTGCTAGCCCCCCCCCCCCAATTTAAAGGAGACTGAAGTTCCTTGAATACTGCAACAGAATTTAAACTGCACCCCAGTAATTTCACGCGCCATGTGCCTGGTCCTCCAGAACCACTCCCTCCAAAGGGGTGGCCATTTGGCCTTCCTTTCGGACCCTGCCGGGTGACTCCGTGTGGTCTCTTCTCCTCCTCCTCCTCCTCTTCAGGAAAACAGATCCACATCCCATGCGAGGGCTACACAGATTACGAAGACAGTGGCATCATGTACTGGCTGGCCAACGGCCAGTTCGTGTCGGAATTGTACCCAGGTGGAGAAGTGAGCGAGGGGCACACTGAGTGAGTAAACCCTGTGGCTTCCAGGGGACCCGGCAGTTGGTCCATTTCACTGCAAGGGGTTGGGCTAGATGGACCTTGGGATTCCCCCCCCCCAAAAAAAAAACCCCTGCAGTTCTATGGTTCTGAAATGCCAGAGCACCTGCCTTGCATGCAGAAGGTGCCAGGTTCTGTCCCCAGTGGCAGCCCCTCTAGAGAGAGCTGGAAACCCCTTCCCTTCTGACCCCATGAAGAGCGACTGCTGCTGGTCAGAGGAGCTCAATGGAGCAGCTGGCTGACTCCCCTCGAAGGCAGCCTCTCATGGACGGAAAGTAGGGGAAATGGTCTTCCATGGTTTCCCCATGAACCCAACTCTCGGGGCCACAAGGAGGAGATGCTTTGCTTGGGGCCCAGCATTTCCATGTGGCATCTGCAGCAGCCTGCAGCTTTCGGAGGACCTGCCTCTGCTGTTACACCTGGCCACCTTCAAGGTGGTCCAATTATTAACGGCTACCAGCCAAAATGAAGGGACGCGGGTGGCGCTGTGGGTTAAACCACAGAGCCTAGGACTTGCCGATCAGAAGGTCGCGGTTCGAATCCCCGCGACGGGGTGAGCTCCCATTGCTCCTGCCAACCTAGCAGTTCGAAAACATGTCAAAGTGCAATTAGATAAATAGGTACCGCTCCAGCGGGAAGGTAAACGGTGTTTCCGTGCGCTGCTCTCGTTCGCCAGAAGCGGCTTAGTCATGCTGGCCACATGACCCGGAAGCTGTACGTCGGCTCCCTTGGCCAATAAAGCGAGATGAGCGCCGCAACCCCAGAGTTGGCCATGATGGGACCTAATGGTCAAGGGTCCCTTTACCTTTACCAGCCACAATGGCTATTGCTCTGTCTACAAAGCTGGAGGCAGCGATACTTCTGGGCACTAGTTGTTGGAAACTACGGGAAGGGCGTGGCTCTTGGGCTCAGATCCTGCTCGCTGGCTTCCCACGGACATCTGCTCGGCCACTTTGAGAACAAAGGATTGGGCTAGGTGGCCCACTGGCCTCACTCTGCAGACTCTCCTTATGTTCTTAGGTGTATATGAAGCCCATAATAACTTGGGACCAGTTACTTGCAAGATCACCTTACCCCACATAGAATCAGAGTTGGGACCCCCAAGGGACATCTAGTCCAACCCCCAGCCATGCAGGAATCTCAACTAAAGCATCCAGGTGCCCGCTCGACTGCATCGATCTGTGGAACTGGCAGTGTTACAGGTGTACATTATACCTGTTCTGCATTTGTAAGAAATCAGTCTTCTAGTGTGCTAGCAGGGACGCAGGTGGCGCTGTGGGTTAAAGCCTCAGCGCCTAGGACTTGCCGATCGAAAGGTCGGCGGTTCGAATCCCTGCGGCGGGGTGCGCTCCCGCTGCTCGGTCCCAGCGCCTGCCAACCTAGCAGTTCGAAAGCACCTCCGGGTGCAAGTAGATAAATAGGGACCGCTTACCAGCGGGAAGGTAAACGGCGTTTCCGTGTGCGACTCTGGCTCGCCAGAGCAGCGATGTCACGCTGGCCACGTGACCCGGAAGTGTCTCCGGACAGCGCTGGCCCTCGGCCTCTTAAGTGAGATGGGCGCACAACCCCAGAGTCTGTCAAGACTGGCCCGTACGGGCAGGGGTACCTTTACCTTTTTAGTGTGCTAGCACCTGCACTCTGGAACCTCCTATTGATGCCAGGCAGAGATGTGCTCTTTTGGGCCTCTGCAGAAAACATTTTTGTTTAGAGACGTCCACCCAGAATGTTTGGAACGCCCATGTGTTTTTTAGGTCATTGCTGGCTTCAAACTTTTCCCAACAATTTAAAGTTTTTGCTAATAATCCCGCCGTGTTGCTCTTTTTGTCAGCCTCTGAGGCTTTTCCAGAACCAAGCAGTGTATAAATTTCATGCAACACTAAATAAAGGCACATACTTTCCCCTTCTCGTTCTCTCCCAAGGTCCGCTGTTCCCCCTTCCAACTTATTTTCTGCCTTCTTTCTCTTCCCCACCCCAGGGAGAAAGCCAAGGGCGTAGGCCTGTCCCTGAAAAGGGAGCTGATCATCAACACCTTCACAAAGAAGATACAGAACACAAAATTTGAATGCATCATCCTCGATCCAGCAGGCGCAGCGCGAAAGGCTGTCACATGGAAGCTGAAAAAGCGTTTCAGGAATCAGCCTGGCAAAGTCCCAGAGCAGATCGACAGCAGCAGCGCCTAAGGACTTCGGAGCAAGAGCTTTGGAGGTAAACAGGCAGCTCCCCTAAACTCTCTGCACCTTCCAATTCCTTGTGTGCAAGAATTGTGAGCGCGAGGCCTTGCCTAGAAGAGGAAGGACTGGACCTGTGAAGCACCATTTCTCTCCAAGCGGAAGAACCGTGTGGCAGCAAGGAGAATGCATTCTGCAAAAGTGTTTACTGGGCACTCACAGCAACCCTGTCCCCAGGCTTTCCAGCTGTAAAGGTCTTTAAGCAGATCGCCATCTGTCAGGGATACTTTAGCTGAGATTCCTGCATTCCTGGGGCTAGGACTAGATGGCCCCTGGCAGTCCCTTCCCACTCTACAATTCTAAATGCAAAACAGGTTTGGTCATCTTGTTAAGGTGGCAGCAGCTCAGGGTCCCCCTTCGCCCTGTGACTCAAAAACGGCAAGGCCCCACCTTTGTGCCTGTTTATGGGAAATTCTGAGAGATGCTCTCCAGCAAAGAGGCAGCTGCAATTGTTGGCAGTCCCAGGTGGGGTAGCAGGGCTTTCTCTGACAAGATATGAGCCAGTTACGCCAGCACTGAGTTGATCTTGCATTCCTCTGACGCTCTGCATTGTACTGACACAGGCCTACAGCCTGACATTGTGGCCTCATTATTTCCCCCCCAAATATACATCACTTGTTAAAAAAAATGCCCACAAAGTGGCTTGCATGCATTTCTGTGTCGTGTGTGTGTGTGTGTGTGTGTGTGTGTGTGTGTGAGAGAGAGAGAGAGAGAGAGAGAGAGAGAGAGAGAGAGAGAGAGAGAATTGTAGTGTTGGAAGGCACCCAATGGATCATTTAAGCCCCTGCAACCTATTTTTCTTCCTTTATGTATACAGTGGTACCTTGGTTCCCAAACAGCTTGGCTCCCAAACGCTGCAAACTCGTAAGTAAGTCTTCCGGTTTGCTAACGTTTTTCGGAAGCTGAACGTCCGACACAGCTTCCGATTGAGTGCAGGAAGCTCCTGCAGCCAATTGAAAGTGGCACCTTGCTCTTCAAACAGTTTCATGAGTCGAACGGACTCCCGGAACAGATTAAGTTTGAGAACCAAGGTATTACAGTGGTGCCTCGCAAGACGAAAAGAATCCGTTCCGCGAGTCTCTTCGTCTTGCGGTTTTTTCGTCTTGCGAAGCAACCCTATTAGCGGCTTAGCGCTATTAGAGGCTTAGCGGCTTTTAGCGGCTTAGAAAAAGGGGGGGAAAGCAAAAAAAATCGCAAGACTCGCAAGATGTTTTCGTCTTGCGAAGCAAGCCCATAGGGAAATTTGTCTTGCAAAGCGCCTCGAAAAATGGAAAACCCTTTCGTCTAGTGGGTTTTTCATCTTGCGAGGCATTCATCTTGCGGGGCACCACTGTACTGTACAGTGGTATAATAGCCAGGCTTCCCCAACCTGGTGCCCTCCAGACGTTTTGAACTACAACTCCCACCAGCCCCATGTTGGGGGAAAGCTTGCTTTGTAGGTACAGGAGAAATCGCCTCCTCCCTACATCTGAGGAGGTGGGCTCAGGCCTGTGACATCTTGTGCTACATACAGTAGCTGCTCTGAAAACCAACCCTCTTTCTGTATTTCGCGGTTCCGCAGGGACACAAGAGGCAGGAGGGCAGTGGTGCGGCACAGCAGCCGAGGGATTGGAGAAGAGCAAGCGTCGTGGCTGCTGGGTGACCAGTTTCCGGTTGCTTCTGCTCTCCGTTGGGTCACGCAAGCTCTCTCTCTGCTCCAGGCAGTACCTCCTCTGCCACCTCCAGCCACCCATTCCCGAGGAAGAAAGGAGACCTCATTCCTCAAGGAAGAAGGAAAACAAATGGGACATTGAGGGCATGGGAAAGGTAGCAAAATTCCTGGAGGATTTTAAACCTGACCTATATAGCTCCAAGCAGTATGTAGAACTGTGTTAAATAAAAGCTAGAGGTATCCTCTTTAAGTTCCAGCTTGAAGAAGTGGACTGCTGCCGCTGGTTTTTCCTGCTGCCTTCGTCGTCTCGCCTCCACTCCCAGGAGGAGCCTGAAATACGACGCTTTTAAGTAGCTTCGCATCCCAAGCTCCTTCTCCTGGTGGAGGATGTGCTCCATCACTGAGCTAAGGTCCTCTTTGGACAACAGATATGCACGGGCTTAATTCCTATATGAAATGCTCTTCTCACTGGCTTCCAGTTTGGGGGCCGGGCCCATCACACAGGGCTAGTTTGGTCTGAGAAAGATGTAAGAGTCGGGGACAAGGGAGCCCCATGTTCTCCCTTGCACCAAGATCCTCCTCCGAGGTCTTGCTCCTGCAAAACTGGGCAGCGCCTTCCCTGGAAAGAGGCCCTGCCTTTGGACAACAAAACAGACAGGTGGTGGTAGGTGTACCTGTCTCAGGTGTTTGTGTCTATTTCAGCCTGACTTCGGGGTGGACAACCTGGATGAGGCAAGGAATAGAGAGAATGCAACCCTCTTGGCTCTCAGCAACTTTAAGAGGCCACAAAATCCTCCTGGACCACTCGCCTGGGGAGGGGTGGCAAAGGGCTCTGTCCCACTGCCCCTGGTGGTGGGGGCAGAGACAGCTCTGCTCTTGTGAGGGGCAGTGCACTGTGCTATAGGGCCTTGCAGAGTCCCGTCCTGGCTCATGTGCTTTTTGAATACCCTCGTATAGCTGCCTGGAGAGGCTGGTTAGGTCAACCACCTGATGACCCACAACTCTGCTTCTGCTTTCCTTCTGCCATCAGGTCTGGCTGGGCCTTCTACGAAGGACTGCCTCAGAGGAGCAAGGGAGAAGGGTGAATTAACAGAAACTAAACCTTGAGAAGGGACACTGGTCTGGAGAGGCAAGGTGTACTTTTTCTTGATAAAAACATATAGAGTCCTGATGGATCAGGCCAGGGATCTATCCTCCAATGTCCCTCTGGGGCCAACAAAGTCCGCCTAGGAAAGCAATAGGACCTTCACCCTTTTGGGGCCTTTTGCATCCCACCATTTGACCGTCAGGCAGTGATTGAGAACATTACGGGAAGTTGGGCTAGACCCTTCCACCTCCAGAATTCTATTTTAAAACGTACCTAAAGCTGACTGGCACACACACAATTCCACTGCCCTTACTATGCAGCCGCCACCGACTGAAGCCCTTCTCAGAACACCTTGTTACTCAGTTGAAAATCAAGTCCATGCCATTATCCACCACGCTCCAAGTATCTCCCCCCGCCCCAAATGTGGCCGCTGCCTGTCCCCAGTGAATGGCCAGGGCCACTCCTCTAGCTGCTGGACAGCACTTTCCTGGGGGAGGCAGTGCTATTTTAATGCCCCAGAAGGAAGGGGCTGTTCTGCCTCAGGTGTGGGTAGGTTTGGAACAGGACTTGCTCAGCAGGGACAGTGGCGGACTCTGTCCTGTGCCAAAGTTTTCAATAAAAGCCACCTTTAAAGGGTTTGGGGGAATGGATCTTTGTGGAAACTCAAAAGCGCTGAGAGAAATTGCACTTTGTCCAAAAGGCTCAGAGGCAGCTCCTTGTACCTCTTGGCCCTAACGCCCTGATCTAACCTAAAGCCACTTTCTGGGCTGTGCCCTCCCTCCGCTATACTCAAAGCAGGAGGAAACATCTCCAAGCCACTGTTTTTTGGGAGAAAAATACCATTTATTTACAAGTAGAAACATTATTTAAAATGACACATTTGATTGCTAATTTCTCTACAAAGGCGAGTATTAGAGGGCTGCGAGTGGTGGCGGTGGGGGCACCCTCAGGCAGTGTCCGCCCCCCAGTCCAGGAAACAGCTCACCAGGGAGATCCAGCGGGCATCTCCTGAGGGCCAAGCCCCACTGTGGGACGCTTGCCCACAGAAGGGAACCGAAGCGGGGGCCTTTGCACAGCTCCTGTGCACTCTGATGGAGCATCTGCAGGAAGAGGTCTGGCCGGATTGTGCCCCCAAGATCCACGTGTGGGCACCGGCCCCACTGCTGCCCCGGCACAGCCACGCATCCCTCCGCCCCCTTTTCAGGAGGGACACTGCAGTGAGGCCTGCCCCCTGCCCCACTCCATGCCAGTGCCTACAGAGTACAATACAAAGCAACACAGCTAAGTAAAGCCTGCGGAATAAGGGGAGGGTGAGAATGCACAGCCTGTACATAATGGAGCTTTCTCCTCCTCCTCCTCCTCCTCCAGCCCAGCCACCAGCGAGGGGCCCTTCAGGCAGCTGGCGCTCCCACCTCCTCCAGGGAATGATTCCTCCTACAGCAAGGCTCAAGGGATTTATTTATTTTTTAACACCCCCTTGCACAAAAGCCACCCCAGCTCCCAAAGGATTTCTCTCATCACCAGGAAGCAGGCACATGACTCTATGACAACCAGGGCAAAGTTTTCCACAGGAGAGATATGTGTTTCCCCCCACTGCTTCTGGTAATGAGTAAGCGACTAGTCCTCAATGTCTGACAGAAGCTTCCCACCCCAATTCTCTAGTCTGTTGGCCCTTGCTTTACAATTTTTTTTTTTTAAAGAACCAAGGAGGCTGGGAAGAGGGTAGCCTTGTGAGT
The DNA here is from genome assembly GCF_951804945.1 of Podarcis cretensis. Classification (NCBI taxonomy): domain Eukaryota; kingdom Metazoa; phylum Chordata; class Lepidosauria; order Squamata; family Lacertidae; genus Podarcis; species Podarcis cretensis. The sequence continues at coordinate 5,564,507 of NC_137173.1, read as the reverse complement.
GGAAAGGAGAGCCGGGTGGAGAAAACATCTCTGACTTCGGTGCCTTGGGCTGTTCACTGCGCCAATGAGGCAAGCAGAGAGCGCCCGTCCTTACTCAGCGTGAAAGGGAGGGAGCATTCGTTGGGGGGGGGGTCAGGAGAGGGGGACCTAGCTTCTCAATAGGAGGTGCCACTCTGGGAGGGGGTGTTGCATTGGCAAAGGTGGTCAATATTATGACACTGCCTCCCTGGGAGCGTAAAATACTGCCAGCCTAGTCCTCCTTTGCCAAGCACTCCTGATTCCTGCCTGACGGAACAGTGGCTGGTATTAAGGGCCAGACCCTGGAATGGTTTGGAGACTGTCCCGTCCCCCTCGACATGCCATCATCACAGAGGGGAAAGCCCCTTCCCCAATCTCTCAGCCAAGGAGGCTCACCACCCACCATCATGTGGAAACCAGGGGGCGGGGGAAGAGTCCGTGCACCAGTTGGCATCCTGACCAAAAGGCTGGGGGTGGGCTCTCAGGCCACATCAGAGCTGGGAGGGAAGACCAGGAGGGGGAGGAAGGCTGCTGGCGGCTCAGCTGGTAGCAGAGACTGGGGGGCCTTGGCACCTGGCTCCCTTCCTTCTGGGGAGATGCGGCAGGCGGGGGAGTTTTCGGCCAGGAAAAACGGTGTTAGAACTTGCTGTTCCTCGTGGACCTGGAATTCGCCTGCAGGAAGGGAAAAAGAAGACAGGAGTTGGGTGGGCTCAATGGCTCCTGCTGGGATTTTAGAAGCACAAAAGGCAGAAGGATCTAATTGGGACCCCCCACCCCACTGTTTCTACAATCCTCTGGGATTTTCTCCTGTACAAGCCCCACCGAACCAAGGACAGCTTTGGGCAGAACTCTCGTGCCAACCCCACTGCTCTCCTGCTGGTTTGAGCCACACCTAGTGCCCGATGGGGACAATCCTCCCAGCATGCCACCTTCAAGGGCACCAAAGTCTGCTGCCTGAGGAAGCTGCCTTGCTTTGCCATGCCTCTTAACTGGAAACCCAGAGAGGACAAAAAAGATGGAGCGCTGCGGCTTCATTCCCCCACCCCGCCCCTCAGATTTGATAAACCCAAGCTGAACTCGGCAGTCTTATGAGAACGATGAGCGGCTCTCATCACTCTTCTGCATGGCAGCAGATCAGGAAGAAGACAGCAGGTGAAGTCGGCCCCTCGGGCAAGGGCAGAGTCCCACACCCAGGACAGGTGCTGCAAAGCCCAGAAACCACACACCACCAGTGGGAGGGGAGGGGATGGCAGCCCAAGGGGAGGTCCGTGCTGCCCCTGGTGTGACCCAGCCAGAAGAGGTTCCATACAGGCCTGCTCGCACTGCACAAGGAGAGGCCAGCCTGCTCTGGCAGCCCATGAGACCTGAAGGAGCAAAAGGATGGCGAGTCAGGCCTGGCACGCCCGACCCTACGACTGAGCAATGGACCCAGCCCTTGCTCGACTCCCACAGGCATCTGGATGGGCCATTGGCCTGATCCAGCAGCCTCTCCCGGTGTTCTTTTGCGGGCAAACCGCCTTCTGTGCTCCAAGGAGTCCCAGACTCATGGCTTTTTCCAGCCCTCTTCTCTCTCTATTAGCTCCACCAGACTATATATCTAAATACACAAAAATGCAGGCTCACATTCCAGGCGAAATCTCTCTCCCGCCCATGCTTGCTCCAAGGGGATGCTGGGAGCGAGAGACTCATGGGGAGGCCCCTTCTCCCTCCTACCTTGCCCTTAGGCGATGACGCTGCCCTTGGGGATCTCCGGCTGCTGCTCCGGGGGGAGCTTTTGGGAGTCACTTTGCGGTTGGGCCCCCGGCGCAGGAGGCTGTTGCCCAGCTTCTTCGGAGTGTTCAGAATGCTGAAGGCCATCGACTGGCGCCTGTTGGGCTGCAGGGAAAGGGGAAGGAGTCAGGAGAATTAGGAGACCTCAGCAGCACTTCTGTGCTCTCTCATCCCCACGGCAAGGGAACCCAAGAGAAGAGTTCGCATTCCTTGGCATACTGCCTCCTCCACACACACACACCCCAGTTATTATAATCACTGCAGAGAAGCACCAAGCCTATGTCTGAAGCTAGGGAGAGATTGAATTTGTGTTATGTGGTAGTCTGGTGTTTGTGTATAGATAGGCAGAAAGGAGAGATCCTACTTTGTAGATCCTACTTCCCTGCCTGAGTAGGGGTGGTCTCGCAGCCTGCTCTGCTTCAGCAATGCCGCAGCCTCCGAGGCTCCCTGCGCCCTGCTCTGCCAGCCGGATGGAAGAGCAAGAGGCTCCGAGGCTCCCTCACCTGCTTGGTTGGCTGGGCTTTGTCCTTCTTGCTTCCCGCATGGGTGCTGTGCTTGTGCTCCTCGCTCCGCAGTTTGGGAGTCTGGGGCCGTGGGAAGCAGCTGGCAGATTTCTTGGACTGAACGGAGAAAAGGGGTGTGTGGAAGAGAGATTAGTTGGGGCCTGATGCGACTAAAAAAGACAACGGTGCCTTTCATCTCCCCGCCAAGGTGGGCAGCTGAGAAATGGGGGGGAGCAGGAGATGTCGCTTTACTGCAACTCCCAGCGACCACAGCCAGCCACACCCAACGCTCAGGGATGATGGGAGCTGCAATCCCAGAGGGACTGAAGGGTCCCTGGACCCCACCAGCACCTGCCCTAGAAGACACAGGCGAACTTGCCCCATTACACTCTGGGCATACCCAATACTCCCATAATAACCCTCCCCTATATCCCCACCCCGCCCAGCTTGAAAGGGGTTCAGGCCAGCTGAATGTGCCGCAGAGCCACTGCCACTCACCTCAGGGGTCCCTGCAGCCTGGTGGGATTCATCTGAAATGCGCTTCCTCTGCTGCCGAGTGGCAATACCCCCTGCTGCCGCCACGGAGCTCAGGGTGCTGCGGCGGGTGGCTGGGCCCTCGGAAACCTGGGAGGGCAGCATGCTGGCACGGCGGAGGGTCTCTCTGGGGTCCCCTGTCTTCATATCCTCATCTGTGATGGTGGCCAGTGACAGGGATGGCTGGCAGGTGGGGAAAAGGAGCAGTGTGGTCATCAGATGGAGGCTCTTTGTGTGCACACGCACACCAGGCTGAGCCTACTGCAAAAGTGGAACAGCCCCCAAAACGCACAGGGGAGGAAGCTCCCCAGGTGTCTATTGACCAGGACTGAGCAAGATTTACATGCACAAACACACATACAGTGGTGCCTCGCAAGACGAAAAGAATCCGTTCCGCGATTCTCTTCGTCTAGCGGTTTTTTCGTCTTGTGAAGCAAGCCCATTGATGGCTTATCGGCTTAGCGCTATTAGCGGCTTTTAGCGGCTTATCGGCTTAGCGGATAAGCGGCTTAGAAAAAGGGGAGAAAAGGGGGGGGGGAACCCGCAGGAACTCGCAAGACATTTTCGTCTTGCAAAGCAAGCCCATAGGAAATTCGTTTTGCGAAGCACCTCCAAAACGGAAACCCCTTTCGTCTAGCGGGTTTTCCGTCTTGCGAGGCATTTGTCTTGCGGGGCACCACTGTACAAGGGACTGCCACCCCTGCTTGCTCCGCTCACCAACCCTGTCTATGCACCCCTTTCACACTCTTCCCAAACCTCTTCTCCCCTCCCCCATATATTCACATAAATATGCACTAGCCCATTATAGAATCTAATTTTCCATTCACAGAATTCTCCAGGCGTTGACTAAATCATCATCAGCAGGAGCAGGCATCGCATCCCCACCCCCTGCCCTCCCTGGCCTTGAAAACCTATCGCTAGCTGCTGTGGGAGTCAGGAGTAGCTGGCCCTTTGGCGACACTCACCCGAGACTCCAGGGGGTAGCAGGTCTTCAGGTGAGGTGGGCAGATCCTGTTGCGCTGCTGGAGCTCAGCGATGCGGCTCCAGTCGTCAAGCACTTCCGGCTCCTCCTGGCAGGTGCCCATGTAGAAGCTGCTGCGCCCTGAGAAGGGTGGGGGGGAACAACAGGGGAGGGTGTCAGCTGCTTACTTCCCAGGTTGCATCACCTGCCACACAGAAGAGAGGCACCCCAAGTGGCTCTCCACAAGATAATCGACAACAGTGATCCCAATCAAGGAAGGAAGTTGTAAAGAGATTCCTCTGCACCCACCCACTCCATGGGCACGAAGAGGAAAGAGGGCAAAACAGAGCACCCCATGCACAGTTAACTGAGCCAGCCTTTCTCAACTGCAAAACAACATTCAGAAGAACCCTGCTGGTACAGGCAACTGGCATTCAGAAGCCTTGCTTCCCCTAATTGTGGAGGGAGAGCGTGAATGTGTCCAATCTTATTTTAAGTTGTTCAAGTTGGTAGCTCTCACTGCCTCCTGCAGAAGTGAGTTCCACAGAATAATTATGTACTGCGTGAAGAAGCCCTTCCTTTTATCCATCCTGGCTCTCCCGGTGTCCCACCTCTGCTGGCTGTTCTATGCATGGCCATTCCAGGCCTTGCGAGGGCTGTCTACGAGATGCTTTTGAGAAGGGAGGAGCCAAGCAGTGCCACCTTCACATTCATGCCATCACCGGCCACAAACAGTCATGGAGCAGGCAGTTTGCCAACAGGCTCCGAGGGAGGAAGTCTCACTCTGGAAGACTCACACCAAGGAGCAAAGCAGCAAGGAAAAGCTAAGAAATGCACAAGGGGACAGGTCATCACCTGTCTGTCTGTCTGTCTGTCTGTCTGTCTGTCTCTCTCTCTCTCTCACACACACACACACACACACACAAACACGGCTCTCCTGACACACATCTGGATATCTTTTAAAATCTTTTACATTTTATTATGTTTTTATATGAGTTGGAAGCTGCCTAGAGTAGATGGGTATAAACAATAAAACTGATGTTGTTGTTGTTGTTGTTGTTATGCCACTGATTGTCAGGCATGGTGGACTAATAGTGGTGGGCAGAGACAATAAATGTAGCCAGCAGGAAAACCTTCTGAAGGCAGCCCTGTTTAGGAAAATTTTCTTTTAATGACTGATTTTTTAATGTATTTTTAAACTCCTGTTGGAAGCCGCCCAGAGTGGCTGGGGAGACTTAGCCAGATGGGTGGGGTATAAGTAATAAATTATTATTTATTATTATTATTATTATTATTATTATTATTATTATTAGGGCAAGAGTTGTCTGCCATGGAACAGACCCCCTTGGAAGGTGGTGGGCTCTCCTTGTTGGAGGCTCATAAACAGAGGTGGGACTCCTGCTGTGCAGGGAGTGGACTAGAAGACCCTTGGGGTCCCTTCAAACATATTCTCTGATTCTGTGTGGATCACTGAGCTCACTGGACTCCTCTGAGATTCACCAGAGCAATTGCTGTACTCTGCTGACTGGCACAGAGGGCGAAGCTCTAGAACAGCCTTTGCCCAGCTTCTTCTGCTCCTCCAAATGCTTTGGGCTATGACTCCCAATGGCCCCAGCATCATCCAGCCATGCTTGGCTGGGGGCTGTCGGGAGTTGTAGTCCAGGACGTCGTCTAGAGGGGCCCACCAAGGTGAAGGCTGCCCCAGTCCTGCCGCCGCAACCCCCAGCACTCACCAGAGCTGGCCCCTCCGGCCTGGGAGTGTCTCATGGAGCTGCGGGTGGCAGGCCGATAGCCGGGCAGGCTCATCAACGCCGTGTTGTTGGGGGAAGAGGTGCCCAGCCTGGTGAGGGATTCCTGAGAGGGGAGGCTGGCGAGGGAGCGGGTGGAGGAAGCGGATGCGGAACGCAGGCGCGTCTTGACCGGCTCTTGGCTCGAGCTGCTGCTCTGAGACGCAGTGGAGGACTGCACACTGAGGAAAGAGGCGTCAGCACTCTGGGGAGTTTCCGGCTCAGCGTGTTTCTGTGTAGAAGCACAAGGAGGAGGAAGAGGAGGGTGAGTATAAAGAGGAGCTGCTGGTGCTGCTTAACTCTGCCCCCACCCGCCAAGCTGCTCCTCTCCACCTCCATCACACCAGACAGAATATTAGACGCCTCTGCCCTGTCTTCCCCTATCCCTTACTCGGCTTTCCTGTAAGCTAACAAGCACCAAATGCTGCATTCTTTCTTCACTCGAGAGTTGCTCCAAACCCTAGATTATTTTTGCTGCCCTTTTCTGAACCTTTTCCAACTCTACAATATCCTTTCTGAGGAGCTGTACACAGCATCCCAAATGAGGTTGCACCACAGGTTTGTATAATGGCATTATGGCACCGGCAGTTTTATTTCCAATTCTTTTCCTCTCTTCCCTAGCAATTCCCAGCTGCCACACACCAGGTCCACAGCTTCATCAAGCTATCCACGATGACCCCAAGGTCTCGTTTATGACCAATGTCAACTCAGACCCCACGAGAGCGTAGGTGAAGCTCGTGTTCTTGGCCTTGACATACATCATTTTACACTCGATTACACGGAAGTGCATTTGCCGCTTTACTGCCTGTTTACCCCACTTGGAGAGCTTGTCTTGGAGCTCTTCCAAATCCTTAAACCGTCTGCCAGCTCAGATTCATCACTCCTTGTTCCTAGTAAACCACTTCAAGAGGGCAGCTCCCATCTCTCCTGAATCCACCGCTAACAGCAGTGGTCGCCTGCTAGCCCCCCCACCCAGGGAAGCAGGCTGCTAAAAGTGTATGATGGACCTGGTTATGGAGGATGCACATTTGAGCAGCCCTGGATGCCACCTATCTCCACAGCCACCATCACCACACCTTGGCTCCCATCCCTAGGTGGCCCCCACATTACTTTGATCATGGTGATGTTGATGACCTGTGTGGTGCGCCGGCGGCCAGAGAGTGTTTTCCGCCCCGACTCAAAGGAAACGTCGCCCGTGGAGTTAACGCTGTTCTCCAGTTTGGACCTCGTGCGAGTGGGGATGGGCGTGAAATAGAGGCTCTCCAGAGACTCCACCTTCCGAGGCAGCCGGTGGGAAGAAGCCTTGGACGGCTCTGCTGTCCCAGACTCGGAGGTAGAACGGCGAGACCTCCTGCTGTGAAGAGAGATGGGGGGGGGGGTCATGAAACTGGCAGGGAGGCCACAACCACAGAACCCTCTCTTCACATTCCCAAGAACAAGGAAACTGAGAAATCTTCACAATACAATTCAAAGTGTTGGTGCTGACCTTTAAAGCCCTAAACGGCCTCAGCCCAGTATACCCGAAGGAGCGTCTCCACCCCCAACATTCAGCCTGTACACCGAGGTCCTCCTCTGAGGGCCTTCTGGTGGTTCCCTCACTGAGAGAAGTGAAGTTACAGGGAACCAGGCAGAGGGCTTTCTCGGTAGTGGCACCCGCCCTGTGGAACGCCCTCCCTTCATCAGATGTCAGGGAAATAAACAACTATCTGACTTTTAGAAATGTTTAATGTCTGATGTTTCACTACTGTGTTTGATGTCTTAATGTGTTGGAAGCAGCCCAAAGTGGTTGGGGCAACCCAGTCAGTTGGGTGGCGTATAAAACTAACAACAACGCCCCATGTCTCCAAAGTTGCTTCAGTGTCAGGCCTGCCAAATGAAGGACCCTGCAAGTGGCCACCCTTGGGGAAATATGCATTTGGTCCTAGAGCTGCAAGGGTGGGAAGCCTCTGCTCTATGCCCGATCAAAGAGCTAAGGAGGAGGAGGAGGAAAGAAATCTGGCACGGAAGCTGAGCTGCTGTGCTGCAGCCGCCTGCTTGCCTTCTAAGCTGAGGGCCAGTACCTGGTGGAGTTGAGCGGCTGTGCTTCATCGCTGGTGCTCATGTCCAGGCTGTCTGTGCTGACGTCGGCTGGGCTTTCCTGGAAGGTGATGCGGCTTTTTAATGAATCTGTGGCCAGCTGGAACTTGCCCTGCTCTCGCAGCTGGCGATCTGCAAACTCCACCTGCGTTTGGGTTGGTTAACGGTAAGGGGCAGGGTGCCACGAGCAAGCCGCGCACCAAGGAAGTCAAGAGACCCGCTAGAACCAAAATGGCTAATTAAATGTTTCTTTGCATGCATCTACGTAAGAACTGGGCCAAGTCCACCTCACTTCAGTTGCAGGTAAATATGTTGCTATATATACTAAGCATGGAAACCCATGGCTCTCCAGAGGTTGCTGGACTCCAGCGCCCATCACCCCATGTCCTTTGGCTTCCGGGCTAGAGCTGGAGGGATTTGAAGCACAGCAACACCCGGGCTTCATCCCTGGGGTACAGAAAACAGGCTAAGATACACGACGCACAGAATATTCCATTTCCTTGATGATATATGCAGGGTGCGCTTTGCCTGCTGCTCTGCTCTGTGCATATGGCAGAAGGTTTTTCAACTTCAGTTCTAGGGCAAGTCTAAGATTAAGCAGCACCAAGTTTGAAAGGATGGTTCCAAGTTATTAAAGCTTTGCATCTTAGCCAGGAAGACTACGCTACAAAGGGAGAAGCATTCACACAATATGGCCTTGTTATATTATGGGGAAGAGGTTGTCTGTCAGAAGTGGCTAGCTCACATGGGTGAATCTTTGCCAGTTTGGGGGTCAATGGCTTCCCAGTTCAAGAAGCCGGGGGTGGGGGGGGCCGCTTAAGCAACACTTAGCACAGAAAGTATAGATTGTTGGTGCAGGTCACCCACCCACGCCACTGTCCTACTCAACTTTGCACCAGCCCTTCTCACCCACTTCAAGACAGCACTAGGCAGGTCCTGGAAACCTACCACGAGCCATTTACCACGTTATTTGCCTAATTACAAAGGCACTTAAAACCATCCAAGGAGGCAGCCACAGCCTCAGAGCAGACTCTTGATTCCCCTTGCCCAGTCTTGCCTGCTGTGACTTGCAGGGGCTCTCCTGGAGACAGGAACGTAATTCTCAGCCACAGGCACCAAGGATTCCACTGGTGGCATCTGGCATGCCCAAGCGTTCCCCTCCATGCACAGCTTGGTGTTGGGGGCTGGTGTGTCCTTCCCTGCTTCCTCTCAACACCTGTGGAGCCCCGCCCACTCTCATGTGCACAGGAAGCTGCCTCAGCCCAAGTCAGGCCGGGTCCCTCTGGCCCAGCATTGTCTGCTCCAAGGGCCAAGGCTCACTCTCCGCTGCCCCAGACGAGGTTTCCAAGGACTTCAGTTTCAGGAGGGCAGATTCCAGAGGAAAACGTGGGAGAAAAGCCCTTGTGGGGATTACGCAGAGGGCTGGTGGAGCCTCCCCCTCACTGGAGGTCTTCCATGTAGAGGCTAGCGTGTCATGCATGTGCTGGTGGGGTGTGCTCTAACCCTGGGCTCCTTGCGGTGAGCAGGGGGTTGGACTAGCAGGCCTCCAAGAACCCCTCATAGGATCTCATCTGGCTCTTTGGAGTCTCAGGTGGAGGGCCTTTCCCACCACCTACAAATGCCCCCAGACTCTGGACTTTCTGCATGCAAAGCAGATGCTCTACCACTGAGCCACAGCCCTCCTGATCTTTGCCCAAAACTGAATTATCTGGGAATCTAACCTGCCCAGGAGTGCCTCCTGCACCTAGGGACCCCACAGATCCTTCTTGCAAGGGGAAATGCAGGTGGGTGGGCAGGGCCTGGAATGGAAATGACTGGGCCCTGCTGTGGACACGCACCCTGCCTCCTCAGCCATCGCCCCTCAGCCCTACCTGTGCCTCGAGGCTGCAGAGGTTCTTGGAGGTGAGCTGGGCCTCCTGCATCTGCCTCACCAAATCCTGCTGCTCCTTCATAAGGCGCTCTGATTTGGCCTTCAGCTCCGCGTTCTCCCTCTCCACCTCCTCCAGGACTCCCAGCCTCTCAAGCAGCTCCTGGTTTTGTTGCTTCTTTGCGTCGTAGTGGGTCTTGGCCTTCTCCATCTGAGGGGCGAGGAAAAGTGAGACAACCGTCAAGCACAACACCTGCCAGTCTTGAGCCAATTTCCCGCAAAGCCGGGACATCGGAAGCCAAGGCTGGTGCTTCCTTAAGAGACCCTTGCTCAGCCATGTCGTTGTGCAACGTCACAAAGTGTTCTTACCCTCCACACACCCACATTTGCAAACCTCATCATGCAGGTCTTACATGCCAGTCTGTTAGCTCAACGGCCGCCATTTTTGTAAGCTATGGAATTTTGAGGCCTATAATGGCAGAGCTTCTTTTCTTAGTACTTGCCTTAACTGTGACTGTTTAATACAGGGTAGAAGCCAGGCTGGTGGCTCTCTCCCCTCCCACCCCTCACTTCTGCCCCAGAGGGAGACAGCTCCCCTTTTTCTACCTGTGTCTTGTAATGCTCAGCAGCTTGTTCCTTCTGGGCCACCTGAGACTGGAGATTCAAGATCTTCTCATTCTGGTGCTTAAGCTCTTCTTCATGCACCTGCTGAGGAGAGACCCAGATATTCCCTTACAGTGCCAGAGAGGGAAATTGTTTTCTTTCATCCCCATGACTCTTGCACCAGCTGAGTGAGGTTGCTCAGTAGACTTACAAGGGTCCTTTCCACCCCTTGTCTTTGAAAAGCTGGCATCGGTGAAAACTAAATAGCTTTAATTGGATTTTGGGGGGGAAAGGCAATAAATTGTCACTGTTTCACATTTCTTGTTATTATCTTCCCTGACTCCCCTTGCCCTTGATTGCAGGGGATTAGACTAGTGGGTCATGCAAACCACTATTCTGAATGCTTTTTATAGGGTAGGGTGGGGATCTGGGGATAAATTTATGAAGCCAATGGGACAGTGCCCCCCAAAAGCTTGGGCACCTCTGCACTAGGAGAACTCTCTCCAGGCTCCATCCCTGGAAGCTCACCTGGGCTCTCTGCTGCTGGGCTTGAGTGACCTTCTCCTGCTGAGCGTACTTCTGTTTCAGCTCCTCCAGCTGGAAAGGAAAGGGGGGGGGAGAGAGAGAGAATAGTTATTCCAACCCCTCCCCCTCCTGCTCAAAGCGCTGTTCAGCCACTCCCTCCTGGCTCTTTGAGGCTCTGCACCCCATGGCTCTGCACAGAGCCACCCATTCAGCAATCTCTGTCCCCCTCCTAAACCTGCTGTACTGGAACAGCCATGCCTAGAAAAGGACTGGCTGGCAGGAGGCCAAGGAAGTCTCCCCCTTTTACCAAAAGCTGTGACTCCTGCATTGCAGCAGATTGGACTAGATGACCCTGTGGGGTCTATGATTCTATGAGCTAGGCATCAGAGAGTCACAGTTTAGGGCATCTCGGGACTGAGCACTTTATCCAGTTTGGGGGTTGGAAGGAGGAATCTGGCGCTGTCTATGTTACTCAGCTTGGCCCCTTCAGCATCAAACACTTCTCTTGTAAGTCAAGCCCCATGCGAAAGAAAGAAAGAGGGGGGAGGGCCAAGTTCTGCACCTGGTAAAAGCAACACTAATAGGTCACTGAATGTGTTTTTGGATAACGACTCTGATTGCTAGGAGGAAAACAGCTGTGAGGCCCCAATTCAATGCAAGCACTGCTCAGCCTCCCTGAGACTGAGGGCGTTTCCCCCAGAACTACACACCTTTTTCAAGCTTCTTTTTGCAACCATGATGCCATAGTCTGAATTCTGTCAAATGCCACAGACCCTCAAGAGTTACTACAGGAACACAGAAAGAACTGCATGCAGCAGGCCAGAGTCCTCTATGCCTGGAAGCACCTTCCAGGCATACCCTCCGACAGGTTCCCTTCCACCCAGGAAGCATCAGTATCACTGGAGCCCCTGTCCTAAACATTCTGCCCCTGGAAGCAGCAGCAGAGAGCGCGCCAGAGCAGCCTCCAACCCTCCACCAACACATCTATGCTGCACACGCAAACACCACATTCCAGTTGCAGGTTGGGTCAGTGGGCTTCAGAGCAGAAATGGTGCATGGGGGTTAGCAGCTTCCCAGGAAGAGCAGCTCTCTACAAGCAGAAGAGCTGGGGTGTGCTGCAAGCAGATGCTCTGACATGCGATGAAAGTGATGCTGGAAGTTAATTAGCCACACCCACCGTCCTGCATTTCCCACCTCCAGGTCTCCCCAGCAACCCCAAAGCAGGGTCTCCATTGCCAACTGTTTGCCTCTCGTGCGCTCGGGGGTAAGGGAGCATCAGGGATCCACGGAAACATTGAAGGTCCAAGAGGGTTTCTGAAGTGGAGGGGGCCGTTTCAGGGGATTCTAGTTTAAGCTGGTTTGCTCTTAATGGAGGGCTTTAAAACACAGGGGTGAGGGGGTGGACTTGTCTTCAGGTGCAACCATGCTTGCAGATGGCTAAGAGAGGTGGTGGTACTTTTAGCTCCTGGTAACCCTGAAGGTTAGAGGGCTGGCCCCCCTGCGTTGCAGACCCTGCACTCTGCCTGGAGCTCAAGGTCTCCCCTCCCGAGAGCAGTATCATTCACAGAGATTCTCTCCTATACCGAAGGGAAATATAGGAAGGAGATGTGGAAGACAGAATGCCAAAAGATGCAGCAGCTGGAGCGGGAAAGGACCTCGGAGATCATCAAGTCCTACTCTCTGCTGCTCAAGGCATAGGGCACCTCTGGCTTCATATTGCTACTCCCCTCTTGGCGCAGTAGTCTTAAAAAGTGGTGCCCAGAACTAGAGAAAGTGCGCCAGATGCAGGTAAAGGTGGTTAAAGAACCCCTGGATGGTTAAGACCAATCAAAGGTGACTATTGGGCTGCGGCTCTCATCTCACTTTCAGGCTGAGGGAGCCAGCATTTGTCCACAGACAGCTTTCCGGATCATGTGGCCAGCAGGACTAAACCACTTCTGGCATAATGGGACATGGTGGCAGAAGCTAGAGTGCACAGAAACACCGTTTACCTTCCCAACGCAGTGGTACCTATTTATCTACTTGCACTGGTGTGCTTTCGAACTGCTAGGTTGGCAGGAGCAGGGACTGAGCAACAGGAACTCACCCCGTCTCACAGCACATAGCTAAATAATGAAACTCACTCCCCCAGGAAGCAGTCATGGCCACCAACCTAGATAGCTTTGAACAAGGATCAGATAAATTCATGGAGGAGAAAAGGTTCCCCATGGCTACTAGCCCCTGGCGGCTATGCTCTGCCTCCACAGCTGGAGGCAGCAGCACTTCTGGATCCCAGTTGCTGGAAACTGCAGGAGGAGAAGGTTGCTCTTGTGCTCAAATCCTGTGAGGGGGTTTCCCTTTTGGGGACCTGCTTGGCCACACTGGGAACAGGATGGAGGACTAGATGGGCCATTGGCCTCTTCCAGCAGGTTGTTCCACTAGGAGTTACAAAGAGAAGTGGGAAATTCTACAGGGCAAGTATCTGGTACGCCCCAAGCTGCTCCCAAGGCTTCCCAGGTGTTGGGGTGAGAGGGCGCAAGAGGATGCATGCGGTGCTGTACTGCGGTGCTATCAGAAAAAGAGGCACCAAGGAGATCTTTAAAGGGGAGGGCAACAAAAAATGGTGTGTGGGTGTGTAGCAAGCCCTCATACTACTATGAGACCTGCTGGAAGGGCAACAATCCCAGGTAGACTGACTTTGCTGCCCGCTGGCGTGACTTCCTTTGCAAACCTTGGCTTGCCACATAGCTATGGACAGTCTTGCCTTTGGTGCAAAGGACAGGATTTGTGTGCTTTCTGCTCTTGCCAAGTAATTTTTTTTGTCACAGTAAGAGAACAAAAGTTTTGCTGACCTGTGTGAGGAGGCATCTGGGCATAAGGTGCAGCGTTTTAGAGAGGTATTGTGAAGCCCTGTTTTCCCACACAGCCCCCAAACGAGGGTGGCGGCGGCCTTATTACTTGTCCTCTGTAAGCCCCCATTGCAAACAGTTCACAACAGGAGATGGCAGCCATGATGGAGGGGAAGCAGCAGCAGCAGCAGCTACGTCATGCACTGTCACCGTTTAAGCAGCTGACACCTGGCATGCATTACCTGGCATGCATTAGCTCGCTCTTTCTGATATACCTCTAGCTGCTCCACCTGTAGGATTGGGGGGTGGGTGGGAGGGGGAAGCAATGAAGGCAGACGTGAAAACACCACAAAAAGCAGCTGGAGCAACTTGTGGCAAGGGTGGGAGCTCAACTGCCAACCCAATCCAGACTGAGAAGGTATTGCTCATCCCTTCCCCAGAGGCTCAGAGCTGAGAGGGTAGTATATAAACCAGAGGAGAAGACTTGTGGAACCTGGAGGGGCAATGCTAGAACACTGCGTACATGCAGGAGCAAAAGGGAGCCCATTCGAGGATAACATATAGCCAGCATCTCAAGCAAACATGGCTCCTGGACAGCAGCACCCCCTTTGTTAACTTGCGTGCTTTAACTTTCAGGGCTGGATATAGAAGGCGATTGGGCCGGATCCAGCCCCTGGGCCTTAGTTTGCCTACCCATGTTCTAGAGGGCTAGAGATGGAAGGAGGGTCCCCATTGCTCAAGATGCACCCCGTGAGCCAAATAAGGTCTGCTGAGCCTTTCAGGCCACATCTTGCTTCTGAACATTCCCTCAATCTGAACTGCACTATACAGAATGCAGCAAGGTGCGCCCCCACCCCCAGGTGCCTTGCAACCTCATCCAATCCTGAGAGTGATGCTTCCGTCGCTCAAGGGTGGCCCTGCAGAGCTGTCCCCTTCATTAAGCAAACTGAAACCAGAATTTCTAAGCAGCATGGAAAACCATTAAGAGCCACCATCATTTTCTGTCCAGCAGGCAAACCTAGGCCGGATCCCAGACGGTTTACTCCATCCATCTGCCTAATCTCCAGAGGCAGGGCTGCCCCCAGGTGAAGCAAGGGAGTAGGGACGAAGTGGTGGTGGGGGGCCGCAAAGAGGATGAGCTTTGCCCCCCACCCCTCCACCCTGTTTCAAGAGGGCAAAGAAACCACAGGGTGGGTTGGGGAGGTGCAGCTACCTAGGGCTAGCCCCTGGGCAACCCCCAACCCCAAAAGCAACCGAATCCCGTGTGGGGCCTTACCTGCACCAGCTGCCTCTGCTTGCTCTCCTCGTACTTCTTCTGGGTGTCCTCGAGCACCCGCTTCATGGCGGCCACCCGCTTCTCCGAGTCGAGCCTGACCAACTCCATCTCCCGCGTGTGCTGCTTCTTGACCTGGGCCAGCTCTGCCGGCAGGTGCTGCAGCCCCCGGTTCTCCTCGGCCAGCTGCGCCTGGCCCTGCTGGAGGGCGGCCAGCTGCCCCGCGTAGCTGGCCTTCTCCGCCTGCAGCTGCTGGATGGCCCGCTCCCGCTCCAGGAGCCTCTCCTTCACCGCCTGCAGCTCTGCCTGCTCCAGCTTGGCCCTGGCCAGCTCCGCCTGCAGGAGGCCGGCGGCGCTCTGCATCTGCTCCAGCTTCTCGCGGTGCTTGCTCTCCTGCGAGGCCTGCTCCGCCTGCAGCTGCTGGTAGAGGCACTTGATGGGCATCAGCTCTGCGATCAGGGCCTGGGCCCCTGCAAACTCCTGCTGCTGGGCGGAGAGCTGCTGCTCCTTCTGAAAGGCCTTCTCCTGCCAGGACTTAAGCTCCTTGCAGAGGTCCTCCTGCCGCTTGGAGGCAGCGCTCTGCTCCTTCTTCAGGGCCTCCACTGACACCCGAAGCTTCTCCGCCTGCTCCTGGGAGCTCTGCGCTTCGGCTTTCATGGTTGAGCACCTCTCAGCTGCCCGGGAAGCGGCAGTGGCCATTTCCGACTGCAGGATCCGCAGCCTCTCCTCCAGCTTCTTGCTCTTCTCGGACTCAGCCAGGGCCAGCCGCCTCAGGTCCTTGATCTCCCCCTCCTTCTCCAGCTGCTGCCTTTGCATGATGGAGGTCTCCTTCTCCATGCTGCTGATGATGCTGGCCTGGCGCTCCGATTCCTGGGCACAGCGTGACAGCTGCTCCTTCCAGCTCTCCTCAGACTTGCTCTTCTCCTGGGCTGCAGCACGTAGGACAACTAGCTCCTTCTCGGCTCGGGATGCTGCCTCTCTGCTCTGGGCCAGCTCCTTTCCTTTGTCATGGAGCTCCCTCTTCAGCTTCTCTAGACTGGACTTGGATGCCTCCAGGAGCTGCTCCTGCTCCGCGGCCCTCTCCTTGTGCTGCGCCACCTCCTGCTTCAAAGCCTCCGCCTCCACCTGCTGCTCCCGCTCAGAGGCGGCTGCCACCTTCTCCAGCCGGGCAACGGTGATCTGCTGCTCCTTGCACTGCTTCTCCAGCCTCTCCACCTGCGTGCGGAGAGCCTCGCACTCCTTCAGCTGCCCCTGGTAGAGCTCTCGGCTGGAGGTGGAC
Source organism: Podarcis cretensis (assembly GCF_951804945.1). NCBI lineage: Eukaryota > Metazoa > Chordata > Lepidosauria > Squamata > Lacertidae > Podarcis > Podarcis cretensis. The sequence continues at coordinate 5,548,483 of NC_137173.1, read as the reverse complement.
TCCTGCTCCTGCTGCCGCTTCTGCTCCTCTAGGCTCTTGAGGGAGGCGTCCTTGGAGTGCATCATCGATTTGATGCTGTCCATCTCAGCCTTCTGGGTCCGGGCTGCCTCCAGGAACCCTTGCAGCTCGCTCTCCATCTTGGCAGCCCTCTCCTTCAGGGCCTCAGCGGAGGCCAGTTCCCCCTTCAGCTTGCTGACCGTCTTCTGCAGGTCCCTTAGCTCCTCGCTGCGGGAGATGTTCTTGAGGCGCAACTCCTCCAGCTCCCGCTCTTTCTCCCCAACCAGCTCCTGGGCCCTGGCTACCTCCTCCTGGAGCCCAGAGACTTCCACTCGGTGCTCGTTGGTGACATTCTGCAGCTGCACCTCCAGGGCTGCCTTGCTGACTTTCTCAGCGGCCAGTTCCGCCCTGGCCCGTTCCTCCTGGCCCACCAGCCGTTTGGTTTCCTCCTTGTGCAGGGCCAGCTCCTGCTTCTGCTGCTGGGAGGCCTCTTCCAGCTTGGCCTTCAGGGACTTCAGCTGGCCAGACAGCTTCTCTGTCTCGCGCTCCTTCTCCTTCAGGGCTGCCCTGGTGCTAGAGAGGCTGGACTCAGCTGCACTCAGGTCCTTATGGCTCTGATCCCCTGCCAGCCTCACTTGAGCCTCCAGCTCAGCTACCTTGCGCTTCTCCTCTGCCAGCTCCCTGGTGACAACTTCCAGCGCCTGGGCTGCTTCGTGCCCCTCCTTCTTCCCTTTGGCCAGGCTCTGGGCAGCCTCCCTCTGAGCCACAGCCACCTTCTCCTGCAGAGAGGCAATCTCTGCCCGGAGCTGGTCCTCTGTGCTCTCCTTCTCCTTGACCTGCGACGTGGCACGAGCCAAGTCCGCCTGGAGCTCAGCCAGTGCTCCTTGGTGCTTGCTGTTCAGGTGCTTCACCTGAGCCTCCAGTTCTCCCACCTTCTGCTGCTCGGCCTGCAGCCTCAGGTGGGCCTGCTCCTGCTCCCCGCTCAGCGCTCGGACCTTCTCCTTAAGCCTCCCCAGCTCCCCTGGGTCTCCTTTGGCAGCCACAGAGGAGAGCTCTGCCATCTGGTGCTGCAGCTCCTCCACCTTGGTCCTGGACGCTTCCCCTAGCTGCTGCACTTGTCGCTCCAAGGCTTGCCTCTGGGCCTTCTCCTCACCCATCTCCCGCAAGACCTGGTCCCGGTGCTTGCTCAGTTCCTGAATCTGCTCCTCCAGCTCTGCAATCCGCCGAAGGTTGCCCTCCAGGGACTCGGCCGCCCGCCTCTTCTCATCCTCCAAGATGCCTTCTGTGTTGCAGACAGACTCCTCCAGGATCAGGAGCCGCTCCTGGAGACGGGTGTTCTCCTTGGCCAGCTTCTCCTTGTCAGCCAGCTTCTGCTGTGCCTCACGAAGCTGGCCTTTCAGCACCGACATGGCTCCTGCTTGGGCCTCGCTCTGCTGGCACTGGGCGGTGAGGGCCAAGATCCTGGCCTCCAGCTCCTGGACCTTGTGGCTCAGATCGGCCTTCTCCCTCTGGGCTTCCGTGGCAGTGGCACTCTGAGCACGCAGCCGCTCGGTCAGGGTAGACAGTTCTGCCTCCTTCTCCTGGAGTTGCCTCAGGGCCAGCTCTTTCTCCTGGGCAGCCTTGTTGTATGCTTCCTGGCCTGCAGCCTCCACCTGCGTCAGCTTCTGGCTGCTCTGCTGCAGCTTGCTGGTCAGCTGGTCTACCTGGAGGCTCAGCTCCTGAAGGGCTGTCCGGGAGGCCTGCTCGCTCTTCTGCAAGTCCTCAGCCAGCTGGCCCTTCTGCTGCTGCAGAACCAGCAGGTCCTGGTCCTTCTGATGGAGAAAGCCCATCAGCTTGGCAATCTCAGCCGTCAGGGCGTTGACCTGAGCGACCAGGCTCTCCTCCTGGGCACGCAGATCCTGCTCCAGCTTCTCCTTGCCTCGAGAGCTCTCAGAGAGGGACTTCTGCAGCTCCGTCAGCAGGCCTGTCAGCTGGCGCTTCTCTGCCTCAAAGCTGCTTCTCTCGGACTGGAGGTTGCCCTCAAGCAGGTGCTTCTCCTCTTCGAGGCGGAGGACCGTTGCCTGCAGCTCAGTCTGCTGGCCACTCAGGTAGGCCACCTGCTGGTTCAGTTCTTCAAGCTGGTGGGACAAGGAACAGCGAACAAGGTTATGCACCCAGAGAACACACAGAACGAGCCTTGCTCCTTCCCCTCCAATACTGCCCAAATACAGACTCACAGCTTATGCACTTAACTTACACAATCTCAGTTTTACGTGCTTGACCAATTTTTTTTTTTTAAAGGAACGTGTGTGGTGTTGGGAGACATTCTGCACAGAAACATGTTTGTACCTTTAAGAACACTTTTTGTGAGCTCTGGGCTAATTGGGTGCAGCTGGCCATGGCTACAAAAGGAGAAAAGCCGCAGTTTGTACTCTGCCTGCAGGAAAAACACGCACTTGCTTTGCTGTTTGTTGTTTTGAAATAAAGTCTTTATTTAGTTTGGTTTTACACTGGTCTCAGCGTGTCACGGTCTCTGTCATCTGCAACCAGTGGAAAATCCCCCTCTAACATGTGGAGGAAGTGGGGGAGTCAAAAGGGGGGAAGACAGCCAGCAATCCTACCTGCCATTGCACTCACCCTGGGAGAGCATTCAGATGTGCAGGGCGACCTTGGGAGTGTACAGTAAGTGTAGCCCTGTGCTTTTTATGGCCTTTAAAGGGTTGTTTTGACTGTTTGCGATGTTGGGTTTACATGCTATCCCCGGAAGTAACCTCCGCATCAAGTTGAGTTGAACATGCCACTCCTCAGTGAGAATGAGGCTGTGCCTAGACAGAAGGCCATGATTTGTACTCATCAGCATTCAACACCACACTCAAGACGTCAGCTCTGCCTATCTGAAGCTGAAGCCAGCCAAGGCAGAGGATCCAAACTGCCTAACTGTGTATGCCACAGGTCACTTCCCCCATTTTGTACCTTTAATGAATGTGGAGGCTGTTTTAAATTTGTTTGTTTGGCTTTTGTTTTGCTGCTGTTGTTTGTTTTTAAAGACAACAGAGCCTGACTAAAGCATTTGAAATGCCAGGGGCAGACTTAATTTATTTTATATACTGCCCTTCATCCAAAGATCTCAGGGTGGACCACAAGATACATGTACTGGCCAGTAAGGCAGGCTGAAGCTGTAGGGAGCGGAAAGAGTAGGCAAGTCCAGAGCTAAGGCAATACAGTGGACTGCAATACAGTGGACCAGGCTAACAATCAGTCGACCAAAACACCACCTAACAATATCTGGGAATACACAGAGAGACACAACTCCTACAACTGAAGGGACTTTTCAGGCTAGTTATAGTCCATTAACAACAGAAACTGAATCAAATATTTTTACAATGGTCCAAGTTAACAGTGGTTAGTTAGGACTGCTAGGCAGACATTCCCTCAAGTCACACTCTTTTTTAGGGAAGTGTCTCTATAAATATACCCAATGTTAACATGTAAAAAGTCAATGAAGCTATTAATGTTTTTTTGAATTAACAATAAAAAGCCACAAGTGCCTGCATTAACTCTGCAAAGAGTGGCCTGAACTGCCCAGATGTGGTTTTCCGTTACGCAGTTTCATGACTAAAACCACGAGCCTAACATAGATGAGTCACTGGCCTGTGCCTCTGAGCAGAGCTGATGCAGAATCCCTTGGCAAATAGTTCCCGTGGGCACACTTATCGTAAGAAACTAGCTCTAAAGTCTAATTCAGAGGTGGGGAATCCCTGGTCCGTGAGGCCCTTTCCAGCCAGCCACACCCCTTTGCCACTCACCCAATGTCATATGCCACCAGGCCTGGGACAGGTAAAGCCACAGCTGGCAAGGAACCATGGGAAGCCAGGCACTCAAAGTGCCATCCCAAGTGTCCTGCACAGCTGGCATTTGGCAGTTTGAATCTGGCAGCAAATGGCCACCTTTTCATCCAGTCCATTGGGCAACATTAGTTACCCCACCTCTTATTCAACAAAAATATCTGTTCTGAGGACATGGGACGAGCATGAATGTATATTTTAATCAAGAACATCCCTTTTTACAATTTCATAAGATTTATACACTGCTTGATTGTGGAAAAAACACACACCTTCAGAGTGACCAAAAAAAAAAAAAAAAGACAAAACAAAATTATCACCAAGAAAAATTAGCAACAATGATTTTGGGGGCATTCAGAAAGTTAAAAGAACAATAGACTAAAAACAGATTTAACATTTGCTTCAACTTTCTAAACATCCGGGTAGGCTTGTCTAAACAAAACTGTTTTTAGCAGGCACTGAAAAGGGTACAGTGAAGGTGCCTGCCTTGACGTCAACAGGCAGGGAGATCCAAAGTGCAGGTGCTGCCACTCAAAAAGGTAAGAGAGTTCTTACAGATGCGAAAGGGGTGTTATGTGGCACCTGAAATATACACTCCTTTTTATACAACAATGCAGTTCAACTAGTTGGTGACACGGCGTTATCAAGGGTTTCACAGAGCGAGCCACCTGACCGCCCCGGCCCCCTGTGTGACAAGTGACATTTCTCTACTGGGATCCGTCTCACCAGGGCCCTGCTCCTACCTTCAGAATGTCACCCATGACCTCTCCTTTCTCTGGCAAGGAAGTGGTCTCCTTCAGCTTCGCCATCTGGTCCTCCAGCAAGGAGTACTTTCCCTGCAGAATCTCCAGCTTCTCTTCCAAGCACCTCTGGAGAACAAGGCACAAGTGGGGAATGGAATTGTGGAACCAGAGTTGGAAAGAACCATCCCATCAACCCAGTTGGTCCAACCCCCATCCCCACCAGCAACAGCCACCACCACAGAAGACCGCATCACCTCTGACTGCTGGAGGTAGATGCACCTGCTCACACCTCTTCTGGTCCAGGGAGGCAAAGGACCATGGGCAATGACCCCACAGTGCCTCCTCCTTTTCCATCTAGTGAACTTTTCCAGGGATCTACCCATGTGACTGTGTGGTGTCCAACAAGGAAAAAGCCACATTACTTATCTGCAACTCACTCCCCCCACCCTACACAAACCCGTTGCCCAAGACTGAGCCCAGGGATGACCTCCTCTCCATTAAGGGGGAGGGCTCCCTGCTTGTTAGAACTCCTGACCGGGCTTTCATGAGTGAAATGTGTGAAGAATAACAACTGAACAGCCACCACCATTACGGCACATACCCACAACCCCCTTAAATAGCTCTTCTTGGGGGAGAGCACAACAGAAGTGGCAGCCACAAGCAGCAACTATGCTTTGAGCATACTCAGAGCCCAGGAAGCATGACAGAAGCAACTGTTGAAAGGCAAATATCCCTGACCAGAAGCAGAGGCCCTGGGAACTCAATCTGTGTTGTTACAAATCCCTTTTCGGCACACTGTAGGATGTACAAATGGCGCACCTACTTCTTCATGCCATTCCTATCACGGGCTATAAAAGCTACTGCTGAAGGTACCAGAGCCAATCTAACCTGCTCCTTACTTTGCTGGCCTATTTCCATGCAGCCTGGGAAAGCCAAGACTGATCCCAATTACAAAAGCTGCTGCTGAAGTTGCCAGAGGCCAACTTACCTGCCAGTCCAGAGAAACACGCTGCTCAGGATGTCTAGAGGTAATCAGGGCAGGGGGCTGTTTAGGGGCTTTCATTTTGGTGGTACATTGTTTTTGCTGTTTTTTTGTTGTTGTCTTTTTGTTGTTCAGCCTTCTTATGAATTAGAGGGGGGTTGTTTAATCTGATTATTTGTTAATGAGACATTTCCATTAACTTGTTTAAAAAATCCTGTATTTTGTAGCTTAGTGAAATTATGTATTTGTTAGCAGGCTGAAGCATCATTTACTGCAGAAAATCAATGACAGTGATGACCATATGGACAAGGAGAACAGACCTCCTGGCCTTGCCCCCTGGGGGTGGAAGGGGGATGTCTCTTCCTGCCCACTGACCTTCTCACTGAGGGCACTGCTCAGCTCCCTCTCCAGGCGGCTCCTCTGCTCCTCCCATTCCCTTAGAGCTGTGTTGTGCTCTTCCGAGAGCTCATTCATGGCTTCCTGAAGCTCCGTGTGAACGTGAGCAAATTCCCGCAGCTGTGTTGCAAAAACAGGGAAAGGATTTATTTGACACTTGCTGTCTTTGTCTTTAGCATTGGTACAAACTCCCCTGCCCTGAAATTGTGGCAGACTGTGCAGAACAAACCCTCTACTGCAAGTGTGTAATGAAACATGAAGAAGGCAGCAGCAAAATGTGGCTGGCATTTGTTGGAGACAAGCAAATAACATTTCCTTCTCAATGAACTTCTAAGACAATTCATGTGTTGCTTTAAACCACAGGAGGACACTGTCTGTCAACCTAGCCTGCACTTGCTTGTAAGTCTCTGTAGGCTAACTCCACCCCTTAAAAGCTGACCAATTTTGTTGCTGTTTTCTCCCAGCTTGTTGAGACAGGATGCAAAATTTCATCTCTCGCAGATCCACTTATCCTATTAATAGTTCCTGCATCAATAAAGCCTCTGAACTCCAGAAATTAAGTTATTATTCCAATCTAATTTACCCAAGCTGTGCGGTCTGCTAACAGTATTAATGCTACTGGTGGAATACAGGTGGTTATAGCTCAGTCGGCCTTGTTGGGATTCCTCTGAAGTCCCTGTGTTCAATTCAAAGACAAGCATAAGCATTGCTAAGGGGCTTTGAATTGGGGGACCGAGGTTTTACAAAAGGGACCTCATAGCTCAGGGTGGAGTCCATCCTTTACATCCAGCATGTTGCAGGTCTAATCCCTGGCTATAGTTAAGAGGGTCTCAGGTAATAGGGAAGAGACCTCTCTGTCTGCCTGAGGGTCCCAGGGAACCACGGCCAGTCAGAGCAGACAAGATGGACCAGTGGCCTGACTCTGTGTAAGGGAACCACAAGCTCCTCTAAGGCCTTCACATGGGGACTTGTGTAACCCGCTCTGCTGCTGTAGTTTTTACTTGCCTCTCTTTATTCTGATGCTGTGCTTTGTAATTATTATATGGTTTGTTTTATGTACTGTTTCTTGCTATTTGTATAGATGAAGGGCAGGATAGAAATATTTTTAATAAATAAACAAAATAACCACTTGAGTTTCAAGATTCCCTGTGGTCTTATGACACATGAGCTGAGAACAGTGCACATTTTTCCAGGGTGCCACCACAATGCCTTTCTGCTCCAAGACCAAAACTCAACAAATCCTTTCCAGGTTCTCAAGGCGCAGAAAAGGAATCAAGGGTCACCCGAGTTTCAGGTAGAGGCAATACCTCAACCTCGCTTAGTTCCTTTCCAAAACGGAAGCCTGCAGGTCCAGTATAATTGTGCTTCTCCCCACCCCCAACCCCACATTTGGAGACTACAAGGCTGCTGCAGCAACAACAGAAAACAGGTGCTCACGTACCCTGAAAGCAAGATCCCCATTCTCTTCTGAGAGCTGGTTGATTTTCCGGTCCATCTGGCCTTTTTCAGTTTTGAGGTCCTGGCACTGCTTCAGTGTCTCATGTAGGCGCATGAGGAGGCTGAGGGAGAAAGAGAGAGAAGCAGGCATGACAAGAAGCAAGAGCGCTACTTGAGGGCAAGAGTGGCTCCCTCCCTTGGCCTGGGCTCTGGAGCCAAGAGCAGAGCAGCACCTCAGGGAACCTCTCCCAACACAGGGTGCGGATCACCTCCTTCCTTGGAGGTTTTTAAGCAGAGGCTGGATGGTCATCTGTCATGGATGCTTCAGCTGAGATTCCTGCACACAGGCGGGGCTTGAGCCTCCACTACAAGGCCGAGAGCTCTTTGGGTTGAAAGAAAGCCTGGTTGCCTGCCTTGCTCCACAGCTATTAAGGGTTGTTGCTGCTGCTATGACTTCTTGAGGGAGTTCCATGCTTAGAACAGCTCAGCTCCCTTTAAGTACTATGAAATCCAAAGTCCAACACAGTAGACTTTGAAAGATGCCACGCGCAAGGCTCTTTGGGGATGACAAACCAGCATCCCTTAGTCAGGGCCCAAGTCAACTTCTGAAAAGGGGGTTTAGTCAAAGCAACAGCAGAGGGCCAACAAATCCTAGTCCAGGGTTTCCCAAACTTGGGTCTCCAGCTTTTGTTGGACTACAACTCCCATCATCCCTAGCTAGCAGAACAAGTCGTCAGGGATGATGGGAATTGTAGTCCAAAAACAGCCAGAGACCCAAGTTTGGGAAACCCTGCCCTAGATTGAGCACATCAGTTCCTGCTTACCATGGATCTCTAGGATATAATAGGGACCAAGATTCCACATCTTCCCCTTTCCAAGTGAATGATCAGGAGCTTGAGAGAGGGGAGAGTAAATGAGGGGAAAGAAGACATGCCTTCCTCCTCTCTCCCCACTGAATGTCAGCCACAAACAAGTCTGAAGGAGGAAGAGAATAATTCTCAGCTGTTTTAATGAAGAATCAACTCCAAGCAGCTGAAGGCAATCATAAGCCAGGTGTGCCTAGGGAAGAGATTTGCAAATGACTCTCAGCTGTTTCTTAAATGGCACCCATGTGCCAGATACTATAACACCACAGCAGTGGCACAGTCCCTAGAGCATGGACAGAATTTCCTCCCTCTCCTTTCTTTCAAGGAGCTGGTCTAAAGCAAATGCACATGGATCCTTTGAATTTTCTTGACAATAATGCTACGAAGCGGGTTAAGTCAGAGACAGCGACCGGCCCTGGGTCAGTGGGTGAGCTTCATAGCTGATAGAAAGGACAAGGTGGAGGGTAGACAAGATAAGCAAAGATGCTAGGAGGGTGGAGAGCAAATTGGTTGGAGCCTTTTAAGGCAAAGGCACCAGTCATGGCAAGGAAGGCACTACAGGCCGAAACAGCACACAAAAGATAGTGAAGGGCAGCAAAAACAAGTAAGATAATAAGACAAATAAGGATAATGAAAAGGGCAGGAGCTAAGGAGAGACCCTGGCTGCTTCGATTAAAGGTAGGAACAACTGAGGTGCACGGTGGGAACTGCCCAGTTCCCAAGGTGTCCTGACTACCTTTGACCAGCAGGTGAAGCCAGAGGCCAGCACTATTTTCTTACCCGGCAAAGTCTTCTTCAAAACAACCCAGCACCCCAGATCTGAGCCAGGAAAGTCCAACAGAGCAAATCAGTATTATTTAGTAGGTTTCTATCCCAGTTTTCGACTGAAGTCTTCAAAGTAGTGAGCAAGACACAAAATGAAGAGAACCAGAGGGGCTGCCCTAGTGGGACATTCCAGCCCGAGGGAGGAAGTACCTCTCGTTTTTTTCTCTGAGTTCCTCCATTTCCTTGGATTCCAGCTGATCCGCTGCTTGCTTCTCATGCAGGAGGGTCAGGCGGTCGATCCGCTGCTTCATCATCAGGATCCGCGTTTCTGAAGCAGGAGGGGAGAAGAGAGGGCCCTGATTATTCAGAAACTAAAAGGCACATGGTGGCTTCCCCCTGTACAGCAACCAGGCTCCTCTCCATCCAGACAAAGCGACTCTGGATGGGCTGTGTGTTGCTCTGCCTCCCAGCAACCCAACAACAGGGTTGCACAACAGACAGAGCAGCACAGGGAACAAAGACAAATAACAATAGCATCTGAACGCAGGATTAGGCAACTTGCTCACTTTGCAGAAATTTAATCTGACTGCAGAATTTGGAGGGAGGAGAGTGAGGGAGTCTGCGTCTGGCATGAACCCTCTTTAACAGAAAGGAGAACTTGTGGGGCCAGTAAAGAGGTTTGCCAGATGGATCTACAGCTGACCACAATTAGGAGCAGGATTTTAAGTTCTAGTCCATGGAAAGTTCCATTAGGATCCTAACAGATCATCAAGTTCTTATCTAGATAATATTCCTTCTAGTTAGATTATTATGTTATGCACTTGTGTGTACCAGACTTCCCTAAAACTCCTGGGTTCAATAGGGGTTGGGATTTAATCAAGGTAAATGTTAAAATAGAAGCCAGGCCAGTTTCCTGATGAGGTAGGCCAGGCATAGGTAAACTCCGGCCCTCCAGATGTTTGGGACTACCATTCTCATCATCCCTGACCGCTGGTCCTGGTAGCTAGGGATGATGGGAATTGTAGTCCCAAACATCTGGAGGGCTGGAGTTTGCCTATCCCTGAGGTAAGAGCTTGGGAGATGAGCCATTTAGAGAACACTGGGAAGGTAAGCCATTAGGAAAACCAAAGAAGGAGGGGGCTCTGGGCCAATAGCAAATGAGAGAGTTGGTTAGACGACAGAGGGAGAGTTTAATGTGGAGTCTTTAGGGGTGGCTGCAATCTGACCTAGGGATGAAAAATGGTTGCAGGCTGGCAAAGGCAGCAAGCTGGAGAGAGGGTCAGCGCACAGTGGTGAATTTGTTTGAATTCAAGGCTGCAGCTATGCAAACAAGGCCCTTTGTGGTGCTCATGCTCTGAGTCCCTCCATCGCAGGTTCAGGTTGTATATATGCATAAACAAACCATATATCCTAAAGACACCACAGTCTGAGCCGTGCCTCATTTCCAAAAGGAAACACGAACCCTGGGTAAGCTGACCTGGAACCACTGGAATCTTGCCCGCTGAGATTGGGGTGGAGTGCAACAACTATTAATAATGTTTTTTTGTCCCAAGCTCCCTCTAGGAGCCCAGGGCAGCCATACAACATCAGTTAAAACAGCAGGAAAAAACCCACTTCTCCAAGGAACCGCTAGCATTGCTTTTGCCACCACACCCATCCCCGATGGTTCACTGCTACCACCCTCTTTTCCTGCAACTGAGAGGTTCAGGAACACTTTCATTGCTTCTTCCCACAAAAAGTGCTTGAGAAAAGGGCTCTGCTTGTCTCAGCACCCTGGCAGCAACCACTCCACTCCAGTGGCTGACCCCCTCACCTTTCTCATCAACGAGCTTTCGGCTCTCTGCCAGCTCGTGTTCTAGCTCATCCCGATTTTCTCTCTCGTCTTCCAGCAGCTTCTTCAGCTTCCTTATCTGAAACTGGGGTGAATGCATGATGTCACCCATAGGAGAGGCAGAGGAGCCAGGGAGCAACCTGCAAAGAAGTACCAGCCATCTGCATTTGAATTTTTATTTTTTACATGTGAAAGACGCTTGCACAAAACGCTTGCTGAGCAAAATGTGGTTCATGTTATGACATCCAAAAGGAAACAAGTATAAATGGTTAACCAGTCAGATTCTACAAGCACTATTAAAAATTCCACATTTTGCCAAGAAACATGACCCAGCCATCCCATTTATCTAGCTGACACACAAAGAGATGTGTTTTGCAATGTCCCCAAACATGCTGTGCTAACCTCACTCAGGCTACAGGGCAAGTAATATGGTCTTAGAAAGCCATCCCTGCAATTGTAACAGGGAAGAGGGTCTAGAGCAAGACAACACAGGCATCTGTTCCTAGCTTCTCTCTGCACAAGTTCAGCAAATACTAGCAATGGAGAGTCAGGGATACCACCATGCAAGCTGCAAAGAGGTTGAAGCAGAGCTCAAATCCCAGCTTATCCTATGCCACTCAGCCAATGAGAGCACGACCAACGTCAGCAATACCCGCAGTTGTGTCACTGCAGACAGCAATGAGAGCTCAGCTGAACAAGGCCCTCTGTGAGATCACAAAGAGACTGCCAAGAAGTGGACACGGTTCAGGCTCTACGACATGCAGCACCTTCCATTATGGCTGACGGCAGAACTCGCTCCCAATCAGGCTTCCAGAATTCTTCTGGCCCCACTTGGCAGGCAGTGTGAGGCAACTTCCTGTGTTCCTGAGTCAAACCCTGGTCCATCCAGCTCAGTACAGCCTACACTGACTGGCAGTGGCTCTCCAGGATTTCAGGCAGGGGTCTCACCTGGAGGTGCCTGTGGGGACTAATCCTGGCGCTTCCTCAATGCAAAGCAGGCCCTCTACCATGGAGCTACTTCCCCTGAAGCAGAACCTAACAACATTGCTTTTAAAAATTTTACTTGGAACTATTTAAAGGGCTGGAGTGAGAGCTGCTTAAAAGAACTGTCTCAGGGGAATGCACTGTATTTTCCTGAGTTTCCCTTCAAACTGTTCACCAGAAAAACCCTGTGCAGAGTGGAGGAACCTAGATCTAATGAAAATGTTATTAAGTGATCTAGGGAACCATAGAGACCCAAGGTCTTGTGAAGTCTTACAGCTACTCAGCTGACTCTATAATCTAGATATTTGATATATCGTCATTCGCATACATTTTTATGTTATTAGCTTCTATTTTTAGAAGTTTCCATTAAGTTGGCTTAAATGTAACCTCCTTCCTTGGGCATATCACTAGAAACGTGAATTGAGCAGGCACACATGCACTTTCCAAACTGACATTTAAGGTCTCTTAGCCCACCTGCACCCACAATGGGATTCACCAATTCTGTTTTTAGCAGACACACAGCTTGGCCACATGGGGGTGCTGTGGTGGAGGAAGAACTCTGTTCCCAGGCCTCACCTGGCTACCCCAGGAAGTCTCTTTACTCCAGCTCTTGACACCAGAGGTACAACATATTTTCACAACCCGGCCTATTCCTGCGACTGAATTTCCTTCAGCTGTTTTCAGTTCTGTGTCTTATTTTGTTATAACCCACCTAGAATCTGCTGGTGAAGGGCAGGCGATAATGCAATAATAATAATTATGGTATGGGGCTTCACTGCCTATACAACTCCTTATCATCTCTTCACCACCTCTTTATTCTCTCCCTGCCAGTTTCTGTGCAAACCACAAATTCCACGCTTCCAAAGGCAACTCAGAATTCTACAAAAAATCAGATTCCACCTTCACAAGCTGAGGAAAAAGCCTCAAGTAACTTAGTTAGATCAAAAGCAGAGATCTGGTGTCTCCTTGGAACAGAATTTGGTTTCCCCAGGCAGGGGCCATATCAAATCCTGCAAGTGCCCTGAAAGGAGGGTTTCCATCTGCCTGTGTGGCATCAGACTGCTGGAATCACAACCATGAATCCTGGGAAGCAACTCGTCGATAACTTACTTATTCAAGCCGGATGAAGAGGCGACCTTCTGCAGCTTCAAGAAGTGTACCTCTCGCCTTGGTGGGGTGGTCTCCTCCGAGCTGGTGCTGGAGATACTGGATGATTGTGGCACTGGAGGAAGAGGGAAGGTGTGCAGGATGTCAGAGCCAGCTTGGCAGCAGCAAAGAAAGAAGCAAAAGAAGCAAAACCTTAAGCCCAGGATCCATTCACCCCCCCCCCATCCACCCCGCTTGGGTCAGCTGAAGAAGTTCAAGGAATGAACAATTCGGTTTATTAAGTGGACAGATCAACCAGCTTATGAAGAAAATGTTTCAGGTGTTTTTTTTTAGCAGAGGAAGAAAAAAGCAAGCAAGAGGGGCTATGAGTGGCTTATAGAATCAGGAATACCAAATGGGAGATAGTATGTTCCCAAGGCATAAGGGGCCTTTCACTGACAGTAACAGCCAGCCAATCTAAAGGCAAACACAACACACAATCAAAGTGTCATGTGAGGACAAGGAGAAACCCACTTTCCAGGATTCTCTGCAGTTTAGGGCCCCCATACAGAGGCTGCATAATGATGTTTACTCTGTATCCAACATGGAAAGTTTACAAGGCATAAAATCTTATTCTGACTCATTTGCATGCAGATATACAACTTGATTGAGGCTGGAGATGTGCATCACTGGAGTGCAGATGTTGCATGCCAATGGGCCAGAAGCAAGAAGAGGCTTTGTCTGCCAGACAGAGTACCTCCACAGGGAAATGTTTTTCAGAAGCCGCCACATAAGGGCTGTCAGCTCTGGACAGCAGTATTCTGCATCAATGCAGTATTTCCGGCCCTTAAAGCTCCTGCTCACTCCGACCAATTTGCAAGAGATCTTTCCCTTTGACTCTCCCCACCTCTGTAAATTCTGCCATGCTAATGCGTCCACCTGGCTCCTACTTGCTTTGAAAGAGCCTGTGGAAAAGCCAGGCAGTAGCTTTTGAACCAATGCCTTAACCTCACCAAGAACACTTGCACCTCAACAGATAGCTCACCAAATAATGCCACCCCCAACTAGTGACTCAGTCTTTATCCTCTTTAGACTCACTGTATAGGAACCTCTGGCCCCCTCCAGCTGCTCACTGCTGTTCCAACAAACCTGCAGTGTGGCAGCCATGAGATCAAACTGTGTGGCCTGATCTGGGTTGAGCCACTGAAGTCAGCAGGGCAGCCTTGTGCCCCTGAAGGTATTTCAGTCCTGCATGCTCACCCGGCACTTACTTTTCTTTTGAAGGAAGGTCTCCAGATTCTCACCGAGGCAATCTTCATTGTACAACATGAAGTTCAGTGACTTAGCCATCTCCGCCTGAGGGAACAGGGAGAGGGAGGAGGAGGAGGAGGAGGAGGAGGAGGAAGAGGAAGAGACAGGGCAGAATGAGCAACTGTGAACCCAAGAGCAGCCTTCATTGCTGGATGAGGCAAATGGCTCCTCTAGTTCAGCACACGGCTCTTCCCACAGTGGCCAACCAGATGTCCCCACTGGAGGAAATGTGCAGCCCTCCCTACTTGTGGTTCCCAGCCAAAGGCACGTCTGGTCACATGTAAAGCCAGAGGAAGGTATCCTGCCCTTCAAGCAAGCTTTCTCCTCTGCAGCTTGTGATTGGACTATCCTTTGTGGAAGTTGACCCACCCCACAACCATCACCACAGACAGTTCTTCCAGGCTCCAAATGGTCACTTAGCTGATAAGGCATCTATAGCTGGAGGGAGAATGTTTGAGTTACCTGGAGATCATACTCAACCGTGGTCCATTCTCTGGGAATCTTATCACTCATGGAGGCATAGTAAAACAGCAGCATGACCACCTGAACGACGGCAGAGATAGAGTGATTTAACACACATACAAAGAGAGCGCAAGACTGTGCATTTTGCCCGTCAGAAGATGCGAAGATGTGAACTCTGATGTGTATAGCGCTTTCTACAGATGTCCTTAGAACCTTTCTAAAATAAGCTGGATGTCGATCCAGGATTGGTTGCTATCTTTCCACTACTGGTGCGTAATTTGGAAATAGCTCCTCCCACTTATCAGGCCACCATTGTATGAGTTTAAAACAATGACTTGTGTTAATGAACTTCACTGTGAGGGCACATCTGCATGCATAGTGAAGGTGATCTAGGAGAGCTGTGGAGTGGAATAAAACTTTGGTCAAGAGACTAGCTCATGATGGAAATCTAGAGGGCTGGTGGAGTTTGTGGGGGAAGGCAGCATATGACCCACCAATGGTTAACTTTAATCTTGCATATTGCTTTTCAAAGTCTAATAGCAAAGTCACATATTTATATTCTATTTTGCTTTCCATATAATCATCATCCGCATAACATTGTTCATTATTTTTCCCTTTCCCAATATTTATTCATGTACCATGTACTGTTGATTGCTCCTTCATACCATTATGCTCACCCGTTTTATAAGCTGCAATGTGTTTCCTTCTGTCGATGACTTTAAAATATTTATTTTCTAATGCATTTCAGCTTGTTGAGCCCTGTTTGAGCACCACCCTCTCATCCTCTGGGGCATGTTAAGAATCTCATTAGCATGTCCTCTTTTGACGCTGCTAACCACCATCTCCCACAATGAGATTTAACTTGCCAGCCTGAGCCCCTAAATAAAGAGAGCAGCAGGTGTGTGCATACCTTGGCTAGTTCCAACTCCTCCGCTGCTAGAAGCTTCTCCTCAGATACCAAGTTCTGTGCTGTAGATTTGTGCTTGCAACGTTCTGGAAGAGGAATGTGAATTTTAAAAAGGCATCTTTGAATTCAATCACAGCACCAACCCCAAGGAAAAGGTCTAGACTAGTTATGGAACCCAAAACAATCCCACACCTGCACCCCATCCACAGGCGGAAGGCTGCCAAACTGAGAGTGCAGGGGTGGTTTATCAAAAAGGTCTAGGAAGGTTTTTGGCTGCAAGAATGAGGAGTGTAGCCACTACATTTTTGTCCATTTCGCCTCTAAAGCTTAAGATTGCTTTACATCTATGTACACTTCCATCCTTTTAGCTGCTCTGGGGCATTTACTGCTCAGAAGCAGCAGAGGCGTTCCAATGGCTTCCTCTCCTTTAGCTGTGGCAGCTTGCCATGAGCACCTTTGGACCGCACCTGAGATCAGGCTTGAAATAGCCTTTAACCAAGTGGACCCAAGGCAAGTAAGAATCACCTCTGGGCAGCTAAATGTCTCTGGCTGAGTCTTCTCTCTTCTCTCCTGCACAAGGGGGAACCAGCAGGCAGAAAGGGAACTTAAGTCTAGCAAGTCTTGCCATGTTTATTCCCCTCCCCTCCCCTGGCCTTACATGGGTAGAGGGGCCTCCTGGCTACTTTCTTCCAATGCTCAATCTTCACAAAATCATTGTGGGAGCTGCACATAGGCTCACATACGCTTGTAATTTTTAACTGTATGAGTGGGGGAAAGCAGTGCAGTATGGAAAAGTGCCACTCTTGCCACCAACTCTAGCCATCTTCTAGGAACAGGGGAGAATGTTAAGAAGTTTCTGCATTAACAACAGCTTTGCGTGCCAGCTTCCTCCACATTGGAGAGTGTGCCAGATGGAGGCTCAAGCTGATGTGTAGACAACAGATTATCTAAATCAGAAAAGAGCCAAGATGCACAAAGTGGCAGGAGCTCTTACTCTTGAGAAAGCCGACGACATAGGCAACCCGGTCTGGCAAACTCTGCTGCAAAGGGTCCCGTCCCTCTTCAGAGCCATGACTGGAAGAGAACAAAGCAAGCACTTCAACAGAGAAACAGAGTCATTCCTGATGAACTATTTGACCAGAGGGATGATGAGAATCGGAAACAAATGAGGAAGAGGGACACACATTAATGCAGTTCACATCTACAGTCCAGCCTGTTTACTGTGGCACCTAGAATGGACCTCTTTGAAGCCTGAAGCTATGTAACATGGTAAAACGGTAGCCGTTTCCCTTGCGAAACTGGACAGGGAAGTAGTCTGGGTACAACTAGTTCCAATTCAAAGCAGGCTGGTGTATTTGTGCGCAGGGAGAAGTGTCATTAAGTGAAAAAGAGTATGCATTTTTAAGCTATTACGCCATTAATGAAGCAGGAGATCTAGCTAAAAGACAAAGCAAAGGATTTTTTTTGCTTGCTTCGTAAAGGGCATTCATACAATAAAGCAATCTGAAATAGACTTCCTATGAACATAGAAGATTAAATGATGTATCAGTCCCTAAAGCTGTCCAATCAAGCCCTCCCCATGATCTCCTGTTGATTTGGACTACAACTCCCATGAGTCCCAATGATCATGACCATATGGTGCTGGGCCTGATAGCAGTTGTAGTCCAAAACATCCAGAGGGCACCAGGTTGGGGAAAGCTGATCTGATTGTTCTTGAAAAGGCAGCAGTGGGAAATACCACAATTGCCAGCTGCTTATCAATGTCATTGGTATCTCTGTATGGCCAGAAACTATGGGAGCATCTGACTGGGTTCATACTGGGAACGGTGGGTGGGGAAAAGACTTGATGATCAGACTGCAAGACTAACACAGACCAGAACACAAAATGAACCCTCAGAAAGACAACAGCTATCCCTGGTGTCCTCCACTTATCCTTTGCATCAAAAGGCAGAACTCCCCAGACTTAATTACTAACGATTAGATTCTGTTTACTTCCTTGTTTACATTGTGAGCAACGGCCACTAGAGACTGCACAGTGATGCACCCAAAAGAGCCACGAGGGGGAGCCAATTGTGCTGCTTCTCAAGTTTGCGACACTAAGAGTCAAGCCTGGAACAACCCCTGTACTATGCTGCCTGAAACAACCATCTGAGAATCATGGAGTTGCAGAGTTGGAAAAGGACCGCAAGGGTCATCCCGTCCAACCCTCTGCAATGCAGGAACCCTCTGCTCAATGTGGGTCTTGAACCCACAACCCTGAGATCAAGAGGCTCATGCTCTACCAACTTTTGAGCTATCCCAGTTCCACGCTTCACAATTTTAGGACGTTTGATCAGGGGCATTTTTTCAGCCAAGCACCCACACTCATCTACTCTGAGCTCTGGCTGCTCAGCAGAACCCAAACAGCTTTAGAGTCTGACACAGCAAACTGCCAAGAATTAAAATGTTAGCTCTAAAAATTTAAGGAAGGGATTTGCTTCACTGCAAGGTGCTTGAACCAGGCAGGTATAGAATAGCAAATTTATTAAGATTCAATTCATATCCCGCCCTTCCTCCCAAAGGAATCCAGGGTGGTGAACACCTTGGGACCGAGTACATTGAGGGTCACCTTCACCCACATGTGACTAACCTCTGAAACCTTCCATGGTCTGGTGCGGAGAGCATGGTGGCACCTCATTTTTGGAACACCAACAAAACTGTTCAGCACCTTCTTATCAGTACTTGGATATCAGAGTAACACTTTTAAAACAAAATTTAACAATACTTTTAATGGTGCCCTCCTGTTTTAGAGTTCTGACTTTTGTCTGCTGTTTGTTTTGTGATTGTTTGGTTGCCTGCAACATTCTAGTAGTTAGCATTTATTTTTATATGTTTCTTTGGGTACATTTGTAGAAAAGTAATTTAAGCATCTTAGCATGATGAAAACACCAGACAGATAAAATATTAAGATGGTATCTGGGCAGTATAAGCTGAATTTCAGGGTGCTTTGTGCTTTCAACCATTTCAAGAGAAATTGTGAGGCTGCCTGCACACCTCTAATATGTTCCTAGAACAATTACCAAGAGAAGATGAAAATTAAGTATATACAGAACTGCAATGGAGGGACACTACTAATTCCTGAAATCCAGCAAGAGGCTTAAAAGAAAACCTGACACCACTTTTACACAGTACTTCATAAACTGAGGTACAGATCATTTACAGTTTTTGAACCGAGTCTCCTCATCCTCCCCAAACTTTTACACAAACCCCAAAGTCCTTACAATGCAGGAAAAGGGCCTAACCTCGCAGCTTGTTTCATGGATTTGTTTATCAGAGTTCAAAACCAGATGGAATGGGATCAAGTAGGCTTTGAGTAAATACAGGCTCTGAAGGAAGTCCTCTTCACTACCTCCTCCTACACAACTGGGAATCATTTCTTAAATGCACCTCCAGCTGTCCAGCAGGACAGGTAACAATAGCCAAGGTGCATCAAGAGAGGCTCTCCCAGCTTAGGATGTAAAGTACAAAAATAACTTTCATCAAATAAATAAATAAAAACACTATATCAGAATATGTTCTGCATTTAATTCATAATCCAATTAAGAGACAAAGAATGTAATCAACAGCAAACAGGCTACAATTCCTTAAAACCTCTGAGTTCCACTATGGTTATTCCTAAGACTCTGAAAGTGCTACAGATTTCACCTATGCACTTGAACAACACTGGAAGGGAGGAAGCTCACTGTCAGGGCTATGGGGAAATGAGAATTTACACAAGTACTTAATTCTGTATTAGCATTCGGAGGGGGGTGCATTATTAAAGCAGCTGGTTTCCAAGCACTTGTTACTGCAAAGAGTGGCCTACAGTATAGAGGTAAAAGCACTAGAGGACCCAGGGATGGGAACTAACTAAAAGGTTTTCCAGCACCAGGGGATACGCCTGCAGGGCTCTTCAAAGCTTGATCATCTTTATGACTAGCAGTTATACTGATCACTTTTTGTACATTATTTGCTACTGCTGTTCAATGGCTGTAGCATTCAGCCTCTGTCCCTACAAGACTTAAAAAACAACAACATTGCAATGCACATTGACTTCACAGTATAGCAAGGAAAAAGGAAGGTGTCCTCGGTGCCTCTTACATTTTGTTGATTATCTTGATGAAGATGCTGCAGTCTTGGAGCTGAGACAATGAATTCAGGGTATCATCCAGCTTCAGACTGTTCACCTGAAGAAGAGAAGATGAATCAAATCACAGACTAGAAATCCACTTGCTGGCAAGTTAAGGAATAAGGTCAGCATCTTACAGCTCAGTCAGTGTATCAATTCTGAAACTTGTGGTGATGTACCAATTGGAGTTTACCCACACGTAAGCTTGGTGGAAACCCCATTAAGGAAAACATACAAGCACTTAGCAATGCACTGCATACACCTTGCACTTGGAGATGGAAGGATCTCAGATCAGACATAAAGATGAGTGATAGATAATAGCCTTCAGCACATCAACAGGAACATGCCCTACCCATCTACCATAAAGCAAAAAACTTAATGGGTACATCACAACTGATCATGAAGCTTTGGAATAGGGTGCAGAAGAAGTACAAATTATTTCCTTTCCTTGCCTCCTGCTTGATACAACTCTACATGGATTTTAGTCTACAAGTCCCAGTGGCCAGATGCTACCTCCAGAGGAGACAGCAGGCCTCAGTTACCAGTGGAAGAAGGGTGGTACTCTCATGTCCTGCTTGTGAGCGTCTCAGAGGGCTCTGGATGCTCACAGTGATGGACCAGATAGACATTTATATCGTTTCAGCAGGGATTTTCTTACGCGCCCTGCCTTGGTGCCTTAACCCCACGTAGGAACTAATACAAACAGTTCTATATGGGAACCACTGAGCAACATTGCTCCAATGAACCCTCATTCTTCATGACTGCCTGGGGGTACCTGAATTTTTTTCCTAGTTACGGGAGACTTAATTTAAACAGCTCTCACATTAACCATGGCCTTTTCCAAACGTGTAAACTTCATCAATATCTTTAAGGAGTCTGAGGGAGTGGGAGCAACTGACAATTAACATAACGTCCAGGAAGCACTAGGAGCTTTCTAGGCATTCAAAACGAGGTCCAACCCCTCATCTCCATCCCTTTCCTGATAAAAAGCAAAAAAATCCAGAAGTTTTGGATTAAATCCAAGGTCTCAACACTTATCCCAAGCATATCTGAAAGCTTCACGGAGCATCTAAGGAAAGAACCCCCCCCCCCATGAAATGCTTCCTCAGGGTGCCATTGATTTAAACCCATTACATACATCGGGGGGGGGGGAGAAGCTGACTTAAATCTAGTTCCCCATGCATATTTCTATGCACATTTTCTAAATAATGGAGCGTATGTGGCTAATAAACCACGTTAACTGACAACTTAAAATTTACACTGCTTCAATTCTTACGGTCGGGCCTTGAATCACATTGGCACACTAAACACTCTCCAGGGCTTCAGGCAGAGGTCTCCCTCAACCTTACCTGAAGACTCTGGGAACTGAACCCAGAACCTTCTGTGCACACACAAAAAAGAAGATGCCCTACAATTGAGTTACGGACATCTCATTGCCCGTTTTGTCATTGAAACACAGCTGGTTCTCTCGCTACAACTGCCCTGTTTTTACTGCCAGTTTTGCCTTTCCTAAAGTAAGATGTTTTACATCCCAGTAACTTGTTTCTCACAGGGAAGATCTGCTGGATCAAAAACGCAGTGTCGCAAAGGGAACTGTCAGCTACACAAAGCACTTTGGACAAGGATAACAGAGCACAGTTAGCGCAGAGGGAAAAGAAGGCACCAGAGCACAAGGTGTGGCCACATCCTAAGCAGCTACGAAGAATAAAGAAGAGGCATCTTACCCAAGCAAGGAGAGCTGAGGCTCTCGTGTTGTGAAGCGACATCTTGGTGCTTTGCCAGGTTACCTTCCAACCTAAAAAGGCCAAGAGAAAGGGGGAAAGAATTTAAAGCTTTGAAATTAAGTAATTTTCACTCCCCATCAAGAAATCACACTCCAACAGCAAATAACATAAAAGTGCATCTGTTTTGTCCCTTGTGGGAACCTCAGCTCCTCTGATAAAAGGGAAAGTGGGCTTGAAGCTTTATGATCAGCCCTTGCTTCTTTAAAGTTCTGGACAGCTGTTACTCAAGTATCTGGCTTTGTTCAATATTTTTACAGGTAAAGAGAGAGAAACACACTTATTGCTTTCAAGGCTCCTCGTCCTGCCTCAGACCTCTTAACCAGCAGAAAAGGCCCGCACCAAGGTTTAGTGTTACATTCCTTGATAGCAGGACTGTAAATGTAGGCTCATAGGAAGCTACCCTACAAAGGGCTGGCCAACAACATTTGTATTAACAATATTTCATGGTTAGGCCGGTCAAATAGTATGCATTTTTCTGTATTAATGTGACATACCAATGGGGAGCTTGATTCAAACAGGATTTCTATCAGCAATATAAAATCAATCCATCATGACAGCTTCACTTCTCCATCTACCAGTCTTTCTACCCCCACATCCTGCAATGATTTTGTAAAAGCTGAGTCAGTTATCTTTTGCCCTGGCCAAGGCCAGTCTGTTTTCTTTAAAACAAAAACAGGCACAGAGGACTGTACCATCTTAGACGTCTAGGAGGATGACTGTATATTTGAAAGCTTTTAGACAACGCATAGGCAAAACATGCTAGTGAACATTCAAATATGCAAACCCCTACAAGTATACATATGACAGTACCGTGCTATTCAAAAGTCTAAAAAATGACCTGGGAATGCCTGGATTGGCTCCAAGTGGAGAGGAACAGTTGTGACAAAATAGTGCATCACAGAGGCTTCCTGTTGTTACGATCTCCACGTACAAAACTAGCACGGAAACTAAACAAGCTCATGGAGTATTGAGAACGTTTAGTAAAAGTAGGGCTTTTGCAAACAGCAACTTTGAAGAAGAAATAGGAAAACAACTGTCCAGAAGCAAAGCAAACACAAGGCCCCTCTTTCAACCCCAACCAAAACAAGATTTAGCCTGCCCTAAGCTAGGGCTGCTATTTGCCCCTGTTACTTGGCCTGGGAAGGAGGACAGAATGGGATGTCATTCCATCTGTTTTGACTTGCCACTTGTTACTAATGACAGGCCTTCTTTGAACCTTGTTATGAACCAACATCAAAGGGAAGGGGAAAACCTGGAACCAACCATTGAAAACCATAGGCATGGAAGTTTTGAGCCTAGTGTTTCCTTCCTAGTGTTTTGTCTTACGTGTCAAATATTTTTACTCCTTGCTGTTATTTTGCATCAGCAGTGGCTAACCATTTCTTATGTGAAGGACCACAGTGACCCATGGTCAAACCCTCCAGGGACCACAGGCCAAGATCTTCTGTGGCAATTCTTAAGGGGCTTTGGGCCCCTTGCAAAAACCTTTGGGCATCACAGTATCACAACAGAGTACCTATAGGAGCGCAAAACCCTGGGGGACACTCAGTGCTTTTGGCAACATGGCATCACAGCATTCTGGAGGGTCTTGCAAGCCCTGGAAGAGCCGCTCCCTGCTTTGCTGGCCTTTTCTCACTTGGCCTGGGAATACAAAGCTCTGCAGCTACAAAAGCTGAGGCTGCTGAAGAGACTCTTGGGCTGCGGTTTGCTTAAGGTGCTTTGTTGGTTTTTTGTTACTAATTAAGGATATTAATTAATATTAATTGTTGTATCTTTAGTTTTATTCTTATGATTTATGTGGACATTGTTTCAATTCAGTTGTGTACTTTTTGATGTGTTTAAATTATTCCGACTATTTATGTTACGTTTGTAATTATGTAAATCTTGTTATGTTGTAAGATGCATTGAGCATGGTTTTAATTATGGAAAGATGGCATACAAATAAAATGATGATGGAAAAACCCTCCTGGAGAAATATATGCAGCTTCCAGGTGGAAGGAAGTTATCTACCTATATTATACAGAAACACAAGTGTTTAACAGTTTGACTAATTGAGTGTCATATATTTATAGACTCACAGAACTGCAGAGTTGGAAGGGATTCCAGGGATCATCCAATCCCAACCCCCTGCAATGTAGGAAATCTCAAATAAAGCATAATGACAGATGGCCATCCAGCCTCTGCCTTAAGACCTCCAAGGAAGGAGAGTCCACCACCTTCTGAGGGAGAGCACTGCAAAATGTTAATCACTGCACCTGCTTGGAAGAATAAAAACCAAGGCATTACTCAACCTTCAGAGCAGCATGTCTGATGGTAATAGAAGACTGAAAAGCCAGGACTACGGTCAATGCTAAACATACTATTTCCTCAAGAAAGCACAAGTAATGTCCCTCACAGCTCTTTCCAGGACTTCAGAGAGACCACAACTATAGGAAATAACAGCTCTTTTTAGCTATGCTCTCCAATTTAAAGCAAAGGAAAATACAAGTCAGCAGTACAAATAAAAAAAAAAAAGCAGAATGCTCACTTCAAATCGGCAACAAAATGCCCTGGTTTACTTGTGGCACAACTGAGGCAAGCTTGGATTTCACACAAGTTCTCAGCTGCAACATTTCCTCATTCTAGAATTCTAGAAGGCCTTTTCCTTCAATGTGTGAGTCTTCCAGCATAAAAAGCAGTTAGTTGACAGGAAATATGTGGGAAGCTGGCTTGGAATCCTGTGCTAATGTACACAAAACGACGCGGCTGAAATAGAAACATGCAAAACAGGCATTTGTAATATTGGGCATGTGTTCAAAAATGGCTTTAGTAATTCTACACAGTAACCTGTTACAAGCCATCAGGTCCACAAAGCAGCACATTAAAATTTCATGTATGAAGCCCCATATCAGTTGTTTTTTCTGTAACTGCCTACATGCCAGTCATAACTCTCAAAGGACTCACACATTTTATCTGCATGCCCCCACTTCCCAAGACTCAACTTGGAGTAGTAAGTTTATGCAGCTTACTGGATTACACAAACAGGTGATTTATATTTTTTTAAAAAAAAATAACCCTGTGTACCAAGGGTGTCCCCTGAATATGTAGAAGAAGCCACTATTGTTTTTGGATAGTGCTGTTTCGTTTCCAAATTACAAGCACACAAGTTTACTGCTGGAAGGGGTGATCAAGGCCCCTGAGGAAACACTGGGAACCTCTATGGCTCCCCATTAGTTTCTATTGCTGCCTATAAAATGTAGGGTTGGTGTTACAATCACAAGGGCTCTTTAAAACACAAAAGGAGGGACACACACCATACTTTAGAGATCCTAGATTCAAGAGCCCACCGGCCAACACTGACAGGTGGAGGAGGCCACCCACATGTCAATGACCTGGTGCCATTTATTTATGTAACAGGATTTATATACCGCTTATGTCAGAGGCTTAGTGCTGTCCAGCTGGCCATAGATAAGACTCCGGGCTCCCAGCCAGTTCCAAACAATTGATTTATTTGACAAAGTTCAAACGTACATCTCCAGCGTTTCCATTAACCTCCTTCCCCTTGTGCGCAGTTGCTCCCTCTAATGTTACTTCCTCCATTTCCGCACCCAGCATGCAAGTCTGCGAAAACTCCTCCCCTTACTTCCTCTGTGTACAGCATGACTTGTCCCAGGCTCATCCTCCTCCCCCTCTACGTCAGACTGACTGTCAGACGACAAGCTGCTGATAATCTCTTTAGGCTCTCTATAACTGCTGGTTTCTGTCCTTTCATCTTTTCCCGTTTGCCTCTCCCCGAATCAAAACCTAGAGGGAAGCTAGTCAGGACTTTAAAATTGGAACCACCCAGAGAAGAAGCCCACTGGAGGAGCAAGAGGAAAGTCTCACCAGATGTGGCATCTCAGCCCCAGTGACAAAGCAGCAGAGTGAATTCAACAGCAGAGCAAGGACAGGGAAGACTACTCTCCTCACAACAAATCCTAAGTTCCCAAAGGAAACTAACTCAATAACCTGTAAAAACAGATATGCAGAGAGAAAGCCAGCTGGGGCACAGCATGCAGTGTATTGTACAGAATACTATAATGCAACTGTCTGCCTTCTGGACAGAAGTCGTGGGGGTGTGATTAGTGCAATACGTTCCTGGCCCTCAGGGAACCAAGTTCATTCTCCCAAGGCCAAAATGGTTGACCTGCAGAAGCTGAGAGAGAGGTTGGTGGACAAGGCCTTTGGGGACTTGACAGCTGCCACGCTGTCGTGGAGAATGAGAGTCTCGGTCACTCTGAGGAAGAAGGAAATGATCTCTTAGAAACCTGCTCCACAGTAACTCAGAGCAGGGCTTTTAGTGTGACTGCCTCTGTTCTGCAGAACAGCATTTTCGTTGAAACACTCCATATGCTCACTGTCTGCATTTTCTAGAAACAACTGAAGAGGCTAGGAAAATGCCTCAGGCTGGCTAAGGCAGAGGAAACCCAAACCCAATGCAGAAAAGTTACTGCCAGTAGGAGAAGGATTAAATACATATATTTATTTAAACCTTCTCCAAACGTTTAGGCCCATCACATGCACACGCACATTTGTCAACAAGTCATATTTTGACCCAAATTCAAGGCCAAATAAGGACTAACTACTTTCTAGAAGTTTCCTTTTGATCTAGTGTAGGTACAGTATCTGCTTATATTTCATGGAACTGACATCAGCCATCTATCCATGTTAACAAGTACTGAAGCCAGAGATCAGATCTTGGGATATGAAGCAAGGGAAGACCTGAGCTGCATTTGTAAATACAAATCATGCCCAGTGGGACAGTTTTGCATGGCTCAGATTCTTAGAGATGCCATCTGGACTGGGAGATGCCAACACATGCCTTGCCAAGGCAGAACCTGCCTATGTGGCATAAATGCTATGGATAACCTTGGCTACTGTTTACAAATATACTCACTTAGGACAGTGCTAACAAAATACTCTGCTGGTATTGTGCTCCTGGACCCCCGGAGAGCATGACTTAATGAACTCTGGCATGCAAACTGGCTTTGGTAAAATGCTGTAAATAAAAATATGATCATAACTGGCCTTTCTCAGTTTCCTAATAAAATATCTTTACATTAAACTTCCTGCTCTCCATTCAATTTTGGTCAACATTAACTCAGGCCACAATCCAAAATCTCCAAAAGAGAAGCCACTCCTCCATTAGGCATTCCCTCACTCCACCCCACCCCACGCAAAAAACCCCAGCAAGATGAAAAGAGAAAACTCTAAAGGTTGATTTGGCCGTAAAGAACATCCATCACACATTGAAAAGTGGGGAGGAAACTAAGAAGCTCAGTTAGAAAACAAGGCACAGGACCACCAAAGGCTCCTTTGTGTGTACTTTATGGTATAAACTACTTACGCCAAAGGTTAAAGTATACATTTCTACAGTTACCGTAAGTCACCAAGCCTGATTTGCTCCAGAGCTTTATGAAATGTGTGAATATTATTAAGACTGCCATGAAGAAGATCTGCCATTTGTGCATGCAACTAGGCCTTTTTATCTTATCCCTACCGGAAGTGGAATGAAAATTTCTATATTGTTTCACAGCACACAAACTCCTGTCTAAATGTGATAGCACCAAGGAACAAGCTCTTAAGCAACTAGACAGAAGCCACATGCTAAGGTTCCAGTCTCCAGAGGAACTCCAGGGTGAGACACCCTATTCCATGTGTGTGCATGCATGTGCAGACATATGTACACAGACACACAAAGATCTCCAGTATCACTCTTTCTCGCCAGGCCACCTCAGCTAGAGCAGCCTTTGCTTCCTGTGGCTGTCAAACCACAGCTGACAAGAGGAGATCAAACACCCCTGAGCAAAGAGCAGTTCTCTCTTGTGAACTGCTCCTCCCTAACAGCTGCCTGCAGAACTGCAATCTCCACATCTCTAAAATCTATTGGGGAAAAAATCATTCATTTGAACATTTACAGATTTGTCTTCCCCATTTTTTCCCATCATCAAGACAAAAAACAACTTTGTCTCTATAAAGCAGAGCACAGACTCATCGTGGATAGTTCCACATTGTCCTTGTGTTTTGCTCGTAGGAAAGATAGCGGTGGTGGGTCAGAAACACCCCTTATAAGGTAAGTTTCACCTAGTGCATTAGCTCCACTTATTTTGCAGGGGGATCTCATCATAATGATCTCTGCTTTGGTCATCTTGTTTTTTTGTTTTTCTGAATAATATTTATTAGCAGTTTAAAGATTACAAAAGAAAAGAATTAAACAAGACAAGACAATACAAAAACAAAAACACCACACAACCCAAACCCTAAAACATTGAATCAACCAAACAAAACGAAAACAATTAAAAACACATCCATTAATTTCGATATCGTAACTTTCGTTCACTTGTTTCAGCGACCTCCTCACACCTCCCTTTTTGTATTCCACTTCAATTAACTGTTTCAGCAATTCCTTTCCATCTTCCTCTGTTTTCCGTCCTGTAATTTATCTTAACATATTCTAACCTTGCTTTTTCCCTTTAATACATTTACAATCTATCTGTACCTAATTCCTTATAACATTTCTGCTAAAGCCATATAACTTCATTCCATCATTTTTCTAGCATTCATTAATTTTACAATATTTCTGTAAATAATCTTTAAACTTTTTCCAATCTTCTTCCACCAACTCTTCTCCCTGGTCTCGGATTCTGCCAGTCATTTCCGCCAGCTCCTCTCCCTGGTCTCGGATTCTGCCAGTCATTTCCGCCAGCTCCTCTCCCTGGTCTCGGATTCTGCCAGTCATTTCCGCCAGCTCCGGTCATCTTGAGGGTATACTACTGCAGTGCACTTTATACGGGGCTGCCCTTGAAGACAATTCAGAAGCACAGCAGGTGCAATAAATCACTGAGCAACTGCCAAATGTCAGGAGAAGAAAGCACCTTTAGCCAACATTGCAGAAATTGCACTGGCGGCTTCTCAACTTCTGGGCCTAATTCAAGGGGCTGGTGATTGCTTCTAAATCCTTATGCCAGACTGTATCACATACCCTCACACATACAGAACCTACACACATAAGACATGCAGCACACAGGTACATACCTCTCTCTCTCACACTCACACATACACTAATCCCCGCTGCAGCACTGGGATGTCACGGCTAAATGGCCGCTGTTTCTTTAATGCGAATAAAGCTGGGTCTGCATGACTCTGCACCAAGTTGTATATATAGAGTGAGAAATGTTAGTAGGTTGCTGAGGCTGGTGTTTTGGTTGGTTGGTTAGTTAGTGCTGGTGTGTATAGTTATTCAGTCGTGTTTTGCACAAAGACTTTTAAGAATAAAACTCTGCAAGGATATTCTCATGGACTCTTTTATGCAGACAAGGGTCCGAGGACCAGGCTGAAGAGACAAAGGGAGGTCAGAACCTTTTCCTTTCTTTTTTTGCTTTTTACAAACACTGACATGGGATTGGTAGAGAAGTTGGCAAAGCAGAATGAAAAAATAAAAATAAAAATTCCATGTGGGAAAATACACTAAACATAAGCACTTAATGCAATCCTTATAGAAGAGAAACACATCATCTCAAATAATCCCCTAGACTGCTAACAGTATTTAATTCCTTTTTCAACGAAGGCTCTTGTGGCACCTTAGAGACAAGCTAATCCACTATGGCATGAGCATTTGGGGACCACTTGCTTTTTTCACACGAACAGATTCTGTACTGAAATATCAAAACTGACAATGTCAGCTTTCATAATACAAAAAAAGGGGAAGTGTCTATATTTCATAACTGCAGGTTAAAACTTGCAAGAGTGCTGTAACTACCTGCTTGGGGTTCAGAAATTAAACAAGCAAGCTTCCAACACACAGGGAGATTTCTATGCCCTGTGCAGCAACTTTTCTAAATACTGACTCTGCAGTTTCATGGCCACAGCACCTTCCCTATATATCCAAATTTTATTTTGATCGTATCTGCTTTGGCTAGAAATCCCATCCCTGGGCAAAAGGATTAAAATACAATTTCATGCAAATTTGGTGTTCCTTTTTAATGCTGGGATTCTGTAATCCTTGGTTCATGGTCAGTAAGACATGCATCTTTCACACAGCTGATAAACTAGCTAATACACAGAAGCTACTGTTGTAGAGATTATTTAAAATGTTGTTTCCTACAATACATTGAAACTCAGGTGGCAGGGTGTGCGCAAAAATAAAACTAAAGCCCATCACTTGTAGAAGAATCCCTTCCGAAAGCTCCCTAGCAATGGCAGTGGAATATCTGTAGGGACACTAAACAAAAAAACCCACTCTAGATTACACACTACAGGAAAATGATGAGCCAGCTATCTTAATTTGCAAAGCCTACTCACTCTGATCTGCTTCCCAACCACTTTTTAAATTGCCACAGGAGACTTGTGCATGTGTTGTATTTATAGATGAAATCACCAGAATGCTCTCCAAAGAAACCTCTCCAGATTCTCTGAAAGAGTTGAACCATATGGTGCAAACAGAAATATATATTTAAAAAATTGTCCAGTAGCACTTTAGAGACCAACTATGTTTGTACTTGGTATGAGCTTTCATGTGCATGCACACTTCTTCAGATACCAGACCAACTAGGTTTGTTGGTCTCTAAGGTGCTACTGGACAATTTTTTTATTTCTACTGTGTCAGACTAACACGGCTACCTACCTGAATCTAGAAACATATGGTGCAAACTGTGTTAGAAACTCATATAAATAAGCTAGGCACAAATGGCACCTTAAACCTGGGTTACAGCTGCAGCAACGGAATGTCGATACAATTCTACGATTCTATGATCTCAACTACAATACTTGACTGCATTGCTCTTACAACACTTCACAGTATACAAGAAAGAGAAACACACACAGTGGAAATGGAAATGATATTAACTATGGACTAAGGCAGAGGTTTTTAAACTTTGGTTGCCAACCTGCTGCCCAGAAATCTCCACATATGCTTACTATATGGGATCACATAAGACACATCAGTCAATGTATCAGGCATATAAACTGTGGTAAAAACTGCCTCCAAGGTAAGCAGGCAAGCAGCCTATTGGAAACTGCATGAAAATAGGCTTTTCCCCACACTATTGATGTGCTACGAATGAGTTACATTAATATCCCTTGGCTAGCAAAGCTTCAGATTTTTGGGGAAAAGCTATAAAAATTTAATAGATTCACATTTGCTATAGTCCTCTGTTGACCTTTCAGCCCTTCAAGAAGCTTAATGCAGTCTTACAGTTTACAACAAGGCAAGCAGCAGGCCAGACTCAAGCAACACACACAAACAGATAAGCAGGATGTTAGCCAGTGTTAGAAACTGAGATATGAAGGCTAGGAGCTAAATGGCACCTTAAACTTAGGTCATGGGTGCAACAACAGAATGTATAGGCACACTTTTTAAATAACAAGAACGATAAAGCTGAAGATTAATGAACTGCCACTAAAATATTATGTTCATTTTTCACATGGTCTAGTCCTTGCCCTGCCCACCCCCCTAATATTCTTAAGAGGGTCTCTTCTCCAGCCTTCAGAGAGTAGCTGGAAGTGGGGAGAAGGAAAAAGGTCCTTCTTTTCTTCCACTCTGCAGTTTTAATCTGAAATCCTAGGCGCAGTACTGCGTCCAGAGCTCAGAAACTGCTCGCGCTAATGAAATTCCTTGTTGCAAAATGCGCCCAGAACAATGGGAATTTCGAACACTGGCTTTAGCACAGTTGCACAGGGTACAAAGATTCTTAACACTTGCAGCACTTTTATAACCAAACATTTAAGATGGAAGCACATCATTTGGCAATGTTGCGGGGGGTTGGACCGAGGACTCTCAGGCATTCCTTCCAACTCTACAATTCCATGATTATACCACAAAATTTCCTACCTAGTACTGTACACATATGTAAGTTTTAGTGCTAAGACGGGAGAGATAAAATTCCTCTGCCTGCTGTTTATAAAGATCACCTCTACATAGCTTTCCAGTCCCCACAAGTGTGGTGGAGTGGACTGAAAGTGTTGATTGTGTTAAGTGTGTATACATGAACACAACTACCAGTTCTGTGATATATGTGTGGCTAGTGCATGTGTGCTTGTGACCAGGGGGAGGGGGGACAGAGCTGCATGCATTTGAGAGGTGCCCTACTCACCATTGGAATGTGGCCCCCAAAAGGTTGGACAAGTTCCAATCTGGCCCCCAGGCTTAAATAGGTTCCCCACCCCCCTGAACAAGTTATTGGGGTGGCTACTTTTAAATATACCTTAATGCAAGCGCATACCACACCTAACAAAGCCTCCTATTTTCAATTCTGTCTCTGCTGTGTTAATGCTGAGAAAGTTACTTTGCGTGTCAAATTTTAGCGGGAATTCTATATGGACATCCAAACTGGAGGCTTCTCAACAGCACTTTTTCATTAAACCGTGAAATGTGAACACTAAGGGAGCACTTATACTCAACTAAGGATTTCTGTCTTCTAGGAAATACTATGACAGAGTGACCAAGCAGATACACAAAATGAAGTTACAAGTGGAATAGTTAGAAGGGGGAGAAGAAAAGGATATATTATTCTCACATTGGCCAACCAGACGCCTCTGAGAAGTGCACAGCACAATTGAAAATAAAACTACCAATATCATGCCATTGCACAAATCTATGGTGCATCCACATTTGGAATACTGTGCACAGTTCTAGTCACCTCAACTCAAAAAGGATATTGTAGAGTTGGAAAGGGCAATCAAAATGATCAAGGGGATGGAGCAACTGCCCTATGTAGAAAGGTTGCAGCATTTGCGACTTTTTTAGTTCAAGGAAAAGGCAAGGGATTATAAAGTTATGCATTGCAAGAAGAAAATGTATAGAGAAAAGTTTTTCTCCATCTCTTGTAACACTAGAACTAGTGGACATCCAATGAAGCTTAATTGGAAGATTCAGGGGGGGGGGGAATTACAGTGGTACCTCTAAGTTATGAACTTAATTCATTCTAGAGACTTCCGGGTTGGTGCCTCCGGTAATGGCGGAATTCTTCTGATCGGGAGGAATTTGCCCCGTGGGAATTTGGGTCTGGTCTGGCCGTCACGGCGAAGGCAGAGACCCGCAAAAAATCACAGGTGGGAGAAGCCTGTGAGCGTGGGATTCGGCGGGCACCTTTTGCGCCTCCCCTACTCGCGGGGAAACCCGGTTTCGGGGGTCTGGAGTGACGTGGGGTGAGCGGCGCGGTGCTTCGAATCGTCTGCTTCTTCCACGGAGCGAAGCCGCATAGCTGTTGCCAGAGAGCGCTGACTTTTTCCTGTGGACAATTTGATTTTAAAGTAATTACCCATGAGTAGAGCTGAAGCGGGAGAATTGGACTTCTAAAAGTTTAATTTGGTATCGTAACGGGGAGGTTCAATACAGGAAGTCTGCCTTCCCTTTTGTAAATAGACTGAAGCATTGAGGCTGCAAGCTGAAGCCTTGGAAAGCCTATTGTAAAGGACTAAATTTCCATCGGTAAAGAACATTAAACCCCCACTTGGAGGCAGGAGAAGAGGGGGGGAAGTTGTGAACTGAATATGCCTGCGGGAGAGAGTGAAGAGAGTTAAAATACCGCTGGAAACGGGCTGCTAACAGGACTGACGTTCTTTGGAAGGCTCACTGACAGCGATTAGAACGTTCATTGACAGCTAGCTAATAAGAGAAATACATGGTTTCTACTGTCTCCGTCTGCTTTTAAAAAGGAGTAAAAGTAACTGAAAATTGAAACTACATTGTTTGAGCTGTGTTTAAAAGAGGACATTATTGACTAATATAAACAGAAGCTGTTTCCCCCTAGAGGAAGCTTTTGAAACTGTTACAAGAGCTGGGCTGGGGAATTTCCAGATGCAAGATAAAAAGCTGTGAGACTCTGGGATTGACCTTGAATCGGTTAAGTGTTATGGCAAATGGAAAGGAAAAAACGGACCAGTCAATTCCTGAAAAAACATTAAGGTCTGGGAGGACTTGGCAGCAATCTAGGAGAGCCTCAATATCAGGCCCCCCTGCTTCTTCCGCTATTGCTTTTGTAACAGTATATTTAAAATCAAGAGGAATGTCGACAGAAGAGGCCTTAGCGGTTGCATTAAGTAAGATAAGTGATTCACTGGAACAGCTTAACAAGAAAATAGATGTGACAAACGCGAAAGTGGACGCTGCAACTATTAAAATTGACTTAAATACAGAAAGTATAAATAATCTGGGACAAAAGGTGAATATCAATACAGAAACAATCCAGAAATTGATATAGGAATCTACATTGATATGGCAGACTGCGGAGGAAGCTTGGGAGAAAGCCATTGCTGCTGAATGTAAAGTAACACAATTGGTGAGAGATAGAGTCCCAGCCTTACAGAGGCAACATGATGACCATAAGTCGACGCTTGCTATGATTGAATTTAAAGAAAAACAGACGAATTTGAGGATCAGAGCCCTACCTGAATTGGAGAAGGAAAGTTTGATAGACTTCTTCACACAGGAATTTGCTGATTTTTGGGACTTGGATCTGGGTCAAGAAGAGTTTAAAACTGTGAGGGCCTTCAGATTTGGAAGAGGAGGGAAAAAAGAGAAGAATAGAATAAGAGACTGTTGGCACTACCAGAAGAACCTAGAAGTACAACAGCCAAGAGTGGAAATTTTTAAAGATGTCCCGAAATACCTTTTGGATCTTAGGTCTAACTACGGAGATTTGGCTGCCCTGCTGAGAAGGAATAAAATCATCTTTAGGTGGGAGTTTCCCCAAGGTCTATTCTTCAGCTTTAAAGGAAGGAAAATAAAAATAAGATCAGTAGAAGACAAAGTAAAGTATTTTTGTATAAATACGAAGAAGATCTGCAGAAGGGACTTGGAAAAGAGCTAAGAGCATCGGACAGAAGATCACCAGGTTGATGGACTATATGGAATTGGCGGAAATGACTGGCAGAATCCAAGACCAGGGAGAAGAGTCGGTGGAAGAAGATTGGAAAAAAGTTTAAAGGCTATTTATAGAAATATTGTAAAATTAATGAATGTTAGAAAAATGTTGGAATGAAGTTATATGGCTTTAGTAGAAATGTTATAAGGAATTAGGTATAAATAGATTATTAGAGTATTAAAGGAAAAATAAGGTTAGAATATGTTAAGATAATTATAGGACAGGAAATAGAGGAAGGTGGAAAGGAATTGCTGAAACAATTAATAGAAGTGGAATACAAAAAGGGAGGTGTGAGGAGGTCGTTGAAACAAGTGAATGAAAGATAAGATATTGAAATTGTATGATGTGTGCTAAACTGTTTTTGTTTTGTTTTGTTTATTGTGTTAGTGTTGTGTAATCTTTTTATATTGTATTGTATTGTTTTTTCTTTTTTCTTTCCTTTTTTGTAGTGTTTAAAAGTAATAAATATTATTTTTTTAAAAAAAAAATCATTCCAGAGGTCCATTCTTAACCTGAAACTGTTCTTAACTAGAGGCATGCTTTCGCTAATGGGGCCTCTTGCCCACTAGTTTCCCACAGGCATCTGGTTGGCCACTGTGAGAACAGGATGCTGGAATGGATGGACCACTGGCCTGATCCAGTAGGCTACTGTTATGTTCCTATGAGTGCAACAGCATTCTCCACACTGCTAATTCCCAGCAACTGTCTGCTGCCTCCAACAGTGGAGATAAAATTGTTTAAATAGTACTTTTCAGTTGCTGGTGGATATGTTAGAGGCAAATACCACTTGGGTGCCCGTATTTTCAGGCTCAATTCATTTGAGGAGCCAAGGTACCCCTTGCTCCAGAAGATGTCAGAACTTTCACTGCAACATTTTGAAGTCACCGAAATTCCCAAATGCAAATCCACATGGATCATATTACAATAGGCCAATCTGAAGAAATGGTGTGTGTTGCCACCACCAGAGTTGCTTGCTCTAGAAACAGGAGCAGCTGGGTGAAGCGAGGGCTTTAGCACTTTATAACACAGCTGGGCAAGTTTTCCGGAAGGTAGCAAAGATGGTGGCCTCCATGAGCCTAACCACAAGACTGCTGTTCCACTCCGCTATGGATGGGGATTCACTGCAATGTTTTGTGGCAAGTCCCTGTTTGCATCTTCTGTTGTGCAAAGGGCAAATAAATAAGTTTAGGTACTTCCTCAGGGAACTGTTGTTCTAAGCCCAAGCTAGCAAGTTCATGCCATCAGCTCCAGAACTGAGAAAGTTCAGCTGGGGCAGCCACAACATCCTGGGTATTAAAGAACTGTGTGAACTGAGAGGAAGATGGAAGGAGAGAGCCTGTCAAGGGAGCTCCTGAACAGGTTATGAATGACAAGTGAAAATTCTATTTTATTGGTCCAACTTCTGCATCCTTGTTTGTTTTAATATTGGAGATTGCAAGCCCCTAAGTTTGTCGACAGACAGGCAGTATAAAAGCACAGTAATAAGCCACTTTAAATTGGTCAATGTATGATGCTGCTGTAGCCTATCTCTGCTTCCAAGGCTGCCTCAGTGATGGGGATGTGGGGACTGCTCAATGGCTGGATACTATTTCATGCCCTACCTAAATATTTAAAGGATTTTTCTTCCCACAGCTGGCTTGCAACATTTATTTACCACACTCAGCTTGCATGCTACCGTTGTCTTTCAGAGCTAAAAAACTAATCCAGTGAGCCCAGTGTGCACCTGAACTCTGACAGGAACAACTGCTACTCCAGCACTCTGCCATACCCCTTTGGACTTTACCCCTGTGGCTCAGTGGCAAGGCAGAAAACTCTGAGGCAAGTTAATCTGTCACCAGGCACAAGCAAACCAGACAATTTATCCCCAGAAAAGCAGTCACTTTAACAGTTCAGACTTGGTAGGAACATCCTCTGCCTGATGAAGGTAATGAAAGTGATAAATGTGGTGTGTGTTTCTCCCATCTAACCCACAAATGTTAGAGCAATTAAAAACTTCAATTCATGAAGTGTCCTTCCAAAATCTCTTTTCGCCTCACAGCTTCAATAAAAAGCAAGGAATGGTGTTCTACCTCTATGCTGCAGATTTCTGGGGCAACAGAACTTTAGGAATTAAGAGAGGCAATAATTTTAAGAGTCAGATAACTAACTGTCTACAACTATTTATTTTTGAGCAGGCTAAGCAAAAATCCTAGGTGTCAAAGCTGCAAGATGCCTCAATTTTCTATTACAGTAATCTCTTTTAGCTGTAATTAAGAAATGAGAATAAGGCTACCTTCTGGTTCCATCAATGCCCTCTCCCCCCTCCAGTTCAGACCAACATCCCATTCAGTCCTGCTTTCTTGTTAGCTCTGGGCAGGAAGATGGCATTAAACATAACTTAGAAAGCCCACTGAGCCTCATCCACATAAATATGGCATGTTTCTGCATAAAGGAAAGAAGGTATTTTGAAGACAGACTTTTAGATAACCACCTGCCAGATTACCAGAGGAAAGAACTGCCTGCAGGTATCCAGACTCAAAAGGACATGTGAAGTAGAGAAGGCTCAGAGACTTTTCATACAAATAATGTGCCATGAATGACTACAAAACATTTGTGTGAGCACTTCACTTTTTGTAGATGTCTTGGACTTCATACACAAAAAAGTTGGCTCATTTGTTGAGAGCATGGGACAGGCAACTTCAGAAAAGTGGAGTGTTGTTCTGCAGATGGGGCTTCAAGGAAGAGGAACACACCTGTCCCTCCAGTATTCCAGAATTTTTGTTTATTGAGGAAAAAGACTTCTTTTCCAAAACAACCATTATATACACTATATTGCAATAAAATGCATAGGTGGGAACTAGCAGCCCTCTAGCACTATACAACACAGCCGGGGAAGAGAAAAGGTGTCCTTTATCCCTCTCCAATGCCTAAACATTATTACAAAGCTCACATTCCAGGATATTTGGAGACTCTGAACAGCAGCATTCCTCTTAGGAGCTGGAGATGCACTGCAATTTTTTGTTGCAATCCCACTAATTTTCCTACGGATTCACTGGGATTCTGAAGAACAGAAAAGCTCCAACAGTTTACAGTTCAGCCATGTGTAGGGGAGGGGAGGGGCGACACACACAGAGGCTGCTTACAGAAGCGTGCGACCTAATCCCAAGGTCTCAATTTATCTTATGGATTTTACCAAATTCTGTGGCCCTGCATTTTCCCCATTGCTTGGCAGAGAACGAAAAGGGGTCTGCCTTTAGGTATGAGGCACACCAGATACACCCAGTGGTTTGCAGGTCCAGGAAGAGCGAGCTTCTTAATTTCAATGAAGGGAGGTCGGCAGGCGGGAATGGCGAAACGCAGCAGACCTGATCCTCTCATTGCGAAAGGCAGGCCTTGTCTTCTTGAAAGCCTGCCAGCCCAAGCTGCACACCAGAGTGGCAAGGGCAACGTTTCTTGGGCATCTTCGAGGCAAACGCAACAACACTTCTGATGCGCTTTCCAAGCGCGCACTTTTGTACCTCGATCCCTCCAACTGGAGGCCAAGCAAGGCGTAGCGCACCCCCCTCCAGGCTTGCGGGGGGAAGAGCAGCATTGCCGCGCAGCCGAGAGTCATGGCGGCAGCAGAGCGCACGACCAATCGGCTTGTGGCGCGAGCAGGCGGCGCGGAGCAGCGGCGAAGGCCGCCTTTCGGCGGAGCTTGCCTACAGCCCACGGGCACCTTTGCAGAAGGGGCTCGAGGAGGAGGAGGCGAGAGCGCCCCAGGTCGCTTTCTCCTCCCGCCCTTGTTTACGCTCTGCTCTTCCCCCTCCGGTCCCTCCAAGCTCTGGCGCAGATTAAGAGGCCAGGCGGAGGGAGGCGACTGGAGGGGGCGTGATCCGCTCTCCAAGAGCCCAGCGAGCACGTAGCCCGCGGGGCTGGCCTGGAGGCTCGCCGCTCGGCTCGATGGGGCTCCTTCGGGCAGGCAAGCACAAGCGCGCACCTCCCCGAAGCCCGCTCACTTCGATCCTCGGGCCTGGGCGGCGGCAGAAAACAGGCCAAGAGAACATGCTCTCTCCCCCCCCCCCCCCAAATCCAGCCCTCCCCTTTCGGGAAAGCGACCAAGCCGCCGAACTC
Source organism: Podarcis cretensis (assembly GCF_951804945.1). Taxonomy (NCBI): domain Eukaryota; kingdom Metazoa; phylum Chordata; class Lepidosauria; order Squamata; family Lacertidae; genus Podarcis; species Podarcis cretensis. The sequence goes on along the minus strand of NC_137173.1, from coordinate 5,509,991 downwards.
CCGGATGTTGGCAAATGCCAACTTCGCCCCAGCAGGCAATGCCCGCCTGCTTTGCGCTGCTTCGGACAAAAGGCGGGCACGGAGGAGACTCCTTGCTCGGCGCCTCTCGCGGCCGCGGGACTCTGGGGAGTGGGACGAGGAACAGCCGAAAGGGGGAAAGGCGAGAGGCGGCCCCCTCCCCGCAGGTTGTGTGCAAATCAAACCAGGCAGAGCAGAAAAAGGAAAGAGAGAGAGAGAGAGAGAGTCTTTGTTCAGGCCTTACCGGACTTCTAAAGCCACAGTTTCTGGGCGCCAGATTTTTAATCCGTCATTAGGGTTTAAAATCTGGAGAGGAGAGAGCCAAGGGGAGGGGGGAGTGAACGCGCGCGCACAAAAGAAAAGTTGTGGCTTCGCTTCTCGGAGAGGGAGGCGGGCGGGCTGACAGCAGCAACAGCAGGAGGCGGAGGCGTCGGAGGAGAGGGTCCCTCCGCACCAGCAGCGGCGCCACCGCTCCTCCCCTCGCCGGGCCAGGAGCCAGGCGCACGTCACACAGCAAGGAGTCGGCAGGCTTTAAAGGCGCCCGGCCCAGGGAAGGAGGAGCGCCGGCTGAGCCACTCGGATCCCCCCCCCCCGCGCGCGCCAGCCTGCTAAATGCTTCTCCCCACCCCGACGCAGAGACAGGCGAGCGCGATGCCCTGCGCCTCCTGGCCTTCAAGGCGAAGAGGGGCGCCCCGAAGGACAGGCGGGTCTTCTCCTCGCCGCCTTTCAATGCCAAGTTGTCCTTAGACGGAGGAGGGCGCGAGGTGGCTCCTACTCGCCCAGAGGCCAGGAAGTCCCGATTTGCCACAGGCAGGCCAGGAGCTGGTTACAAAACCTACAAGATGGAGCTCTGGGTTCGGGCAACAGATGCTACCTCTGAAGATGGGTCGGACACAGCAAGGGCTGGAAGGGCAGCCACGTGGGATTTTATCAGGTCCTCAAGACCTGCATTTGTGAGCTGCTAGTTTTCTGCAGGTGGTGCTGTGGTCTAAAGCGGAGCCTAGGGCTTGCCGATCGAAGGTCGAACCCTGCGACGGGGTGAGCTCCCGTTGCTCCATCCCAGCTCCTACCAACCTAGCAGTTCAAAAGCACATCAAAGTGCAAGTAGATAAATAGGTACCACTCCAGCAGAAAGGTAAACAGCATTTCCGTGTATTGCTCTGGTTCGCCAGAAGCGGCTTAGTCATGCTGGCCACATGACCCGGAAAAACTCACAGGACGAACATCGACTCCCTCGGCCAGTAAAGTGAGATGAGCGCCGCAACCCCAGAGTCGTTCGCGACTGGACTTAACTGTCAGGGGTCCTTTACCTTTACGTTTTCTGCTCAAGGCAAAGGGCTTGCTTTGAACTTGCCAGCTGCCTTGCTTCTTGTGATTCAAAGGAATCACTCCAACCCTATATGCCATCCCTTGCACTCCAAGAAGACCCTCTTGCAAGTGCCTCTACCTTGTGCAGTAGGTGGGCAAGAGTCTTCTGGATGCTGAGACCCCAGAGTTGAAACTTCCTGCCTAAAGAGGTTCCATTTGCAACTCCTCTACTGCCTTTCAGGTGGAAACCAAAGACCTTAGTAATGGCTTGAATATTCAGCTTTGACAAGGGAGCTGGGGGTCCAGATGCTTGCTCAGCCATGAAGCTCAGCAGGGGTCAGGTACAGCATCATAGCTTAACCACCACATGGGAGGAATGGGCAAGGGACACCACGTATAATGACTTTAGTTCCTAGAACGGAGGAGATTAAAATGTTATACTTAAAATATAAAACATGATCTTACTGCACTTGTTGTAATCAAGGTGCTTGTTAATTTTACTGCTTGAGGTTCTTTAGTTTTTGTATTTATTATGAAGCAAGGGCTCCTGTTAGAGCAGAGGCAGTTTGTAATTTTTTTCAAATAAACAAACCAACAAATACCCTATAGCTGTGTCCTGGAAATACTTTGTGCAGAAACCCTCCTTTGAAAAAGCATGTGCTGCATCACATCTCTGTTCAATTGATGACCTGCTGTGATGAGAAGCAAAGTAGCTTCCGGCAGGGAGTCTTTCACTCATTTAAGCTAATCCACATATTTTCATCAAAGAGGAAGATACCCTGATCAGTTTGGGGGGGCCGCTGCCACAATTGCATTTTTGTTTTGTTTTGTTTTTTTGAGAAGCAAAGCAGCTAGTAAGCCTGATCTTTATTAACTGTTGCAAGAGGGTGCTCCCCCACACACAGGAGAGAAGAGGAGGACCCCAAGCCATGTGTGCAAGCCCTTATATGGACATTTTAAATTGCCCGCCCTGGAGTCCAAGACCATCCCCAGAAACATCATAACCACATCACAGAAAAGGCGGTCTACAACAGAACTGCTGCCACAATTGTGATGCTTTCTACTCCAGCTCAGAGTTGGTCTCCAGGGGATTAAAGGTAAAGGTAAAGGTACCCCTGCCCGTACGGGCCAGTCTTGACAGACTCTGGGGTTGTGCGCCCATCTCACTCAAGAGGCCAGGGGCCAGCGCTGTCCGGAGACACTTCCGGGTCACGTGGCCAGCGTGACATCGCTGCTCTGGCGAGCCAGAGCCAGAGCCGCACACGGAAACGCCGTTTACCTTCCCGCTGGTAAGCGGTCCCTATTTATCTACTTGCACCCGGAGGTGCTTTCGAACTGCTAGGTTGGCAGGCGCTGGGACCGAGCAGCGGGAGCGCACCCCGCCGCAGGGATTCGAACCGCCGACCTTTCGATCGGCAAGCCCTAGGCGCTGAGGCTTTAACCCACAGCGCCACCTGCGTCCCTTTCTCCAGGGGATTAGGAAGGGAATAATTTTAGAACCACCTTTCATAGCCCATTGGGAAGGCCAGGACTCCTGGTAGTGTCTTACAAGGGGTTAGCAACACTAGCCAGACCTTCAAGAGCCTCCATTTGGAAAGAGCATTTGGGGGTCCTCTGGTTTCTGAACTTGTAAGACCAGCAGCATTATGCACAAATGGAAGTGTATTAGCACTAAAATAGGAAGGGCCAGGAAAATCATGACCTGTGGGTTGCAGTGGACCAGTGAGTTTTTACATTTCCTGGGAGTGATTTTTAACTCATCCCTCAAGCTTGCATAGGAAACTGAGAAAAAAAGCTGCCTGCAGGCACCACAAAAACTCACTGGCCCAAATGAACACACAGTAATGCAAGGATTCCTCTTTCCCTTGATGCGGTAATGATAATACAGTGCAAACGGGCTTTCAGCATTTTTATAGCTTCAGTCCTCATCAGATGGAAAGCACAGCACAACACATGTATAACATTTACACACAGAGAGAATGGACAAGCAAGCTAATTGCTTAAACAAGGGAGAACCAACATAAAAATGAAATGTAGAGAAATGCCGTGACTGGGAGAGAGAGAAAAGAGGTTGCCATATCTTTAGCCCTTTCTCTGTCTGCTGAACTGCAGGACACTACATTGGAAACAGCTGTTAAAGGCTGAGGCACATTCCTGCAACAGTCCCATGGGACATTAAAGGCCTCCAACCAATGAAGGGGGGGGGGGGACTTACCTCTTGCTGCTATTATCCCACTGCCCTCAGAGAGGTATCAATGCAGTTTTGTTTTCTGGAATAGAACAAGTCTGCTCGCAGCAGGTTCAGCTGCAAGAATAAACCAAAATGGCTGCTATTTTGGCCTACAGAATGCCCCAACACACAATTGTAGCACAATCACAATATAGGTGAGACTATTATTTTCCTGCCTGAGAAGGGCATTCCTTGTTATTTAAGGGGCACCTAATTTGAGCTGTGAGGCCTGCAAACAGACTTAACACTTGCCAATGCATCTCCAAATTTCCCTGGGCTCCTTAATGGGAGTGCAGGAAAACATCAGTCATTGGGATTGCCATTTTATTACTGTTATTATTAAAATTTATATACCACTTGATTGGGGGAAAAGAAAAAACCTTGAAGCAGCTGCATGCCAGAGCCCCTGCCAGTAACTTTAACATTCCAGTGTGATTGAGGGAAGGTCAGGGGGGAGAAGGTGAGTGGGGAGGAGACAGATACTGTTGCTGCCTGCTCTGCTTCTCACCTGCCTACTGTGGGGTAAAACTGGAATCTCAACTCACAGAGAAACAGAACATTAGAAACAATACATGCACCACTGTCCCTGACCCATGTTTGCCTGTTTACAACAGAGGTGGGGAACCTCATACGCAGCTACTATTTGTGGCTCAAAGAATAAAGTTTCTGTTAAGGTCAACTGCATGTTTTATTGTACATTGATAAAATATTTCAAAGGGGACCTCAGTAGAATATATACTTTATTATTATGTATATAGTATAGTTGTATGATGCCACAATCACTTTTCATGCTAAAATGTAATTAATGTGTTAAAAAAAACAGTTATTCTATTTTATAATTTTAATACCACTTTGAAACATTTGTTTGTTTATTAAATTTCTAAACCAAACTTGTAAAATGTATCTCAGTGACAGCTGAGTGGGGATCTGAGTCCAAATTCACTGTGCCTTTGATTTTCTAACTCTCTTCAGGGAAGAGTTTCCAACATTCTCTGCCATAAACCCCGCAATCACACAGCAGTTTTGAATTATACAAGCTGAAGGAAGCCTACAAGCAGAATGTCTAAGTGAGTGATACACAGAAAAGAAACCATAGTCTCTGCCATAAGCTGTATACTCACTTGGTAGCCTTTTACAATTTGCTCAGCCTCAGTTCCCCGCCTGTAACTTTAAAAAGAACCAACGGTGCCTTGCTTTGTAGGGTCTTTAAAAGAATGAAAGAGAAAATGATTGCAAGGCACTTGAAACCCAATCCTATGAATGTTTAGTTAGAAGTTAGGTCCAATCGAGTTCTATGTGGCTTACTCCATACAAAGCATGGATAACATTGCAGTCTTAAAAGTGCTACGAAAGCATTTAGAGTTCTTATTTGCTTTCCAGTTTTGCACCATTCAGATCTCATGGCCAAGGATGACTAGTAGCTGTCCTTTTATACCCCAACAAAGAGGGGGGAGCCAATTAGATCCTTATGAGCAAGTATGCCTCTGGAATTCAGTAATACACTGTTACTGCCATGGGGTGGGGGATGACATAAGTGACACCCCCTCCATGCCTAAGCCCAGTCAGGATGATGAGCCTGAATATCCCCTTCGCCACCACACAAACACAAAATCCCCTTTTGCCCTTCTTACTAGTACAGTTGTACCTTGGTTCTTAAACAGAATCCGTTCCGGAAGTCTGTTAAGACTTCCAAAATGTTCTGAAACCAAGACACGGCTTCCGATTGGCTGCAGAAAGCTCCTGCAGTCAAACAGAAACCGTGGAAGCCACGTCAGACGTTCGGCTTCTAAAAGCAGTTCACAAACTGGAACATTCATTTCCGGGTTTGTGGCGTTCGGAAGCCAAAACGTTTGAGAACTAAGCTGTTCGAAAACCAAGGTACAACTAATCTTCAGCAAAGAGGGTCAATGGCAACTTGAAACCTGAGACTAGAACCTACAGAAACTTCAAATAATCATTAAATTTCAACAATTTGACCACCATCAACAAATGACTCCTCTTGAAGTGGGGAATCCAGGGCTTCATAATCCCACGAGCATAAGGTCATGTACTCCTTGCTCCTCCCTAAGGTGTGACCTTAGCTTCACAATGTGAGGCAGGTGTTCAAGGACAAGTACCCCAGACAGAAATCCATCAGTATAGTTAGTACACTGAACCCTGATTCTCTCAAAGGATGCTCTGAAAAGCCTCACTGCTAGAGGATATGTAAATACTTTTACAGTGGCACCTAGAGTTAGAAACACCTCAGGTTACAAACGCTTCAGGTTACAAACTTACCTCAAGTTGAGAACTTTGCCCCAGGATGAGAACGGAAATTGTGTGCCAGCGGCGCAGAGGCAGCAAGAGGCCCCATTAGTGAAAGCACACCTCTGGTTAAGAACAGTTTCAGGTTAAGAATGGACCTCTGGAACGAATTAAGTTCATAACTAGAGGTACCACTGTATTGTTCTTTGGGAAGGGGTAGCTGGAAGGTGTTGGGAACTTACTTGATTGACAGGGGTAGCAACCAGTTTCATGTTTCTGCCTGGCAACCACTCCTCCTTTCTGCTGGTTTTGTAACATTTTGATGATGATTATGAGTGATGTTTCATGGGAAAGCGGGAAGGTTTTAAAATCTCTTGCAACTCCTTGCACGGGGTTGTTTCTCTTTTTTTGTTTGAACCTTTGTTGCAACAAATAAAGATCAGGTCTACTGACCGCTGTTTTGCTTCTTCAACTTGGCTGCAGTCTCCTCCTTTTGCTGACCGGAGGGAACCCTGGGGGAAGTGGTGTAAAGCCCGTACTCCCATAATTTTTTCTTTAATAACACTGAGGTTGGCAGCTAAATGAAGCAGCACAAAGAAATAAGAACACTGAAATACTACAAATGTTTCTCTCTGAAAAGGAGTTTGGAAATGTGAGAAACCAAAAATTTAGTTTAACAGAAAAAGCAGGATCCTATCAAGCAATCCACAATCTACTTGACAAAGTAACACTTACAGGTTACAGCTCAAGGTTTTGCAAACTTCTTTAGTTACTGTCAGCCAGCAACGATTGAGTTGGGCCTCCTTAGAAGGGGGCCCCATCAGCAGGCAAAGGGAACCAATTTTCTGGCTTAACTTGTCTGTTGCACAACCAGAAATCCCACCCCCTTCTCTTTGGAAAAACTATCTGCAGTTTGGTTTCGTGACCAAAGATGTCGGAGGGAATCTTTCTGTACAAGCCATTTGAGCTGAGGAGGGGGCTCCATTTCAATCTCACATTGTTCCTTCCCACCTTGTGGCATTCACAGGCCAGAAGTATTTGAGGAGAGCAATGTGTTTCGTTCATCTTAGCATAGAGATACGATGACCCTGACATGATAATATACCCTGGAATGAATGAAGACATGTTAATAGCCTTTTATGGAGAGACTGGAAGAACAGAATGTTGTAGTATACCACTATGAGCTCCTTAGAGAAAAGCATAAAAAATCTTATTATTTAAAAAAAAGAAATGCTCAGGGCCAGTGCAAATGTTTCCTGCTCAAGGCTAAACAAATATGAGTGCCAGTTTGAAGACAGCCAGTGTCATATGGTAGGCAGAGGACTGGCCTTGGACCGAGGACAGTGAGATTTAAATCCCCACACAGTTATGAAGCTTAGTAGGTAAGTTTGGTCAATTACTATCTCAGTCTAACTAACCTGTGCCTCAAGTTTGCTATGACAACAAAGGTGGGAGGACATAATGTATATCAGTGTTTCCCAACCATGGGCCATATGGCCCCCTGCGGGGGGGGGGGCAGGATATTCCAAGGGGGACACAGGTGAAAAATACGTAAATGTGGCTAGGGGGCCAGAGAAGAAGTGAAGGGAAAAAACATTTTTTAAACAAAAAATCCTGATTGGCTGGCTATCCGCTTGGCCAATCACAAGCTGGTAAGGGCGCAGCCAGGCGTTTTCTTGGAGCAGTTTCTGGAGGAAAAAGGCGATCACTGAGGCTCCTGGTTTGACCAGTAGAGCCCACAATCTAGGACCCCCATGTCCGGTAAGTGCAATGGTGGGGTGGCAATGGGTTGGGCTAGGAGAGACACAGCTGCTTGTTACTGCTGCCAGTGCTGGGCCCGGTGGCAGCCTGGGCCTGACTCTGCAAGGCGCAGGATACAATCCACCTCAGCGCCTAGTGGATCAGGGCCTTCGGATGTTGCCGAGGGGTGCAGGATCCGAAGGCAACATCGGCCTGGCATTGCATGACGTGGGGTGAAATCCACTCTAGCACCTAGTCGAGTGTGGTTGTCTGGTGCTGCTGACTTCATCTAGTAAATAACTGTCTATTCAGAAGAAAGTCACACTGCGTTGAGTGGGCCTTACTCCCAGAAGTGCAAGCTGGATTTCAAAGAGGCAGAGGAACCAGAGACCAAATTGCAAACATGTGCTGGATTATAGAGAAAGCTAGAGAGTTCCAGAAAAACATTTACTTCTGCTTCATTGACTATGCAAAAGCCTTTGACTGTGTTGACCACAGCAAACTATGGCAAGTCCTTAAAGAAATGGGAGTGCCTGATCACCTCATCTGTCTCCTGAGAAATCTCTAAGTGGGACAAGTAGCTGCAGTTAGAACTGGATATGGAACAACTAATTGGTTCAAAATTGGGAAAGGAGTACAACAAGGTCAGGCTTCCTCAACCTCGGGCCTTCAGATTTTTTGAGATTACAATTCCCATCATTCCTGACCACTGGTCCTGCTAGCTAGGGATCATGGGAGTTGTAGGCCAAAAACATCTGGAGAGCCAAGGTTGAGGAAGCCTAGACAAGGCTGTATATTGTCTCCCTGCTTATTTAACTTATATTTCATCATGCGAAAGGCTGGACTGGATGAATCCCAAGCTGGAAGATTGCTGGAAGAAATATCAACAACCTCAGATATGCAGATGACACAACTTTGATGGCAGAAAGTGAGGAGGAATTAAAGAACCTTTTAATGAGGGTGAAAGAGGAGAGCACAAAATATGGTCTGAAGCTCAACATAAAAAAAAACGAAGATCATGGCCACTGGGCAAATAGAAGGGGAAGAAATGGAGGCAACAGTGTGACGCGGCAGCTAAAAAAGCCAATGCAATTCTGGGCTGCATCAATAGGAGTATAGCATCTAGATCAAGGGAAGTAATAGTGCCACTGTATTCTGCTCTGGTCAGACCTCACCTGGAGTACTGTGTCCAGTTCTGGGCACCACAGTTCAAGAAGGACACTGACAAACTGGAACGTGTCCAGAGGAGGGCAACCAAAATGGTCAAAGGCCTGGAAACGATGCCTTATGAGGAACGACTAAGGGAGCTGGGCATGTTTAGCCTGGAGAAGAGGAGGTTAAGGGGTGATATGATAGCCATGTTCAAATATATAAAAGGATGTCACATAGAGGAGGGAGAAAGGTTGTTTTCTGCTGCTCCAGAGAAGCGGACACGGAGCAATGGTTCCAAACTACAAGAAAGAAGATTTCACCTAAACATGAGGAAGAACTTCCTGACAGTAAGAGCTGTTCGACAGTGGAATTTGCTGCCAAGGAGTGTGGTGGAGTCTCCTTCTTTGGAGGTCTTTAAGCAGAGGCTTGACAACCATATGTCAGGAGTGCTCTGATGGTGTTTCCTGCTTGACAGGGGGTTGGACTCGATGGCCCTTGTGGTCTCTTCCAACTCTATGATTCTATGTTTCTATGATTCTATGAGGCAGTGAGAAATTTTACTTTCTTGGATTCTACGATCACTGCAGATGATGACAGCAGTCATGAAATTAAAAGAAGCCTGCTTCTTGGGAGAAAAGTGATGACAAACCTAAACAGCATCTTAAAAAGCAGAGACATCACCTTGCTGACAAAGGTCCGTATAGTTAAAGGTATGGTTTTCCCAGTAGTGATGTATGGAAGTGAGAGCTGGACCATAAAGAAGGCTGATTGCCGAAGAATTGATGCTTTTGAATTCTGGTGTTGGAGGAGACTCTTGAGAGTCCCATGGACTGCAAGAAGATCAAACCTCTCCATTCTTAAGGAAATCAGCCCTGAGTGCTCACTGGAAGGACAGATCGTGAAGCTGAGGCTCCAATACTTTGGCCACCTCATGAGAAGAGAAGACTCCCTCAAAAAGACCCTGATGTTAGGAAAGATGGAGGGCACAAGGAGAAGGGGATGACAGAGGACGAGATGGTTGGACAGTGTTCTTGAAGCTACGAACATGAGTTTGACCAAACTGTGGGAGGCAGTTGAAGACAGGAGTGCCTGGTGTGCTCTGGTCCATGGGGTCACAAAGATTCGGACACGACTAAAGAACAACAACAGGGCAGGGGAGCTATAGTGTTTTATGTAGGCAACCAGGGCTCCTCCAGATGACAGTATCTTTTTGCACCATCAGTGAGGACCACTTGCTTTTTAAAATTCTCCCATATATACAGAACTCCCTGTGCGCCTTTTGGACTGTATCCGTAGGTTTCCCCCTCTGTGTCAAATAACTGCGGTCCAATAAGTGTTGCTTACTTTTTATTACACATGGAAGATGGATCTCCCTCGGGAGGTACTGGACTCTCCTCCCTTGGAGGTCTCTAAGCAGGTCTCTGTCATGGATGCTTTAGCTGATTTTCCTACATTTCAAGGGGTTGCACTTGAAAGATGACCATTGGGGTCCCTTCCAGCTCCATGATTCTGTTTTTTTGTTTGTTTGGTTTTTTTGCTTCAACAATATTTCATTATGTTCCTATCATTTTATGTAACTGTATTTTGTATAAATTATAAATAAAACATGTTCTATTTGCAAAAAAACCACACATTTAAATAGCTACCTTTCTGCTGGTAGGAGGAGGGGCATGGGTCTTGCCAGGATTGTTGTTAGGGGGCACACTTTTGTTAGGGGGGGAAGAACCTCAGTTTTGTATTGATTTTTACTTATTGGGGGGGCAGCTGCCCCTCCTGGCTACACCCATGAGGGGAACAGTAAGGAGACAAGGTCAAAATTCTGAGCTAATCAGATAAAGAACAGATATAAAGGAGGTAGGTTTTATTTTCATCTATTTTCTGAAGACCAACATTACATCAAAAGTAGTCCCAAGAAGAACATTCAGGGAGTAAAAGGGAGCAGTGTCCATCTTTCTCATTGTGTTCCCCCCACCCCACTCAATGTCATACTTTCAGTCTTTCACAAACAAACAGCAGCTGCTGAATTACAGGTGAAACTGTAAGCCTAGCCACTCAAATGCTTGAATCCAACTTGAATTAGCAAGCCAGGCTAATGCAGGTACAAAGTGCCTGGGACAAATGCTGAAGGCTGCTCCCCTCGCAAACACACCAGTCCTGTTTCTGCTCAGGTCTATCCAAGCAACTGTCCCCCTCCCTTTAAAGGAGGTCTGTCCAATGCTCAGACTAGGCCTGCCAAAATATCTATATATCGCCCAGGAGCAGACGGCAATATCGCTGCCGCTCCTCAGTCCCTCCACTAGCAGCTGGGGGGGGGTGAAGAGTTCCTTCCTCCAGTGGGCGCTGCTAGCAGAGGGACTCTGGAGCGGTGGCAGTTTCACCAAGGATACACTGCTGAATGAAAATCGCCATTCCACTCTGCCTTCATAAGACACAGAGGGAGAAACAAGCTGTTTTGGCAATGTGCCAATACAGCTTGTTCCTCCCTCTGCATCTTTAAACTGCTTGAGTAAGGAATGTGCAGCTGTCCTTGCCTCAGTTGAGCTGTTATAGGAGCCCCCAACCCAGCTCCAGCTCCCACAAGCTGGCAGCAAAGTGGGTGCTCTGTGAAACTGCTTAGTTGAGGGAAGCGCGGTTGTCACTCCTCGCAGCAAGCAGTTAAAGGAGTCCAAATGCTCCATCCACTCATACGTGAGCGGTGAGAGCACCGGGGCTGTCTCAGCTAGGAAGGGGGAACCTTCCCGATCCCCAGCTGAGTGGCACAAACAGGCTGCATTGTCCGAGCCTGCAAACGCCTGGGTGAAACCTCCTCAGCTCTTGAAGTGAAAGCTGGGGCAGTTTCACCCAGTGTCTTACGGGCAGAGGCCAATGTATCTTAACTCAGACCCACAACTCAGAAGCCCCATGAGTCTTTGTGGCATGCATGCACTAAATAATTACATAAGGCACTGAGGAGTCTGCCCTGGTCAGCTTGCCACAAAGACTCGTGGGACTTCTCATCACACACCCAGTTTAACTTGATTTACCTGTTAACATTCCAGACCTTGACGACACCACTTCCTACAGTTCTCAGAGTAGTTTGACTGGTACAGGTGCAAACCCTCACTGACCACTATACAGGCGACAACCGATTTACATGGGTGCAATCAATGCACAACCATGCACACACTCATTGTGGCAACCTGCAAGTGGCCGGAAAAGGGGGTGGAATGGACTTATGTGCACTCCACCATTGGGCACAGTGATACAGAAAATAACCCCCGCAGAAACTGGGAGTTGTCTGTACTGCTTTTCAGTCAGCTTAGAATTTAAAATATGGAAACAATTTGTGATATCCACAGGACCTGCTGGTGTTCTTCCCCCGACTTGGGCTTCTCCTCATTTACCTTCAGCTCGTCAACCAGCTCTTCGGGGAGCCCCAGGGTAGATGATAACGATGATTTAGATTTATTACTTGACTTTCACCATAAGGTCCCATGGCAACATTAAAATCAATTTGCAATAAAAAAAAGTGGAGTGGGTCTTTAAAACATACACCTCAGGTGTCACAGGGCACGGCAAACGTTGGGAAAGTGGCTACCACAACACTTTGGACAGTACAGTTAACTATTTCTGTGTAGGAATAATGTCACATATTCAGTGTTCCTAAAAGGTCAAGCATTGTACCGATGCTCTGAGATGATAAATGCTGCTCCTGTATTCTGGCACTGGCTGACCTCATTTCTGACTTGAGATTCTCCAAGGCCACATCCCACTCAGGAATGTGGCAATATTTAATCATGATAGCAGCAGCCTTCATGTTCTCAAGATGAACTCTTAGATGGAAGAATGGCATGCCATATGATTTAAATTTGCATTGCATTTCTGAAGCAAGCAGTTGGAATGATGAAATCAAAGAGTCCTCACTATAAAGGTCACGCTTGATGAGACCGATTGATATATTTTTTAATAAAACTATGCTGAGATGGAAGGTTTTCATTTGCTTTTGGTTTAAGGCATTACAATCAGATTTACCTGAGTTAATTAAGCCCTCTGGCACTGGGTAGGCTATAAAATGTAACCTTAAAAAGTAATCACACCACCCATGGAACATTAAGCATGATACAAAAAACAAACAAACAAACAAGAATTGAGACAATGGAGTTGCATCCAACACTAGTTTTTGTCGGAGGAGACCCAATGAAATGAATGGTTACAGTGCAAGCCTCACCATGTCTATTCAGGAAGTCCCCATTAAGCAGAATAAGTCACATCCATTAATTTCAATGGGTATACTATGAGAATGAAGAACGCTGGCAACGAGCTAAATGTTTGGAACCACTGAGGTCATCATGCTTAGAAGTAAACCCCTTTTTCTGAGTACCTCAACTTCCACCTTCCACCTCACATCAAATCCCCCTCCACACACTCAAATTTGTGTTCAGCCAGGGGAGGGGCAGGGATGACATCCCATTCTCAAGTGGCAGGCGGAATAGAATGTTTCTGGAGTTTGCTCTGTCAAGGATGGAAAAAGTTCCAAAAGTTCTTAGGCATCAACACAGAATTTTCCTGGTCTTGGAATTTTTCCAGCTCTGGATTGAGCAACCACCCTCCCCCACGCCTGGCATTTACAACAAACAAAACAAGCACAAGTGCTCCTTCGTTTACTCCTCTGCTTTTTGAGGCAGAGTTCAAACAGCAATACTTCCAGTTGAGAACATTTTCCAGGCAACCTTCCTCTCCTGGAAGCAGCCATCATCTCTCTAGCTAGCCCCTTGGCTTCAAAAAGGCTTCAACATCTGGATTCTACTAACCCACTTCTGAGATCACTTCAGTGAACAACAATGACCTTCTCCTTTCTGCTACCGGATCTCTCCACCTCTTTATTGCTATTTACTGCTTTCCTATTAGGAGGATTTGTAGCTGGCTGACTGACTGAAGGCAAAAAGTGCTCACTAATAGTTCCTCGTCATCCTGAAAAAGATAGTAAGTGGATTGCCACAGAGTTGTTGTTCAATGTCTTTAAAAACATCTTGGACGATGGAATTGAGGGGATGTTCATCAAATTTGCAAATGACACCATACTCGGAGGGGCAGCTAATGCCACAGAAGACAGAATCAGGATTCAATAAGACCTTAACAGCTTGGAGAACTGGGCCCAAACTAATCAAGTGAATTTCAGTAGGGACAAATGTAAGGTTCTGCACTTAAGCAGGAAGAACCAGCTGCACAAATATAAGATGGCGGACACCTGGCTTGCCAGTAGTACATGCGGAAAGGATCTAGGGGTTAACCCAAGCCAACAGTGTGATGCAGCAGCAAAAAAGCTAAGGCTATTCTAGCCTGCATCAACAGATATATGGTATCCAGATCAAGGAAAGCAATAATACCACTCTATTTGGCCAAACCTGGAATACTGTGTACAGTTCTGGACAACACACTTTAAGAAGGATGTTGATAAGCTACAACGTGTGGAGAGGAGGGCAACCAAGATGATCAAGGGTCTGGAGACTAAGCCTTATGAGGAACTGTTGAAGGAGCTGGGTATGTTTAGCCTGGAGAAGAGGAAACTGAAAGGAGACACGATAACTATCTTCAAATATCTAAAGAGTTGTCACGTTACAGCTTGTCAACATCCTTCTTAAATTGTGGCGCCCAGAACAGGACACAGTATTCCAAATGTTAGTCTTAAAGCTGAAACAGGGTTTTTAGAGCATGGCCAGATACTGCTTGCTGTTCTAGCCACCCTTCTGAGGGGTACAGATAGCTTTTGGGAAAGATTTCAGCAGGATCAAACAATAGAAAGGACTGCTGCTTCTGCTATCAGTTTTTATCATTTCTCTGTACCCACCATTTTAAAGTATTGCTATGTCTTGCATTTGTATAATGCAAGAGTTGACTGTTTGCTGGACTTATTTAAAGTTAGGTTCTGCACAAAGTGGATTATTGGGCAGGTATACACAAGCCTGTTTGCAGCTGGTCTTTTTCCAGGAAGTTTTGAGATTCATCTTATTATCTTGGAATTTGGAAGCATGAATTAGCTGGTTGGCTCATCAAACCACCCTCAGCAGTTTCCCAAACTGTTTAGATTTAGTTGCACATTGTGTATGTGTTTAGTTTATCTCATAATTACGACATAGATTCTAGTACTTTTGCACACATCTAGTCTGGAACAATTGTTGCTCACTCTTGAGCCTCTCCTCTTTTCCTTTCCATTCTTTTCCACACCCACCTCTCTGAGGTCCTGGACTTTCTTAGGCTTGACTATCTATCTTGTCCTTCGTGACTTCTCCCTTTCTGCCCCTAGTTTTATTACAGTGGTGCCTCGCAAGACGAAATTAATCCGTTCCGTGAGGCTCTTCGTATAGCGGTTTTTTCATCTTGCGAAGCAAGCCCATTGAAAGTTTAGCGGATTAGCGCTATTAGCGGTTTAGCGGCTTTTAGCGATCAGCTGTTAAGCGGCTTAGCGGCTTAGGAAAAGGGGGGGGGAAAGGGGGGGAAACCCGCAGGAACTCGCAAGACATTTTCGTCTTGCGAAGCAAGCCCATAGGGAAATTCGTTTTGCGAAGCGCCTCCAAAACGGAAAACCCTTTCGTCTAGCAGGTTTTCCGTCTTGCGAGGCGTTCGTCTTGCGGGGCACCACTGTATTTGTATATACATTTTGGGGTTAGACCTCATAAGGTGACCCTCATATCATATGACTATAAAACTACAACATTGTACAGAAACATGTTTGGAAGTCCCTCTTGGAAGAAGTATGGAGGGCCACCTCTCCCCATTCAAATTTCTTCCCAAAAGTAGAGAGCAATCTTCATACCCTTGTATCCAGCTAAAATACATAAAGAGAAGGGAGGGGAGTGTAAGTGGCCCTCCCTCTGCCTCTTCTCATAGATTACCCTTGAGAGAATGCAGCCCCCCACAGAAAGATGGTTCCCCCCCCCCCCCGCTTTAGCACCACCTATCCTATGCAATGCAACCAGGGACACAGAGTGAGCGTGCTGTGAAACTGTAAAGTATCTGGTTAGTTTGGGCCCAGTTTTATAATCTTGTTATGGTAATTTTGAATTCCATCTTCTACAGCATTAGCTACCCCTCCCAGTTCAGTGTAATCTGCAAATTTGATGAGCATCCCCTCAATTCCTTCATCCAAGACATTTAAGAAGATGTTGAACAATAATACACTCAGGTCAGAACCCTGTGGCACCCCACTTGTCACTTTTTTCCAGGATGATGAGGAACCATTACTGAGCAATCTTTGGGTTCAGTCAGTCAACCAGCTACAAATTCACCTAACAGTTACCTTGTTCAAGCCACATTTTACCAGCTTTCTCGCAAGAATATCATAGGGAGCTTTGTCAAAAGTCTTACTGAAATCAAGATACACTATGTCCACAGCATTTCCCTGATTTTCCAAGCTTGTAACTTTATCAAAAAAAGAAATGAGATTTGTCTGGCATGATTTGTTTTTGAGAAACTCATGCTGGGTCTTAGTAATCACAGCATCCTTTTCTAAGTGCTCACCGACCAACTGTTGAATTATCTGTTCTAGGACCTTTCTGAGTATAGATGTCAAGCTCACTGGTCAGTAGTTACCTGGGTCTTCTTATTTCCCCTTTTTGAAGATGGGGACATTTCCTTGCCTCCAGTCTGCCTGGGACCTCACCTGTTCTCAGAGAATTCTCAAAAATTATAGACAAAGGCTCTGAGATTACGTTTTTAAGTTTTCATCATACATATACTGAAAACAGCTGCTGGCCAGGATGTTGTTGTTGTTACTATTATTTTATTTATATCCCAGCTTTTCCCTGCATATAACAATCCATAATAAGCTATTCATAATAAGTCGTTAAGTCGTGTCCGAAGAGTCAAACACGACTAAACAAATAAGCTATCAGTAACTAGTTTTTCAAGTCTGTACTTAGTAATTAAAATACAATTAAAACAACCTAATCATAGGCAACTAATTGAAACTGCATAGTGACAAAACTCTTAGAAACGCTGTACTTGTTTTCCCACCACAAAGAGATGGTGAATAGCTGAGCTGACTCATTATTTGGAAACCACCTTTCAATTTAACAACACTGACAAGGCAGCCATAAAATACAAACACAGGGCAAAAGGAGAAAAAAGGAGAAAAGACTAAACACAGCGCAAAAAAATACAATTCCACAGGAGTGACAAGTATCACTGTTATTGTTCAGTGAAGTATTGCAAAAAAATAACACTTTAACACCTGGGCAGACTTCTCTGGACACCCCCACAGAAAAGGCCCTATCAATAGCTGCCACTTGCCATACATCAAACCTGATAACCCGCCCCACTGTACTTGATTTGGACTTCACCCAAAAGGCCCCTCCCTCCCCTTGCTAAGCAGAACTAAAAATAATTTAACCAACCACACCCAGCCATCTCCCTCACACAGATCCTGGTGGGGCACTTTTAAAAAGTTACCACTGGTTTCCCAGTCTTCCTCCAAGGAGCTGAGAGCAGTGTGTGTTTCTCTTTTCTATCCACACCGCTCTGTGCTGGGCTGCGAGCAACAGGTTCCATGGCTTAGGGGGAGAGCTGAGCCTTGGGTTGCTGGGTCAGTATTCTAACCACGACACCAGACGGGGGACAGACATGCCGGTTCCAATTCATCATCATAATAATAAATTTGTATTTATACCCCGCCCTTCCTGGTTCAAAAATCAGGCTCAGGGCGGCTAACAACAAATTTAAAACACTTAATTATAAAAGCAGCATAAAATACAGTATAAAAACATGAATAAGAATAAAATTCAAAAATCAATTTAGGGGAAATAAGCATTAGATAATCCCCAGGGCTAGCTGGCTGAATTGGTCCTACTTGGGCCAGCGAGGAGGCCAGGGGAGAATTAGCTGTGGGATCTCAGAGCGGGTGATCTTCAATTCAGGATGCAAACCACCACACAAACCTGGGGCAGTTACCCTTACATCTTCGGTGGGGCTGTAATGGATAACTACAATATATGCAAAGGGCTAGCAAAGCGGATCTTTCCCTATACAGAGCATTTATAAACACTGAAGATGAACTGCTATTGCTACTAGTATTATTAAGTGCAAGATACCCAGATATAAGTGCCACCAAAATATTCAATTCATCTGAAATGCTTCATTGTACAACATATGGCTCTTCTGTTGTGAATTGGGCAGAGGGAGCGCCGTTGGATAAGCGAGTATTTGTTTTCTGGCTGAGTTCATCTTTTAAAACTTTTTTTCTGAATTAATTCACCAACGCTTGTGGCTTGCAAGGGGGTGGGGGGTCGGAAGGAAAGGTCTTCTACATTTTTAAGACAGAAACATAAATGCTTGCTTTTCTTTTTACAAAATAAAGCAGCTGCAGAAGCAAAGAGCCTCAGATTAAGGCCATTTGCCACTTGGCCCGTTTTGGGTCAGCCCGTGTTTATCCCTTCTCTCAGCTCAACCTACTTTGCAGGGCTGTCCAGAGTGCCAAAAGGAAGCAAACTCAAGCTCATGGAGGGAGGAAGAAATACATACCGAAGAAAAGAGCAATAAACCTCCAAACAGATCTAAAGAGAAGCAGCAATATAGCAACTCCTAGCCCGTGTGGCAATAATGCTGCTGGATTAGGGACCCCAGGTCCAAATCCCTACTCTTCTTGTGAATTTCATAGCCAGGACCTGGAAGAGACCCAGGTTCAAATGCCCACTTGGCGATGAAGCTCACTAGGTGTGACCTTGGGAGCCACTCACTGCCTCTCTCGGCCTCAGCTACCTTGCAGGGTTGTTGTGGGGACTAAATGAGGGAGCTCCTTGGGAGGGAAAATGCGGGAAATATACCGTATTTTTCACCCTATAGGGCGCACTGGCCCATAGGATGCACTTATTTTGGGGTGGGGGAATAAAGAAAAAAAATATATTCCCCCCCCAGCCCCAAAGAGCAAAGAAGCCATGACAGCGAGCAGGATGGATCCCGCTCGCTGTCCTGGCTTCGTTTTTAGCCTAGGGGCTGGGGGTCCGAGAGCTTGCTTGCGGGGCTGGGGGCGGGGGAAGCCCGAGCTTTCCCGGACCCCAGCCCCCAGAACAGGCTGCTATCCGCAAGCCTTGCGGAGTTCCCGCCGGGCTCCCCAGGCTTGCGGATAGCTTCCGGAAACCTGGAGAGCGAGAGGGATCGGTGCGCACCGACGCCTCTCGCTCTCCAGACTTCAGCGAAAGCCTGCATTCACCCCATAGGACGCACACACATTTCCCCTTCATTTTTGGAGGGGAAAAAGTGTGTCCTATAGGGCGCAGGTGGCGCTGTGGGTTAAAGCCTCAGCGCCTAGGACTTGCCGATCGAAAGGTTGGCGGTTCGAATCCCTGCAGCGGGGTGCGCTCCCGCTGCTCGGTCCCAGCGCCTGCCAACCTAGCAGTTCGAAAGCACCTCCGGGTACAAGTAGATAAATAGGGACCGCTTACCAGCGGGAAGGTAAACGGCGTTTCCGTGTGCGGCTCTGGCTCGCCAGAGCAGCGATGTCACGCTGGCCACGTGACCCGGAAGTGTCTCCGGACAGCGCTGGCTCCCGGCCTCTAGAGTGAGATGGGCGCACAACCCCAGAGTCTGTCAAGACTGGCCCGTACGGGCAGGGGTACCTTTACCTTTACCTATAGGGCGAAAAATACGGTACAGTGGTGCCCCGCAAGACCAACGCCTCGCAAGACGGAAAACCCGCTAGACGAAAGGGTTTTCCGTTTTGGAGGCGCTTTGCAAAACGAATTTCCCTATGGGCTTGCTTCGCAAGACGAAAATGTCTTGCGAGTTCCTGCGGGGTTTTTTTCCTTCCCCCCCCCCTTTTCCTAAGCCCTAAGCCGCTTATCAGCTGATCCGCTAAAAGCCACTAAACCACTAATAGCGCTAATCCGCTAAGCTGTCAATGGGCTTGCTTCGCAAGACGAAAAAACCGCTATACGAAGAGCCTCACGGAACGGATGAATTTCGTCTTGCGAGGCACCACTGTAATTGCAATAAACAGAGAAAACACAGAATTGCCGCTTTGTATTTCACAACCGGCCTGGTATCCACAGGTGGGAGGCAAGTGAAAGAAACCATTAAAAATTTTTTTTACTAAGAGGCCAGTTGGGAGAGGGGCTTCCTCACCCTCCTCCTCCTCCTCCTCCAGGCGAACTCGGGGCTGCTCACTTTCCCCAGGCTAACTGAGCAAGCAGGCGGGGGAAGCGGAACTACCCGCCACTTGACACGGGGAGGAAAGAGAAGCGCCTCGTTCGCCCTCCCGCTTTCGGGCGCCGCCTGAAAACATTTCAATTTTTTTGTAACCCCTTCGGACGACCCGGTCCAGATCTTAACGAGTTTTAAAATGAAATGAGGGAAAAAACAAAACTGGTTTTACAGCCTAGCGTTAACTTTTCTTAAATGGGTAGTAACACTTTGGGGGGTTCGTTTGTTTTCTCCCCTTGTCCCTTTTCTTCAACGAAACCTACTTTCCTGAGGTAAATGAAACGACGCGAAAGGAACCTGCCCCTCCCCCCCCCCCTCGCGGCTCCCTGAGAGGATTTTTCTTTTCTTTTTAAATTTCAATTTTACACACGGGGAAGGAAAGTACCGGAGAGGCTCGTTCCCTTTCCAGGAGTTGGGGAGCGCCCCCCCTCCCAAAAAAAAAACACCCGACGAAGAGCGGGGAGGGGAGGGCTGCCTTCCTGAGGTAAATCTTCCCGCGCGCCCGCCTACCTGCCGCGGGGCCTCCTCTCCGCCGTCCTCCTCGCGAGTCGGCCTCCGGATCCAAGCGGCTAGGCCTCCGTCGCCCCCGCGGCCCAAGGGACAGGAGAGGCGCCGCGAGGGTTAAAAACTTCCGAACAAAATAGAAAAATAAAACGCCCGAGAAGCCACAAGGCTGAGGCCTCGAAGCCCAGAGGCGGAGACTGCGCCTGAGGCGGAGAACTACGTTTCCCGGCGGGCCCCGCGGGAGGGAAGGCTTCGTTTCCCGGCAAGCTCTGCGTGGCCGAGGAGTTTAAGGACTACGTTTCCCGGCGGGCGTCGGGCGTGGAGGAGGCTCCGTCCACGCGGTGTGTGTTTCGGTTGCCGGGGCGACGGCCCCGCCCTCTGTCCGCGCCGCGTTCCAATGTGCGAGGCAGAGAGAGGCGGACTCGGCGGGCGAAGCGGCGGGCATGGTGAGGGCGCGTGCAAAGGCGGGCGCGGGGACGGGGAAGGGATCCGTGCAAGGCACGTCGGGGGGGTGCGTGCAAATGCCAGGATCAGTGCAACGCAGCTGCAGCAGCGGGGCTCGTGTGAAAAAAGGAGGAGAGCTTGGCACAAAAATGGGAGCAAGGAGAATTGCCTGCGAAAGAAGAATGGCAAAGGAAATTAATGGAATTAATTTCGCGGAATCAGATAAATTAAGAGGAATTAGATTAAATTAAGAGGAATTAGATTAAATTAAGAGGAATTAGATAAATTAAGAGGAAGGATTCGAAGCCTGCGGGATCAGAGATTCTTAGAAGACTGGAGTAAATATCTGAACTATTTGAAAAGCAATTGTAATCAACAGATGACGCTAGGAGGACTGCAAGAAGTTCTGCAAGGAGGGCTTTGTGAAATATTGCAAGGAAGACCCTGAAAAGAATGATTAGTTAATGGTAATTAAAAGTAAAAGAGAAATTAAGAAATGCAGAACAAGTGATGAAGAACGGAAAATCTTCAGAGGTTGTTGACGGAAGTCTAAGATATTGTGTAAGATTAGAAGTTAGGTTAAATGATTGTTGGAAATGATATGTTTAAAAAACCAATAAAAATATATATAAAAAAAGAAAGAAAAGAAAAAAGAAAAGAAAGAAAAAGGAGGAGAGCGTGCAGGACCTGGCCGAAGCGCCGCATCCCTTCATGCAATCGCTTTGCCTTGTAGGCCCTGCTGTCGGAGCAGCAGTTTTGCAAAGCACCTGCCACAGCAGGATGGAGGCTCCCCAGCGTCGCATTGGGGAAAGAACTATGGGTTTCCGGTTTGTTTGTTGCTTTTAAGGCTGCTGGCTATCATGTTTAGAGGGCTCCTCCAGGGTCCTTCTGTTTGGAAGGTGATGGATCTCAACAGCTTTCCTCCCTCGTCTCTCAATGGAGCCCTTCTGCAATCCTCAAGACTCCCAACTGCTTGGGGGCCTCTCTCTCCTTCAGGCATGGCTCTGAGCGCTAGAAGCATAAGCAGCTCGGCTTTGGAGCAGCATTTCCAGCAAGAGCCTCTGCAGTTGTGGAGCATGTGCGCCAGGGTGTCCCCGGGGCAACTCTCACGAAGCATAGAGGTGCCCAGCTCAGTGTCAGAAAATCCCAGGTGGGGCTGGGAGACGGCACTGCTGAAACCCTGGGGAGCTGCTGCCAGCCAGTGCAGGCAGTACTGAGCTGGGTGGACTAAAGGCCTGACTCTGTATTGGGTAGCTTGCCTGTGTATACAGTCATACCTTGGATTGAAATAGCTTCGGGATAAGTATTTTTGGGTTGCGCACTGCGTTGACCCTGAAGTAACGGAGTGGTTTCGCCACTCGTGCATGCGCAGTCAAAATGACGTCATGCGCGGAAGCGACAAATCGCGGCACACGCGTCCACAGGTTGCGTTCGCTTCTTGATGCGAACGGGGCTCCAGAGCAGATCCTGTTCACATCCAGAGGTACCACTGTATAGTAAAACCAATCTCTGTTTTTTATTGTTGTTTTACACCTTCACAACCATTTGCTTTGGGAGGGGCAGACTTCTTAATTCACACCTTGGTAGAATGGGGTACACAGCCCCATTGAATTGTTGGTGGGGGGGGGGACAAATTCAGCTGTCCATCTCTGGGTGAGACTTCTCTGCATGTTGGATCTCCCTGCTGATAATACACTTTGCTTCTTTCTTTTTCCATCTCCCTCAGGCTAGTTCTGCGATATCGTTTCCCAGGTGAGTAGCGACCTTGACACAGTTTTGCTACAGATTTGTGCTGTTAAGAATTCTAAAAACTCTACTTGCTGCGTTTTTTTTAAATACTGCAAAAACTGCATTTTCAGAAAGCTTTCTACTATCGCCACAAGATTTATCTCCTAGCTAGTGAGAGCCGATTCAGAATTATTGTGTTGTTTATAGCCCACCTTTTTCTCCAAGGAGCTTGTATGGGTCTTCCCCTCCTCTGGTCCCCACAACGACCCTGCAAAGTAGGCCAGGCTGAGAGGGACTGCCCCGAGGTCACCCAGTGAGCTTCCTATGGCCAAGGGGGAATTCGAACCCTGGTCTCCCAGGTCTTAGTCCGATGTTCTAACCACTACGCCCAACTTGCTCCTTCGTCTTCTTTGGCGATCCCTCGTCGCCGAGTAAGATTGTCTTCCATGAACATGGTTTGAACAGTGAGTCCGTAAGTGACTGTGGAGGCCAATTCTGGATCCACACATCCTTCCACAGTGGGGACATTGGTTTCCAGGTGGGAGTTGATCACGGTGTGGATTTGCCAAGCATGCCTTCCTCTTAGCACGTTTCTCCCTTGCGTCCTGAGAGTTTGAGTGTCTTCAAAGCCCAGGACACCTTTGGTAAAGGCTGTTCTCCAACTGGAGCGCTCGCAGGCCAGTGTTTCCCAGTTGTTGGTGTTTATACTACATTTTTAAGATTTGCCTTGAGAGTCTTTAAACCTCTTTTGTTAACCACCAGCATTACGCTTTCCATTTTTAAGTTTGGAATGGAGTAGTTGCTTTGGAAGACGATAATCAGGCATCCGCACAACATGGCCAGAATCATTGCTTCAACACTGGTGATCTTTGCTTCTGCGAGAACACTGATATTAGTTCGCCTGCAGCTGGCAAAATTCTTGCAAGGATCTTAGCCCCGCTGGCTCGATGTCAGTATAGACCAGCTTTAGAAAATATCTAGAAGGCCCTAGTTTGGCAGAAGCAGTCGTGATGCATGGCTTGCGGCGTACAGCAAAAACAGGCAGCCTTCAATTTTATGACCACCACAGTATTTGCATTGCGAGAGAGGAGTGTCTGAAGGCCCCATTCATACGATGTGTGCACAGCCTCTGGCCTCCTTTGGTAATGGTGGCAGGCAAGGATAGAAATGTGTCCTTTGCTCCGAAGCAAAAGCGAGAGGAACACTGCTGCCCTCCGCTGGAGACAGGCGGCACGGCCCCACCACCAGTCTCTGGCGCCAGCCCTGCAGTGTTTGCCATTCCCACCCACCCCCTCCCAGTTTGACTTCAAGGCAACGCCTGTGTTGTAACGAAAGGCGGTCGCTCTTGGAGAGACCCCCTAAAGACAGCCTGCAGTGGTGAACCGGATACGTCCCGAGAAGCACACGCCACCACTCTGCACACCTGAAGCGTATGTAACCTGAGGTACCACTGTAGTTGTTCTCTTTGACATCTGGTGGGAGGGCGTTCCACAGGGCGGGTGCCACTACCCCTCCCCACCCTCTCACTATATATAAAGTTCTGGTGACTTCTATTTCAGTGTATCTGAAGAAGTGTGCATGCACACGAAAGCTCATACCAAGAACAAACTTCGTCGGTCTCTAACGTGCTACTGGACAATTTTTTTATTTTATATATATATTTCTACTGTGTCAGGCCAACACAGCTACCTACCTAAATGAGTTTGTAAGTCCCACACATTGCAAGAAGTGCCAAGGTGGGCAGGGCAGAGCAACCAAGGAGGGAGCAAGGCCCCCTGTGTAACTAATACACCCCCCCCAAGTATAAATGGCACCAACCTTCCTGCGTGTGCGATTGTGTTTTGTTAGCACAGGGGGAAAGACTTGCGCCCGGTGGAACTACAGCACTGCCTCCCTCCAGGCGCCTCCGTTGGACTACTCATTTCGGGGCATCAGCTTCATGCAAGGTATGGCATAACCCGGCGGTTCCCAAACTCACCCCCACGGTTCCATAAACTCACCCCAGCACCCCCTATTTAAAAGCCGTATTCAGAACAATGGCTCAAGGTCATTCATTTTGGGTGAATTAATTCAACTTGTTTTAAATGCATTTTGAATGAACTGAATTATATCGGGCTATTGCCTTCCTAAGTGGGTCATGCAAACTGCTGTTATGAATAACGCTTTTTATAGGATAGGGGGCACTGCAGGTGAGTTTATGGAACAGAGGGGGACGGTGGTCCCCTAAAACCTGGGAACTCCTGGTCTCAAGCGTTACAAGAATATAATAATAATTCATTATTTATACCCCGCCCATCTGGCTGAGTTTCCCCAGCCACTCTGGGTGGCTCCCAATCAAGTGTTAAAAACATTACAACATTAATTACTAAAAACTTCCCTAGACAGGGCTGCCTTCAGATGTCTTTTAAAGATAGGATAGCTGCTTATTTCATTCACGTCTGAAGGCAGGATGTTCCACAGGACGGGCACCACTACCAAGAAGGCCCTCTGTCTGGTTCCCTGTAACCTCACTACAAGCAGGCAGCGGCTGCATGGTGGCAATGGAAATGTCCTCTGCGCGTGCTCAGAGGCACTGGCTGCCGCTTCAGCAGAGCTTAGCCGCACAGGAAGGACGCACATCAAGTTCTCCTTTCCTGCTTCCCTGAACCTGCCTTGCCCATTCTCTGCCACCCCCAGACCTGCTGACGGAGGAGCCGAGGGCCGGCCTGAAGCCCATCCATCGGTCCGAAGGGGGCCGGCTGCTGACGCAGGCCATCTGGCTGAACAACAACACCCTCGGGGAGCTGACCCAATTCACAGAGACTGTGGGCAAGCTCCTGGAGTACCCAGAGGACATCTACTGGATCGACCTCTCCTTCAATGACCTGCCTATCATCGACCCGGTAGCGTAGTCCGTTCCCCAGAGCTCCTTTAAACAGATTTCACTGTTGCTCCGCAAAGCAGATCAACGCACCGGCAACACTGTCCTTGCCGCCATCAGATAAGTTTGTTGGTGGGGGGCCATCAAGATGCTAACTGGGGTGCAGCTGCCTCGGTTGAGTGCTGGAGCTATTATTTATTTCATTTATTTGATTACCCGCCCTTCACTCTGAGCTCCCAGGGCAGGTTACGGCATTAAAACACAACATCAGAACCCATTTAAAACAGCTTGAAATCCCAACGATAACTTCAAAAGGCAGGATGAAGAGGTGCAGTGAAGGCGCCAGACAGATCTCTGTGGGGAGTCCCACGGCTTAGGGGCTACCACAGAGAAGGCCCTTTCTCCCTGGGCCTCTGGGGGTGGAGGAACAAACAAAAGGGCGCCCCTCTTTCAATCTCAGCACCCAAGAGGATCTGTAGGGAAAGAGGCAACCTTTCAGATATCTGGGGTCTGTGTCATTTAAATACCAAATTGTGCACCTTGAATGGGGCCCAGAAACCGGGAGAAGCTGTTTTTAAAACAATAAAACTTTGTTTTATTAAAAACAAAGTTTTAAATAAAAATTATATTAATACAACCAACCAACCAGGGAAAAGGTATGTGATCTAAATAGAGCCCCAGACTGTGTTATGAACTAACGGAAGTCACCTTCAAGGGCAGCCCCATGGAGAGTGCGTTGCAGTAGTCCAGCCTGGATGTTGCCAGAAGGGGGCTGGATTTGGAAACCGGTAGGGATCTCCGCCGAGCGCAGCACCCGGCAGATTGCAGCCTGCCCGGCTGCTGTTGCCTTTCTGAGCCCGCCGCTTGCCGGCCTCTCTGCCCAGGTGCTGACTTCCTTCTACAACCTGCGCCACCTCAACCTTCACGGGAACGCCATCCAGCAGCTTTCGGAGGTGGACAAGCTGGCGGTGCTCCCCCACCTGCGCAACCTGACGCTGCACGGAAACCCCGTCGAGGAGGAGAAGGGCTACAGGTAAACACTCGCCCTCCAAAAAGAAAACCCCTTAGGGAACAGGAGTGTGGGGCACACAGGACAGGGGAGCCAGGCAGGCAGTCCTCCAAACGCTGACCCCAGCACTGTACTTTGCACGTTGCGCAGGAGCTACGTCCTGTCCACTCTGCCCCACTTGAAGTCCTTCGATTTCAGCGGCGTCACGAAGCTCGACCGCACCACCGCGGCCGTCTGGAGGAGCATGAACATCAGGCCCAAGAAAGTCCGGAAGAGAAGGGACGACTACTGATGGCCCCACTGCTCTGGCAGCAGGGAGAGGAGGCCCCTGCAACCCCCAGCCTCAATTGGGAATAAAGAGTTAGAGCACCTTGGCATGGTAGAGCATGGATGGGGGAAGGGAGAGGGCCTGGGGGGGGGGGTTGCGGGGCTGGGAGCCTTTCCTGCAGTTGTGCCCAACGGCCTCTGCCTCCCCGCTTTCCGGGATGCGTCAGGTTGGGGAATCTGTGGTTCATGGGATCCTGGAACTGTGCTGTCATAACGGATATGCAAGGATCCTCTAGCCCAATCCCATGTAGTACAGAAATCGCAGGTAAGGAATCCCTGGCAGATGGCCCCCACCACCACTATCTACGATTAAAAACCTCCAAGTTAGGAGAGTCCATCATTTTCCAAGAGAGTCCGTTCCACGGTCAGGTGGCTCTTAGTGCCAGAAACTTCTTCCTGGCGTTTAGTCGGAATCTCCTTTTCTTGCCGTTGGTTTCTGGAGCAGCGGAAAACAAGCAGTGTACACTAGGGCACCTGCAGCGCTCCAGGAGATCAGAGAATTGTAGCGCCGGGAGAGTCATCCAGCCCCACCTTGTTTCAGATGTCCGGAGCCAGCCAGCCTGCCTTTCCTGATGTGCTAGACTCTCCATTCCCATCAGCCCCTGCGTGGTGGCAGCCATCTTGGAGGGCAGGGAAAGGCTGCCCTTGGCCAAAGTGAAGCCACTGCAAACCCAACAAGGATTCTGGCGCAGCGTAACAGACGCACAGAGGATGCAGCCACTGTGGATTTAAAGCAGCTGCCCTCCAAATTCTCCTAACAATGGGGTGAGGCAGTGGGGGGAACAGGGAATGACACCTCCCAGACCCTTTCCTTGTGCCAGCCTTGAGTCCCTTCTCCTCCTTACCCCCCTTCCCCATGGAAGTGCAGCCCTCACACGCTGGGAGTTTGGTTCCCTCCCACTCCCTGGCTCGGTGGCAGAGTCCTGGGTTCAGATCCTGGCATCTCAAACTCCTAAGTGACGGGAAAGGCCTCTGCGCCAGAGAGCACCTCCTGGTCCCTACGGAGCTTGAGGGAGAGTCGCCAGACCTGCTGCGAGACCCGTTTCCGTTCAGTGGCGTTTGTGCGGGGGAATCGCTTTTTGCGGGGTGGCGCCCCCACTGCTGTGTATCTTCGTTGGTGTTCGCCAGTTTCTTTTCCAATAAAAATGCTTGTCCGAGTGGCGCCAGGTGTATCAGCTCTCCGGTTCTGCTGTTTACTTAAAGAGAGTACCCAGATCCCAGAACCCACCTCCTCCCTGAGCTTGGAGGGCCCACGTTCCCCAACTCCACTCCGCACGGCAGCTCCTGTTTCCTCTCGCTCCCTTAACGAAGGAAACTAGGAAAAGGCTGCTGGATCTAGTCCAGCATCCTCTTCCCACCCCCCACCCCTTTTCATTAAATCTTTATTAATTTGAATTAAAAAATATCAAAACGCCGCGTTGCCCCAATTTCTTCCTCCAACAACCACTCCCATGGAAAGCCCATGGAGCGCACCAGTCTCGGGAGGCGGGAAAAACCGGAAGCCCAGCATCCTCTTCTCACAGGGGCAACCAGGTGCCCCAGTGGGATATACAGTAGCAGGATCCGAGCGCAAGAGCAACTCTCCCCTCCTGAGGTTTCCAGCAACTGGGATTCAGAAGCACTTCTGCCTCCAACTGGAGAGGCAGAACAAAGCCATCCTGGCTAACAGCCACCTCCTCATCCATGAATTTCTCTAGTCTTTTAGGGTAAAGGTAAAGGGACCCCTGACCATTAGGTCCAGTCGTGGCCAACTCTGGGGTTGCGGCACTCATCTCGCTTTACTGGCCGAGGGAGCCGGCGTACAGCTTCCGGGTCATGTGGCCAGCATGACTAAGCCGCTTCTGGCGAACCAGAGCAGCACACGGAAATGCTGTTTACCTTCCCGCTGGAATGGTACCTATTTATCTACTTGCACTTTGACGTGCTTTCGAACTGCTAGGTTGGCAGGAGCAGGAACCAAGCAATGGGAGCTCACCCCATCACGGGGATTCGAACCGCCAACCTTCTCCTAGGCTCTGTGGTTTAGACCACAGTGCCACCCGCGTCCCTCTCTACTCTTTTAAAGCCATCCAAATTGGTAGCTGTCATATCCTCCATTGGATGCCCCATAGCTTAACTACACACTGCATGAAGGCCTTTTCTTTTGTCTGTCCTAAATCCCCCAACGCTCCGCTTCATCGGATGATTGAGAATTTTGGTGTTCCTCCCTCCCTTTCTCTGTGCCGTGCATCACTTTACAGTGGTACCTCAGGTTACATACACTTCAGGTTTCATACGCTTCAGGTTACAGACTCCGCTAACCTAGAAATACTACCTCGGGTTAAGAACTTTGCTTCAGGATAAGAACAGAAATTGCGCAGCGGCAGAAGGAGGCCCCATTAGCAAAAGTGGTGCTTCAGGTTAAGAGCAGTCCTCTGGAACGAATTAAGTATGTAACCAGAGGTACCACTGTATAAGGTTTTATCAAGTTCCCTCTTCCTCGCCTTCTCCTGTTAACGTAAAAGCCCCCGATGCCGCAAAGTTTATTCACGGGGTGGGGGGCGGGGGTCACTCCATCCCCTGGATCGACCCGAGTCGCACGACAAAACAACCAGGAGCCTTTTGCGTGGATGATGAACGTACTTATATTTTATCTACTTTAGCAAAAAAAAAAAGGAAACCAAAAAATTAAAACGAAACGACAGTCGAGCCACTTAAAAAGAGGGCGGTGATGGGTGAGACACCAAAAAAACAGGAGCTACAGGATGTGTCCCGCTCCCCCCCACCCCACCCCCCCGCAAGCTGCTCTTTGGCTTCTTCCCTCCCCTCCTTCCTATTAGGAAGAAGAAGACAACCCAACACACCCTTCGTTGGTTCCCCCCCAAATCCTAAAAAGGCGGCCCAGCATTCTGCGGGCAGCAACGGGAAAGTAATGCAGGTTGAACTCCCAAGTAGGAAGGGGCAGGCAGCAGCTGCAACGAATCTCAGCCCCCTAACCCCGCAGGCCAGAATTTCAGGGCTGTATTAGGGGGGGAAAGGGTAAATAATGAAAGCGAGCACAGCTGTCCCCCCCCCCCATCGCCATTGGGCCTCAGGATCCCGTCCCCTGTCCCCTCGATGACCAATAGTGCGGTGCTCACCTCTTTAGAACTGGGCTTAGTGTTCAGGGCCTGCCCCCTCCTCAAACCAATTCATGTACAGGCTGGCACCAATATGCCCCCCCCACACACACACACAAACACACATGGGAGGGGAAAGAAACGTGGGTCCAACCAGCCCCGGGGAGCTGGCAGCCGGCGGAGGCGACTGTCTCTGGGGCGCAAGTGGCAGGAAGTTCAGTGTATCGCTGATCCGTACATGTCCCACTGCAGTGAAAAGCCAACTGTGGCGAAGGAGAGGAAAGGGAAAGTGGGAGGTTGTTAAAAAACAAGAAGTTAGAGACGTCTGCGCGATCGGCATCAGGGGATACCAAACTGTACAACCAGTTCTTCTTTCGCATCCACTCGGATCTGGGAGAGAGCACTGAAGGCGTACGCAGCTATCCGGGAGACCTGGGGGGAGACAGGGAGAAGGGAGGGGTGAGCCGTATACAGGGCACTCCAGGAGAAGATTCACGTCACCCAAAAACCAGCATATTCTAGGGGGCAAGATTTGAACTCAGGGCTGGGGGACGGGGACCAAGCCTTTTTCAGTTTTAGACGAGGCCTGTATGCAAACTCAAAAGCGCCAGTGATTCAGCTTTTGCCAAAATGGGGACCTCTAGATGTTTCGGAATCCGAACACCCATCAGCCCCAACCAGCACACAGAGGCCCAAACACCCCGTGGTCCCCTGCGTGGCAAAGGCTGAACTGGATATTGCTGGTGCGCGAGGCCACAGGTGAGGACGCAATGCCTCTGCTGCCATGAGCAGCCTGTTTGCTGCCCGAATGCAAAAATTCCGGGCAAAAGCTGACTCTTCAGAGCTGGGGATGCAACAGTCCTCCACCGCACCCTGCGGCAGCAGACTAGCTCTGGGCAGACCACACAAGCTCACGTTCCTGGCCGTATTTGGCCCTGCGGAATTTGCCGCCTGAGGCAGCTGCTTCCCTCTGCCTCCTGGAAGGGCCGGCCTTGCCTGCCCCCAATGCCTTCTTTTTTTTAGGAAGGACAATGCCTCATCACACCGTGGTCATGCGACATTTACCCCACCCCATGCGGCTTCCATGGGGCCGATTCCACCCACCCAAAGTGCTTTGTGAATACGCAGAGCAGCAGAAAGGTAAAACGGGGAGGTAGGGCCCAGGTTTTTCTGTTTTTGTGCATATTTTTCTTACACATTTTGTGCTGTTTATATTGTAATTTTACACTGTGATCTGCCCTGAGATCTATGGGTATAGGGCGGTATGCAAATGCAAAAAAATAAGTAAATACAAAAACTGTAAAGGTAAAAGGACCCCTGACAGTTAAGTCCAGTCACGAACGACTCTGGGGTTGCGGTGCTCATCTCGCTTTACTAGCCAAGGGAGCCGACATTTGTCCACAGACAGGTTCCGGGTCATGTGGCCAGCATGACTAAGCTGCTTCTGGTGAAACCAGAGCAGCGCACGGAAACGCCGTTTACCTTCCTGCCGGAGTGGTACCTATTTATCTACTTGCACTTTGATGTGCTTTTGAACTGCTAGGTTGGCAGGAGCAGGGACCGAGCAACGGGAGCTCACCCCGTCACGGGGAGTCGAACCGCCAACCTTCTGATCGGCAAGTCCTAGGCTCTGTGGTTTAACCCACAGCGCCACCCGCGTCCCACAAAAACTGTAGAGACTGCTTAATCAGAAAACTTTCTGAAGCAGCGTACATAATCGGGCAGGACACGTCGATCTTGGGCGAGAAAGTGGACCTGGATCCACCTGCAGATTCATCCAGCTCAGCGGTCCTCCTGGGCACATCCAGCGACCCACAAAAGCAGAGGAAGGCAGCCAGAAGCGTCTCCCATGGCTGCTTCTCAACAACCAGTCCTGAGAGGCACCATGGCAGCAGCTGCTGATAACCACAGAGTGACTCTGGCCAGCTCCCTTTTTAAAAAGAGGATCTAATCTATTGCTTAGATACTGAAGGGTGGCGTGCCCCAGCCCTGCAGCTGAGCATTGATGGTGCACATGGCCAGCTCCCTCTGCCAGCTTCAACAGCCAAAGCAGGGCTGGAATTCAGAGTCTCCCCCCCACACACACACACAACAACCCTGTGAGGGAGGTTCAGCTGATGCCCCAAAGGTCGCCCATGGAGGGAGCTTCATTCCTGAGTGGGGATTTGAACCAGTCTTCCATGTCCTAGCCTGACACTCTACCCACTATGCCATGTGAGCTCTCTTTTGGGACGACACAGTCGTGGTCCAACCCCACCACCTGCAGGGCCACAGGTGTTCTCCAGCCGTGCTTCAGGGGGACGGCAGAAGTGGGCGTCAGAGCCTCGTGGCCCTGGGGGGAGCTTACCCACCTGCTGCAAGTCTGCGAAGGGAACGGGGTCGCTGGCAAGCACTTGATGGGGCTGCGTGGTGAGCGATGGGAGCGTCGAGAGCTTCTTCCAGTGCATCAGGTTGCTGCTCAACATGGCCAGCCTCGTGCTGGAAGGAAAGGAAGGAGAAGAAAAGGGAGTGGTGTGTGTGTGTGTGTGTGTGTGTGTGTGTGTGTGTGAGAGAGAGAGAGAGAGACCGACCAGCAGGGAGCAAAAAGAAGGAAGTGGGCATCTAGACTTTGCTCTAAGGTGTGGGATGACGACGGGGTCTGTGGTCCACCTGTGGTCCAGGTCATTTGAGGTTTGTAAAACATAAAGCTGCATCTAGTACAGCGTATTGCAATTGTTATAAAAGGCAAAAATAAAGAAAAGATCACTAAACGGTCCACCGAGATGCTCAGAATTTTTCAGTGGTCCAGTCTGGGGAGTTTGGGAACTGCTGCCCTAAGACCAATCTGGGCATAGCTGTCAACGTTTCCCTTTTTAAAGGGAAATTCCCTTATTCCAAATAGGATTCCTTGCAAGAAAAGGGAAAAGTTGACAGCTATGGATCTGGGTGTTTTCCAGCAGACACTTCTGGCTCCTAAAATAACAGCAAAATTATTCCCTCGCCATTCCACCCCACCCCCCGACTAAATTATCCGGCTCAAACAAATAAACAGTGGGATAGCCAGGAATGGATCAGTTCAGCGACTCAAAGCAAATCCATAGACTCTGATGTGCCCACCCCAGCTCTAAAAGGAGAACATTATTTCCATTTCTAGGTGAAGCAGGGCCAGGCCTGTGAAGCATCTCGGTCCCCGACCAGTATGGATAATAATAATAATAATAATTTATTATTTATACCCCGCCCATCTGGCTGAGTTTCCCCAGCCACTCTGGGCGGCTCCCAATCAGTGTTAAAAACAGTACAGCATTACATATTAAAAACTTCCCTGAACAGGGCTGCCTTAAGATGTCTTCTGAATGTCAGGTAATTCTTTATCCCACAGCAGAGCAATTCTCAGTTGCCTGGTACCTAATCCGTGTGTTTAGCAGCCCACCTCTTAAGTTTAGGGTCCCGACAATTGGCAGGTGAAGGGCAAAGAAGCAGGTGGGGAGAAAATTGGGGGGAGGGAGAGTTGCTCTGGGCTCTCTGGGGTGTGTGGAAACCTACCTGTACTGCCTGGCTCTATCCATGTACTCATGCTGCTCCATGCCTTGCTGATCTGCGGCCGAAACGTCAATGATGTTGCTGCAAGAAAGCCAGAGCAGAGATCAGAGACCCTGACCCACCCGCTTCAGGTTCTCAGAGGGGAAGCGGATGCGCTGGACTCTGCAGCTGGTCTGGTGTGTTTTTTAATAGCTCATTTAATGATCGTCTCGTGGGTAGCAAATCCCACCCAAACGCCAATTCATCCAACACTGGTTTTGGTTATAAAAGTTTTTGACCCGCTGTTTATACGTCTGACCTTGGAATAGTGCCGTATTGCCTCTTTTGTAAATTTCTCTCCCCCTCTCTCTAATCTCCTTATCTTATACCTGACCATGCACAATTGTTTTCTCTCTCTCTTTTCCTTTGAATTGTTTTTTAAAGACCTTTCAGCTTGTTTTATTGTTGATGTGCTTGCCACCCTTGAGAGGAAGGGGGGTGTCAGATGCTGCTGCTGGTTGCTCGTGAGTAACCAGTCAGGACTCCAACCTGTCTTTTACAGATTTTATTGTGCAAAACTATTTACAGTGCAGATCTACAAAGTTCATCTCCATCTTAGTCACTTGCAGATTCCGAGAGTGTCCCCTTCCAGTCCCCCCCCCCCAGAATAAGAACTTAGACACCCCAAATCTCCGCCTCCCCTCCTTCAGTTTCACCCCTCTGCGTAAGCTGGACGACGGAAACGGCATGACTGCCTCCTGGCCAGCCGGGCTAGGTTAGGGGCTTGGGCTCTCAGTAGCGTCCTTGAGCCCTCCTCTCACTTGGCTCCCCCCGTCCCCCTCTGCTCCACTGGAGGCGTGGCTTTCCTCAGGAAGCGCCGGAGGCTCTCTGTATCCCCCTGGCTCCCTCCCCTGTTCCACTGGCAGCCCCCTGACAGGTGGGATATAAATTTAATAAAAGTAAATATCCTGTGCATACCCACCCTCCCAGCAGCTGACGGAGACCTGAGAATGGACCCTCTGTCAGCATGCCAAGCACGGATAGGCAGCTTCTGCACTGTACTTTTTATTCCGATTTTTCGGGTGTTGCGAATTTTAGCTGTCGCTGGCCCAGAATCTTAATTGCCCAGCCTTGGGAAGACCCGCTCCCTGAAGGAGAAATTAACCCAAACTATCTGCGGGGTCACAGGGTCCCCCCTTCCTTGGAGGTTTCCCTTAGAATGTGTGAGACCAGCATAGCCTGTACCCCTCAGAGGCCAACCGGGCGCCCCACTGGAAGACCACAGGCAGGCCAGGAGGGGCACAGCCCTTTCCCCACTGCTTGCCTCCCAATCCTTGGTCCTCTGAGCATGCAAGGTCCTTCCCACCCTCAGAGCTCTGCAAAAGATGGTTCAGGAGGCTCCTCCGCCAGAGATACAAGAGGCCAGCTCTTGCCACACTGGAGCTGCCCAGACGTTTTGAACTACAACTCCCAGCATCCCCAGCACCACGTAGGAACCTGGGGTTGATGGGAACTGTAGTCAAAAACGTCGCCCAGATGGGGAAGGCTGCTTTAGGTGCAGCACAGCCTGTTTTGGTCCTAGTCGTTCTGTTCCTGCATCGCAGGGGGGTTGGCTTAAATGGCCCTTTGGGTTCTTTCCAACTCTGCAATTCCATGTTTTTAGGAATCTGTTTGACTTTTCACCTCCTCGTTAAAGAAAAAACACACTCAACTCACATGGCTGTCTTGGCGAGGATTGATGACAGCAGAGCCTGCTCGTCCGTCCGGGCTGAAGGCAGGTTGTGGCAGTTGTGCTCGGCTCCATTTAAGGGCTTGGGTGGGCTGGAGGGGGTGGGCAGCAGGGGCTTAGACTCATCACCCTAAAGTGGGGGAAGCAAGGAGGAAAAGAAAGGCAGCGGTCAGAATTTGCAGAGGACCCAGCAGCCACTGGCAGGCAAGGGAAGGGTCCCCAATCCAGTGTTCACTTGCTGCAGATTGCGTGCACACAGGAGTTAGAACACAGGAGTTAGAACGGCTCAGTGTTCAACCCTGGTTCAGACATTTTGGGCGGGGGATGACGACAAATGCACAATGGAATAGGGTATGCACCCCTCCTCTCAGCACACAGAGAGCCCGCTGCTGGAGCCAGACCACTGTGCAAACTGCCTAGCACATCATCTTGCCTGACAAAGCCCCCAACAGGCCCCTGCCCCCTCTATAGGAGCTGCTAGTTGAGAGAACGAGGCAGCCTAGCAGTTCCTCTGAACACAGAATGTGCTTCAGACTTCCATGCCTAGGTCTTCCTCTCTCCCTTCGCCGAATTCAGTGCTCCTTCCCCAGGAGCAGAGGCTGCTTGTAAGGGGGTGGGCAGTGGGCAGGTGAGAAATGAGGACATGCGCAAGTAGCTAGGTGTGAAGCAGTAAAAATGAAAGTGCAACCATGTGAGCAGAATACTCCACAAGTCTTGGGATCTTTGTGTCATGATTGTGCAAGTCAGTTGCATATCTGTGCAACTCAGACTTGAGGCAAGTGCTGAAGCCCCTTCAGGGCTGGCAACCTCTTCCCAATCCCACCGAGTCCCAACAACTGCACTAGCACTTAACTGTACAGAATAGGCACCTGAATGTAGAAGCAAATCCAAAGGGGGGTGGGGGGGTGGAAATAGTAACTGGAGTCTGTAAGTCCTTGGCGAGACCTTGAAGTGCTTGCCAATCAAGTAGTAAGAGTTCACTGGTTCCAGGCCCTTCTTCCCAGTTCTAAATATTAAGATTATACCACCAAGAAAGAGTCTGTAAAAAAAATGATTTAAATCAAGTCTTACTGACTAGTGATTTAAATCAAATCCACCTTGGCTGCAGATCCCCTCCCTTGC
Source organism: Podarcis cretensis (assembly GCF_951804945.1). NCBI lineage: Eukaryota > Metazoa > Chordata > Lepidosauria > Squamata > Lacertidae > Podarcis > Podarcis cretensis. The sequence continues at coordinate 5,473,805 of NC_137173.1, read as the reverse complement.
CTGCACTGGCTCAGCTAGAAAAGCGACAGAATTCTGGGCTGAGGAGCAACTTGCAGCTGGTTTCCTGAGCTTCTCCCCGCTGGTGTTGCTCTGGACACCCCTTGCCCACCCACCCCAAATTGGATAGGTAAAGGTACCCCTGCCCGTACGGGCCAGTCTTGACAGACTCTGGGGTTGTGCGCCCATCTCACTTAAGAGGCCAGGGGCCAGCGCTGTCCGGAGACACTTCCGGGTCACATGGCCAGCGTGACATCGCTGCTCTGGCGAGCCAGAGTCGCACACGGAAACGCCGTTTACCTTCCCGCTGGTAAGCGGTCCCTATTTATCTACTTGCACCCGGAGGTGCTTTCGAACTGCTAGGTTGGCAGGCGCTGGGACCGAGCAGCGGGAGCGCACCCCGCCGCAGGGATTCGAACCGCCGACCTTTCGACCGGCAAGTCCTAGGCGCTGAGGCTTTAACCCACAGCGCCACCTGCGTTGGATAGTTCCATGTAAATGCCTACAGTGAATGCACAGCGAATGTGGCTTCCACCCATTGCAGTGCTGAAAAGCAATGCGTTGGACAACAAACACCTAATCTGTTTTTGTTGTTCTGGAGCAAGAGTCCATGTGATCATGAAGGATCCTGGCAATACTATGACTTTACTGAATTGTATCGTTTTGTTGTTTTCATTTGAATTTGTTGTTGTTGTTTGCCTTATACGAAACTGTGTTTGGCATTAAAATGATAGCAATGTGTGTTGTTTTTTAATGCCACCGCAATCATTGTGAGCCACTTTGAGCTCGACATCTGTTGCTGGAAAAGCAGGATACAAATATTAAATCAACTCAGCTCAGCATAACGAGTTCTTCCTGCTCACAAGTAGCCCAACAAGCACAGGTCACCTTTGGCCCTGACTGGGTAGCAACCCTTCACGAAGAGACCACATTTCTGAGTATCCTTCTGGAAAAGGAGGCTGACGTACCATGGCACCTTTTCTCCAACCTGGGGTCCCCTCCTCCTTGGCTTTCAACTCCCTGGGCAGGTCCCAAATCACTCCAAAGGGCCACTCGGCTTCCACGCCTGGCTTCCAGCAAGTACTCGCCTCTCATTCATACAGCCAGACAGACCCACCGGGCCTCTCTCAGGAATGCTCATAGCACAAGCTGTGGCAAGGCAGTTCCCTGCAGCTCCTGAAACCTGACCCCTCCAAGGTGTTGCTCCCACTACCACTTCTGTCCTCATAATTGGAAACAGACCAAGACCTTGTTCCCTCCTGATTGCAGCCAACTTCAGCTGCCTGGCTTGCTACCCACAACAGTGTGAGGAAGAGCAACCAATCTTTGTCCCCAGCCCCAGAAAAGGCAGTCCCATCTCTCTGGGCAAACTCCTTGGGGGCACCTGGGCCCAGGGCTTTTATTTCAGACGGAACTCACCACAACTCAGTTCTGGCCCTTCTCAGGTGAGTGCTGTTGCCATTATCAGAGGAGGGAGGCGTTCATGGTGAGTTAAAAGGTAAAGGGACCCCTGACCGTTAAGTCCAGTCGCAGAAGACTCTGGGGTTGCGGCGCTCATCTCGCTTTACTGGTCAAGGGAGCCGGTGTTTGTCCGCAGACAGCTTCCGGATCATGTGGCCAGCAGGACTAAACCGCTTCTGGCAAACCAGAGCAGCGCACGGAAACGCTGTTTACCTTCCCGCCAGAGTGGTACCTATTTATCTACTTGCACTTTGACGTGCTTTCGAACAGCTAGGGGGGCAAGAGCTGGGACCAAACAATGGAAGCTCACCCCGTCGCAGGGATTCGAACTGCCGACCTTCTGATCGGCAAGCCCTAGGCTCTGTGGTTTAGACCACAGTGCCTTGGTGAGTTATGTCACCTCTTTCTCTAGAAAAATAGCACTGCCGTGGCCCAACCTCTTATGGACACTGTATGGGCACGTGGAGCCCGAGTGGTCCGGCACAAGCTTACTCAACCCTCAGTCACATCTCTGCATTTGATAGGAAGCAGAGGGAAAGACAGATCTGTGCATATTTGGGATACAGAGCCTGAGCACATAGATAGATAAACCTAATACTGGGGGCATGAGGTAGAGGGCTCCCCCTTCCCCACTCCTCTTGCCTGACAACAGAGCTCACTTGGCTGCACCAAGCATGCAATAGTATCCGAGCAAGACTACAGAAGGAAAACAATTCCCCCCTCTAGCTACTGCTTGCAGAGTTCCCACTCCAGGCCTCAGAGACATCCACGCCTGTTGCGCAATGGGCAAACGCTCCCATGGCAATGCCTGACAAGAGCTCCCTCAAAAGTCTTAACTGCTCCCCAATGCCCATGAAGCCTATATGGGACTCAGCCATGTCAAAGTGGGAAAGGAATCCCATGAAGTGTGGCCACCAGGGCAGACGGCTGTGCTAGTCTTAAACAAAACCAAGGCAGCCTTGCAGGACCGACGCTAACTGTGACTTCCAAGAGTGCCCTGCAACAGTCGAACAAAATCTTGAAGTGCAACAGGACCCTCCCCAGCGCCAAGTTCCTTCGTGTTTTAAGAGGCACCTCGCAAGCCCCGGACAGGCTGGAAAGGCAAAAGTAAAAGGAAGCTACACAGAATCTACGCAAGATAACTTTCTGTTCTTTCTTTCAGAGTTTGAACCAAAGAGGGCTGGAGAACATACGAGGAAGATCTGTTTCGAAAAGTTCTGCTTTCTTTCTCGGCTAAGAAGTGAACTTTTTGTCTTGCCAGAAGGGGTGAAGGATGGAAAAAGCGATACATTTTCACTTCAGTTCTTTTAATGCAAAAACGTGCAGAATTCCCGGCATCAAGAGGGTTCCCCTGACTCCCAAGTCTTCATGCCTCCCGAAGTTACCTCGGGTTAAGTACTTAATTCGTTCCGGAGGTCCATTCTTAACCTGAAACTGTTCTTAACCTGAAGCACCACTTTAGCTAATGGAGCCTCCTGCTGCCGCCGTGCCACCGGAGCACAATTTCTGTTCTCATCCTGAAGCAGAGTTCTTAACCTGAAGCACTATATCTGGGTTAGCGAGGTCTGTAACCTGAGGTACCACTGTATTTTGATTATGTATTTTGTGGCTTTATATTTTGATTTTATTCTGTGAACTGTCCTGAGACCTCCGGGTATAGGGAGGTATAATAATAATAATAATAATAATAATAATAATAATAATAATGTCAGACCAGTGGCCAAAGTAAAAAGTCACCTCAGGAGAAATGAACATGGGTGGCTGAAGGGGCCCCTTCTCCCTTTCAGGCTGTGCATGCTCCACCCACAGCACACAAACACAGAGAGCATTAAACAGTAAGGGCCAATGGAAACTGACGTGCCAGTGTGCCAGAGGTAAACACAATGATTCCAGGAAAGGGCTGACATGATCCACTCTTCCCTTCACTGTGATAAGATCGGCAGAGAAAGTAAACAAAGAGAAGAAGTATCCCACTTCTAACTATTGTTGTACTGTGGGTGCAACCTTGAAGGCAGCATAAAGGTATTTTAAATGAAAAAATAAACAATGTTGTTAGGAGGCTAGCAATGCTAGTTGGTTGAAAGGCTAGTACAAATGCTTGGATAATCGCTATCTCTCTCTCTCTATCTCTCTCTCTCTCTCACACACACAGATTATTCCCCCACCCTTTGACGGCTCCGGTGACAGTTTCACAGGTGCCCTTCAAGATGACAGCAATAGAGGCCACCAAGAATAGCAGCAGGAGAGATAGAAAGTGAGTAGGCTGACAGCCCAGAACAGCTGATCTGGCTGGGCTTGCCAAGTAACAGAGATCTGTGAGTTCAGGCCAAGGCATTTCTGCACTCTTCCCCCCCCCCAACTGCCCAAATACACACAACCTGGCCAAGGCATGAACAACAAAAGATGTAACCTCAGATCTGAAGGGAAGAGGATATTTCTGAAGACCTCTCTATCTTGGTCATGTGAGAAGCAAGTTCTGTGCAGAATCTACTACAGATAGAAAGAGGATTCTCTCCTATGCTTCCACAAAAACCAAAAACAAACCAAGCCTAGGTGCCTAGCAATACATGAGCTGTTTTATACTAGTAATTCTGCTTACTGATTATGGTTATTATTCTAGCCTTATACAATGTGCTATATGCCAGCCACTAACAAGGGCACCTGCAAAGAGCCTCCAGGCAACCAGAGTTTTGTTTCATTCAGGCTGCACAACGCAGGGTAAACTGACATTCAGGTAAAACACATCAGAGTAATTTCCAATGCCGCTTCATGGCCCGGGCTTCTCCTCACAACTCCACCTTGGCTGCTTGGAATGCAAAATATTTTCCTAGGCCTGCCTGGGCTCCCTTTCCCTGCCTTGCTGACCAAGCCTGCACGTTTGAGAGCAGTGAGAATGTAACAGATCTTGCATTTCATTACAGGAAAGTCATATGACTTGAATTTGGGAAGTTGTGCTTTAGGCAAAGGGGAAAGCTGAACACTGGGGCTCAAAGAGGTACCCTGTTGCTTCACATGCTGCAGGAGCAAAACCACACCACACCAGAGAGGCAAGCTAGAAAGAAGCAAAACAGGCTCCCTTGGGCCACACCCATCTGGGCTGCAGGTTGCCTCACCTGCAATGTGGGAGCGGACCCAACTGGAGGCTTTGCCAGAAACCAAGAAAGGCAATGAGAACTGAACAACGGTAGCATTTCCCCCCCAAAGATAAATTTCTTAAACTCTTAAGCAACAGGTACTAGGGGCATATAGCACCACAGACCGTGCTACGTGAGATCAGGAGACTGAAGAAGACAAGAGAGAGCCTTGCCTGCAAGTTGCACATCTCTTCTCCTTACTAAGGCATGACAATGTGAAGGAACAAACTTTCACAAATGACAATAAGAGAACGGGGCGCAGGAAAGAGCAACAGGCGGAGAAACCACAGTGACAAAGGAGGTGGAGGAAGACTCAGGGTGCAAAAGATGGAGGCCAGCATCGCTTAAGCCGCAACTGGCCAGTAGTGTAGGCAGGGAAGCAGAGGGCGATTCCTTCCCACGCCTCCCCAAGCCCGATTTCCTTGGCTTCCTTCTTGCTCCCCAGCAATGCATTTCTGGGCACATGCTCAGAGCCCACCAAGCGCCCTCTCTAGCCCCCCCGCCCCGAGGCGCAGGCATGGCAGGGGGTCTCCCCCAGGGGTGGCTACTTGGACACAATATTTGGGGGGGAGGGCTAGGCCCCACCCCGCATAACTGGTCACATGCACACCATCTGAAGGGCCATGCCCGTCGCCACGGGGAGGGCAAAGCTTGAATTGGGGGGGGGGGCAAAGGGACCTGGCCCCTGGGAGTTGGCACCGAGGGTCTCCACGCGCACCATGCCTGGGAGGGAAGCGCCTCCTCTTTTTCTTTTTAAACTTTTTTATTAAAACAAAACATACTATCCAGAAACATATCCTCCTTATTTTTCCCCCCATTTTTCCTCCCACCCACACCCACGCCCCAACTTCCCTCAGTACCAGTCTTTTGTTTTCTCAAAGAATGATGTTTTCTGCATGTTACGCAGTTGTACAGATCCTCAAACTATTTAGCTGATTAAGGTAAGGTAAAGGTACCCCTGCCCGTACGGGCCAGTCTTGACAGACTCTGGGGTTGTGCGCCCATCTCACTTAAGAGGCCAGGGGCCAGCGCTGTCCGGAGACACTTCCGGGTCACGTGGCCAGCGTGACATCGCTGCTCTGGCGAGCCAGAGCCGCACACGGAAACGCCGTTTACCTTCCCGCCGGTAAGCGGTCCCTATTTATCTACTTGCACCCGGAGGTGCTTTCGAACTGCTAGGTTGGCAGGCGCTGGGACCGAGCAGCGGGAGCGCACCCCGCCGCAGGGATTCGAACCGCCGACCTTTCGATCGGCAAGTCCTAGGCGCTGAGGCTTTAACCCACAGCACCACCTGCGTCCCATTTAGCTGATTATTATCGATAAAAAAGTTTGTGGCTGTTTATTCCAAGCCAGCCAAGGAGTCCAGTTCGCTCTGCTGCGTCTTCAAATACTTGGTAAAGGCTTCCCAAGTTCTCCTTGTATGTCAGCGCCTCCTCGAAGGGGTCAGGGGGGCCCTTAGAGCCCCTTCTCCCCGGCCCCAGGGACCACCCCAGCCTCAGGCCCGCCCGCCCGCCCGCCCAGCCAGCCGAGAGGCGGGGAGCGTGGCCAGGAGAGGCAGGACCGCGGAAGAGGCCTCCCCTCCCCTCTCACCTGGTCCGAGGCCTCGTTCTCGCTGCTGTAGCAACACCCCATGGCGGCGTCGGGAGAGCGGCCTGGCCTGGCGGGTCACACGCGGCGTCGGGCGAGGCCCTCCGGCGGCTTCGGCGACCCCCGCCGGCCTCTCGCTGCCGCTCTCTCGTGCTTCTTCCCCTCCCTGCCCTTCTTCCGGCCACGTGACGCTCGCCCTACGGTGGGGGGGAAGGTGTTTTTTTCACGTGACCGAGCGGCTACAACATCCGGGGAAGGCGAAGGCCGGGCGGGGGAGGAGGGAGGCGAGCTCACGTGATGCGGAACAGGAGGAATAGGGGGAGGAGCTTGCGGGAGTTTGTTTTTTGTTTCCCTCTCCGGACGCGCCAACCAGCCGCGCGGACGGGGCGCGCTTGCGCAGTCGGAGAAAAGGCGTTTCCCAGGGAGAAATCGTACGGCGGCGAGTGCGCATGCTCGCTGAGGGCGGGCATAATAATAGGAATAAACGTTATTGTCAAGACCCTAATTGTAATAAATAATAATAATAATAAACATTAATGTCAAGGCCTGAATAAGCATTAATGTCAAGGCCCTAACTGTAATAATTAATATTAATAATGATAAGTTTTAAAAAATAATAATGTCAAGGCCTGATTAATGTCAAGGCCCTAATTGTAATAATAATAATAATAATAATAATAATAATAATAATAAACATTAATGTCAAGGCCTTAATCGTATTGATAATAAAAATAGGATTAAGCATTAATGTCAATGCCTTAATTGTAATAAGAATAAACATTAATGTCAAGGCCTTAATTGTTACTTAACAAGGAAAGTAGACTTTTTATCAAGAGGAATAATATCCTTCCCTTAATTGTCCCTTACTTAAAACAGCTCTTAGGAATGGAGAGTAAATTCACTGTCAAGTAATTCCAGAGCCTCCACTGCTTCTTCCTGAAACGCCACCCTCTGCACAGTCCCGCAGGGCCATGCCCCAAGGAGCTTACAATTCAGGCTGTGGGAAGAATAAGAAATGGAAGTAAGGGCAGTGAGAGGAGGGGAAAGGCTGGGCCTTAATAACCGTGGAGTGGGAAGGGACCCCAGGGGTCCTCTAGTCCACCCCATCCCCACAAGGCAGGCCTCTCAGCTAAAGCGTCCCGGACAGCAGGCCACCCAGCCTCTCCTTAAAAACCTCCCAAGGAAGGAGAGTCCACCGACTCCTGAGGGAGACTGCAGGATGGAAGTGTTTAAAGTCCATGATTCTTTGAGTGCCCTTAAAAAGTTGCGCTGTGGGTTAAAGCCTCAGTGCCTAGGACTTGCCGATCGAAAGGTCGGCGGTTCGAATCCCTGCGGCGGGGTGCGCTCCCGCTGCTCGGTCCCAGCGCCTGCCAACCTAGCAGTTCGAAAGCACCTCCGGGTGCAAGTAGATAAATAGGGACCGCTTACCAGCGGGAAGGTAAACGGCGTTTCCGTGTGCGGCTCTGGCTCGCCAGAGCAGCGATGTCACGCTGGCCACGTGACCCGGAAGTGTCTCCGGACAGCGCTGGCCCCTGGCCTCTTAAGTGAGATGGGCGCACAACCCCAGAGTCTGTCAAGACTGGCCCGTACGGGCAGGGGTACCTTTACCTTTACCTTTACCTAAAAAGTTATACAGTACACCCGTGTCAACCTATTAGATGAAAAATATCTCAACTATTATCACATTGAACAAAACCACTTTTAGGGGGATATACCATATTTTTCTGTGTATAAGACTAGTTTTTTTTCCCTAAAAAATAATGTCCAAAATTAGGGGGCGTCTTATACACGGAGTGCTGAGGGTGGATTTTCTTAAATCTGACTCCCCCAAAATAGGGGGTATCTTATAGATGGAAAAATATGGTAAATAAATTGTCTTCTTTGGCTGATTCAGACACAGAAATTGTTGAATAGTGGGTAGACGTAGCAGACGACGCAGCGATTTCTCCAAAGCAGCTCTTTATTTGTAAGCTGGAACAGAACTGATCAGCAAACATCTGAGCCGGCCTGCTTTTATAGGCAGCCAGCTGTCAACATTGTAGCAACAACAACCCAGGGTTTCTCACCTAAAGTAACTGACGTGGACCTGAGTGAAAACTACATACACAATACACCTTTTGGCCAGGGTGAGAACTTCAATACATAACATGCCTCCCCTCCAAGATAAGGCATAAGTTACAATCATAGTGGTTCCATTACATACAGCTTTACATGTGCAATTTGTCCAGTGAACATAGTCTCTTAAATACGCTTGGCACTTGGAAACCCTGCTGGATCACCGAGGGCCAGTACCAGAGTCTGGGTGGCCTTGCGGATTTCCTGGGCGGAGAGTTAAGCAGCTTCTGAGGCCATGGCCTCCTTAATGACTTTCTGTAGCGTGAGGTCTGGCTTGGCAAGGAGACGCCGTTGCAGATGGATGTCCCGGACCCCGCAGACAATTCGATCCATCAGGGATCGTCTAAGTCTCGGAACTCGCAGTGCATTGCAGCCTCTCGCAGGGAGGTGGTGTAGTTGTTGATTGACTCCCCCTCTGCCTGGTTCCGGTGGTAGAACGCATGGTGGGCAGCAATCTTGGACGGCTTTGGCGCGTAGTGTTTGCAGAGCTTCTCTTGGATCGTGTCCCATGGCGTTGTCTGGACTGCTAAAGGCGCAACCAATGCTCGGGCCATCGCGAACACCTCAGGGCCACAAGGCTAAGGAAGAGGCCCTGCTTCTGCTCTACAGACCCTCTTGTCAGCTCATTTGCTTGGAGGTAGCAGTCGAACCGAGCAAGGTAGGAGTCCCATGATTCAGAGGCTGGGGCAAACGGCAGTAGAGGCACGAGTGAAGCCATGGTTCCGATGCTGGCATGGAGGTGATGGATGGAACACCATGCTCTAGCCAGAACGGTCAGCTCTGAATTGGTTCTGCTCCATGATTTCGCTCAGTGTTTCAGCTCCGTGATTCAGCTCATTTCAGAGGGTGGCCACGTCTGGCTGTGTTCCAATGTCCATCGATCCCATCCTCGTCACCAGTGTTGAATAGTGGGTAGGCATAGCAGACGACGCAGCGATTTCTCCAAAGCATCTCTTTATTTGTAAGCCGGAACAGAACTGAACAGCAAACAGCTCAGCCAGCCTGCTTTTATAGGCAGCCGGCTGTCAACATTGTAGCAACAACAACCCAGGGTTTCCCGCCTAAAATAACTGACGTGGACCTGAGTGAAAACTACATACACGATACTCCTTTTGGCCAGGGTGAGAACTTCAATACATAACAGAAATAACTGCTGCTATCTGGCTATGGCAGAATTCACATAACACCTTTGTTCTAGGGAGGAAAGTTGGTGGGATAATAGATGATGAGCTTGCTATCTAGGGCTGTGACAGGTGTCGTCTGCCCAGAGGCAACAGCACAGGCGTATTCAAGGCAAATCTAAAACACCAACAATTGGGAAACACTGGCCTGCGAGCGCTCCAGTTGGAGAACAGCCTTTACCAAAGGTGTCATGGATTTTGAAGACACTAGAACTCAGGACGCAAGGGAGAAACACGCTAAGAGGAAGGCACGCTTGGTAAATCCACACCGTGATCAACTCCCGCCTGGAAACCTATGTCCCCACTGTGGAAGGACATGTGGATCCAGAATTGGCCTCCATAGTCACTTATGGACTCACTGTTAAGACCATGTTCATGAAAGATGCTATGAGAAAAAAAACTGCTCCTTTCCCCATATGGGGTACCCAAGAGCCCATATAGAGTCCTTTTGTAGGTTCTCTATCAGTAGGAGAAAATAACAGAGACCAACCAGAGAATATTGAGAAGCAAAGCAGCTAGTAAGCCTAATCTTTATTGAAGCTGTTGCAACAGGGAGCTTCCGCACACACACAGGAGGTGGGAAGGAACCCCAAACAAAGGTGTGCCTGCCCTTATATAGACTTTTTAAATTGCCCACCCTCAAATTCCAGACCACCCCCAGAAACATCATACATATATCACAGAAAGGGTGTATCCCAGGACCACCTCCCCCAATACATCATACATACATCACAGGGGGCGATCTAAAACAGAATCCTGAGTGTGTTGTTTATCTCCTGTCTGCCATTTTGTTGTTGTTTAGTCGTTTAGTCGTGTCCGACTCTTCGTGCCCCCCTGGACCAGAGCACGCCAGGCACTCCTGTCTTCCACTGCCTCCCGCAGTTTGGTCGAACTCATGCTGGTAGCTTCGAGAACACTGTCCAACCATCTCGTCCTCTGTCGTCCCCTTCTCCTTGTGCCCTCCATCTTTCCCAACATCAGGGTCTTTTCCAGGGAGTCTTCTCTTCTCATGAGGTGGCCAAAGTCTTGGAGCCTCAGCTTCAGGATCTGTCCTTCCAGTGAGCACTCAGGGCTGATTTCCTTAAGAATGGAGAGGTTTGATCTTCTTGCAGTCCATGGGACTCTCAAGAGTCTCCTCCAGCACCATAAAGTCTGCCATTTACCTGATTGCATTATCTGGGTTATGGCCACTTTTTTTGTTATTGTTGTTTAGTCCTTTAGTCGTGTCCGACTCTTCGTGACCCCATGGACCAGAGCACGCCAGGCACTCCTGTCTTCCACTGCCTCCCGCAGTTTGATCAAACTCATGCTTTTGTTACTACTACTTAATTCTTGAATCCAGGTCAAAGGTAAAGGTAAAGGTACCCCTGCCTGTCCGGGCCAGTCGTGACCAACTCTAGGGTTGCGCGCTCATCTCGCTCAAGAGGCCGGGAGCCGGTGCCGTCCAAAGACACTTCCAGGTTACGTGGCCAGTGTGACAAAGCTGCAGCTGGCGAGCCAGCACCAGCACCGCACACGGAAACGCCGTTTACCTTCCCGCTATAAAGCAGTACCTATTTATCTACTTGCACTTAGGTGTGCTTTCGAACTGCTAGGTGGGCAGGAGCTGGGACCGAGCGATGGGAGCTCACCCCGCCGCGGGGATTCGAACTGCTGACCTTACGATCAGCAAGTCCTAGGCACTGAGGTTTTACCCACAGCGCCACCCGCGTCCCATGGACCAGAGCACGCCAGGCACTCCTGTCTTCCACTGCCTCCCGCAGTTTGATCAAACTCATGTTTTTGTTATTATAACTACTTAATTCCTGAATCCAGGTCAAAGGCTCACCCAATTCACACCTTAAACGTGCTCTTAAGGCAGAATTTGTGAGCACAGAGACACGGGGAGATTTCCCATTTCCTTTGACCTTGCAGAGAAATATTTGAGGTCATTTTGGGAGAGAGAAAATGGTTTCAGTACTTTTCTGTGGGTTTCAGACATGTGGTTTACATATTTGTATGTGTTTGCTTGGTACATTTATGAACATCTATTTTATACGTATAAGACCTTAAAATTCTTATAACAAAGTCAATCTTACTCGGCTACAAGTTATCGTCAAAGAAGAAGAAGAATTGGGAGACAAGAGTGTGGCTGCTGATAGCCCTGATACAATCGTCCACTAAGCGGCAGCATTGCAAGAAACAAAACATAAGCCAGGGGTCAGCAACCTTTTTCAGCCGTGGGCCGGTCCACCAGCCCTCAGATCACAAATTCCTATGCCCCACAAATAACCCAGAGATGCATTTTAAATAAAAGGACACATTCTACTCATGTAAAAACACACTTATTCCCGGACCACCCACAGCCCGGATTTAGAAGGTGACTGGTCTGCATCTGGCCCCCGCGGGGGCCTTAGGTTGCCTACCCCTGACATAAGCTCTTGGTCCATCAGGAAAATAATAAATCCAGGGATCCTCGATGCCTGTAAAACCAACTGTAAAATCTCTTAGCACAAAGCAAAAGATGACTTAACAGCAGGCAAGCTTTCCAGAACTCTTCCTCTTGGCTGGAAGTTAAAAGCAAAAAAGGGAGGTCATGGTGCTTTGTGGTCTGTGTTCAGTCACATACTTAGATGACAAAGCATCTAGTGGCACTTTAAGCACTTACAGATTTATTGTTACAGGGGTTGTTGTTGTTTTTTTGGGGGGGGGTCACCTGGATCCCTTCCAGGCCTCTGATCCTGCATCCAGCAAGGGCTAGAACTGAGTAGGAAAGGCAGCGGAGCCTGCCAAACCAGTTCCTTTGTTAAGGGCTTTGGCTGGCCAGCTTAATGGAGTCATCCGCATCTCAAAGAATGTGCCAGGTTTCAAGAGCTGCAACTCTAGTGATGGAGCTCTCTGGGAAAGCGGGGTGGATAGGCATTTTTCCTTCCCTTGGCTGGTAGATTGTTATGTACTAAGTTGAATAGGATCCAAACTGCAGCAGTCTGATTGGTCCTAGAACAATAGGATCCAAACTGCAGCAGTCTGATTGGTCCTAGAACAATAGGATTCAGAATGCAGCAGTCTGATTGGTCCTAGAACAATGCAGCAGTATGATTGGTTGGCAGGAACCACCCAATCATGCTCCAGATATAAGTGAATCCACAACCTGATTGGCTTACAGTAGAATTCCAGAATTAGCCAATCATGTGCAGCCCATTGTGTAAATAATGTATATAAAGCAGATACTTTGAGGGGACTTGCATTCATTCCTCCGCACCACTATGAGCTGAATAAAGAGCATGAAATCACTTTGCGACTCTGAGTATATTTCACTGGCGAAGAGGATGGGATCCCGCTGAGCTGACTGCCATACACAGCATAGATGGAAGAAGGATAGCTGGGGTTATTGTGTGAGAGAACGGAAAAAGACTGGATGATGAAGGCTGGAAGCTGCAGGACACAACAAGATGTCTTGCGGTGTTGTAAACAAAAATCTGCCCTTTTTTCCCTTATGGTGTACCCAAGAGCCCATACAGAGTCCTTATGTAGGTTCCCTATTGGTAGGAGAAAATAACAGAGGCCAACCAGAGAATATTGAGAAGCAAAGCAGCTAGTAAGCCTGATCTTTATTGATCTGTTGCAACAGGGTCCTCACTCACCGCAGACAGGAGGGAGGGGGAACCCAGAACAATGGCAAGCAAGGCCTTATATAGACATTTTAAATTCCCTGCCCAGGAGCTCAAGACCACCCCTCCATACATCATACATACATCACAGAAGGGGTGTAACCTAAGACCCCCCCCCCAGATACATCATACCTATATCACAGAAAAGGCGGTCTGCAGCAGAAATCTGAGTGATTTGTTTTTCTCATCTGACAGGTTACTGGTTTAATGGCCACTTGATTGGATTGCCTGGCTAGTCTTTTGTAATGATAACTACTTAGTTCCTGAGCCAGGTCACAGGCTCACACCCTATTCATATCTTAAATGTGCCCTTAAGACAGGATTTGTGAAGGAAAAGACAATGGGGAGGTTTCCCACTTTGACCTTGCAGAGAAATAATTGAAGTCAATTTGTTCAGCACTTTTTTTCTGTGGGGTTTTCAGACATGTGGTTTATATATTTATGTACATGTTTGCTTGGTACTTTTATGAACATTTATTACATATCTAAGACCTTAAAATTCTTATCACAGCGCTGTGGTAGAATTTGGAAAACCAAGGGGGAACCTTTGGGAGTGCTAGCTCCGTGAGCCCCTCCATCCTATGCTCAGGTTGCATATATGTGTCAGTTAAACCACATATCCTAAAGATACAAGGAGGTCTCCACTAACCTCTTCCAAAGGAAACCGAACCCTGGAGTGCCTTCCCCCTTGGAGACTGGGATGGCTGTGTGACGTTATAGCACAAGCTTTTGTGGACTACAGTCCATGTCAGATGTGCTTCAATAGTCCACAGAGGTGTTTGCCACCAAAAGAACATAAGGAGAGCCTGCTGGATCAGGCCAGTGGCCCACCTAGTCCAGCATCCTGTTCTCACAGTCGCCAACCAAATGCCTCAATTTGAGAGCCAGTGTGGTGTAGAGGTTAAGAGCGGTAGTCTCGTAATCTGGGGAACCGGGTTCGCGTCTCCGCTCCTCCACATGCAGCTGCTGGGTGACCTTGGGCCAGTCCCACTTCTCTGAAGTCTCTCAGCCCCACTCACCTCACAGAGTGTTTGTTGTGGGGGAGGAAGGGAAAGGAGAATGTTAGCCGCTTTGAGACTCCTTAAAGGGAGTGAAAGGCGGGATATCAAATCCAAACTCTTCTTCTTCTTCTTCTCAATGAGAAGCCTGCAAGCAGGATCCGAGCACGAGAGCAATACTCTCCACTCCTGTGGTTTCCTATAAGCATTTATGCACCACCATCTCATAAAACATCAGAGCAATGTACAGCACTGTGTACACGATGCCAACGAAAAACCATTAAAAACAGTACAGTGGTACCTCAGTTTACATACACTTCAGGTTACATACGCTTCAGGTTACAGACTCCGCTAACCCAGAAATAGTGCTTCAGGTTAAGAACTTTGCTTCAGGATGAGAACAGAAATCGTGCTCTGGCAGCGCTGAGGCAGCAGGAGGCCCCATTAGCTAAAGTGGTGCTTCAGGTTAAGAACAGTTTCAGGTTAAGTACGGACCTCCGGAACGAATTAAGTACTTAACTTGAGGTACCACTGTACAGAATGTTTATGAAAATGCCTGGCTAGAGATGTGTCAAAAGCCCCCTTGTTGTCTTGGATGCTTAGAAGGAGAGAGCTGCCTCCAGCTCTGGAAATGCTTGGGATGGAATGTGGGAGGGGGCAGCAGCCTTGAGAGATTGCTCTCGGCCAGGTGATGTTTGGGTTTCAGGTTGCGCCAGCCTCCCCCCAGGAAGAAATGCCCCAGTGAGATCATCCAGCCAAGCTTCAGGACAGAGCAAAGCAGACCCTCCAAGTCAGGGGTCAGCAAACTTTTTCAGCTGTGGGCCGATCCACTGTCCCTCAGACCTTGTGGGGGGGGATTTTTTTGGGGGGGGGGATGAACAAATTCCTATGCCCCACAAATGCCCCACAAATAACCCAGAGATGAATTTTAAATTCTACTCATGTAAAAACACGCTGATTCCTGGACCATCCGTGGGACAGATTTAGAAGGCGATTGGGCCGGATCCGACCCCTGGGCTTTAGGTTGCCTACCCATGCTCCAAGCGTCCCTATTTTCCAGGCACAGTCCTCGTTTTGCAGAAGCCGTCCCACTTTCTTATTGATCCTGGAATATTCATTCATTTTATAAACAAACAAACAAACTGCCCTATACCCAGAGGTCTCAGGATGGTTCACTTTTCCTTAGGACATCCCTGTTTTCATCAGAGAAATGTTGGCAGGTATAAAGGTATAAAGACTGGACAGTTAAGTCCAGTCGCAAACGACTCTGGGGTTGTGGCGCTCATCTCGCTTTACTGGTCGAGAGAGCTGGTGTTTGTCCGCAGAGAGTTTTTCTGGGTCATGTGGCCAGCATGACTAAGCCGCTTCTGGTGAACCAGAGCAGCGCACGGAAATGCCGTTTACCTTCCCACCGGAGCGGTACCTATTTATCTACTTGCACTTTGACGTGCTTTCAAACTGCTAGGTTGGCAGGAGCTGGGACTGAGCAACGGGAGCTCACCCCATCGCGGGGATTCGAACTGTCAACCTTCCGATTGGCAAGTCCTAGGCTCAGTGGTTTTTAGACCACAGCGCCATCCACGTCGCCAAGGAGATAAGTAACTACAGAACCTTTAGAAGACACCTGAAGGCAGCCCTGCAAGTTTTTAAAATGTTTAATGTGTGACATATACATAATAAACTTACGGTTATGGTTAAATAGGACGTCCCTATTTTCATCATGAAGGGCTTCAATCAGAGAAATGAACATAGCCACCAGAAGTGCTCAACCAAGTCCCAGAGCTTTATCTCCAAACCAGACTGGAGAGAAAACCCCTCTGCCTGTTCTCTTGAGTTCTTCTGTAGATCCCCTTGGGGGTCTTTCTTTTCTCTGGTAAGATCAGGAATAAAGCCACCAACTTGTGCATCTTCAATTTTATGGAGGTGGACGTATTGGGGGGGAAATACTTTGGCAATCCCACCTGCCATTGCACCCAACGTGTTTTGACTGTATGTGATTTTGGTTTGGGCACTGTCTCTGGAACAGTGATACCTTGGTTCTCAAACATAATCCGTTCTGGAAGTCTGTTGCAAAACCAAAGCGTTCCAAAACCAGGGCGCGCTTTCCCATAGATAGTAATGCAAAACGGATTAATCCGTTCCAGACTTTTAAAAACAACTCCTAAAACAGCAATTTAACATGTATTTTACTATCTAACGAGAGCATTGATCCATAAAATGAAAGCAATAATCAATGTTCTATATACTATAAAATAAATAAGACAGTATTGTAGATGATAAAGATTAAAATTATTTTTTTTCCCTTACCTACACTGATGATAGTCATTCTTTGGGTTGGGGGCTTTTATCCATTTCCGCAGTCACACAATCAATCAGTAGCTGAACTGGGTTCCACAGTCACAAAGGCAAACTAACCGAAAAAGCCTCAAAAACAAAAGCACCAAACATAACCCGTTCCGGAAGTCCGTTTGACTTCCGAAATGTTCGAAAATCAAGGCGCAGCTTCTGATTGGTGCAGGCGCCCTGGAAACAATAGCCGACAGCCACATCGGATGTTCAGCTTCCAAGAAACATTCCAAAACCAGAACACTTCTGGGTTTTCGGTGTTTGGGAACCAAGGTGTTTGAGAACCAAGGTACCACTGTATATAGTTTGGAAAAGGACAGCAGTATTCTTCGATGTTGACTCAAGATGATGAACCGAAACATGACAAGTATCACCTCTTTTTCTCCACGAATGAATCCCTTTGTCCTTTAATCTTTATGTACACAGGTTCATCAGCCCTTATTCCAATTAAGTGACCTTCCCTCTCCACTGCACGTTGTTCTCACATTTTTAAGCATTACCCTAAGTACACAAGAAGAGCCTATCTAGTTCAGTATCCTGCTTTCACCGTGGCCAGCCTGATGCCTGTGGAAAACATCCAAGCAAGACTCCAGCGCAAGGTTATTCTCCCCACCTGCGATATTCCCCATCTGCAAATGATATTCAGAGACATACTGCCTCTGGCCACAAAGCCATTGTGGCTGCTAGTGTGATAGGAATTTTGAGGTCTTAGATATACGTTAAATGTTCATAAGTGTACCAACCAAGCATGTACATAGATCAGCACAGAAAGACCGACCCGAAACCATTTTTTATTCCCAAACTGAGCAAATGTTTTCTCTGCAAGGTCAAAGGAAAATGGAAAAGCCTCTCCATTGTCTTTTCCTTCACAAATCCTGTCTTAAGGGCACATTTAAGATATGAATAGGTGTGAGCATGTGACTGGCTCAGGAACTAAGTATTTATCATTACAAAAGACTGGCCTGGCTCCCCAGGCAATCCAATCAAGTGACCAGTAAACAGGTAACCTGGCAGACAGGAGGTAAATAAAGCACTCAGATTTCTGCTGTAGACCACCTTTTCTGTGATGTAGGTATGATGTATCTGGGAGGGTGGTCTTGAGCTACACCCCTTCTGTGATGTATGTATGATTTATCTGGAGGGATGGTCTTGAGCTCCAGAGCAGGGAATTTAAAATGTCTATATAAGGCCTTGCGCGCCAATGTTCTGGGTTCCTCCTCCCTCCTGCGTGTGGTGAGTGAGGACCCTGTTGCAACAGAAAAATAAAGATCAGGCTTACTAGCTGCTTTACTTCTCAGTATTCTCTGGTTGGCCTCTGTTATTTTCTCCTACCAATAGGGAACCTATATAAGGACTCTATATGGGATCTTGGATACCCCATAAGGGAAAAAGGGCAGATTTTTGTTTACAACACTAGCCATTGGCTGCCTTCGCCATGAACCTGCTTAGTCCTCTTTTAAAGCCATCCAGGTTGGTGGCCATCACTGTTTCCTGTGGCAGAGAGTTCCACAGTTTAACCCTGTGCTGCATGAAGAAGTCCCTTTTTTAATCTGTCCTGGATTTCCCAACATTCAGCTTCACCGAATGTTATGAGAGAGGGGGAATAACTTTATTCTGTCCACTTCCTCCATGCCTGGCACAACTGCATAAACCTTTGCTATAGTCTCACGCTCGCCTTTCCTCTAGACTACAAAGTCTCAAAGCAGACTTTTTTTCACAGGAGAGTCCCTCTTTCCTGCTAATCATTTTGGTCACCGCTTTCTGAACCTTTTCCAACTCTACAATAGTATTTTAGAGGCAAAGCAACCAGAACTGTACACAGTACTCAAAATGTGGTCGCACAATAGACTCGCATAATGGCACTGTGATATCGGCCGTTTTAATTGTCTTTCCTAATTATCCCTAGCATGGAATTTGCCTGTTTCACTGGGTTGACATCTTCACTGAGCTCACTGCTGTGAACCCAAGCTCCTGGTCCTGGTCCATCACCACCAGTTCAGGCCCCGTGAGTCAATAAGTCAAATTAGGAATTTATTTATTTTTTTGCACCCACGCACATCATTTTAAACTTGTTTGCACTGAATTGCATTTGCCATTTGACCACCTCCAACAGAGAGCTCCTTTTGGAGCCCTTCTGGGCCTCGCTGTTATTCATGCAGATGTTGGGACTTCCCTCCGGGGTAGATTTCGCTAATTGACTTCTGCACCTTGGCAAGAGGAAAGAGGAAAAAAACAGTGATTGTAAGGCGGAGGTCCTAGACATGCTCAACGGGGAGGAAGCCCCACTGAAGTGGGATACATGTCAGACTAAGTATGCAGACGAAATGTGCTCGGGGCAAGAGGAGGCAGCTTTGGAGAAGCGAATTCCTCCTTATCTGGGCTTTTAAGGAAATGCATTGCTGTTTGGGGTCTCCCTCCCTCTCTTCTCTTGAAGTTTTCAACCTCTTTTTCCCCTGATGGCTGGGAGAGATAGTGGCTTTTGCTCTGAAGTGGGGGTTTTTTTGTTGTTGTTTTTTTGCTTTCCAAGGCAGAAACCATTTAGCATGGCATATGTGCCTTAGCCAAAACTAGGAGGAGAAGGAGGGGGACCTCAGTTTGGGTGGGTGGGGGGAACAAACAGCCTCCAGTTTATTGTTCTGGAGAGAGAACTAAGGTATAATTACAGGGTGGTGTGGGTTCCACCCCCCCCTCCGCCTTTTACAGCCCTTTTGTGAGCCCCACCGGATTCCCTGCAGTTAAATTTCCCCGTCTTGCTCATTCAAGACCAAACGCATCCCTGGCTGCTGCTGCTGCTGCTGCAGCCTCGCCTCTCCAGAGGACCAGAAAACATCCTGGATTCAGGAGGGTTTCCTGCCTAGCTAGACCCAGCCAGGTAAAACCTTAACTTGGGGAGGCTCTTCTCAAAGGGGGTGAAAGTCAGACGGAGGGCAAACCCCAGACTGGAGGGGAAGCTTGCGAGCTTGGAACCAGGTGCAAATTGCGGAGCTGCAGAAAAGGAGTTTGTGGCTCAGAGACAGGGCAGCTGCTTGGCTTGCAGAAGGAGGAGGCAGGTTCGCACCCCAACCCACCCCACGCATCTCCAGGTAGGGCTGGGAAGGCTCCCTCTCCACAAAGCCCCGGGGGGGGGGGACACACTGCCAGGCTGGGTGGGCAATTCGGAGCCGAATGGACCGACGTGCCAGTGCCTTCCTTCAAGAGTTTGGGTGTAATCTTTGACACCTCCCTTTCTATGGAGGCGCAGATTGCAGCTATACAAAGGGGGCATTTTCCCATCTCCGCCAAGCTAAGCAGTTGGTCCCTTACTTCAGTGGCGTAGCGTGGGTTGTCAGCACCCGGGGCAAGGCAAGTAATTTGCGCCCCCTAACCCGTGGATTTGCGCCCCCTAACCCGTGGATTTGTCCTAACCCCAGATGTTGCGCCCGGTGCGGCCGGGCCCCCCTGCACCCCCCACGCTACGCCACTGCCTTACCTTTCCCGCCCTGACCTGGCCACTGTGATCCACGCGACGGTCACCTCCAGGCTTGACTATTGTAACTCGCTCTACGCGGGGCTGCCCTTGAGACTGACCCAGAAACTCCAGCGGGTGCCGAATGTCGCAGCGAGGCTCCTTACGGGGTCTTTGCTGCAGGATCACATTCACCCAGTGCTATACCAGCTACACTGGCTCCCGGTGGAGTACAGGATCAGGTTCAAGGTGCTGGTTTTAACCTTTCAAGCCCTATACGGCCTAGGACCCTCGTACCTACGGGACTGCCTCTCCTGGTATGCCCAACAGAGGACCTTACGGTCTACAAATAACAACACCCTGAAGATCCCAGTGCCCAGGGAGTTTAGACTGGCCTTGACCGGAGCCAGGGCCTTTTTGGTTGTGGCCCCGGCCTGGTAGAACGCTCCCTCACAAGAGACCAGGGCCCTGCAAGATTTGACATCTTTTTGCAGGGCCTGCAAGACAGAACTGTTCCGCCAGGCCTTTGGCCAGGGTTCAGCCTGACTCATTTTCTGTTTGTATGAACAAGTACGAAGGAGGTTTCCCAGCCCGTTCACTGGTCCTGACGAGTATTAACCGCTTTCTGTTGTTAGCCGCTCTGAGCCCGGCTTTGGCTGGGGAGGGCGGGATATAAATAAATTTATTATTATTATTATTATTATTATTATTATTATTATTATTATTATTATTATTTCAATTTAAACTTGAGGATGGCCATTTGTCCAGTCTAATTTTGATTTATTTGAAATACTTTTGGGATGCATTTTAATCAATTGTTTG
This sequence comes from Podarcis cretensis, assembly GCF_951804945.1. Lineage (NCBI taxonomy): Eukaryota > Metazoa > Chordata > Lepidosauria > Squamata > Lacertidae > Podarcis > Podarcis cretensis. The sequence goes on along the minus strand of NC_137173.1, from coordinate 5,453,069 downwards.
TTTTTATTTATATTGTGTTTTTATATGATGTTAGCTGCTCTGAGCCCAGCCTTGGCAGGGGAGGGCGGGATACAAATTATTATTATTATTATTATTATTATTAAGGGGAATGTTGGGCTAAGGGAACCCTATGTTATGGTTCTCTTATGGGGCAACACATAGAATTTCAGAGTTGGAAGGGGACCCTGAGGATCATCCAGTCCAGCCCTCAGCAATGCAGAAATATGCAGCTGTCCCATATGGGGATCGAACCTGCAACCTTTGGCATTATCAGCACCAGGCTCTAACCAACTGGCCAGAGCAGGCTTCCTCAACCTTCGCCCTCCAGATGTTTTTGGCCTACAACTCCCATGACCCCTAGCTAGCAGGACCAGTGGTCAGGGATGATGGGAATTGTAGTCTCAAAACATCTGGAGGGCCGAGGTTGAGGAAGCCTGGGCCAGAGGAAGGAAGAAAAGGTAACAAGCCTGGAAAACAATGCATGAAATATCCACTGTATGCCAAATATTTAGCTCTCCCCGCCTTCTAGTAGTACATTGTCCTCTCCCAGTTGCATTTCTGCCTGACTCCACTCCCCTGCTTTGCTGAACCCTCTTTGTCTCCTTCCTGTTCCTTCTTTCTCCCTAGAATAGCACACAGACGCCAGTTGTCCCCTGCTTCTTGAACCCAAGCCCTTTTCTGTAAGCTCCGTGGCAGCAGAGACCTGGCTATATTTGCCTATGTGGAAACCTAATCAGGCATCTTCGGATGTGGGTTGGTGACAGTTGCACCAACGCTCCTTCCCTGCTCCTCCTTGCTTTTTTTTTTTTTTTTTTAAATCATTTTTCATTTTCATTCATTACATACATCTCATATTCATAACATTTACTATGCATTCCTTCCTTCCTCCCCTCCTGGGCTTCCCCCAACTTCCGCTTCTGGTTTGTTTCACCCACTTTGCTCCCTCCTAAAAGAAAATAACGCAGGTGGCGCTGTGGGTTAAAGCCTCAGTGCCTAGGACTTGCCGATCGAAAGGTCGGCGGTTCGAATCCCTGCGGCGGGGTGCGCTCCCGCTGCTCGGTCCCAGCGCCTGCCAACCTAGCAGTTCGAAAGCACCTCCGGGTGCAAGTAGATAAATAGGGACCGCTTACCAGCGGGAAGGTAAACGGCGTTTCCGTGTGCGGCTCTGGCTCGCCAGGGCAGCGATGTCACGCTGGCCACGTGACCCGGAAGTGTCTCCGGACAGCGCTGGCCCCTGGCCTCTTAAGTGAGATGGGCGCACAACCCCAGAGTCTGTCAAGACTGGCCCGTACGGGCAGGGGTACCTTTACCTTAAAAGAAAATAATACTAACAACATATTTATACAATAACATCTAACCTAAAAACATAAAGATGAAAATAAGCACACCATATTATTTCTCTATCTTCTACACATTTTCTAAGACTAATGTGAAAGTTTATTTAAATCCTGCCATCAAGTCTATAGACTTTCTTTGTTTCTGCAAGTATAATATAAATGGTTCCCATTCTTTTTCAACGTCTCTGTTGCCTTTTTCTCTTAGTCTGTCTGCCATTTTTGCCAGTTCTGCATAGTTCATCAACTTCTCTTGCCATTGTTCTTTAGTTGGTATTTCTCCAGTCTTCCAATTTTGTGCAATCAACATTCTCGCAGCTGTAGTGGCATACATAAATAAAGTCCTCTTTTCTTTCAGTATATCTTGGCCTAAGATACCTAGTAGAAAGGCTTCTGGTTTTTTTTACAAACGTTATTTTCAACATTTTCTTCAACTCCTTATATATCATTTCCCAATAAGCTTTTACCTTTTTGCAATCCCACCACATATGATAAAACGTACCTTCTGCTTCGCACCTCCAATACTCTTTCTTTTTTATACATTTTTGCCAATTAACTGGTGATATATACCATCTATACATCATTTTCATATAATTCTCTCTCAATAATATGCAGTCTGTAAATTTCAAGTTTACTTTCCACAACCCTGCTCCTCCTTGCTTAGCCCCCAAACCTCTATCCCATCCCTGCTTCGATCACACCCCCAGAGCCGTTTAATAGAAAACGGCAGGTGTAATCTTCTCATAATACTAATTATTATGAATGGTCTCTTGGGAAAAGCTTTGGAGAAATGACTTAAAGTTTATGGCTTGCTATATTTTAAAAGAAAATTCTATGGTGTTCTACCGATGGTACGTTACACCAAGCAAACTGGCGAAAATGTATAAAACCAGCTCAAATCTTTGCTGGAGATGTAAAGAAACAGAGGGAACAATGTATCACATGTGGTAGAAATGTCATAAATATTTAAAAAAAACTTTTGGGAAATCATCTCTAATGAGCTTTCAAAAATGTTCAAATCAAAAAGCTGGGAGCCTTCTTTTTAGGTATTATTGCTACAGATATAGCGAAAGAATTAAGAAAGGTATTTATGTACGCAACTGCTGCGGCGAGAATGTTAATAGCTAGATGGTGGAAGGGAGATAAAATACCAACTAAATTGGAATGGCAGGCGAAGTTATTTGAATATGTAGACTTGGCAAAGATGACAGGGAAAATTAGGAATCAGACAAACCAAGAATTTAACAAAGAATGAGATTGATTCCAATTATATTTAAAAGAACATTGTTCTCAGATAAAATCTTTGACATGTTTTGAACAACTTCTGCAATGATATATTCTACCAAGAATGTGGACAATTGACAATAAGTTTAAAAAATGCAATTATGCAGTCAACAAGGTAATGATGGACCCCTATCGAGGATGACAGAAGTCCCGATATATGGAAGAATTTTATTTTATATGCGAGGTGATTTGTTTTACTATCTGTTCTTTTGTGGTGGAGGGAGCACTTCCTTCCTGGTTTTCGGTGTTTGAGTACCAAGGCGTTTGAGTACCAAGGTACCACTGTAGTTCTCTTTCCCCTCCAGGCTGCTGATGGAGGTCCCGATCCCGCTTGCTCTCCTCCTGGCCGCCTGGAGCTGCTCCTTCCCCTCCTCCTGCTCCTCCTCGCCCTCCTTCGCCTACCAGCTGGCCCAGCTGAGCAGCCGCCGCAGCAGCTGCAAGCCCGTGCCCAGCAGCATGAGCCTGTGCCACGGCGTGGGCTACAGCGAGATGCGCTTGCCCAACCTCCTGGGCCATGAGACCATGAAGGAGGCGCTGCAGCAGGCCGCCTCCTGGGTGCCCCTCCTCACCAAGCAGTGCCACCGAGACACCAAGAAGTTCCTCTGCTCTCTCTTCGCCCCCGTCTGCATCAGCGAGCTGGACGAGCCCATCTTCCCCTGCCGCTCCCTCTGCGAGGCCGTCCGGGACGGCTGCACCCCCGTCATGGCCGCCTTCGGCTTCCCCTGGCCCGAGATGCTCAACTGCAGCCGCTTCCCCCGGGGGAACGAGCTCTGCGTCCCGCCTGCCGGCCCGGCCGACAGAGTGCGGCTCCCAAAAGAAGGTAGGCGAGAGGTGAGCGGGCCGGGTGGCCGGGGCGGGAAAGCCCCCAGGGAGGACCAGGGCAAGGGGCACAAGCAGCCCAGCTCTTCCTTCCCTCTGAGCTGCCTTTCCCCCCTCACTGCTTCCCTCAGAGGGTCGGACAAGGACTTGGGAGACATGGGTTCGAATCACGTGTACCTACGAAGCACATACATAGATCAGCACAGGAAGACCAACCTGAAACCATTTTTTATTCCCAAACTGACCTCAATTATTTCTTTGCAAGGTCAAAGAAAAATGTAAAAGGCTCCCCGTTGTCTTTTCCTTCACAAATCCTGTCTTAAGGGTATGTCTGTGTATGAACAGGGTGAGCTGCTCCTTGAGTGTCAGGCGGGGCAGGTCCTTGTGTTCCCCACGGGACAAGTCTCCCAGGTGGAAGACAGGGGGCCAGGGGCCAGATCAGGACCTCCAGCTCAGAGACACCCCCCCTTGGGCACCTACAAAAGACTAGCCAGGCTCCCCAGGGTATCCAATCAAGTGAGCATTAACAGGTAAACCTGTCAGACGATATAAACAAGGCCCTCAGATTTCTGCTGTAGACCACCTTTTCTGTGATGTAGGTATGATGTATCTGGAGGGGTGGTCTTGAGCTACACCCCTTCTGTGATGTATGTATGATGTTTCTGCGGGTGGTCTTGAACTCTAGGGTGGGAAATTTAAAATGTCTATATAAGGGCGGACACACCTGGGTTCTGGGTTCCTCCTCCCTCCTGTCTGCGGTGAGTGAGGACCCTGTTGCAACAGATCAATAAAGATCAGGCTTACTAGCTGCTTTGCTTCTCAATATTCTCTGGTTGGCCTCTGTTATTTTCTTCTACCAATAGGGAACCTATGTAATAATTCTATATGGGCTCTTGGATACCCCATAAGGGAAAAAAGGGCAGATTTTTGTTTACAACAGCTCGCTTCTCTCAGCCCAATCTACCTTGCAGAGTTGTTGTTGGCATTTTAAACGAGGAGGGGGAAGAACTGTCTGTACCACCTTGAGCTTCTTGCAGAGGAATTTCGGCCATATTATTTCCTTGAGCAAGTGCAATAGACAAACCAGAAACGCAAGACATAAAATAAATCAGTGTGTCCGTGCGACCCAGTCAACTGGGTACCTGCCCCGACAGATATCAATATATGTATGCTGTGATTCAATTGGGAAAGGCAGCGTCCGTTTCTGAGCACCTCAATTGAAGAAGGAAGTTGAGAAGCTGGAAGGTGTGCAGAGAAGGGCGACCGAGATGGACCAAGCGCCCGGGATACATGCCTGATGAGGAACGGTTGAAGGAGCTGGGTATATTTAGGATATATCTCCTTTGCTCCTCCAGACACAGTGTGTGCTGCCTGTCTGCATACTGAGATTGGGGAGAAGGAATTCCTGGAGAACATCTGCAGCCAGGACTTTGGTGAGTCTCTCGTTCTGTGTGCTGGCCAGGGAAAAGTGGTGCTGCATGTCTGGGGGGGGGGAATTCACGTGAATGGAAAACCGCCCACAAGTGCAATGGCACTTCTCCTTCAACCCCCAAATTACTGGGGGATCCCCAGAAATGGTTTGGGAAGTGCCTGGGGAGAGAAGAAGGATAGGCCATTCATTCATTGCACTCACGAATGTTACTCAACTGGCACATTGACTCAGAATATGCTCCCATTACCAATTATTCCGCATCTTTTATTCCCCTTCCTTCCCTCCCCCTCCCCTTTTTATGAAGATTACCCGCTCTGGGATCCCACAGCTAATTCTCCCCTGGTTTCCTCGCTGGCCCAAATAGGACTAATTTAGCCAGCTAGCCCTGGTGATCATCTAATGTTTATTGGATGGATTTCCCCCCTAAATTTATTTTTGAATTCTGAATTTATTGTTAATCACATTTTATACTGTATTTTACACTGTTTTTTGTTGCAACAATTAAGTGTTTTAAATTTGTTGTTAGCCGCCCTGAGCCCAGTTTTCTGAACCGGGAAGGGCGGGGTATAAATAAAAATTTATTATTATTTATTATTATCTAATTTTTGAAGCCACATTCGCAAGACGTTCAGCAAAATCCATATCGGTTTTGTAGTTTCTTGGCTAGTGTGGCTTTTTGATGGTTCCCACTCCCACCCCCACCCCCGTCAAACCGATTGCAAAACTGGATACTGTACGGGGTAAGCCATAATGTGGACACCCCCTAACAGCCATTATGCTGGCGCATTTGACAGCTTCGTGAACATCGGGCGGGCGGGGAGAGGTTGCGGTGGAGGCCACCCCCAAAAGTCCTGCACATTTGGTGAAGACATACCCCACCCCTCCTTCTGATGTGAACCGCCCTGAGATCTTTAGAGGGCTGGTAGTATATAAATTTGAATGATAAATAAATAAATAACAGAAAACACCTCTCTGTGTAAATGCAGCTTGAAATGCAACAGTGGATGGAATGATATTGCCGTGTTTCAAGCCACGATTGTGAACGTAATCAGCATCTACAACCCTGCCTGCCTGCCCCAAATTAGCCGTGGTTCGTGCATTGGGGGGGGGGGGGGAGGTTGGACTAGATGACCTTTGGGTCCCTCCCAACCTTGTAATTCTATGAGGAGCAGTGCCGGATTTACGTATAAGCTAAACAAGCTATAGCTTAGGGCCCCACTCTCTTGGGGGCCCCCAAAAAATGTAAAGGGGGGAAAACCTGGATGTACCTTTCCAAAATATAAGATAAAAAACAAATAAAATAAAACCTACATACAGCAACAGTGTTTTGTGTTGTGTAGGCTCCTGTGATGTACCATATTTTTCGCTCCATAAGACGCACCAGACCACAAGACGCACCTAGTTTTTGGAGGAGGAAAACAAGAAAAAAAATATTCTGAATCTCAGAAGCCAGAACAGCAAGAGGGATCGCTGCGCAGTGAAAGCAGCAATCCCTCTTGCTGTTCTGGCTTCTGGGATAGCTGCACAGCCTGCATTCGCTCCATAAGACGCACACACATTTCCCCTTACTTTTTTAGGAGGGAAAAAGTGAGTCTTATAGAGCAAAAAATACGGTAAGTCATGGGCCCCGCCTGCTCGCCTACTCCCTAAAATATCCCTGGTTTGCTGATTTCTATATAAAGGGTGCCTACATTCTGCTATTTATCATTATTTGTAGTTTGCATCATATATTTACACCTATCATTATTTCACGTTATAGCAAATTTCTAGAGACTAGATTATGAGTCTTTACAAATTGTGTTTCTAAAGGAACGTTTGTTATCGCCAAATGCCAATGTGTTTGCATTATTAAGTTTGTTATGAATAAAAAATCATTTTAAGTTAGAGCTTAATTATTTCACTATTAATGTACTTCTTAACTGTATTTCAGTTCAACAATTACTTTGATAAAATGCATATTTTGTTATGTGCAAATGGCTTTAGATACCTATTGGGTCCATAAATTACCAGATAGCATATATTCAAAACAGTGACGGTTTGCTGTTGGCAAAGGACAGCTGGACATATAAAGGGCCCCATTACCTTCAGGAGCTTAGGGCATCATCAAACCGAAATCCAGCCCTGGTGAAGAGGCATACGGAGGTCGCGGTCGAGGGGTCCTAGCCAATGGCCACCAGAAATGGTACAGGCATAGCTGCCAACTTTTTCCCTTTTTTAAAGGGAAATTCCCTTATTCCAAATAGGATTCCTCGCAAGAAAAGGGAAAAATTGTCAACTATGGGTACAGGAATTTCAGGGGCAGCCCTTGACGGCAGGGAGCGAGGAGGGAAAAAACCCAACTTGCAGAGGAGCCTCCCCACTAACCCTGTCCCTTTCCCCTCGCTTCTCCCTGTCTCCCGCAGCCTTAAAAATGAGCATCAAATCTTCATCTGCCATCGACGGGGACCTCCAGGTGACCCCTGACCTCCGGGGGCGCACCCTTTACAGGCAGGACGGCTGGTCGGAGGAAGAGCTGAAGAAGCCGGTTCTGTGGCTGACCAACGGAGAGGCCTGCTCCTGCGAGGAAGTGACGGCGGCAGAGCCTGGGTCCGTGGTCCTTGCCATGGGGCACAGGGTAGCTGGCCGACTCGTCCTCTCCTGGGTCAGGAGGTGGCGGCGGGGGGAGAAGGAGCTGAAGAAGTTCACCAGGGCCGTGCGGAAAATGCAGTGTTAAGAGGCGGCAGCATTTCCTCCTCCCCTCCCCACCCGACCAGGTTCTGCGATTTATCTTCTGCTGCGGAATTCCTGCATCACGGGGGGGGGGGGGGGTTGGGATGGATGACCTTGTGGGGTCCCTTCCAACTTTGCACGTCTGTGATTCAAGCCAGACAATGCGTTTAGATTTAGCCGGGCTTCTGGCGTGCCCAACACTTCCTCCAGATGGTGTTAGGATATGGTATCTAATATTGGCCAGGGGTTGGGGAAGGTGGCCTTTGCTGGTCGCCAGAAACACAGAGGTGCCATGCGCTGATGCAACTTGGCAGAGGCGAGGCGTTGAATTTATGCTCAATTTCAGGCACAAAAGCAACTTCCTTTCCTATCCAAAAGGCCTCTCTTGCTAGCCAGTTTCCAGCTCTAGGGTGCCACCATTCCAAACTTCCATCCGGATTAGAATTTACCTCTGCGTGGAAACCGCAGTGATAAAGACATTTGTCCCTCCCAAGCCTCAAATTAGTAGACTACTGGGTGTGTGTGATATTTCCCCTGAAATCCAGCATTTTATACTGCGTGTTCACATTTCGTGACTTGTTTATCCACTAAAACGTTTGTTTCAACACCTGAATCAATAAATATACGGCTGTTTGTGAAAGCTCCTTCTTGGTTTCTAACGTTAAATAAATTGGAGTTCTTGTTATTAAATATACCAAGAAAAAAGCACACCAAGAACTCAGGCCACACGTAGTTGTTATCTCTGAGAAACGTAGAAAATGACAGGATATATTTATCCGAAAGTCTTCAAACTTACACAACCCTTTAAAAAATTAGCTGATGGAGGTGAATACATCGAAACAGGGCCCTGCCCTGGCTTCTGATCCATAATTGACTTCTGACTTCTCCTCAATGATTGAAACTAAGACCTTCACGTCAAATCTGACTATGGACTAACATGAATTTATCTCTACTCATAAACTCTTATCTCTAATTCTGTAACGAATTATTGTGTTATACATATCTTTATGAGTTTGAGTTTGTAATCTCTGTTTGTAATCTCTATTTGAGTTTGTAATCCTTGTCAGAATACATACTTTTGAATGGATTAGTTTTTGTTACAATTGATTATTAACTTAAATTGGCCTGAGTTCTTGGTGTGCTTTTTCCCCCCAAATTTTTTTATTGATTTTCCAGAATTTTTAAACAAACAAACATACATTTTAGCTGTACTTAATCCAATCTTAGTAACATTGTTAAGTGACTTCCTCAAATCCCCCTAGCTAAATTTCAGTGTATTTCATTGTAACAGTTTTCCAAAACCAATTTTCTCATAAAATTAATTTAATCACAACATCTTTCTTCCTTTTCATTTTTACTTTAAACATATTATTTTCTAACATCACATATTTAAATCCTAGGCCTGTCTGGTATTTGCAAGTTTTTCCAATTAAGTTATCTTAGCATATTTAACTAAATAGTCTTTGAATTTCTTCCATTCCTCCTGGTACTCCTCCTCCTCCTGGTCACGGGCTCTTCCGGTGAGGTCGGCTAGCTCCAAAAAGTCCATCATCTTCCTCTGCCATTCCTCCACTGTTGGAACTTCTTGTGTTTTCCAATTCTTAGCTAACAAAATTCTAGCTGCAGTTGTGGCATACAAAAACAATCTAACATCTTTCTTGGGTAGTTCCAGACCTGTTATTCCAAGAAGTAAGGCCTCTGGTTTCTTAATAAATGTATATTTCAACATTTTTTTCAATTCATTATACATCTTCTCCCAGAAGTCTTTCACCTTGGGGCAGGTCCACCACATGTGATAAATTTCCACTTGGTGTGCTTTTTTCTTGCTTCCTTCTTGGTTTCTGGCTGGGAGGGAAGCTCAAGTCGGACGGGGCCTCAGCAGAAAGGACTCAGACGTGTATTGAGAAAAAGGGGAGGAGCAGGCTCTGATTAGCTCGGTGATGAGGGGGAAAGGCACTCTGCACATACTCAGAGGCACATGTGTTCCACAAGTCAAATACTGTAAGTGTCTATCTCAGGTTAAGATCTTGGGCAGGGGCTGTTTATAAAGTACCTCTTCGTCCACAGAGCTCCTCTTACTTATTATTTGTTTATTCCATTTATATCCCACCTTTTCCTCCGAGGAGGTGCCACATGTTGTTCTCTCCCTGACACCTGATTCAATCCCTACGACAACTCTGTGAGGTCAATGAGGCTGAGAGAAGGCAGTGACTGGTGCCTGAAGCTCACCCATCAAGCTTCATGGCCGAGGGAGGGGACTTGAACCCGGGTCTCTCCCAGGTCCCAGCCTGACACTCTTATCCGCTACACTGCCAGCCTGGGTCTTTTAATGAATCTGAGACAGTGAGCCAGTCTGCAAACTGTTGGCATTTGCCACCACAGCATTGGTGGTGGTTCTTGAGCATGGGCAAAATGACGCAGCCGACAAATTTAATAAATAGCAACAACAGTAATGGTGCAAGCTGAATGGCGGGCGGGAGTTCAACAGGCTCAGCTTCTCCTTTCCTCACTGCGTTCTGTCTAAATGCACAGCCTGGGCTAATCTCTGCCTCAGAGCCGCTGAAAGGAAGCAGGTCAAGCCCAGACTTGCGGGTGGGATCAGGGGAGGAGAAACTGGCCCCTCTCAAAGGGAACCGAGACAACTGAGGTGAAATGAGATTTGTTCCAGCGTGTTCCCAGTTATGCTCTTTGGCGCTGAGGAATTTGGTTTTTGAAAATCTCCTAATCAAGAACATAGATGCAAAAAGGGCTCGCTCCATTGCTGGAACGCATTGGCATGCCTGGGAGTCATTTTGGACTCACAGCTGTCCAAAGAGGCGCAGGTCAATTCTGTGTCCAGGGCAGCTGTTTATCAGCTCCATCTGGTACGCAGGATGAGACCCTCCCTGCCTGCAGACTGTCTTGCCAGAGTGGTGCATGCTCTGGTTATCTCCCGCTTGGACTACTGCAATGCACTCTACGTGGGGCTACCTTTGAAGGTGACCCAGAAACTGCAATTAATCCAGAATGCAGCAGCTAGACCGGTGACTGGGAGTGGCTGCCGAGACCACATAACACTGGTCTTGAAAGACTAAACAACTAAACAACAACAACACATTTCTGAGCACAATTCAAAGTGTTGGTGTTGACCTTTAAAACCCTAAACTGCCTCAGTCCAGTATACCTGAAGGAGCATCTCCACCCCCATCGTTCTGCCCGGACACTGCGGTCCAGCTCCGAGGGCCTTCTGGCAGTTCCCTCCCTGCAAGAAGCCAAGTTACAGGGAACCAGGCAGAGGACCTTCTTAGTAGTGGCGCCCACCCTGTGAAACGCCCTCCCATCAGATGTCAAAGAAATAAACAACTACCTGACTTTTAGAAAACATCTGAAGGCAGCTCTGTTCAGGGAAGTTTTAAATGTGTGACATTTTAATGTATTTTTAAACTTTTGTTGGAAGCTGCCCAGAGTGGCTGGGGAAACCCAGCCAGATGGGCAGGGTACAAATAATAAATTATTATTATTATTATTATTATGGAGCCACCCTTCATGCAAAGGTTCATAGATATAGCTCCCCTCCTTTTATCCTCCCAGTAACCCTGCGAAGCCGCTTATTTCGCTTCTGCTGAGGCTTCAGGGGCCTCCACCTTTCCCTCGGAAGCGGAGCCCCCTCTGCCTTGCCACCTGTGCCAGGATGACGGCAGGTGCAAAGCGAAATCCAAGAGGCGGCTTAGGTGACACCATCCATCATTTATGGCTCAGAGCAGGAGGGATGCTGCTCCGCTCGGCCTCTCGCCCCAGACACCTAGGGGAGTCAAGAGGGTCTCCACATCCCGGCCTCCAGGTGAGACACAACTGAGCAGGTAAGAACTGCCTCCCTGCCCCCCCCCCCCCGTGTCCTCAGCATCCTGCGGAAGCGCTGCCTCTGTTATTTCAGGTGAGGCAGAGAGGAGAGGAAGCATTTTTATTCATTTGCTCCATCGCCTTTTTCTCCAAAGATGGCCTGCGTGATTCTCCCCCTCCTCATTTGATCCCCAAAACAACCCTGTGAGGTAGGGCAGGCTGAGAGGCAGCGACAGGCCCCCGTCCCACCAAGCGAGCTTGAAGTGGTCAAATGGGAATTTGAACCCTGGTCTCTCCAAAGTCTTAGTCCGACACTCTAACCCAGGGGTCAGCAGCCTTTTTCAGCAGGGGGCCGGTCCACCATCCCTCAGACCATGTTGGGGGCCGGACTATATTTTGAAAAGGAAAAAAATGAATGAATTCCTATGCCCCACAAATAGCCCAGAGATGCATTGTAAATAAAAGGACATATTCCTCTCATATAAAAACACGCTGATTCCCAGACCGTCCGTGGGCTGGATTGAGAAGGCGATTGGGCCGCATCCAGCCCCCGGGCCTTAGGTTGCCTACCCCTGCTCTAACCACTACACCCCACTGATTCTTGGTCACTCCCAGAGCTCAGAATCCATGAGGAAACCAATTCCCTTTGGTTTATTACTCATTCTATTAAACTGCTCCACACAGATCCTACCCCCGAAAGTTCTTTGCAAAACGCATGAGGTTATTTCTTTGTCTTTTTGGACCCCCCCCCCATTCCCTTCTGATGATAAAATGACGGCTGTATAATAGTTGCCTCTACAATTTCACATGCTGAATGACCACCTTATGGCGAACTATATCTGTCCAATGACAGCTGGCACTGATGTTACAGAACTATCCCCGCCCAGAAGAGTTGATGTGGATACCAAATTCAAAAGACACCCCTATCTATACTGGAGGTCTCTTAAAAGCAAGGCAGGCAGCCAGCAGTTATCCTGGATGTGGTTTGTTAGAAAAGTTACATGCTTTGGAATAATGCAGTCTGGGTGGAGGGTCTCACTGACTGTGAGGTGTAGTGGTTAGAGTGCCAGACTCTTTACAACCAATGGAGGAACATGCCTTTGGGGCTGAAGTCAAACTGCTGGAAGGCTGCAGTGCCTACTGTAGAGACTGATAGAGGAGAGACATGTTTTGTTGCAGCTGGGGCAGAGGAAGGCATCCGGTTGTGTTGCTGCAGATGCACCCAGGCATTTCTTCTCTCTGTGCTCCTCCCAGAGGTCATTCCTCCTCTGGTCACTGCTACAGATAAACAACTCAACTACCTGTCTCCAGGCACTGCAGTCGTCCGCAAGGGATTCCCACAGGGCAGGTTGGTGCTGCCAGCCCTCATGGCATGTTTGCAGACATCTTCGTAGCGAAGTTAATCTGCCAACTGGCCTTGCGCTGAAGCCAGCTCCCGGTAGAGAACATCCTTAGAATCATAGAATCATAGAGTTGGAAGAGACCACAAGGGCCATCGAGTCCAACCCCCTGCCAAGCAGGAAACACCATCAGAGCACTCCTGACATATGGTTGTCAAGCCTCTGCTTAAAGACCTCCAAAGAAGGAGACTCCACCACACTCCTTGACAGCAAATTCCACTGTCGAACAACTCTTACTGTCAGGAAGTTCTTCCTAATGTTTAGGTGGAATCTTTTTTCTTGTAGTTTGGAACCATTGCTCCGTGTCCTTGGGGACCTTGCATCTTCCATTCTGTGAATGTGACCAAGCCAGCGTAGACAGGAATGTGAACAGGCTGGGGGTGTGGGCTTAGAAGAGCACATCTTTGTTTGAAAGCCACCACCAGTGTGGTGTAATGGTTAAGAGTGGTGGACTCGTAATCTGGTGAACCGGGTTCGCGTCTCCGCTCCTCCACATGCAGCTGCTGGGTGACCTTGGGCCAGTCACACTTCTCTGAAGTCTCTCAGCCCCACTCACCTCACAGAGTGTTTGTTGTGGGGGAGGAAGGGAAAGGAGATTGTGAGCCGCTTTGAGACTCCTTCGGGTAGTGATAAAGCGGGATATCAAATCCAAACTCCTCCTCCTCTTCTTCTTCTTCTTCTTCTTCTTCTTCTTCTTCTTCTTCTTCTTCTTCTTCTTCTTCTTCACCAATAAGGTCTTCTCCTGCATCCCCACCAAAGATGTCTGAGAGGGTGGTGGGACAGAGAGAAGGGCTTCCCCCCGGGCAGATTCGTTTGGGAAAAAACACTCCTTCAGATATCCTGGGCCCAAGACATATAAAAGGGACTAACGGTGTCTATTCATGTCTCCTTAGAAGTAAGTCCCATCCAGATCCGTGAGGTTTGCTCCCAGGGAAATAAACATGAGACTGCAGGCTGATCAAGAGTTTGGGGGGTGTCACCCAGGCCTCCCCTGCCCCGCTTGTGTCTCCCCAGGTCTGAGGACGGCAGACGGCTTCTCAGCACACTGCCATGGTCTCCCCGGCGATTGCGCTGGCGTTCATCCCTTTCGTGGTGACGCTGCTCATCCGCTACCGGCACTACTTCTGCCTCTTTTACCGGGCGGTGCTGGTGCGGCGGGTGCGAGACTACCTGACGGGCATCCCCAAGGAAGAGAGGGCCTTCCAGTACGTCTTGACCCACACCATCCCGGGAGACCCCCAGCACATCTTGGAGACCTTTGACCACTGGAGCTACCACTGCGAGTATCTCAGCAACTTGGGACCCCAGAAAGGTGTGCGATGGGGACGGGGGAATGTCCCTGTTTGCATCTGAGAAATGTTGGAGGGGATGGAATAGGACGTCCTGATTTTCATGGGAGAAATGTTGGAGGGGATGGAATAAGACGTCCTGATTTTCATGGGAGAAATGTTGGAGGGGATGGAAGAGGACGTCCTGATTTTCATGGGAGAAATGTTGGAGGGGATGGAAGAGGACGTCCTGATTTTCATGGGAGAAATGTTGGAGGGGATGGAATAAGACGTCCTGATTTTCATGGGAGAAATGTTGGAGGGGATGGAAGAGGACGTCCTGATTTTCATGGGAGAAATGTTGGAGGGGATGGAATAAGACGTCCTGATTTTCATGGGAGAAATGTTGGAGGGGATGGAATAAGACGTCCTGATTTTCATGGGAGAAATGTTGGAGGGGATGGAATTGGACGTCCCTGTTTCCATCGGAGAAATGTTGGAGGGGATGGAATAGGACGTCCTGATTTTCATGGGAGAAATGTTGGAGGGGATGGAATAGGACGTCCTGATTTTCATGGGAGAAATGTTGGAGGGGATGGAATAGGACGTCCTGATTTTCATGGGAGAAATGCTGGAGGGGATGGAATAGGACGTCCTGATTTTCATGGGAGAAATGTTGGAGGGGATGGAATTGGACGTCCCTGTTTCCATCGGAGAAATGTTGGAGGGGATGGAATAGGACGTCACTGTTTCCATTGGGAGAAATGGAATAGAACGTCCTTGTTTTTACTGGAGAATTGTCAGAGGGGATCGAATAGGACATCCCTATTTTCACCAGAGATATGTTGGATGGGATGGGAATGCAGTGAGGAATCCTGGATCCGTCTGTTTTTAATTTGCCTCTGTTTCTCTCTGAACAACCTACCCCATGTTGAAGGCCTGAGACACGATGCGATTGCCTTGGCCCCTTGACTTAATCAAGTGGCGGGGAGTTCCAGGGAATGGGCTCTTCTTAGGTCTAACTGTAATGAGAGGGAGAGCACACACTGGCAAGGACATAAGCAGAGGTGCCCAAACTTTTTTCAAAGAGGGCCAGATTTGATGAACTGAGGGCCGGATTAGACCCCCGAAACGGACTTTGGACATGTCTGACATAAGGAGAGCCATGCTAGAACATTGCAGGGGGTTGGACTAGATGATCCTTGGGTCCCTTCAGAGGCACAACAGCAGAGAAAGAAAATGGCCACCATGTCTAGCAGCTGTCTCCTCCGTGAATTTGTCGAATCTTCTATTAAAGCCATCCAAGCTGCTGGCCCTCACTGCCTCCTGGGGGAGGGAATTCTGTAGTTTTAAAACTTCCTGTTGCCCCTTCAAGATGCTGTTTTATTAGATGCATCGTATTGGCCCGAATATAAGCCGCACCTGAATATAAGTCACACCTTTAAAATTCGGGGGGGGGGGGGGAGAAAATTCTGCAGTCACTCACACCCGTTTCATTTTACCGTATGTCTGTTTCAGCAGCGATATCATCAAAGCCAATTTTTGTTAGGTCGCAAATTTAAGCCGCACTGTAACTTTCCACGATCAGAATTTGGGGGGGGAAGTGAGGCTTATATTCAGGCCAATACAGTATATCTACACATTTAGAAGCAGATCATAGCGGAAGCAATCAAACTTGTAAAGCAGGCAGCAGAACTGCTGATCCCGCATCAGAGTTTTTTATTTATAGCTGTGGCCGTTTTTTTGTGGTTTTAGTCTAGATAGAATTTTGGGCATACGTTGTACTAATGTCAGTTGCAGTAATCAGTGACCTGCCCTGGAAATATTTGGTGAAGGGCAGGCTAGAAGCACAAATCGCAAATAGATAAGGCCAGGTCACACAATCCCTCTTTCTTTCTGCTTATTTAAAGTGCTCCAGACCGCCTCTGGTAGAAGGCTGTGCCAAAGACTAGAGAGACCGCGGCAGGCATTAAGGAATGTAGAACCACAGAATTGCAGAGCTGGAAAGGTTTCCTAAGCATCATCTAGTCCAACCCCCTGCCATTTACAGCAGTGATGTCCAAACTTTTTCAAAGAGGGCCAGATTTGATGAAGTGAAGGGCCAACCAGAGAGCCAACCAAAATTGTTGAGCTTTTTTTAGAATAGAAGCTGTTGAGCTTCTTTTAGGATTGAAGTTGTTGAGGTTTTTTTTGGGCTTTTACCCCAGGAAATTAATTAATTAATTAATTAATTAATTAATAATAATAATAATAATAATAATAGTAATAAATACCCTGCCCTCCCCGGCTAGGGCTCAGAGCTGCTAACATCAGTAAAATTACAGGAAAAACATAACAGGGGGGAAAAACAACCCCAATTTAAAATACAGGTTAAAATGCAGCCTCGTTTTAAAAGTAGCCCATTGATCAAAACCAAAAGGGGAGGGCAGCATAAGGGTCAGACTGAGTCCAAACCAAAGGCCAGGTGGAACAGCTCTGTCTTGCAGACCCTGCGGAAAGATGTCAAGTCCCGCAGGGCCCTGGTCTCTTGTGACAGAGCATTCCACCAAGTCGGGGCCAGTACTGAAAAGGCCCTGGCCCTAGTTGAGACCAATAATAAACTGCCACAGGGGCCAGATTCAACCGACCGGCAGGCCGGATTACGCCCCCGAAACAGACTTTGGGCATGCCTGATTTACAGCAATCGAGCCAGGCACCTATATAACAGTTATTGAAAACAACCTGGTTTCAATGAGCTTCTAAGCTCACCATCTCTTTTAGTTATTCACTTTGGAACATCTTTTAGCCCTGATGCACCTGGGCTGTTTTAGGGACTGATTATTGCATTAATTTGCATTACAATTATTATTAAGTTATATTTCCCCCCTTATGCTTCAAGACACTCAGTATACGATTGTAAAAGAGACTCGTAGGAGCCAGTGGCATCCAGTCTCAGGTGTTCCCTCACAAGTTATTGCAGCTTTCAAACTCACCAGGGACCGGTTGGTTTTCAAAGGATGAAGTTTCAAAGCGTTTAAGTGAACCAACATTCATGAAAGAGGCACGGCGGAAGCGATTCCCACCCCCTCCCAGAGGGCCCAACCCACAGCCAACACAAGCAAAGAATCATGTTAATAGACTTTTGGTTGCTTTGTGCCAGTTTCTGGTCGAGGAGCCAACAGCGCAGCTGTAAATAGTGTCGTGCCCTGTTGCATTGGCTGCTGGCACACTGAAGCTGCCTGCCAACCGGGTTTCGGCGTCACAGCACATCCCTTAGAATTCTAGAGCTGGAAGGGACCCTGAGGATCATGTAGTCCGCCCCCCCCTTGCGGGGATTGAACCTGCAACCTGGGCGTTATCAGCACCACGCTCCAGCCAGCTAAGAGGAGAGATTGCCTCTGAGCATGGGCAGAGAGTCTTTACCTCTGGCACGGAGGAACCACAGCACTAAAGCCTTGGGCTTGGAGCCAGAGGATCACATTTCTGCCTTGATCCAGGCAGGAGTCTGAGCTCCCTAAGTCCGGCCGGCCAAAATTAGCAGGCCCCAAATAGCTTCTACAGCTATACACGCCGCACGAGACTTTAGCCCTCGGACTGTGAAGGCAGCAGCTATTCGTAGGGCCCTGGTGGCCCCCCCCCAATTTTTTTAAATTCATTTTATAACACAAATAAACAATACAAACAGAAATACAAACAATACAAATTCTTGTCTTGCCCTTATTTTTTCTAAACATTATTAGGTGAGCTTCCCCAAGTCTCCCCATCTGATTTTCATTTTACCTCATCTTTAGCAGTTTCATATATCATAAATTTTAACCATTTTTTACTTTTACCTTAAAAATCTTCACATTTCATC
Organism: Podarcis cretensis; assembly: GCF_951804945.1. Taxonomy (NCBI): domain Eukaryota; kingdom Metazoa; phylum Chordata; class Lepidosauria; order Squamata; family Lacertidae; genus Podarcis; species Podarcis cretensis. The sequence continues at coordinate 5,435,169 of NC_137173.1, read as the reverse complement.
ACTTACTAATAATACTATTTTAAAACACACTGTCTTCTACTTCTAACCCTACAGCCTATATCCACTTCCAAAGCTATTCTAAGATTTAAATATTAACGTGTTTTTTCCAAATATTCTTTAAACTTCTTCCAGTCTTCTTCCACCGTCTCTTCTCTCTGGTCTCAGAGTCTCCCGGCAAATTCGGCAAGTTCCATATAGTCCATCATCTTTGTCTGCCATTCTTCTATAGTTGGTAAATCTCGTTTCTTCCAATTCTTCGCTAGTAATATTCTTGCCTTGGTGGGCTTTTGGGTTTCACAGCCTTCCCCAAGACGGTGCCCTCCTGAGATTTCATACTCTGGCTCCCAACAGTCCTGGCCAGCCCCGTGGAGGGCACCATCTTGGAGAACGCTGTCTTAGAATAACCGCAGGGAATAAATTGGGAAGAGGTGGCTGGTTGCTGGCCACCCTCCATCCTTCCTCACCCCAAACGCAACCTTGATTTGATGCCTTCTAGCCAAGATCCTGGAGCGGCTGATCTATGAGAAGGCTCCCCTCCGAGTCTTGGAGCTGGGCACCTACTGCGGATACGCCACCATCCTCATCGCGCAGCTGTTGCCACTGGGCGCCCGGCTGTACACCGTGGAGATGGACGAGCGCAAAGCGGCCGTGGCCGAGAAGGTTATCCGCCTGGCTGGCTTCGACGATGACACCGTGAGTGCCTTGGGCTTCCACAGCTGAGTCCTTAAGCAGGTTGCCTATCAGTAGGAGGAAATAACAGAGGCCAAGCAGAGTATATTGAGAAGCAAAGCAATTAGTGTGCCTGATCTTTATTAAACTGTTGCAACAGGGTCCCCACTCATCACACGCAGGAGGGAGGAGCGACCCAGAACAATGGTGCGCAAACCCTTAGACAGTGGTACCTCTGCTTACGTACTTAATTCGTTCTGGAGGTCCGTTCTTAACCTGAAACTGTTCTTAACCTGAGGTACCACTTTAGCTAATGGGGCCTCCTGCTGCTGACGCACCGCCGGAGCACGATTTCTGTTCTCATCCTGAAGCAAAGTTCTTAACTCGAGGTAATATTTCTGGGTTAGCCGAGTCTGTAACCTGAAGCATATGTAACCTGAGGTACCACTGTACAGTCATACCTTGGGTTGAAGTTGCTTCAGGTTGAGCGCTTTCGGGTTGTGCTCCACGGCGACTCGTAAGTAACGGAACGCGTTACTTCCGGGTTTCTCTGCTCGCGCAGACGGTCTAAATGACGTCACGCGCATGCACGGAAGCGGCAAATTGTGACCCGCACATGCGCAGACGCGCAGTCACAGGTTGCATTCGCTCCAGGATGCGAACGGGGCTCCGGAACGGATCCCATTCGCATCCTGAGGTACCACTGTATACACTTTTAAAATTGCCCACCCTGTAGCCCAAGACCACCACCCCCAAAACATCATACATACATCACAGGAGGAGGCAGGTCTACAGAAGAAATACATCACAGGAGGCGGTCTACAGCAGAAATCCTGTCTGCCAGGATACCTGATAATGGTCACTTATTGCTTTACCTGGGCAGCCTGGCCATTCTTTTGCGATGGTAAATATTTGAGTCCCAGGTCATAGGCTCACCCTATTCACACCCAAATACGCCTTTAAGACAGGATTTGCAAGCAAAAGGACAGTAGGAAGGCTTTCTCCATTTGCCTCCCTTCCTGCAGGGGAATATTTGAGGTCATTGGGAGAGTCAAAATGGCTTCAGGATTGCTCTCCCGCACTATTGTGCCAATCCGTTATTGTCAGGACTTCTTCTTCCTCCCACCCCTTTGCCACCAAAGTCCGAGCTGCAGGCCTTGATTATCAAATTACCTCCCTAAAGGCATTTGGGATGACCCTGCCAACAGTACTTAACAGAAATGCCTCTGCCTCTCTTTCTTTCTTTCTTTTTTATTAAATATTTTATTTAGGATTTTCTTGTTTTACAGAAGTGTATTGCCTCGCATTTCCCCCCCCCCCCCCCAGTGTAACATTTTTACAAATCCGTTTCATTTGTTGAAGTATTAGGGGGAGAAGAAAAAAGAAAAAAAAGGGAAAAGAAAGGGGGTGGAGGGAGGGAAGATGGATGGGGGTGGGGTCAGGTGGTGGTGTTTCTATTATGCTTAATGTATGTAGAGTTTGGTGTCAGCGTTGTTTGTGTTGTTCACTTGTGTTCCTTTGGTGGTGAGAGAGTTTGGGGTTGGCCTAGGGTGTGATTGTTTGTTTGTGATTGGCTGTGGTGATCTTTGTTTTCGTGTGTGAGTGGGGTGGGTGGGTGTTTTGGATCAGGTTAGCCATATTGATTTGTATGCTGTTGGTGGATTATTGTCATTGTCTTGTTGGGCTGTGCATGTGATAAAGGGGAGCCATACCGGGGTGAAGGTGTCTTCTTCTGTTTGTCCCCGTGTCAGTTTCAGTTTGTTAGTTAATTTTTCCAGTAGGGCTGTTTCCCATACTATTTGGTACCATTGGTCCATGCTTACTCCTGACAGGTCTCTCCAGTGTCTGGTTATGGTGTTTCTGGCTGCTGAAAGTAGGTGGGCTTCTCTCGCGCAGGTGGAGCTCATCCGGGGACCCTCGCAGGAAGTCATCCCCCAGCTGAAGGAGAAATACGGGCTGAGCCACGTGGACTTCATCTTCATGGACCACTGGAAGCGCTGCTACCTGAGAGACCTGCAGCTGCTGGAGGCCCACGACCTCCTCCTGGAAGGGGCCACCATCGTGGCCGACAACATCATCTTCCCTGGCGCGCCTCATTTCATGCAGTATGTCAAGGCCTGCGGCAAGTATAAGTGGCGGATTCACAGGACCAGCCTGCAGTACTTCCGGGCCATTCCCGACGGCATGGCCCAACTCACGTGGACGGGTCTCCAGTGATGGGAGATGTCACTGTTATAGGAAAAACTGCTCCGTTTCCCTTATGGGGTATTCCAGAGCCCATACAGAGTCCTTAAGTGGGTCCCCTATCGGTAGGAGGAAATTACAGAGGCCAACCAGAGAATATTGAGAAGTGTTGCAGAAAACCCCCCCCCCCCCAATCATAGAGTTTGTACAAACATGACACACACACATGACATACGTGACACTTCTATTATAAATTCATAGAAAATCAGCCGTACATCGGATCTGTACCGTTCCACTTTTATTTTACACCTTGAAGGAAGGACAATCAAAGGAGGGTGACTTGACACAAGGCAGCCAACACGTCTGCAGCGAGCCCTACCCAGTTGGCATGCCAACCTTGATGGTCCTAGACAGAAGATCATTACACTCATAAAGGACCTGCATATGGAAGTGGATTCAGTACAGACTGAAACAAAGGACAGTGACCAGCCCTTCCCTCTGGGGGCAGGAAACAGGGAACTCCTCTTTGTCCTCAGGAATGTAATCATGGGGAGGGGGAAAGGAGGAACCGGACAGGTGACAAGACACTCAGGTTACCACCACAACTCCTCCCTGAACCCCTCCTCTTTGTGATGTGTCAATGATGTAGTTATGATGTAGTTATGATGTAGTTTTAGGGGTGTAGCATGGGGGAGTAGTAGCTAATAAAAGTTGGGGTCTTCTTTTGTTCGGGGCTTCCATCTTGTTCCACCTGGTGGCAGGTGGGAGTCCTGTCACCACAGTCTTCAATAAAGACCAAGCCTACTGGCTGCTGTTTTGCTCTGGTATTCCTGGCTGGGGTCCTTGGATTTTTTTGTGCAAGGGAGCCCTCAGATTTCTCCATTAACAGAAGCAAAGCAGCTAATAAGCCTGATCTTCAAGGAACGGTTGCAACAGGTCCCCTCTCACCACACACAGGAGAGAGAACCCTGAACAATGGTGTGCAAGGCCTTATAGAGAGTTTTGAAATTGCCCACCCAGTTGCCCAAGCCCCCCCCCCAAATCATACATACATCACAAGAAGAGGCAGTCTACAGCAGAAATCCTGCCTGCCAGGATACCTGATAATGGTCACTGATTGCATTACCTGGGCAGCCTGGCCATTCTTTTGTGATGGTTAATACTTTAGTTCCTGAATCCAGGTCACAGGCTCACCCTATTCACACCCAAATACGCCTTTAAGACAGGATTTGCAAGCAAAAAGACAAAGGGAAGGCTTCCCCCATTTGCCTCCCTTACTGCAGAGGAATATTTGAGGCCATTGGGAGAGTCAAAATGGCCCCAGGATTGCTCTCCTGTACTATTTCAGACACATGGTTCATATATTTAGATATGTGTGCATTTATGAACATTTATTCTAGATTTGAGACCTTAAAATTCTTATAACATCGCCAATGGGGGCCTAGACAGCTCCTTCCTCAAGAGCCTGAGATGCGGCTATAAAGAGATGGGGTGGTCTCCTTCCTTGCAGGGAAGGAGAGCAAAGGAAGATCCTGTCCTGGTTTGCACACCCCTGCAAACAGCCATGGAAATGGCACCAATATAACGAAAGCAAAATGACTCTGTTCTCACGCAAATTTCCCGTTTTTGGGTGGGTACTGAAGACCTGCTAACACTCATCTCCTAGCGCAAGACCGGCCAGTTTTTAAGCTGATCTATTTATTTCTTTATTTACTTTGAGTCACTGGGGAATGCAGATCTGACTTCCCCTTGGAAGGCCTTGCCAGATGGTAGAATTGAGGCAAGTGAGCTATTTGGATGTTGCAATTATCAACTGGCAGTTTGAAATCTTCTCTGCCAGCAAACAAAAAAAGCCCCGAGACTTCTCGATTGGAACTGATTAACAGGCCTCAGTCTAGTTCAAGGCGGTTCAAAAACAAGGCAAAAGGTAAACACTGTGAATTATATTTATAAATCTAACTTGAATGACTTTAGAGAATAAAACGATCTGCCCTGACTCCAACTGTCTTTTTTTCAGTCTGAACAAAATACCAGGGGCAAATGGATGGGGCTTTAAAATTAAAGGAAGGAGTTAGCAAATAGCGGGACGCGGGTGGCGCTGTGGGTTAAACCACAGAGCCTAGGACTTGCTGATCAGAAGGTCGGTGGTTTGAATCCCCGCGACGGGGTGAGCTCCCGTTGCTCGGTCCCTGCTCCTGCCAACCTAGCAGTTCAAAAGCACATCAAAGTCCAAGTAGATAAATAGGTACTACTCCGGCGGGAAGGCAAAGGCGTTTCCGTGCGCTGTTCTGGTTCACCAGAAGCGGCTTAGTCATGCTGGCCACATGACCCGGAAAAACTCTCTGTGGACAAACATTGGCTCTCTCGGCCAGTAAAGCGAGATGAGCGCCGCAACCCCAGAGTCATTCGTGACTGGACTTAACTGTCAGGGGTCCTTTACCTTTATACCTGGCAACATTTCTCTGAAATGTTTGAAAGCACGTCAAAGTCCAAGTAGATAAAGGTAAACAGTGTTTCCGTGCGCTGCTCTGGTTCGCCAGAAGCGGCTTAGTCATGCTGGCCACATGACCCGGAAGCTGTACGCCAGCTCCCTCGGCCAATAAAGCAAGATGAGCGCTGCAACCCCAGAGTCGGTCATGACTGGACCTAATGGTTAGGGGTCCCTTTATCTTTACCTAGCAAATAGCACCTCTCCTAGATGGCCAGGGATTGCAGTGTTTAGATGGGCTTTGCTCAAAGGTCAGTTACCAAATGAGCCAATCTCAGAACCACAGCAAATTTTACAACACCCTGACTGACTGAAGACCAAGAGAAAAACCATCACAAATTCCTTGTACTCATCAATTTAATCAGATTTCTGTCCTGCAATCACCGATGTCACCAAAGCAGCTTACAATAACAAAATTTTATTTAAAAACTACTATAAAAACAGCAGTGCAGGCGAAATCTGTGAAACCAGGCCATTAAAACACCAAACAACAGAGGATGATTAAACAGGGGCTCAGACATTATTTCAAGTTAAAACAAAATAAAAAAATTCCTTCCAGTAGCACCTTAAAGACCAACTAAGTTAGTTCTTGGTATGAGCTTTCGTGTGCATGCACACAGGTATCTGAAGAAGTGTGCATGCACACGAAAGCTCATACCAAGAACTAACTTAGTTGGTCTTTAAGGAAGGAATTTTTTTATTTTGTTTTGACTATGGCAGACCAACACGGCTACCTATCTGTAACTGGAATTATTTCAAGTTGTTAGAGAACAGGCCAGACTTAGCCTGGTGCCAAAAAAGCAATGAAAGGTCCAAGATAAATATCATCAGGGAGGAATTCTCACAATTTGGGCACCTTCCCTCTCTATAGTAACCTCCTGCCACCCCACCCTGTTTAACCTCCAAGCAAATTGGATCACACTTCTCAGGCAATACACTTTTTCACTAATGCCTCTTAAAATATTAGCGGCACAACAAATTCCCTGCATTGTTTGCGCTGTCGAGCCTGCCTGTTATTTCGCACACCAGTTCTGTTCCAAACTGAATTTCTGCCTCGGCTACAGTCTGCAGGCATTGTTTAAAGAGCAGGAATTGGCTACGCTCTGCCCTCTGTGGTCGGACACATCAATGCTTCTGAACACCACTTGCTGAAAAAACACACGGAGAGATGCTCTTGTACTCAGATCCTGCGTGGGGGTTTGCCACAGGCGTTTGGAGACCCACTATGAGAACAAGATGCTAGCCTAGATGGGCCCCTATTGGCCTGACCCAGTAGGCTCTTCTCAGATGGCTCAGTCAGTAGAGCATGAGACTTTAATCTCAAGGTCATGGGTTTGAATCCCATGTTGGGCAAAAAAAATTCCTGCATTGCAGGAGTTGGACTAGATGATCCTCGTGTCCCTTCCAATTCTACGATTCTAAGAGTCTTTGATTCTTACATTCTTTTCTCAGAGGTGTGCAGGCAATTCCCCACCAACACCACTGTGATGGAGCCTCAAACCACATGCCAGGGTGGAGAAGAAAAAACATAGGCCAGATAACAAAAGAAAAAGGTTTATTGACAAAACTGTTTCTGCCGAGAGCAGAAAACACACACACACACACACACACACACACACACACCCAAACGCAAACAAAAGACCGGCTGCCTTTGCTGCCAAAGTCAAGTGCTGAACCTCAACTCCTTTCCTCTCTGGAGTTTTTAGCTGCCTCAAACACTTCAGCAGAATGACAACGAACGAGCCCAGCGGGGCAGCACTTCTGCGGCAGGGATGGGGGCAGGAATGGGTCCCACTTCCCAGCCAGGATTCAGGGCAGGCCTGGATCACACACATGCACCAGCCTGCTTTGCAAACGGCCCGGCTCGGGGAGACATTCCCCTCCTTTCCTGCTCCACGGAGGACAGATACACATCCAAAGGCTGGATTGAGTTCTTTTGGGAATCTAGATCATCCACTGGTCCTGATCTTGCTCTGCTCCTTCCATATCCACCTGGGGAGGGACACAAAACGATGAATTGCTAAGAGACCAAGCTGAAAGGGAAGCCACTGCAAATGGACAGACTCTTGTGAGGATGTGAGCTACGTGCCCAGGCCCCCTGAGTTGCTCAGCTCCTTCAGCACTGCACCTCTGCTGAGGACCTCCTTGTATGCACTGCTGCCTCCCTCATGGTCCGCTGTCTGGCTACAAGGGCGCCCCAGTGAATCCCACAGAATTCTTCCCAGATCTAGACGTGGGAACGAGGAAGCCAAGACCCATGAGGAGCCCCCTACCAACCTCATTGATCTCCCCATCATCCGGAGACTCGTTGTAGTCGTTCATCTCGTCCATGTCTTGCATGTCCTCATCATCTTCGGAGTCTTCCTCACTGTCCTCGTCATCTTCGTCATCCTCTTCCTCCTCCTCGTCATAAGTCTGCTAAGGCAAAGCAAAGGCGCAGCCGTCACTTTCCTGCCAGCCTCTCCTCCCAGCTCCTGTGCGCCACAGAGCCCTTGTCCACAATGTGGGATCTTTCCTGTTCCAGCCCCTGGTCAACAGCTGACTTAACTGGCTGCTTAATGTTTTGCAAACTGCCTTGATACGGCTGTTACCGTTAAAGGTGATATAACAATATTTCAAATAAATTCAACCATGTGGCTTACCATGTAAGCCCTCAAGACAATATTACAATTTGTCTACACCCCTGATATCCTCAAGGCGGATTGCAGCTTTAAAACGCAGGAAGTTCCTCTCAATCCTGCAAGCTCTCCTAAATGATATGAAACACCTGTCTCAGTTCCTTTCCCTTTCTTACACATGTCACAATCTTCTTAAAAGGAGTCCAGGATTTCTCCGCTCTTTTGTAGCTCCTAAAGGGTAAGCCTAGAATTTCTCACATCCTCATTAAGCCTAGAAGGCCTTGTGCTTTTGTGCTATCTCCCTGCAAGATATAGGTGCCTGTTTTTCTGCAGAAGATGGTTATAATATAGTTATAATAGCAACCAGGAGAGCAGTAACCATTCCACTTTTAAGAGCAACCAGGGAATGGCTCAATAGGTACCAGAAAGTTTAGGTTGGCAGAGGAGTGATGATATGGGGGTGGCAATTGTGAGATTCTGATGTAAATGGTCCAATCGAGAGGAACCATGAGAGGAAAGGACCCATGAGATGGAGTGAAGCCATTAGGCATATCTAAGATAAGTGACGGAGGTGGAGGTAATCCCAGGGCAACAAGACTCTTTCCTCTGGTGTGTTATCATTATCTAAGTATGCGATGGTGGTGATGATGATGATGATGATGATAATAATAATAATAATAATAATGGCAGCCCATAACCTGCCCAAATCCATAGCTCCTTGAACAAACCCTCCCAATCTAGGTGCAGAACACCCCCGCCCCACCCCAGAGTATCCCAAGGGCTGACAAGGTTGTTACCTCGGAGGCAGGCTTCCCAATTGGGACCAAGTTGTTATCTTTCTCAGCGATGCTCTGCAGCTGTGACAAAGGGAGAAAATGTTAAATTAATTCAGAGAGACTATCAAGAACATCCAGAAGGAAAGTTCAAAATGAAGACAGGTGAATTGGGGGGGAAAGCGGGGGAAAGGACAGGCTTTCCAAAGGACAAAGTATGAGATTGCCCTCAGGAAAAAGCTCTTTCTTTTTCCTGTTCACTACACAGAAGCATAGAGTTTAAAGGACCACCAGAGTCCTCCAGTCCAACCAATCACAGCTCAAGAATCCCCGACAGGTGGCCAGCCAGCCTCTGTTTACAAACCTCCAAAGTGGAGAGGCCACCACTTTTGAACAGCTCTTACTGTTAGAAAGTTCTTCCTAATGTTTGGCTGGCTCCATCCGACAGCCCTGCTCCTTCCTCTTCTTTATTCCCAAAGTCCCCTCTCTCCTTGCATGGCTCACCCAGGCCTGATGCTGCTGTTCTTGCTGCTGAAGCTCATTCTCATCCACACATGGCCGGTCCAGGTTAAACCACAGCGCCTCAGTGACTCGTGGGAAGAGGGAAGGAAAGAGTGTGGACATGTCTTCCTGAGGGATTGGGAGAAGAAAAATGGTTGGAAAAGCACTACAGTGCTACCTCTGTGTACCATTCCGGAGCCCCATTTTCATCCTGAAGAGAATGCAACCCGCTTCTGTGCATGCGTGTGACGTCATTTTGAGTGTTTGCACATGCGCGAGTGGTGAAGCCCTGAAGTAACGCTAACGCATTCCGTTACTTCTGGGTCGCTGCGGAGCGCAACCCGAAGCTACTTCAACCCGAGGTATGACTGTATAGTCAGCTATGGGACTATAAAGGACAGGGGCAGGTCTGATCCTGTGTCCCTAAGAAACGATCCTTCACTCATCGACCACACAGCCAAACCATTGCCACATTGTACCAAGGGATTCCAGGCACAGGCAGTACCCAACACATGGTCCTCAGCAAACACAATTCAACCTCCTAGTGCTAGAAAAATGAATACTTGACGCTAACACATGTAAATGAAGCAACATTGGTTCGTTTGCATTCTTTTGGATTGGATGTATCGCAGGCATCTCAGAGGACCAAGGTAAAGGACCCCTGGATAGTTATGTCCAGTCAAAGGTGACTATGGGGTGGGGCACTCATCTCGTTTTCAGGCCAAGAGAGCCGGCGTTTGTTCAGAGACAGCTTTCTGAGTCATGTGGCCAGCATGACTAAACTGCTTCCCGCGCAATGGAACACCATGACAGAAACCAGAGCGCATGGAAATGCAGTTTATCTTCCCGCCACCTATTTATCTACTTGAACTAGTGTGCTTTCAAATTACTAGGTTGATGCTTTTGAATTCTGGTGCTGGAGGAGACTCGAGAGTCCCATGGACTGCAAGAAGATCAAACGTATCCATTCTGAAGGAAATCAGCCCTGAGTGCTCACTGGAAGGACAGATCCTGAAGCTGAGGCTCCAATACTTTGGCCACCTCATGAGAAGAGAAGACTCCCTGGAAAAGACCCTGATGTTGGGAAAGATGGAGGGCACAAGGAGAAGGGGACGACAGAGGACGAGATGGTTGGACAGTGTTCTCGAAGCTACCAGCATGAGTTTGACCAAACTGCGGGAGGCAGTGGAAGACAGGAGTGCCTGGCGTGCTCTGGTCCAGGGGGTCACAAAGAGGCGGACACGACTAAACAACAACAACAAAGGCAACAAGGGAACTGAGTGGAGCTGCACTTAATTGCATCCTGAATGATAAATATAGGACTAATAAGGCAAGCAGTTTATCACATGGTGAAAGTTTTCCAGGGCGGTTCACAGCACAAGAGTGGCTGGGGAAGCCCAGCCAGATGGGCGGGGTATAAATAATAAATTGTTGTTGTTGTTGTTATTGTTGTTGTTGTTGTTTAGTCGTTTCACAATCTGTCCTTCCAGTGAGCACTCAGGGCTGATTTCCTTCAGAATGGAGAGGTTGGATCTTCTTATAGTCCATGGGACTCTCAAGAGTCTCCTCCAGCACCAGAATTCAAAAGCATCAATTCTTCGGTGATCAGCCTTCTTGATGGTCCAGCTCTCACTTCCATACATCACTACGGGGAAAACTATAGCTTTAACTATACGGACCTTTGTTGGTAAGGTGATGTCTCTGCTTATTATTCTATTACAAGATGAGAAACAAATAAAAATAATCATTACAATTATAATATAATATTAAGCAAGGGACGGAGCTGGGGGCACCGCCTTCTCTCCCTCCCTCTATGGGGTCAGGATTCTCCCCCCCCACAGGCCCAGGAATACTTGGTGGGGCCTTTGGGGGGTCACAGAGTGAGACCCCCCCGCACCTACTTTAGGCACTGCCCGGGGGTGTTAAAAGGGCTCCCCTGCAAGCCAAAGGTCATGACCTCCAGCGGCCAACAGCATCCGGGTCATTGAGCCCGCGGTGCCCCCGGTCCCTCCCCCCCCGTGCATCTCCTTCTCTCCTGCCCCCCTTCCCCTTCCCCTCTCCCCTCACCTCCCACTTCGTTGCTGAGGGAGAAGCCGTCCCCGGTTCGAATCCCCCATGCCCCCGGAAGCGCATCTACCATGCCCCGGAAGCGCTCTGCGGCGGTGGGGAGGGTCTTGTTTGTTTCCCCCAACATCGTTCACCGGAATTGTTCCCCCCTCTTCACTTTTTTCTAGCTCTAGGTTTTCTACGCGGCCAGTGCGCAGGCGCGTGGGTGGAGCCTCCTCGTCCCCGGCGGCTCCCCGCCCCTCCCAGGAGGATTCCTGCGCGCCTGCGCAGTGGAGCCCTGTAGCGTCTCTGCGAGGGGCGTGTTTAATCAGGCGCTTATCCATGCAGCTGTTGAGGAGGGAGGGGAAAGGAGGGGCAAGTTATTTGATTGGTTGATCGATCAAGCAATGAAACAATTTAATTGGTTGATTTTTAAAAAATGCAATTCTTACTTCAAGCTTAACCCTGTTTAATTTTATTGTCAATAAAACCAGATTCGGTAGTAAGGGAGGAGTATTTAATGTGTTTGAAAATGCTGTATTTGGGATGGAAAGAGGCAGCTGGGGAGAATCTGACGGCTGATTGTTTCTCCTGCTAGAGCAGCTTGCACGTGGCTCAAAACAAAAATGTTTAATAAGGGGAAAAAAGCACAAAAGTTTGCATGAAAGAGGCAGAGGCAGTGTGGTACAGTGGTTAGAGCAGTGGTGGCCAAACTTGGCCCTTCTGTTTTGGGACTACAATTCCCACCATCCCTGGCCACTAGTCCTGTTAGCTAGGGATGATGGGAGTTGTAGTCCGAAAACAGCTGGAGGGCCAAGTTTGGCCACCACTGGGGGAGAGAAGAGTTTGAATTCCTCACCAGGCCCTGAAACTCTCACAGGGTGACCTTGGGTGCCAGTCACTGCCTCTCAGCCTAAGCTACCTTGCAGGGTTGCTGTTGTTGGGGGAATAAAATGAGGAGGAGGAGAGCCAGGCACTCCTCAGAGAAAAAGGTTGAATATAAATGCAAGTAATAATTGTCATTGATAATAGTGAGAGGGGAATGGGGCAGATTTGTACTTTCCCTGTTGGACTTCCGCACCCCCTACAAATCAACCCCTTGCCTGGTCAGGGTGCCGGCTTGCTTCACTCTGTCTGCAACTTGCCTGCCTGCCTGCTTTAATATCATTAAATAAATGCATTTACGTAAGTGCTCTTCAGCCCCTTCTGGACTGGTCATTCCTAGGGTCCAGATAGGAGGTGTGAAGTAGCAGCTTAAAAGAGCTGTTTGACAGTGGAATTTGCTGCCAAGGCGTGTGGTGGAGTCTCCTTCTTTGGAGGTCTTTAAGCAGAGGCATGACAACCATATGTCAGGAGTGCTCTGATGGTGTTTCCTGCTTGGCAGGGGGTTGGACTCGATGGCCCTTGTGGTCTCTTCCAATTCTATGATTCTATGATTCTAAAAAACAGCAACCCAAAAGCATGCGCAGAGTTCCTCTCCTCTCTGCCCTATTCATTGACGAGCAAGCAAACTGCCTGAGTCGATCCGATGAAACAGCTTCCTTGGCAGGTCTCATTTCTATGGTTTGGAAGAATCACTCGCAGGAGCACAAATTTATTCAAAATTGCAAAATGATAAAATCAGCTGCTGTAGATGCAACCTGCTTTTTTGGACCTTAATAGAAAGCATCTGGTTCTGCAACAAGCAACCCACTCCTTCCTGGAAGTAGAACTCACTATTTGTCTCCAAAGTCCAAAGTTCTAACCTCTGTTATGTAAAATCTTCCCAGAGCTCAGCAGCAACAGCAGAGATCATGCTTTGAATTCAGAAAGTTCCATCCTCAGATCTAAACAGTAAAGAATCAGCAGTGGCGTAGCGTGGGGGGTGCGGGGGCGGCCGGCCGCACCGGCCGCAACATCTGGGGGTTAGGGTTCGGGGGCGCAAATCCACGGGTTAGGGGGCGCAAATCCACGGGTTAGGGGGTGCAAATTACTTGCCTTGCCCAGGTGCTGACAACCCACGCTACGCCACTGAGAATCGGTCACCTACTACAAGCAGCCGGAAGGGCCTTTCAAATTCAAATGCAAACTTTGCTTATCTAGTCTGAAAAGCAGGGTTTTTTGGGGTTAGGGTTAGGGTTAGGGTTAGGGTTAGGGTTAGGGTTAGGACATCTCTACAACACAATTCTATGTGTTTGGGACATGGGGTAGGTTGCCCAGAAACTCAGCTCTTATTCCGAGGGATACTTCTTCCACTTCTTTCTGTAATGTTCTTGTTACAGGAAAAAATGGGGGGGGGGGTTGGCTTTTGCTGTCCAACTCCCCAAGGGACTGGGTCCCCTAAGTCCATGATTGGTCAGAGATGAATGGATCTTTACTTTTCTGTTGCAACAAAGTTCCCTCCCTTCCTTGCAAGGAGGTAGGAGAGATCCAGAACAATCGTGCATAAGCTCCTATAAAGACTTTTGAAATTGCCCACTTTGTTGCCCAAGACCACCCCCCAAAACATCATACATACATCACAGAAGGAGGCGGTCTCCAGCAGAAATTTGAGAGGGTTGCTTCTCTCCTGTCTGCCAGGATACCTGATAATGCCTCACTTGATTGCAGTTTCTGGGTAGCCTGGCCATGCCTTTGAGATGGTAAATACTTTAGTTCCTGAATCTCTACCACATATCAATACAGTCATACCTTGGGTTGAAGTTGCTTCAGGTTGAGCTCTTTCGGGTTGCGATCTGCAGCGACCTGGAAGTAACGGAACACATTACTTCCGGGTTTCGCTGCTCGCGCATGCACAGGCACTCAAAATGACGCCATGCGCATGCGCGGAAGCGGCAAATTGCAACCCGCACACGTGCAGATGTGCAGTCGCGGGGTGCATTCGCTTCAGGATGCGAACCAGGCTTCAGAACGGATCCCGTTCGCATCCTGAGGTACCACTGTAGTTTATTAAACTTAACAGATACTTGCTGAACTGTATTTGCAAGGACTTGTAATTTCCTACAGTCCAAAGACAATTGGAAAGCTTTTCCCATTTCCTTCTTCCTTGCAGAGAAATATTTGAGGTCAATTTGGGAGTGTCAAAATGGCTTCAGGATTGCTGTGTCTTTGCCTTGTACATATATGAACATTTATTCTATATTTGAGACCTTAGAATTCTTATAACACTCTTAACTGCCTTCTCCGTAACCAGATAAAGGTTATCTCTGAATACCTGATTCTGATCACAACCGACAGAGCAAAGTTTCCTATCTCCCAGGAATCTGCTTTGCAAGCTTCGCAAATCAAGGACAGGCTCAGGTGCACGTTGGCCTGATCTGACAAGGCAGTCCACCTGCTGCTAAGTCCTCATCATGATCTGTGCAGTTTATTAGCAACCATAAAACTGTTTGTCCCAGGAAGGCTAAGTGAGGTCCTGGGCGTACGCCAAGCAGATCTCGTGCATGCTTATAAGTCTCAAAGACTTCAGTCAAGGAGACTCACGGTCGCATAAGAAGTACTTATTGCAGGGGGTTGGTCTAGATGACCCCAGGAGTCCCTTCTAAGTCCATGATTCTAAGCATCTTTACAGTGGATTAGGGCTTAAGGTGACATCCTTAGTACAGTATATGCTGAGGGTCCACCACACCCTCCTGTTCTGATCTGCAGGTCCAAATGCAGACCAGGGCAAAGTCTTGACTGATGCTTCAAAGGACCCAGTTGCAGGGATGCCAAAACAAGATGCACAAAACTTCAGAGTAGCTCAGTTGGTTAGAGGGTGGCTCTGATAACGCCAAGGTTGCAGGTTCGATCCCTGCAAGAGACAGCTGCATTGCAGGGGGTTCCACTGGGTCCCTTCCAACTCGACAATTCTCTCTGAATTCTGTTCTAATTCGAATGCTTTATTATAAAGGTGTATCAAGAGATTTACATGCAGGATTCCTTGCCACTACGCTTCAGGACGGCCACTGAAGCGGCGTGGCTTTGCCAGTGAGGCTTACTTATAGGAAAAGCAAGCTCAGATAGCTGGCAGTAACAGCCCCATTTCTTCTTCTTCTTTGGCAATCCCTCGTAGCCGAGTAAGATTGTCTTCCATGAACACGGTTTTAACAATGAGTCCATAAGTGACTGTGGAGGCCAATTCTGGACCCACACGTCCTTCCACAGTGGGGGCATTGGTTTCCGGGTGGGAGTTGATCACGGTGTGGATTTGCCAAGCATGCCTTCGTCTTAGCACATTTCTCCTGCGTCCTGAGTTCGAGTGTCTTCAAAGCCCATGACACCTTTGGGAAAGGCTGTTCTCCAACTGGAGCACTCTCAGGCAAGTGTTTCCCAGTTGTCAGTGTTTATACTACATTTTTAAAGATTTGCCTTGAGAGAGTTTAAAGCTCTTTTGTTGACCACCAGCGTTACGCTTTCCATTTTTAAGTTTGGAATAGAGTAGTTGCTTTGGAAGACGATCATCAGGCATCCACACAACATGACCAGTCCAACAAAGTTGATGTTGAAGAATCATTGCTTCGACACTGGTGATCTTTGCTTCTTCCAGTACACTGGTATTACCGTAGTTCGCCTATCCTCCCAAGTGATGTGTCAAATTTTTTGGAGACACCAAAAAATTAACCACTCCTGGCTTAGAGACCTCTTCCCCACCACTCGATAGGCTGGCAGCAGCAGAAGCCTGCCCTCCCCCAAGTTAAGGCTTCAAAGCAAGCAGATAAGGAGATGTGACCCCATTTTACAGCTCACACCAATTCACCCCACTGTCCTCTTGGGGCAACTGCCTCCTCACCTCCCTCTCCTCACCTCCCTCACCCCAGTTTAAAACTGCTGCCCTTTATTCCAACTCAAGCTGCATCTATATTGGACTTGAAACCATTTCACATTGCATATTTACCATATTTTTCCGTGTATAAGATGAGGTTATTTTATTTTAAAATTATGCTAAAAATTGAGGGTGAAAGAGGAGAGTGCAAAATATGGTCTGAAGCTCAACATCAAAAAAACGAAGATCATGGCTACTGGTCCCATCACTTCCTGGCAAATAGAAGGGGAAGAAATGGAGGCAGTGAGAGATTTTACTTTCTTGGGCTCCATGATCACTGCAGATGGTGACAGCAGCCACAAAATTAAAAGACGCCTGCTTCTTGGGAGAAGGGCAATGACAGGCCTAGACAGCATCTTGAGAAGTAGAGACATCACCTTGCCAACAAAGGTCCGTACAGTTAAAGCTATGGTTTTCCCAGTAGTGATGTATGGAAGTGAGAGCTGGACCATAAAGAAGGCTGATCGCCGAAGAATTTATGCTTTTGAATTATGGTGCTGGAGGAGACTCTTGAGAGTCCCATGGACTGCAAGAAGATCAAACCTCTCCATTCTGAAGGAAATCAGCCCTGAGTGCTCACTGGAAGGACAGATTGTGAAGCTGAGGCTCCAGTACTTTGGCCACCTCATGAGAAGAGAAGACTCCCTGGAGAAGACCCTGATGTTGGGAAAGATGGAGGGCACAAGGAGAAGGGGGCGACAGAGGACGAGATGGTTGGATAGTGTTTTCGAGGTTACCAGCATGAGTCTGACCAAGCTGCGGGGGGCAGTGGAGGACAGGAGTGCCTGGCGTTCTCTGGTCCATGGGGTCACGAAGAGTCGGACACGACTAAACGACTAAACAACAACAACAACAAAATGCTAAAAAGTGGGGGTCGTCTTATATACGGATAGTGGAGAGGTGGGACGGGCGATTGGTGGCTGCTGTGAGCAGGATGTTGTCAGCGGCGTTTTTGCATGTGATTGGTGGGTGCGGGAAGGTCCGCTGGCTATTGGCTGCTGCGGCAATGGGGCGTGCGATTGGCGCTTGCTTTCGGTGAGCATGCAGACAATTGACGGGTTTGTCATTGTGCGTGCAATTGGCTGTGGCGATCCTGCGGGTTAGCGATTTTCAATACACCCCCCCCAATAAAAAGCTCAATATGTCTGGGCAATCCTTCCCCCCCCCCCCATTTTCTCAACTTGGAGTCCCAAAATATATACATGGGGGCGTCTTATAGGTGGAAAAATACGGTATTTTATTACAGTGTTTTAGACTGTTTCTCTCCCCCACCCCCAATCCCACAATTGCTACAGTATGAAATTGTGCAACTGTTTCTATTGCTGATGCTTTTTATGAGGAATTGCTTCAAGGTATTTGATGGGATGCAAGTCATGAATGGAAATAAATAGGCAAATAGACAAAGCTTTCCATTGGGGTGTCTTTGAACTCTTCGATTCTCTGTTTTGGAGCACTTCCAAGGTGATATTCTCTGTCTCCTTGGTGGGGCACGCTGGGCAAGTGGGAACTCAGTGCTCCTTTGTACAATCATTGACTGACGATTTCTCGGCTGATCTTTGGAACCAGGCATATTGGGAAGTCTGCTTCTTTAAGGCTTAAGGAGCTCTTGGCTTTCATCAGCTGTGCTGCCAGCCCACCTGAGAGAGAGAGAAAGCAGCTGCAGGTGAGAATGCTCAGGTATAAAAGGTCTATTGGGAGGGTTTCTTGTGTTTGAAAGTGGGTCTTCCTTGTCTGTGTGCACAGGTAAGTGATGGAGGAATAGACTGGTCTCCTTTAGAAACTCTTGCCTAGTATGCTTGTGAGTTTTCTGGAATTACAATGCTGTTTTTGGAACACCTCTCATCTCCCCTTGTATCTTTCCTTTCTTGTTTTCGCGTCTTTCTTCCTTATTGTTGTTACTGCTTTTTATGTATTAGAAAGTGAAGGCAGCTATTTTAAAAAGTGGATAGAAATAAAACCAGCTCAATGGCTATGGTTTTCCTGGCTCCTGTGGATTTGGGTCGTGGGCTCTTCCTCTGGGTTGCTGTTTGTTCTACAGTGGTACCTCGGGTTAAGTACTTAATTCGTTCTGGAGGTCCGTTCTTAACCTGAAACTGTTCTTAACCTGAAGGACCACTTTAGCTAATGGGGCCTCCTGCTGCTACTGCGCCGCTGGAGCACGATTTCTGTTCTCATCCTGAAGCAAAGTTCTTAACCCGAGGTACTATTTCTGGGTTAGCGGAGTCTGTAACCTGAAGCGTATGTAACCTGAAGCATATGTAACCTGAGGTACCACTGTATTATTTCATAAAATTTATTCACCACCTGAATGTAAAACACACTCAAATCCATTCACAAAAAAATGTTAGTAGGAAGAATTAGCAATTTAAGATTTTTTAAAAGTTAAAATAATATTCAATCTTGCATCACCTTTTAAAATATCTGGGCAGCCTTGTCTATACAAAAATGTTTTCAGGAGGTGCAAAGAATACAGCAAAGGTGCCTGGCCGATGTCAATAAGCAGGGAGTTCCAGAGGGCAGGTTTTGCCAAACTGAGAGATCAAGTTCTTAACAATACAGAACAGAAATCACTTGGCACCAGTTCCGCAGATCAAAGCAGTCAAGTGGGCATATAAAGGGCACTTGTTCTCTTTTGCAAGGCTTTGTTTTCCAGCAAAAATAAAAGTTTAGTGTTTTTTTTAAAAAAGCCTGCGAAATCGAATGGGGAAACTGGTTTCCAAAAGTGTGGGTAAGGGGAGTTCTCTGCTGATCTTACCTGGGTGAGTAGACACAGTTGCGGGGGAGGGAGGGAGAGAGTTAAGGAAAGATGACGGGGGGGGGGGGGGGCAGAATCATCTGCTGCAATTTCCTCTCCTGGCTGCAGGCAATGTTGATCACAGCTCCAGACATGCTCAGTTCATGGCACTGAGAGCAGCTGACAAATCTGCCCTCTGCAGCCTTGACAAGCCAGGTGGGTCCTTGTGAAGGTGCGGCAGCTGTGTGGTTCTTTGAATCTATTCCTTTCTCTCTCCCTCCCGCCACCATCTGCAGGGAGATGGCAGCATGCAGGAAGTTGCTGGGGCTGCTGGCTCTCTTGGCTGCCGGGGCTGCCGATAACTCAATGCTGAACACGTGCATGGATGGCAAACATCACAAAACATCGCCCGGTAAAGAGGATGAGCTGCATGGGCAGGTAGGGCTCTCTCCCCAAATGGGATTCTGAAACTCAGTTCTATTCCCTGATCTGAGCTGTGCCAGAGAGAGTGAATGGAGGGCAACGGCAGTAAAATTTACTCGGAGTCAAGAGTGGATTTCATGCTCTTTATTCAGCTCATAGTGGTGAGGAGGAATGGAAGTTCCCCCAGAATGTCTGCTTTATATACATTATTTACACAATGGGCCCCACGTGATTGGCTAATTCCGGGATTCTCCTGTAGGCCAATCAGGTTGCGGATTCACTCCCACCTAGAGCTGGATTGGGTGGCTCCTGTGGACCAATGAGACTGCTGCATTCTGGATCCTATTGTTCTAGGACCAATCAGACTGCTGCATTCCAGATCCTATTGTTCTAGGACCAATCAGAATGCTACACTTTGGATCCTATTCAACTCGGTACATAACAGGCAGCCTTTGCCAAACCTGGCGCTCTGCTGATGATGTTGGACTTACAACTCCCATCAATCTCAGCCAACAGAGGTTGGGCAAGGCTATAGCTCTGAAGGAAAGCCAGCTTACTATTTTTAATTTTTGCTAAAGCTATTCTAGGCTGCATCAAGAGAGGTCTAGTGTTCAGATCAGGGGAAGTAATAGTCCCAGTCTATTCCATCTTGGTCAGGCCCCACCAGTGTCCAGTTTTGGGCACCCCGGTTTAAGAAGGATGTTGACCACCTTCTGGAAGGGGTCAGAGGAGTATAACCAAGAGGATCTCCAGGCCACAAGCCTGGGTAGTGTGTATGGAGTTCCTGGACTGCCTAGACAAGTCTCATTGATGTGGTCCGAAGGAAAGCAGAGCAAGATGTTTGACACCAGTTGGCGGCAGGAAGAAGAATAAGAGGAGTTTGGATTTGATATCTCGCTTTATCACTACCCTAAGGAGTCTCAAAGCAGCTAACATTCTCCTTTCCCTTC